>NC_141691.1:1852782917-1853382917 GCF_964263255.1 Lissotriton vulgaris
CTGTGAGAGATGGTGTTGAAGGCCGCCGAGAGATCGAGCAGGACCAGGATAGCAGACTGTTCAGCATCGAGTGTCAGCCTGATATTATCCACAATCTCAATCAATGCTGTTTCAATGCAATGGTGTGCCCTGAAACCAGACTGAGATGAGTCAAGCAGCTGTTTGGCCTCTAGGTGTTTACACAGTTGCTTGGTAATTACGGAATCCATGATTTTTCCAAATATTGGTAAGAGGGAGATTGGGCGGTAGTTGGATGGGAGTTTGGGGTCAGCAGAGGGTTTCTTTAGGATCGGTCTTATGATGGCCTGTTTCCAGTGAGAGGGAACAGAGGAATAGTATAGTGAGAGATTGAGGGTTTTTGTGAGATCGGTGATTAGTGCAGGCGCAATTTTAGCAAGAACTTGAGAAGAGGCAGGGTCAGTGGGGGATTCAGATTTGATTTTGTTCAGTGAGTGAGCAACTTCAATTTTTGAGAATGGCAGGAATTCTTTGAGGACAACGGCACGTGGAGGAAGGCTCGTGTCAGCCTGGTTAGGGGGTAAGTTGGTTGCCAGTGCGTTGGTTATCTTGGGGAAGGTTTCATGAATGGTGTTAATTTTATACTGAAAATAGGAAGAGAGGGTGTTGGCCCAGTCCTGGGATTCAACAGGTGGGGGCTGGCAGGCCGGAGGGTTTGTAAAATCTTTAACTATTTTGTATAGTTCTGTATGTGAGTTGGCTGCCAGGTTTATCCTGTTCCCCAAGTAGGTTCTTTTAGCTGCAGTAATCTCATTCATGTAATGTCTGTGTTCAGTTTTGTAGTTTTGTCTATCAGTTAGATCCTTAGTAAGTCGCCATTTGCGTTCGGCAACCCTTGCCTCCTTTTTGGTATTGTCTAAGTCAGGGGTGAACCATGGAGAGAGTTTGTAAGACCCTTGGATACCTTTTTGGGGGCAATTAAGTCTAAGGTGGAGGAAATAGCGTGTTCTAGGGCGGCTGCTGCTTTATTAGGATCAGAGCATATAGTGATGGACGGAGGAGAGTAGTGGGTGGTGAAGGATTCGATGTTGATCCTGCTCCAAGGCCTGCTCCATTTCACATGGTTTTTAACTGGTTGTGCTGCGTTGGTGTAAATAAAGAACCTAATGACAAAGTGGTCAGACCATAGGACGGGAGTGTTTGATCGACTACCACTTTGGATAAGTTCGTGAAAAGGAGATCTAATGTATGACCTGCTATGTGAGTGGGGCCAGTTGCTAGTATGTTTAGACCTAGTGAGTTAATACTGGTAATGAGGTTACAGGTGTGAGGATCTTGGGTTAATTCCGCGTGAAATTTAAAATCCCCTAGTAGGATAAAGTTGCCAGAGGCAAGGGTGTGAGGGGCTAATGTCTCCATGAGTTTGTTGGCGAAATTGGTTTTGGTGCCGGGGGGCCTGTAGAGAAGAGCAACTTTCCATAGCTCATTAGTCCCTGTCGCGAGGGAGACGATACACAATTCGCCCCAATTGTCCAAGAAGGTCTCAATAACATGTAGTGAGATGTTTGTCCTATAAATGATTGCAGTGCCACCTCCTCTTTTCCCATTCATTCATATGGGCCTCTAGGCCCATATAAATGAAATTGAAGCCATTCCTTACTTGCGACTCGCAATTTGCGAATCGCAAATAAGGGATGTGTGGAAATCGCAAAAACTTTGCTGAAACCTACATACATTGCATTTTGCGAGTCTATAATAGTGAATCGGTAAAATGTACTATTATAGACTCGAAAAATCCAATTTTGATACATCTGGCCCCAGATAAACTGCATACAATTACCCCTCTCAACTAGCCTTAACTTTCCCACGTGTCAAATCGCCCATGCAGACTTTTTGGATTTGGCCTGGTGGTGTCCCAAGATATATGAATCCTGGCAGCAAGTAATGCAAATTTTATCCAAATTGTAAAACTTCTAATTAGAAGTATTGCCACTTACTGCACTTTTTCAGTATGTGAATTCACTCCCCCGTTCCACTAGACGTTTTGTGGCACTGGTTCTCATAATGGCCAAACGCAGGGTCACCATGTCATGCTATAGAGGCCCAACTCTCACCACAGCTGCCTGCATTAAACACATGCACCTGGAATGAAAGAGCTGACACATAGCATTTGTGCTGCATATGAGGGACATTAAAGTCCTACCTGGCAACGGGTGAAAGTGAGATGGGATCCTCTTGAAGTGACACCGTCCAACTTTAAGAGGCATGTGAAAATAAGGTCACAACCCTTCCCTTGTGGATCAGATGTAAATGTAGACAGTCCCATTAGTCCTACAAGTTCAGTATTACTATACTCTAAACATAGGACCATCGCTGATGGTCTTCAACTATTCACCCTGTCTGATTTGCATATGATGCAGAAAATGAAATCCAAGGGATGTACAGCACACTTAAAAGTATTGTACCCTAAATTGATTTGTTATGGGATGTGGACGCAGAGCCTGGCCTGTGGTGAATTTCAGTGGTTTTGCAAGTTTGAACTTCAAACATAACTCACTTTTTAGCTGGTTTCTTTGAGTGAATTTCATTTTTTTCTAGGATTTACATATTTGTAAACCCTTGTTATGCCGCTGTGCACAGCAGGGTTATTGGGCACAGGGACAGGACTGCAGCCAAGCCCTCCACCGAACCCTCTTTGCACATGGCTTTCGTCCTGAAATTTGCAAGTTGGAAATGACTTGCGAGTCAGGCAGTAAATGGCCGTAGAATATTGTTTAAAATAGACGCTGGTGACCTTGCAAGTTGATGCTGTAAGTTGAGCTTTTTTCAAGTGTCCTGTGTGTTTTGTATGTATCTGAGTAGCCATGCCCAATGCCCTGGAGTACTCTACCTATAGGGTACACGTCCATGCAGGGCTTAAAGTGGCCGGGTCCTGCCGGTGGTCAGTTCTAAAACACAGGTGCTGAGACGCAGTGGCGTAACACAGGGCCCCGCAAACCCCACGTTGCAGGAGGGCCCCCAAACTCCAGGGGGCCCCCTTAGCACAGAACTCTGGCCAGCGAGATCCCGATTGAGTCAGGAGAGGTCCTCTCTAAGTAGCTTGCAGGCGGGCCTCAAGTTTTATTATGCCAGTGATGAGACCGGACCCTATCGGGCTCTCCATTTTTCCCCGACTCTCAGGGTGAAAAATAAATCGTAACTCTGCAGCAGTGCCACCCTTCCCTGCCTTTGATGTAACATCAAAGAGACTCGTTTTAGTTCTTTCAGAGCCCTAGAATAAAATTTGAATCTATTGAGGGTTACGCTCGATGCAGGCTTGAACCTATACTTAATTCTCATCAAGGCCTCCATGAACACATCTTCATCTTCCTTGTCTTATTGTGTCAGTACTTGTGGTAAGGTCCGAAACACCACTTGTCCCTCCGAACCCGAGCAATGGAGCAAAATGTTCTTTTAACTTTCCTATGACATTTCATCATCAGTTGCCTTCATGTATGTTAAAAAGTCCTCCTTCCAACTCATCCACGGAAGAGGTGGGTGTTCCCTTTTGTTGGAGAAATTTAGCTGGTAGCTCAAATTGCATTTTGTTACAAATATTCAATTGTGTTTTCCAGTTAGAGACACCACCCGATGTAAGCAGCATGATATAAGCACAAAATAGGATGAGGATGCCAGCAAAACCACAAAAAACAAGACATAAATCTTTTTTTTCTTCAATCTACAGTACCTTTTATCAACCGCAAATTACACCAGAGCCGTGTTCCAAAAAAATCGTTCCTCACTGTGCCTCGTTTAAACCCAAGTATCTAGTATGTTCTCAGCATACCTGTTTATGGTGTTAGAACAGGCAAAACAAAGATGGCCGCGCCGCACACCCATATAACGTGAGCGTCCTCAATCACGTGTTGATGCCATGGGTGACAAAGCCAGAAGTCACAGAACCCTGACGCGCCCAGACTGCTTGACGTGCCTGCCAGCAGCGAAGAATGAACACATGCAGCTGTCTTCAAATAATACAAGTAGCAATCGCAAGCCAACGCGGTAAGCTTCAAATGATGCCTTGAGTAAGCAAATACATATCACACCACAGCATTTCCAAAATAGTTGATGTAATACTTTACCAAGGTTTCCCTGTTACATTGTGCATGCAAATATAGGTTCTCCGGTTGTGACGCGATGCGATGCAGCGTCTGTTTACAAAGCGGTGCCACGGACTCCAAAATATTTTCCCCACATAGGTCAGCAACACTGCGTCCAATGGAGACAACACTGCGCCTGTGCTGCTAAGTAGTAGCCCCTTGCGCCTCCGGAACATCACTTTTTGTGACGTTTGGTGGCGCAGAAGCCTGCGTGATATTTATCAGGTAGCACTAAGGCACTTTTATCTGTATTAATGCTGCCTGATTAATATCCGTCCCTTTAACGCAGTGTTCTGCGTTAAAGGGGCGTGCAATGGGTGTTGCTGGGGGCGTTCCCAGCAACATCCGTGCATTTTTGACACTGCCCCATATTTACGAGGTAGCGCCAAAAGCTTAAACCTCCCCAGGGGATGCGTAAGGGAGGCACAAGCCTGTTTTCTATGTGTGCTGCATTCTGCTATTCTGTGATTATTTTTGTACAGAAAGGTTTCCCTTCCTGTACAAAAATATTCATCCCGCAGCGCAGGCACCCTTGCGCTGCAAAGGTACCTGCGTTGGGGCACGGCAGCCCATTGTGCACCGGCGCAGGGGAAAAGGACCGGAATGCGCCGTAGGGCAGCGCAGCAAGAAGGCCCTAGGGCAAAACTTCATAAATGAGGCAGGCCCTAGGTGTTTTCTCCAGGTCACCGCCACTTGTACTAGAAGATTACAGGTCCACGCCAGTTGTAGATTGGTGCAAGCTTCATTCAATGCAGCACAGTAGTCTTCGAGACAGTGATGAGCACCTAAGCATTACACACACTCGCTCCACATTCTAATTTCCAGATTTCATCAACAGTCCAAATGTAGTGCTTTAAAGGAAAACATGTCTACATATAAATAGCACATATTAAAATGCTAATGAGATATAACAAGTTCACACTGACAACTCCTCGCCCTTTTGTAAGGCAGGCTGCGATCACTGAATTTCCATGTTTCCTTGCAAGGAAATCAATTGAAGGCCCCAACATGCAGAAGGAAAACTGTCCGCCAAACTCCTCCCGACCATCCTTAATGGCCGTCCATACCATTTGTTTGTTTTGAATAGGCACGAAATGGGTACCCTGCATTATCCAACGAAACAGACTCTGGCATAATCTGTGTTTCATTCACACAGGAAAACAAGCATTGACAAAACAAATTGGTTTGACATTTGTACTCGAGCGCTGACGAGCAATATCAAAAATGCTTTGTGCTATGCTTAGTAGTAAAATACAAATGCATTGTGCATTCAACGCATGAGGGAGCTTGAGAACTGAGGAGCTTATTTACAAGCCCCTTGCACCGCCAGTGCTTCACTTTTAACATGGGGAAAAGTGACGCACTGGTGGTGCAAGGGACTTGTAAATAAGTCCCTGAATGTGTAATGGTAGACACCACTTTAAAAACCAGCCCCTCATGGATTCAAATAGAGTCGGAAGGATGCACCGAAAGAGCCAACAAAAAAGCTTCAACTACAATACTCCTGTGAGCCGTTGCAAGATGTGCTTGATAATGGCTGAATGTTTCAGAGCCAAAACAGCCAATGGCTGGTAGGCAGGATGCTCTTCAAAATATAAGGCCTTTTTACAAGAAAGTATTGCAGTGCGGTGCCCCAGGTTATTTGGCTGTGCCATGCTGCATCACTTTCAAAGCACAGGGATGCGTCATGTTTACAATAATATGACATATCTCTGAGCTCTCCCATGCACTGGCGCACAATTGGCTGCCATGCGCCAACGAGGGAACCCTTGCGCCATTGTGCAAGGGTGCCTGCATTGCGGGAATGAGTGTTTTTGTACAAGAAGGGACACGTTCCTGCACAAATACAACCACGAGAGGTGTTTTCCTCTTTCTATGGGTGCTGCAGAATGCAACACCCAAAGAAAGAGTAACAAACGTGGAGAAATAACAGTATTTTTCCTTGCTACGCCTCCCTGATAGGCGTAGGATTCTGACGCATTCCCAGGTTTACGAAACGTTGTCAGTCTGGGAATGCAGCAGAATCCATGGGTGTTGTGTGGGAAAATTGATGCTTTTTACCTGTACAAACCCAACGGTAGTAACTAATAAAACTGATGCAAATGCAGTAACTAATGAGTATAAATGACTGAATAAAAGGGTCTGTCAACATCTAGTTCAGAGTTCATTTTTATTAACCACACATTCAAAACATTTCCATAAGCCACCTATTGTATAGCACACAAAGGACTTGTGGCTGTATGGCAAACCAGTTACGTATACACAAAAGTGATGAGTGAAATGCTTGAATTATTCTAAGACACTGGTAATTTCTCGAGCTGCATCTCTGTCCATCATTATTTTGCACACCCTGCCACTTCAATGTGGACCTAGCCCTATTCAAATCAGTCTTAGCCCTGCCAGAACAGCCATGCCAGGTCCTCCCTGAACTAGAACAAAAGCAACCCAAGATCGGTTTTCCCCTGATTTGGCCTCTTCAGTCAGGTGTAGTTTAGTTCAAGTGGGACAGTGAGCACATATTCCACATCTGGACATACACGGCGAACTGAAGTATAATAAAAGAGTAATGAATGGAATGCTTGAATGAATCTCAGCCACTGGTAATTACTCATTCCAGTTCCTCGTTATTTTGCACACCGTTCCACCTCAGTTTGGACCAAGACCTAAGCAAATCAGGCTTGGCTCTCCTCCAATAGGAATACTTCAGCAGAACGGCAAGGCCAGGTCTTTCCTGAACCGGAACACAAGCAACCCAAGACCTGTTTCTCCCTGATTGAGGCAATCAGGTGTATCTTGTTTCCAGTGACAGAGTGAGCTTGTGACCCACCTCTGGGCATAGCTGTTGCACTTCTGATACTGCATTGAAGTATACAAAAAATCGATGGGCAGAATGCTTGAATAAATCTCAGCCACTGGTAATTAGTCAGAGCCACATTCCAGTTCATCGTTATTTTGCACACCGTGCAGCCTCAGGCTGGGCCTAACCGTATGCAAATCAGTTGTGACCCTACTTCATTAGAACAGTCCTACCTAAACTGCCGGGCCAAGTACTGCCTGAAGCAGAACACAAGCAAAAGACCAGTGGCAGCTTCTGATCTTCGAAAGTGGTGGTGTAATTCTTGTCCTGAGTTCCAGTTAGCGAGCGCACCTTCTTCCAGAAGAGTGAATGGTGGACTCGCTCTGTGAAAAATTGAAAAAATGTGTCTCACATACTGCTTTTTAAAGCACAAATTTCACATTAAGTTGCTACAAAATCTTTCCTTAAATGGTGTTGTAAGCCAATAAAGCCTGATGTCCCCCAGTAGTTATCCCATTTGATGTTCAAGAAATAAAGGGGGTACAATGTGCAGCAACAATGTTTCTGCGTGTTTTCTCAAATGTATTGGTGCTAAGTTTTTGCCGAAACTGAGTGGGACTATCTTGGGCAGAGTAGTGGAATTCCTGCATTTTCTCTTTAAATCTCTGTGCTCTAGATTACTTCCAAATAGTTAGATATTTTGCAATAAAAGTAGACCTGGATACTAGACGTACTGATGACAGAAAAGGGAAAACTGCTTTAATAAAAGAAGCATTATTAAAGGTAATAGGTCTGGCTTTCTCAGGAATACATCCAAATGCCTCAAACTGAACACGGTCAAGATGAAAGTTCTCATCTTCGGAAGGAACAACTCCTCATGGCATGACACATGGTGGCCCACTGCACTCGGACCCTCACCTACTCCCCACCAACTATGCCTGCACCCTTGGCATCATCTTGGACAGTGATTTTTTCCATAAAGTGCCAGATCAACGCTGTAGCCTCCTCCTGCTTCTACACCCTTTTGCATGATTCTTAAGATTTTCAGGTGGATACCTGTCAGCACCAGGAAAATGGTGACCCATGCCTTAGTCTCAAGCTGACTGGCCTACGAAAATGCACACTATGCCAAAATCACCACCCATCTCCTGAAGTGACTACAGAACATACAGAATGCAGCAGCGAGGATTATACTCCACCTCCCCAACCGAACCAACATCACTCCTCACCTCAGAAGTCTCTACTGCCTCCCCGTCTAGAAGAGATGCCAGTTCAAGCTGCTGACTCAAGCTGACAAGGCCCTCCACAATGCCGGACCCTCCTATATCAACCCACCGCCTAACCTTCCACCAGCTGACCAGAAAACTCCGAAACTCCTCCCTCGCACACATCCCCCGCATCCAGCAGAGCCGCAGTGGATGTAGTTCTTTCTCCTACCTCACCACCAAGTCCTGTGACAATCTCCCACTCCACCTCCAAACCTTCCCCTCTCTTGCCAACTTCACAAAGGGACTCAGGACCCAGCTCTTCAATTAAGGCCCTCTGGGTTGATAACCCGGGCTATATAAATATTGATTGATTGCTGCTGGTTGGATGCAGCTGCCGATGGGATGTTGGTCTTGGAGGCGCTGCTGCTGTCAGTCAGTCCGACTTCCTCACTGGTGCCTCTGCTCACTTTGTTGGTGGAAGACAGCAGACACTGACACTCCTTGTTGCTCAGCTCCAGTTGCCATTTGTTAAGTTAAGCCAAGCTCAGCTTGGTGCTGCTGTCGCAACCTTTTCCACCACAAGATTCAGCACAAAGGTTAATTTGTAAAACATTTAAGGCTATTCACATGGTGCTGGGCTAGGGTGTGTTTTTCCAACCCCCAAAATTGCCCACCAGACCACCTGGTAATTCTGATTCCCAGCATGTCCGGTGCAGCCATGTGCAGTGCTGTTCCTAATTGCTCTGTACTAGTTACTGGTTCTTGAGCTCTTCCAGGCCCAGCTCATTGCTCCTGCTGTTCCCATCTTCCCCAACCAGCACCACACCCTCAATTGTGGCGTTGGCAAGCTCTTCCCTTTGTTGGGTCTGGCTGGAAGGAGAACAAGGTCTTCAGATTCTTGCGACATTCAAAAAAGCATGAGGAGGATCTAATGTGTGGGAGGTCGTTCCACACTGCAGGAGCGATGTGTGAGATGGTACGACTCCCTCATCTGCTTTCACCTTTGTATGGGATGTGCTCTAGTGACAGTCTGACTAAAATGAGGTTCCTGGAGGGTTTGTGGAAATACATTCAGGTCTTCAGGTAGTCTGGGCCTGTGTTGTGTAGTGCTTTGTATGTGTGTGTGTGAGAGGCTTGAACTGTGAGCACTTATGTATCGGCAGTGAGTGGAGTTCTGTAGCATGTGGTGTGACTTGAACACAGCGTGGGGGGTTGAGTACCAGACCAGCCACTGCGTTCTGGAGTGCCGGACTGTCTGAAGTCTTTTTGTGAGTTGGTTGGGGAGTCCAGTGTAGACGTTGTTCCTGTAGTCCAGTCTGCTTATAATGAGTGCTTGGGTGAAGGATTTCATAGAGTTGTTGGGTAGCCAATTGAAGAACTTTTTCAGCATATTCACGGTGTGAAAGGAGGCTGTGGTGACTCTGTTGACGTGGACAGACATGCCAAGCTTGTTGTCGATAATGACCACAAAGTTTCATGTTCATTTGCCAGGGTGGGAGCAGGTTGAGGTCAGTAAGCCACCAGGCGAAGTTCTATGGCAAGGCATTTTTAACGAAGTTTTCCACTTCGTTTTCAGCTTCCCGGTAGTTGGACTTCATCCAGTTGGCCACTTCAGTCATGCACACGTTGGAATTTCTCTTGATGCTGGCTGATTTGTCCGAGGGGGACAGTATGAGTTGTGTGTCGTCAGCATTGGTGAATATGTTCATTTGTGTGCACGAATAACATTCACCTGCAGGGTCATGCATATGTTGAAGAGCGTTGAACTGAGCGAGTAATCCTGCGGAACTCTGTAGTTGATTACCCGGGAGCCTAAGAAGTTTGGTGGCAAGTTGACTGAGTGGGTTCATCCAGTGATTAAAAGTCAATTGAAGGCCAGCCTTT
This sequence comes from Lissotriton vulgaris, assembly GCF_964263255.1. Taxonomy (NCBI): domain Eukaryota; kingdom Metazoa; phylum Chordata; class Amphibia; order Caudata; family Salamandridae; genus Lissotriton; species Lissotriton vulgaris. The sequence goes on from NC_141691.1 coordinate 1,852,792,904, forward strand.
GGATTCCTGCCTTGTAAAATCATTTGATCAGGATAGGATGGGAGACTGGGTTGAAGGTTGCAGAGAGGTTGATTAGGATGAGGGCTGTGGTTTCTACTGTGTTGAGGATAATTTGGATACCATCTGTTGCTGTGATGAGTGCTGTCTGAACTGTGGTTTGGTCTGAAACTCAATTGTATGGTGTTAAGGATGTGGTGGTTGGTGAGGAGTCCATTGATGGCTTTTTCTCTGACCTTGGCTGGGTATAGTAGAAGAGAATGCAGGGGTCAAGAAAGTAACTTGAGAGACAAACACCTTTGCCTTGCATATTGACAGAGTAAAGAGGAAAAACTCCATACATCACAAGTACCATTTACAACGTCCAAGTACTGTTTACTGTAGCATCCAAAATGTAAATGAGACTTTCAACAAGCAATGGCTGAGGGGGCGGCTGACCCACTGCCACACTCTCTTTGTGTATTGATTACATTAGCTTTTACCTAAGACTAATGCTTTCTCTATACAAACCAAAGCAAAGCAATACATCAAAAGAGCAAGGATTTGATAGCCAGGAAATGAAATGCCACAATCCGTTGACTTTATGATACTGATTTTGGGGGTCGAAATTCCCATCATATTTCTCTGGCTCAGAACAAATGCTTTTTTACAATTTAGGTTTTCTCATTTTCTTAGCTTTAGAATTATTGAATATTGGAAGAAAAGCCTGACAACACAACAGATTTGTCAGTTCTCCAAATGTGGACTTGCGTCTATAGCTCACATATACCTCATATGTTGAGTTTTTTCTATTTAAAAAAAATCTTTCCGTGTTTTATTTATACATAACAAGATGCAATCCAAAGCATAACCAATGCACTTTTATGTGTGGGTCCTCCTTGTGCTGCAAAATGCAGCACATGTAGAAAGAGGAAATCAGGGGGATACAGGAACATATTTCTCCTTGTTACGCCTTTGTTGAGAAGGCATACCATTTTGATGGAAATCCAGGATTGCTGACTTTAGTACATCTGGCATTGTGTCAAAATCCATGGATGAATGCATGGGAATGCCAATGCTCCATTCATGGAACCCTTCCCTACGCAGAGTAATGCAAATCAGTGATTTGTGCTGCCTTGTTTTACTCAGGATTTACTAAGCCACACAGAGCCAATCAAGATCGCTTTGCTTGGCTTAGTAAACCTCACTAAAGGGCTTGCACTGCTTTGAGTCACTTTGAGTGACGCAAGGGCAATGCAAGCTCTCTGTAAAGCTGGGCCCAAGCGTTCACACCAGGTACAGAAAGGAAAGCATTTACAACATTGAGAGATGGGAGGGGTCTTTACAGTATGAGGCATGTTGAGGGGAATTGATGAGGTGAAAAAAAGATTTGGGGGTGCAGCAGAGGAGCATTCTCACTATCTGCAACCCAGGCACCATTCCCAGGATGCTTGGTTCTGGTCTGGGGAGAACCTGCCCTTCTAGTTCAGGCTGGACTGTTCCCATGAAGACCGGGGTCAAGACTGATTTGCATATGGCTGGGTCCAAACTGGGGTGGCATAGTGAGCAAAAATATGATGGATTCAACCCAGATCTCTTGACTAGGGTACGTGGTTGACAAGTTTCAGTACTCCATCCATCATCTTGCTGTGTTTACTGGGTCCAGAATGCTCAGATAAATGTATTAGCCACAAGAAACGTAATCACTTTGAAGAAATGCTTCTGGAGCGACAGGACACTGAGCATGCTGTATAAAATGTTGACGATGCCAAGGTAGGCACCCCCATTAGCTTTCCAGCACTCCTTGGAAAAGGAGCTAGGTACACAATTAGGCAAGGAAAGGTGGAATAATCTACTTACTTGTCATGGTGATAGGAGGGAGAGAAAAAATACCAGGGGCACTACCCAATTTCAAAACTACATAGCATATAATGGTCCTAGGTAAACATGTGGTGGAAGTGAAATTAACAGTAAAAAGACAGGATACTGGAGATTTTAGTATTTAACTATTTAATAATGATTTTTGGTATGCAATTCTACAAAAATAACTAACATCTTTTGGATTAGAGTTTGACAGTAAGCAACTCAAGTCAATACATGTTTCATGACTTCTTAGTCCGTTTATCGCTTCATCAGGCAAGTTGCAAGAACACACATTAGAGATATTTTTTTTATAATTGAGTGAAAAAGTAAGATCAAGCAACTGCAGAAGATCTACTATGTGATCATGCAGCATACTTCAATGTTAGTTAAAAAGACACTAGGTCAGAGTCCATCTCTGAGGATTCAAGCACAATCTGGAGTTTCAATTCTAATGCAGCATGATCGCCTGCATAGAAGAGTCCAGAGCAGCTGCTTAATGATTCACCTCAAACCAACTGTCCCTCAGGGTTCCTACTAGTGAGCCACCATCTCCATAGGCAATACCAAATCCCCTCATTAGTGGCTGTATACGGACTCCTTAGCTCACAGCATGACTTAATACACTGCTTTTACTTCTAATGGGCTTGCGTTTCCCAAACATACCACTCGCCATAATAGTGGACCTTCATTTCGCTCTGTATCTCACTTGACCTCAAATAGCCACATTGGCACCTTTAATCCATTCCTTCAATAATACTGATCACCATAATTATCTTGCTTTCTTGAGTAAGGAATTATAGGTGTTAGTTGTTATTATCCGATTCCCCTCAAGTTTGCACACCAAACTTCATACAAAAACTCGCCCAAAATGAAAAAAGTAAAATAAAGAGACTATGGGGCAGATTTACAAGCCCCTTGCCCCACTTTTGCGTCACTTTTAACATGGGAAAAGTGACGCAATAGTAGCGCAAGGGGCTTGTAAATCTGCCCCTATATGTACAAGTAATAGACTTCAGTAAGCCTGGCAACATACAGGATATATTTCACCCTTGAATACATGTTAACCAATTCTTAATAAAGCACCCCTTGTCTGTACATGGTTCTTTTTCGGAATTAGGAACTACTTCATAAGACTATAGACAGATAAGAGCGAATCCTTTTGCGAGGTAGTAATGTTTTGCATTGGGAGAGAGGGGTGGGGGGAGAGTGAGCAGACTCAAAAACCCTTTAAGTGTGAAAAAGGCCGCTTTATTGGAACAGGTGCACATTTACAAAATACACAAACTCGGCAACCGCCTCACAATCTAAACCACAACCCAAGTTTTTGTTCGTTTTATTTCAAACCCCAAACCCCGCCCCCACCCCACACCCTCCATCACACCCACCCCCACCCGTACATACCCAACACAAAACCATACAAATCCCAATAACATTATAACATTATAACATCACCTAATGAATATAAATTCTTACATCTCTGACTATAAATCAACTGAACATATCCCCCGAGCCATATTCTCCGAACCCCACCTCAATCAGTCTGAACAATCCCCAAACAAGAACCGATACACTAACGGGTCCAACTTGGCCCAAAACTGACGATCACATAGCAAAACCGCCACGCACCTGTCCCAAGCGACAAAAGAACAACGTTAAACCCCATGAACACATGTTTCAAACCGCAGCCTAAAAGAAATAAATAAATAATAGAGAAAATCCCCTAAAAAGAGGGGGGGGGGGAGGGACAAAAATTTCTAAGCTCAACCGGCCACCAGGTCACCAAGCCTAAAATGGTGCCCGGAGCGAGGAGCCCCGCCCATTTATAGGGGAGCGCACAATACAACTAAAACCAGCCCAAAAACGCCCAAAGAGAACCTGCTAGAAGAAATACCCCCACCCAGATCTCCCAAACCGCCCGGGGGAGGAGACCTCCCGGGGGTCGGCTGCCCTCCCCCAAGCCCCCCTTGGGAGAGAGGGGTGGGGGGAGAGTGAGCAGACTCAAAAACCCTTTAAGTGTGAAAAAGGCCGCTTTATTGGAACAGGTGCACATTTACAAAATACACAAACTCGGCAACCGCCTCACAATCTAAACCACAACCCAAGTTTTTGTTCGTTTTATTTCAAACCCCAAACCCCGCCCCCACCCCACACCCTCCATCACACCCACCCCCACCCGTACATACCCAACACAAAACCATACAAATCCCAATAACATTATAACATTATAACATCACCTAATGAATATAAATTCTTACATCTCTGACTATAAATCAACTGAACATATCCCCCGAGCCATATTCTCCGAACCCCACCTCAATCAGTCTGAACAATCCCCAAACAAGAACCGATACACTAACGGGTCCAACTTGGCCCAAAACTGACGATCACATAGCAAAACCGCCATCCAGAAATGTGGGGTGAAAGACTGATACGAGAGAGCCCCACCTTTCTGCCCCCCACCGACCTAAAACAGGGGGGTGGGGGGGCACGAGGGAGACCAAAGTAGAAAAAAGGAGGGGTAAACCAACTACAACACCGACCACCACTTATTCACCAACCAACTGTTGCACCGTCAAACAGCGAGATAGCACCTCCCGCAACTCCAAAAGATATAGGTCCATACCCATACGGGACAAATGTACCCCGTCCCCCCGAAAAAATTCCACCGCATCATATTTAATGTCACTATGGACGATGCAACCGAAACCCAGGTCCCTACAAAAATGAGAAACCTCCAGATTCACCTTCCTCCGGGATTTGTCCACCGCCTTCGGTTTCACCGCATACCTCCAAACCCTCCGCGGCACCATTTCCGTCCAAATGACATGACAACCCGACCACTGGCTGTGTAATAGGGCCAAATCCTTTTTAATTGCCCGGAGCAGGACAACCCCTTTAACAGAACCCATGTCATTCTCACCCAAATGAAGCACAAGAACATCCGGGCAAACTCCCCCTACTAACCAAGAATTCAAGGCAGGGATAAGTTCTTTCCACAACATACCCCCCTTACCCTTCCAAACCACATTAAACAAACGATCATTGAAACCCAATGATGAACCAAAATAACTCTGACGAGCTTGAACTTGAGCTCTCTTAATGAAGGAATGGCCCACGATCCAAACTGTAACGTAAGCAGCCCGAGGACCAGCCACAGAACCTGTAAAAGAAAACAGAATCAGACAGGCAAAACAGAAGAAGACGCCAGCGCTCCAGCAGCCTCATTACGAACATAGCGCCGGAAACAATTCGAAGTCCAGCGCCCCAGACCCATGATGTCCTCCCTCGACCAGCCCCTGTTGAAGGCTTCCGTGGCCGCCCCAATTCGAAAAGAGTGAGTACCGTAAGAAGACCCATCCAAACCAATATGTCGCAGCGCTTTACGCAGCACCATGCGCAGTTGATAATTCGTTACACTCGAACCATTGGCATGGCGAAAAACCTGAAGATCCAAAGGCCCACCCGACAGTTTCCTCCAACAAACAGCCCATTTTAAAGGGCACGTTTCCGGAGGTGAAACCGACTCCAACCAGACACCCTTGCCCAAACTCCTCTGATCCGTTTTGGAATGTGAGAGCCAGATGTGGACCCCCCGCTCCGTTATTTGAACATCCCCCCACAGAAGGCCAGAAGAGGACCTGTTGCCAAGCAATTCAGACACACGAAAAGCTCCAAAAAACATCCACACCATCAACGTGGCAAACAAACACGCTTCCACTCGATCAGTGCACACAACCGGGAGAACAGAAATAACCTGAAATAGCCTTTGCCAAGACAAAGGGGATCTCAAAGTGCGAATAGCACCACTCTCTCTAGACCACCCCTCCAACATTCTCCTACCCAACTCCCCCGCCGACGGGGAGTAACCCCACAAAAGCTTACCCATGAAAGAAACTCCAGCCAGTTTACCGGAAATAGTAATCCTAGACAACCTCTTATCCATCAAAACCAAAATGAACTGTACCACATCCTCTGACCGTTGCCAATCCAGTTCCCTCCAACAAGCACCTGACTCCAAAAATTCCTTCCAGGCTAACTCATACGCCGTCCTCGTGGAAGGGGCCAGGGAACCTAAAACCAGGTGATGGACCCGGTGTTGCCTACCGTCCACAGGTGTTCCGGCATGGGAGTCGGCTCCTCGTCTGCCTCCAAAGCAAGCCCACGGAATCTCTCCCACTGTGAACGAGACAAAGCATCCGCAATGTCATTGTCCACGCCAGGAACGTGCAGGGCCCGAAAACCAATATCATGTTTCAGACAACCCAACACAAACACTCTCAGAAGTTTCAAAATCTGGGGATCTCTGGCAGACTGTTTGTTAATCACCTGAACCACAGCCATATTATCGATCCGAAAAAGGACCTTTTTGTGTGCCAACTCCGCCCCCCACAGTGTGACCGCAACAACCACAGGAAAAAGTTCCAGAAAGGCAATACTCCTACCACCATTCTTCCATTGCATGGGCCACTGTTGAGCACACCACCGTCCTTGCCAGTAGAGACCAAAACCCTCACTACCAGCGGCATCAGAGAAGATCTGTACCTCCCAACACCAATCCACCTCCCAACACAAAGGCACACCATTGAAGGAATGTAAGAAGAAAACCCACATTCGTAAGTCCTCTTTCACACCCGCAGACAGTCTCACCCTATGATGTGGAAGGGAATGACCAAACAAGGCTCTGCCTAACCGTCTACAGAAAGTCCTACCCGCCCGAACCACTCTTCAGGCAAAATTCAGGTGTCCCAGCAAAACCTGTATCTCTCTCACAAACACCTTCTCTTTCCCCAACATAGTTCCAACCAGCTCAAGCATTTTCTGTTTCTTGTCCAATGGAAGACGAGCCTGCATCAAATGAGAGTCAAGCTCGATCCCCAAAAAAGACATGGTCGCGCAAGGACCCATGGTCTTCTCCGGAGCCAATGGCACACCCAAGTAACTCATCAATGATTGAAACGATGTGAGAGCCGCTTGGCAAACAAGCGAATTGGCAGCCCCTACAAAAAAGAAATCATCCAAATAATGAGTGACGAGGACATGGCCACTCTGTGTAGTAAACCACCATTGAAGAAATGTGCTGAAAGTTTCGAACAACGCACAAGACATGGAACAGCCCATTGGCAACGCCTTGTCCACGTACCATTTTCCAAGGAAATGGATGCCCAGAAGACACCAGTCTTCAGGATGGACTGGAAGGAGCCGAAATGCGGATTTGATGTCGCATTTTGCCATCAGAGCATCAGGGCCCGCAGAGACAACCAGCTGCATGGCTACATCCACCGATGAATAGGATACCGATGCAGCGTCAGTGTCAATGAAATCATTCACCGACCCACCTTCAGGCCACGATAGGTGTTGAATGAGCCGGAACTGACCAGGCTCCTTCTTGGGGACTACACCAATAGGGGATACAATTAGGTTCACCAGAGGCCAATCCTCAAACGGGCCCGCCATTCGACCCTCACTTACTTCCTTGTCCAATTTCGACTGTACAATATCAGGGTGTTCACTCGCTGACTTCAAATTCTTGGACCAACGTCGTAAACGCGGTCCTTCATACCCCAAACGAAACCCCATCTGAAAACCCAGCAACAAGACCGACCGCAGCTCGGCAGGCTCGTAGTCCCGTAAAGCAGCGGCCAGTCGAGTAACATTAACCGGCGTACGAGCCTTTGGGCCCAGCACCGGATGAAGACTTCCCTCCCCTGGGAGCTGAGGGTTGCTGTGGTGGCACGAAAGTTCCTGAACTCTGTTGAGAACCCTGGGGCCCTGGAGTCCTAGGACCCCAGCAACGGGATAACGGATGACTCTTCCTCCCACATTGTGAACATTCGTGCCGGAATTTACAGAACTGTCTAGTACAGGTCCCGGTGTTAAAATCCCAACACGTGCCGTTAGGCGACTGTGTAGTAGACATAGCCCCCACCCCTCCCCGGGTGGGACGGGACTGAAAGGGACGATATAATATAGGAAGACCGCTGGCTGTAAAAATGGTTTTACCAGAGGCAGACGACCCCATCGTCTGCTGCCACAGGTCAGAGTCCAACTCTCCCCATTTCGCCTCAGGATCCCAAGCCATACGTGCCCTAAACTCCTCATCATATTGAGCCCAAGCATAATCATTCCTAGTCAGCTGAGCCTTGCGGATAACATCCATGTACTTAAATAAGGACACGCTACGCTCAGGGAATTTTTCACAATAGACGCTGGCAAAAATTAAAAAGGCCGCCGTCCAATTTTCTATAGTCAGAGGCACTTTAGGGCGTTTAGCCAACTCAAACTCTTCCTCCTTGGAACCCTCCTTAGCCCGGACCTCCCTGTGGAGTAACTTCAACAGTTCCACATACTCACCGTTCCATATATTCTCCTTCGTACTGAGCATCAAATGAGCCCCCAAAGGCTTCGTAACCCCCATATACGGCAACTTTTTGATTTTAAGTTCTTTACTGTGAAGTACATTTTTCGTAGCACCCAAACCAACCGTGGACGTGCCACTATCCACTTTCTCACTCGTATTGAGATCATCCCCATTGGTACCTACACCTTGATCTCGTACAACACGTCCTTTATGTAATTTGCCATCCTTTTCAGTGGATATCAAATCAACACCAACACCAATAGACACCATATTGGGCCGCACGGCCTGAACCGCATTCTCACCTGGACGTAAAAGAGGCGGTTGACTGGTTTCCGTCCTCCACGCCGTCTGTGCACCGTCGTCCGCCCTCCGAGGAGCCCTCACCGCGGGGCCGAGCACTCGTGGCCTTGACGATTCCACACGACTCCGAACCACTTGGTCCTGTAACATGTCACGAGAAACATTAACATGCCCCCCCCCAGACACCAACTCACGAACTTCGCCCTCTTCAGGGCTATCCTCATCATAATCTAAAATGAGTGATTCCTCCAACTGAGGGGGGGGGACAACCACTGAAGTCTGCCTTGACTCCACTGTTATCGAACGACCATGGGCCTTACCAGCCCTCACTCTGGACCTAGGTGGAGAGGACGACTGAACTCGTCTATACATCCCCCCACCAGAACTACTGACAACCTGTTGACTTCCAGAAAAAGATAAACCAGTAGTATAACCACCACGTGGCACGAGAGAGGTCGCACGTAACCCGCTCCCATGTACAACGCTGGAATCCACCGCTGAGGCCGGGAAGGTCGTGCCGGACCCGGATGTACCGCCCATGTCGAAATCCCTTGTTGGGCCCATCGAGGTCGTAGTAAACCTGCGTGTGACGGCCATGGCGGGATCCCTCGAAGGTATGGGACGTGCCGCGCTAGGCTCCACCCGCACTTCTCCTCGGCGTACCCGGGCTGCCTGCCGCCCTGCCAAGTCTGCTGCCGTAGGTCGAGCTTCTTCCTGTAAAGAAAAAGGCCGGACTGGTGTGCCGGGTCCCTCACAAAAACCAACTCTATGTGCAGAAGACAGACCGCCAACAGTAAAACCGCCACCCCTGCCAGCCACCACAAAACTTCCAGAACTAACAGCACTTTTCCTTTTCAAAGCATCGCAAAGCCGAGGAGACGGCGGACAAACCTCCTCATCCGAACTACCATCCAACACAGCCTGAATAATCCGCGAAGCCGTCCCCTGAGGATCCCAATCCTGAACCCCCCCAACAGCAACAGCACCCCGAGATGCAGGCCCCGAAACCACCGTCCTACCAGGACACTGAAATTCCCCCGCCAGCCTATAAAAAGACCCCTCCCCCTCCTCACGTCGCTGAACAACCTCCTCTCCGCTCGCCACCCCCCCGATAGGAAGGTCTTCCACCACCTCCAACCGGCGGTAACCCCCCACCGACCCGACCACAGCACCCAAATCCCCACCCAATATCAGCAAGTCAGACCGCCCAACACCCTCTCCCAAACCCATCTGGGCCCATTCCCCCTCCCCCAAGGAACTGCAACCCCCGGACACAGCTTCCCCCCCAACAGAGCCCGAGGGAGAGAACAATAACGGACTCTGCACATCCCTACCCACAGAACGAACAAGCACGCCACGGCCCTCAGGCCCCCCAACATCAGCCTCCGAAAACAAAGGACGCGCTATGGGCACACCTACCGCACCACCGTCAACCGTTAAAGGGCCTTGAACCACATGGCGGCGTATAACGCTCAAAGGAGCGACCACCTCCTGCACGTCCTGACCCGAAACACCCCGTAACGGGTGCCGCGCCACAGAAACCTCATCCAAAATGGCCTCCGCCCGCGTGACGTCAGACCTCACCCCGGCGGAGGCAGAAGCCGAACGCCGCGTGCAACCACGTTGCCTGGAAGCACGACGACCCCGCAAAACGGGAGCAGAGGCTGCTCTTTCCCGCAAACCCACCTCGGAAACCTCCCCCTCCCCATGAGGAAAACCCCCTTCCCCAGCCACCTCCAACACCGAGGAATCCAAAGAAACAGCCGGATCAGAAGAACGAACATCACTCCCCCGCCGGGCCTTGGAACCCGCCCGCCGAGTCCTGGAACGACCCCGCTCACTTACCCCATCCTGCCTCCGACGTTTCGGGGAGTAACATGCTGCCACCACAGCCGACACCCTCGCAGAGGCCTCCCGCTGGGGGCGCGGGGTCTCAGTCTGACCCCGGTCGCCAATGACCAGGTCCAAACGCCCCGCCTCGCTAAGTAGGCGAATAGCCTCCAACACTCGGTAATCTTCACCAGACATGACCACGAATCAGCAATCGCAAGAGAAGAAGACAAAAGTACAAAAATTTCTAAGCTCAACCGGCCACCAGGTCACCAAGCCTAAAATGGTGCCCGGAGCGAGGAGCCCCGCCCATTTATAGGGGAGCGCACAATACAACTAAAACCAGCCCAAAAACGCCCAAAGAGAACCTGCTAGAAGAAATACCCCCACCCAGATCTCCCAAACCGCCCGGGGGAGGAGACCTCCCGGGGGTCGGCTGCCCTCCCCCAAGCCCCCCTTGTGATTAATCCTCACTCACGAGGCACACCTCCTATTTATATATTCCTAAGGCAGCCGTGCAGGACCGTGATCCAAGTGGGTCATGTTGAAACCTTAGATGACGCCAGCGAATCTGAAAAGGAATTACACGGTTGAATTATTTTAATCAGGAACAAATGCTAGATGCCTCCACTGAAGGGCGTTCAGGTTTGTAGGCTGGCGCCAACTGTTGGATGCTGTACTATGATGCATCTTCGAGACAACCTATGGATATGGAAATCTGTGAGCCTTTGAAGACGAACACCCAAATAAAGTGCAGGGGCTTCAACATCCACTCTGTGAGACAGATATAATCGGATTGCTTACTTTTAGTATTTGATAAATATTTGTTTATGTCATGTACGTTCTATAAATCTAACATGCATTCATTGATCCTTTTTTTTCGAGCTAATCATCACTTCTCTTGTCATTTTTGTACGGGCATATCTTTGTAATTTTTTTGTGTAGCAATATATATATATATTTATTACGATTTTGCGTTCCTTCATGCAAATATTAAGTGATATTTTCGAAGAACTGTGCACAATAGCCTGGGTGTAAGAGGCAGGCACTGCCAGCTGTGTCTGCCCTGTGATGCGCGTTGTTCTGCAGTGACCTGGCATCCCAGCTCGCTGTGGCCTCCACTGGATGCCAAATATATTATATTATATTATATTATAAAGTGAGCTCCCAATCCACGTCTAGTATTTTGCCATAGATGTGAACTCATTCTCAGACCTGTTTAATGTGTTTCTCCTTTATTACTTCACAAGTTCCATGTGACTGGAGTCAGCACGTGCCAGAACCTTTTGGAACCAAACTAAGCCAATAATGACTTGGATTCACTGAGCTAGAAATAAATGGAAGCGGTCTGGCAGTTGTTGACTCTGCATGGATAACATCACATCTCAGCTATCCACATGGCGTGGAGTGCGTGCGTGCGCGCGAAAAATGGCAATCCTCCAACAACGACAACAACTGGGACTCGCCATGACGACCCTCTGATTCAGTCACTCTTCTTTTCACTGTTCGCACCTAAGATGGTAGCACACTATGGTGCAGATTTACAAATCCCTTGTGACACTTTTACGCCGCAGTTGCGCCACTTTTGTGGCGCATCAGCGGCGTAAACAATGCGCCACTATGCGACATATTTACAAATTGACGCATCTAGTTAGATGTGTCACGTTGTAAAGGCCTTCGCTACATTGTACCTGCTTTCGGTATAATGTATGCAGGGTGGGCGTTCCGTCTCAAGGAAGCCCCGTAAAAGTGACGCTGTGAAATCTACAAGGTTTCACTGAGTCACTTTTAAGTCCCTGCTGCGACAAATCCTTACACCTGCTTGAAGCAGGCTTAAGGAGTGATGCAGCATATTAGGCATAGGGCACCCCAGAGCAATGCTCAATCGTTCAATCAATGAATGCATTTCTAAAGCGCGCTACGTACCCGTGAGGGTCTCAAGGCGCTAAGGGGGGACGAGGGGGGCCGCTATTGGTCGAAGAGCCAGGTCTTGAGAAGTCTTCTGAAGGCCAGCAGGTCCTGAGTCTGTCCTAGGCTGGTGGGGAGAGCGTTCCAGGTCTTGGCGTCGAGGTAGGAGAAGGATCAGCCGCCGGTGGTGGTTTTATGGATACGAAGAACTGTGGCGAGGGCGAGGTTGGCTGAGCGGAGGCTTCAGGGAGGATGTGGAAGCTGAGTCGGTTGTTGAGGTATGTTGGTCCGGCGTTGTGTAGTGCTTTGTGTGCGTGGATGAGAAGTTTGAAGGTGATCCTCTTGTTGACGGGGAGCCAGTGCAGGCCTCTCAGGTGGGGTGTGATGTGGCTGCGTCAGGGGACGTCGAGGATCAGGCGCGCCAAGGCGTTCTGGGTTCGTTGTAGTCGTCTCAGGAGCTTGGTTGTTGTTCCTGAGTAGAGAGCGTTCCAGTAGTCGAGTCTGCTGGTGACGAGGGCCTGGGTGACGGTTTTTCTTGTGTCGAGAGGGATCCACTTGAAGATCCTGCGGAGCATTCAGAGGGTGTTGAAGCAGGATGCAGAGACGGCGTTGACTTGCCTGGTCATGGAGAGGGTGGAGTAGAGGATGACCCCCAGGTTGCGTGCGCTGTATGTGGGATCCGGGGCTGTGCCTAGCGATGGGGGTGGGTCCGAGAATGAGGACCTCCGTCTTGTCTGAATTCAGCTTCAGCCTGCTGTCCTTCATCCAGTCGGCTACGGCCTTCATTCCTCTGTGGAGGTTGGCTTTGGCGGTGTGGGGGTCTTCGGTGAGGGATATGATCAGCTGCGTATCGTCGGCATATGAGAGGATGTTGAGGTTATGTTGACGTGCGACGTGGGCGAGCGGTGCCATATAGATATTGAACAGCGTCGGGCTGAGGGAGGATCCCTGTGGGACGCCGCAGATGATCTTGTTGGTTTTTGAGCGGAGGGGTGCGAGGCGGACGCTCTGTGTTCTGCCGGAGAGGAAGGATGTGGTCCAGGCCAGGGCCTTCTCTTGAATTCTGGCGTCAGGGAGACGTGCTGATAGGGTGCGGTGGCAGACTGTGTCAAAGGCTGCTGATAGGTCCAGGAGGATGAGGGTGGCTGTTTCTCCTTTGTCTATTAGGATCCTGATGTCATCAGTGGCGGCGATGAGGGCGGTCTCGGTGCTGTGGTTGCTGCGAAAACCGGATTGGGAAGGGTCCAGGATGTTGTTGTCTTCGAGGTAGCGGGTTAGCTGTTTGTTGACAATCTTCTCAGTCACTTTTGCCGGGAACGGGAGCAGGGAGATGGGCCGGAAGTTCTTGAGGTCCTTGGGGTTCGCCTTGGGCTTCTTAAGAAGGGGGTTGATCTCAGCGTGCTTCCAGCTTTCCGGGAAGGTTGCTGTCTCGAAGGAACTGTTGATTGTTTTCCGGAGGTGGGGGGAGATGGTTGTGCTGGCTTTGTTGAAGACGTGGTGAGGGCAGGGGTCGGATGGGGATCCTGAGTGGATGGAGTTCATGGTTTTGATGGTGTCTACGTCGCTGACGTTGGACCAGGCGGCTGGTGCGGTTAGTTGTTCTCGGGGTGTGGGCTCGGTGGTGGGTGTGGGGGTCTTGGAGTTGAAGCTGTCGTGAATGTCGGTGATCTTGCGGTGAAAGAAGGTGGCCAGGGAGTCGCACAGGTCTTGTGATGGTGGTATGTCATTGGTGTTGGAGCTGGGGTTGGAGGCGATGCTGAAGAGCTCTTTGGTGTTGTGTGCGTTGTTGTCTAGGCGGTCCTTGAAGGCAGTCTTCTTGGCGGTCCTGATGAGTTGGTGATGTTTGCGGGTGGCGCTCTTGTGGGCTGTGTGGCTGTCTGGTGTTCGGTCGTGGAGCCTTTTCTTCTCCAGCTTCCGACAGGTTCCCTTGGAAGTCCGGAGGTCTTCGGTGAACCACTCGGCTTTCTTGTTGGTGTGGTTGGTTGTGGAGGTCTTGAGAGGGGCGAGGGTGTTGGCGCAGTCGTTGATCCACTGTTTGAGGTTGGTTGCGGCGGTGTCGCGGTCGGTGGGGTTGGTGGGTGGTCTCAGGGCGAGGGTGGTAGTCAGTTGGTCCATGGTGGCCTTGCCCCAGCAGCGGCGTGGCAGCTTTTGGGTGTGGTGGTGTGTGGTGGGCTTCCTGAAGGTGAAGTGGACACATCTGTGGTCGGTCCAGTGGGGTTCGGTGGTGTAGTTGAAGGAGACGTGGGGGCTCGCAGAGAAGATGGAGTCCAGCGTGTGTCCGGTGGCGTGGGTGGGTGTCGTCACGAGCTGTTTGAGTCCGAGGTTGGCGAGGTTGTCTAACAGGGCGGTGGAGTTGGCGTCGTCGTTATTCTCGTGGTGGAAGTTCAGGTCCCCGAGGAGGATGTAGTCTGTGGAAGCGAGGGCGTGGGTGCTGACGAGGTCGGCTACGGTGTCGCTGAACTGTGGTCTTGGTCCGGGAGGTCTGTAGATGAGTGTTCCTCGGAGGGTCGTGTTGGGGTTGGTGTGGATTTGGAAGTGCATGTGCTCGGCTGTGGTGAGGGTGTCGTCGGTGTTGGTCGAGACTCTGAGGGTGTCCTTGTGGATGATGGCGATTCCCCCTCCATCTCCGTTGGTGCGGTCTCTGCGGGTGATCTTGTAGCCCTGTGGGATGGCTATGGCAATGTCTGGTGCTGAGGTGGCGTTCAGCCAGGTCTCCTTCAGGAAGGTGTTGAGGAGGATGCAGCGGAGGTGGTTGGGTTCTCTGGTTGGTGGTCTGGTGGGCTGGATGTTGGTGAATCTGCAGGGAATGACTTTGCCTCTGCGCCCGTGCCTTATTACAGAGACAGGCGCAGAGGCAAAGAAGCTGTCAGGAGGCACATTGACAGTGTGCCACCTAAAGGTGGCGCACTGTCACTGTGTCCAGGACAGCAGCTCTCTGCAGGAGGACAGTGACTGCACCCGCCTGCAAGGAGATCTCTAACTCCCCTTCAAAGTGCAGCTGGTTGATGCCTGCACTGTGAAAATACAAAGAGGCTTTAAAGCAGCCACTCCGTTTTTCACCTGAATACGCAGCCCCCAAGTGGCTAAAGTTTGAAGCTGCTCTGGAGGCAGAGCATTAATGATAATAGGGCACATTTTCATTGTTTGCAATGGGCACACTTTTTAAACGGTGCGCCCAGCGCAAACAATGAAATTGCGCCTTTACTGTAATATGACCCCAATTAGGCATGCCAGAATGTGTTATCGAGGGGGCTTTGGGGCAGATTTAATAATAGTCTGCGTCTGCATAATGAAAGTGACAAAAAGCAGCGCAAAGTCTTTGAAGACCTCTTTACGTCAAGGTCCGTTACATGGGTGTGAAATGGGTGGAACACTGCAAACACCAATAGTTTTTTATGCAAAGACCGATCAACTGAGATAGTTAGAGCAGGCTTGGCTCCAAAAATTAACACATACTTGAAGCAGGCACTAACTTGGAGAAATGTATTTAGTTCTCCAGATATTTCACTCATAGAATGTGTGTTGCACTGTGCAACACACATCCACTGTGCAAAATGGATTTGAATTTTCTCTAGGCTTATGCTTTTGTACTGGAAGGATATGCTTACAGTACAAAATGCTAAACAACACACACACCCCTCTGTGCCATGGTGCTAAGGCTGTGCGGGACACTAGGTAGACTGTTTGTGCACAGCCGCAGGGAACGACAGCAGCAACATGCCATTTAAATATATATATGGCTCTGCTTTGCTTCCTTCCTCATTTGGAACGTGATGCTGCAATTTTGGTACACTACTAAAATATATTTTCAAAAATAATCTAGGCACAAATATTGTATAGAAAAAATTGTGTTGAAAACATTTTCGTGGGGTAGAGTATAGGAGGTAATAATATAATTTTGTTACATCTTCTGTATCATTTTTTAACATATAGTTGTATATAATTATTTTGTATTATTTAGTTGAGTTTTACTACCTTTTGTGCTACAAATTATTATTTTAATGTCAAGTATGTTTAAATATTGTTTGTGTTTTTTAACTTGATAATATATTTTTTATTTTGTGTCATTTGTTTGCTGGGTTGTTGGGGTTGTAGGGGAATAGGGTGGTACGTTTTTTTAATATTTATAATTGATTTTAATTTTTGTTAAATTAAATTTTTAAGAAATTATTAATTATGTTTGTGTTTTCATTTAATAGATCATTAAAAAAGATAGTAGTTTTTTTATTTGTTAATTAGATGATTGGTATTGTTAATTATGTCATTGTTTTAATAGAATAAATGTTAATTAAAAATATTCTTTTTAAGGTTTTGGTATGCTCATGAATTTGATATTGTTATTATAATTTTTTTCAAAATTGTGGAATGAGATTTTTTTCTGTTTTTAATTTAATTTGAAATTGTTGTAATTTAAGGGCAATAGAGTGAGAAGTATGTTAAGTCGTTTTTAATTGCATATTTGATATTAATTCTAATATATATTTAAGTATAATTTCATTTATTAATTTTGTGTTTTTACTTTTTAATAATGTATATAAATTAGATAATTTTAACATATTTTTTATATGTTTACAGAAATATATTTTATGTTTATTTTATATATGTAATTTATTGTGTATTTACTTATAAAGCTTTATATAGCGTGAACATGGCCCATGATGGCATCAGAGCGCATTGCAGTTGAAGTAGGAGAGCAACCACAACATAATCAAGAAAGGTGCAAAGTGTGTAAATTCACAAATTGAAGAAAGTAATCTCCATAGGACAAGTCAACAGGACAACAGACATGATTCACAAACAAGCAATAATCATGGGTGAAGATCAAGAGTCAAAATGTGTGACCTAGAGCAGAAATGTATTCATAAGCATTATATTTTAACTTCTTTTTTGAAAGATGCAGTAGAGGGAATCAGTCAGATTTCAGATGGCAGGGAGTCCCACATTTTGGGACAATACCCGAGAAGGCTCTGTTGCAAATGTTCCTATTGTGGAATATCTGTGGTTTTAGCAACAAGGTGCTGGTTCTTCTAGAGGCTCTGCATCCACCAGATAATTATAGTTTGTGTGCCAAGTACAGTGGTGTGTTGCAGTGTAAAGCTTTATGAGTCATGCAAGCAAGTTTTTGTTGTATTCTTGCCACATATGGGAGCCAGTTTAGGGATTTTCGTTCCCGGGGAGATGTGTTTGAAGTTAGGAAAGGAACCATTTAGGGCCTGATTCTGATGTGGCTAGGAAGGCCTCCTAACAGAATTTGCTCCATACAAATCGGATCAGGAACCTGTCTTTCCGACCGACTCGGAAAGGTTTTCTGACCTACCGAAGAGGATGCGAGTTTGGTATTAGGAATATCCCAATCCGAACCTGACGGCATTTGGAATGACCATGCCGTACGGAGCAGAATCGTACGTCTCTACGGGCTGCGATTCCGAACAACCGAGTACGATGCTGGATTTGGACAACCTTTACAAATCGTGCTGTCCGACTCGAATTGGCAGTTGGAATCAGAATTTGGGGGCCTGTAGTGACCTCTCTGCACCCGTAGCCTTCCTAATTGGGCCCGTAGAGACGGAATAGTAAATTTAACCTCTCCAAAGTCCCACTGTTTCCCTACTGTTCCTTATGATGCAGTGGGAATAGCAAATTGGACTGCGCCAAGTCTAACAGTTTCCCAACTGTTGGTCAGATTGCAGTGGGAGTAGTGCAATTTAAAAAATGCTTTAATATAATTTTAAATGTAAATTATTTTGATAATATTTATATTTTGTATGAAAATATTGATATTGTTTTGCAATAATTTGTATTGTAACACTTTTTTGGGGATATTTTAATGTGTACTGTTTATAATTAAATATAATTTGTGTTACTTTTATTGTTTACAGATTTTTAAAATGTTATGTTGATTATTTTTTACAATTATTTTAAAGTATATATATATTAATTTTATGTTTGTAAGTTATACATTGTTTTTGATTTTTGTATAATAAAAAGTATTTTTAATGTAGTATTATTTTTAAAGTTAATACATGTTTTAAAGTTAACACAGTGTTTAATATGTAAAATTTGATACACCTACTTTTAATTTGACAATATAATAATCTAGATTATTGTTGTCGATATTTTTAACTATACATACATACAAAGTATGTAAACTCCAGGTGTGTTCTCGATATTTTTGGGTGAAATTTTTTTTGCCCATAATTTTGTTGTTGATATCTCACCATACAACCGCAACTTTGTTTGCTGCACTGCATTGCACTAAAATTAATGAATCTGTATTCTGGAGTTTTGTCGACGTAGTTTCCTCTTGCTTGCGAGAAATATGACGTCCCCACTACATGAGGGCTTCAATTGCACAGAGACATTTCACTCAATGGTTGCTGAGTAAAAACATTCATCTGCTTCTAGAAAAAGAAGTTCACATTTGGAGAATGCTAGCTCTGCAACTTCTTTCAACATCAATCATTCAATTTAATTGGTAGTGCGCCTCATTCATTTTTTTAAAACATCTTTTTATTTTAGTTTGCATTAAGTAACAAGATTACGGGCCCAATTCACAGCACTAACTTAAGACAAAATCCTAAACTTACTACCATTTTGGTATTCACAGAAGGCACTTACTCATTTTGGTATTCACAGAAGGCATTTACTCATTTCGGTATTCACAGAAGTTAGGAGTCCTAACTTTAGGACTCCTAAATGCCTTCTGTGAATACCAAAAGTCTTCAAATTAGGATTTTTCCCAGTTTAGTAGTAGTAAAGTTAGGAGTCCTCAACAATGCTGTGGGGAAGTAGGCTGGTCATGTTCTGAGCTGAAGTGGCAAGGAAATAAATATGTTTGTTATATTTGGCATCTTGCACATGGAGCGCACTTAACTTCATCCAGCCAAAGTTATTCCCATGTTTCCACAGGATACACCGTGTGCACGCTGAAACACCCATTAACGATGTAAGGTCGTCCTTTAGATTACCTGACACCCAGAAACTCCAACTGAGAAGCATCACTAAAGTGAACACAAACAAAAAGGTTGTATATATATTTTACATGTCATAACCCTATTATTTCTGCCCACTTCTAAATGATTCTCAATTTTGTTGAGTCAATCCAAGATGTTCTTTGCTACTAGTTGTAGTTATTATGTGGTCTCAATTTTCACAACTATTTTCTGCGAACCGTTTTTCAGACACAGCTCTAACACATTGCTCATTCAGTATAAAATCCACTTCCGTAGAATTTTGAGTTTCTCTGTAGGTGTTTTTCCGCTACTGCAAATATATTATGGCATTAGACAACGGAAATGGTAATGGCTCAATTGAAGACAATGCAGTGGGTCAGGGGCACTAATGTCTGGTGCTGAGCTTCTGCTCCAACATAGCAATGTTTGTCTTGCTGTTTCTCCTTTTTTAATTCATAAAAATCTATCTCCAGTTGATGGAATGTTCTAATCGGTCTGCTGCCTCGAGCTATAATGTTGTTAAAGGCCATCTTCATAATTTGGGTTCAGAGATTTAACACCCTTTTTTTGCGCTTGGTACCTGGTTACAAAGCTTTATAATAGTCCACTACTGAGGACAATAATAGTTGTTAAAGGCCCTGAAGCCCAGTAAGCTGAATACTAGAAAGACTGTCATTGGCACCCTGTTCGAAATTGGGTCTCTAGTTGGCACAGGTATGCACCCTTTCCAAGTAGGGACAACAAGCCTAGTCAGGGTAGGCTAGATAAACATTAAAAGATAACCTGAGCTCACTGTCTGGTAGCTTGCACAGGTATTTGTGCAACGCACACAGACAATAACAATATAAAAACACCACGAAAATACTCCTCACATGGGTTAGACAAATAGATTATATTTCTATTAGTAAAACAAGACCAAAATGACAAACATCCAATAAGTAGAACCGGTGTTATGAATTTTGAAAGATTAAACAAAAATAGTGCATAGAAATTAATGGTGCTAAGGGATTACATAAGGTTGTGCTAAACCGGGGCAAATCCAAAGTTTAGGCCGACCGAGATGGAGGGCAGACTGGCTACAGGACTCAGACAGGTCCCGCTGACAAAGTACCTTGGATGGGGCAAGCGGGAATGTCGAAGACTAGATACGAGGAGTCAAGGCAGTACTGCATCATTGTTGATCCCATAGATGGAGGCGAAGTGTCTGCACCGATCCACACAGTCGATGAAGGCTTCAACATCTAACCCCTTTTTGACGCAGATACTGCATCGATGTCAAGCCACACTGTCCGTCGGTGTTGAGCAACACAGTCCGTTGAGGCAATGTCGTCGATCTGCTCCAGTGTCGAAGGTCAATGAGTCAGTTCAAATGGGTCACAAACTCAGCACTGTGTCAATTCTGAAGTAAAAATAGCTTCAACACCCACTTCTGATGCCCAGGAATGGATTGGAACCATTGGCAAAGGAGGACTCACAGATGGCAGAGTCCAGCAGCAGCAGGGTTGTAGAAAGTGTTTGATGGCCCTGAGACTTCAGAACATCGAGGGGGCAAGCCCTTTGAGTCATTCTGGGTTCAAGTGGGACGGGTCCAGTCCTTGTCCTCAGGAGGGCAGAGTTCTGCCAGGCGGCTCAGCAAAGCAGAAAAGAAGTTTCATCAGAACAGTCAGTCAAGCAGAGTGGCAATACTTTAAGCACAGCAGTCTTTACTCCTGGCAGAGTTCTTCACATGTCAAATAGTGTACTGTCTTTGTAGGGTCAGAGCCCCAGTACTTACACCCAAATATGCCTTTGAAGTGGGGGTGACTTTAAAGCAAGCCCTTGAAGTGCACAGGTCCCCTTTCATCCCAGCACTGTATGCCAGGCTATCTGTGGGGGGTAATCAGCCCTTTGTATGGTACACAGGGCACTGCCTAGTCAGGTATAAGTGTCAGCTCTCTCTGCCTCTTCCTGCCCAGGAACAGCTATCAGATTGTAGATGAACGCAGATGAGTTGTCACTCTCACCCTTACTGTGTTTGTGGATGTCTTGAGGGAACCCACCCCTGACGTATAATGGAGACAGGTTGCAAGGCACACAAAGCAGCAAGAGCAGAAAAATATCCACTTTCTAAAAGTGGCATTACTAAAACAGTCATATTAATCCAACTTTACCACTAAAGAGGATTTACCACTGAAGAGGATTTATCATTACCATTCCAAAGATATGAAACACGATTCATTACTCCTTTCTAATCAGCAATTACATCTTAAAAATGTTTAAAGGAATTCCTAATGCTAGCCTATAAAAGGAGTAGGCCTCACAGTAATGAAACACACATTTAGCTGTATGTCAGTACCAAAACATGTAAAACTTATAAGTATATGTCCTAACGTTTAGTTAGATAGCACCCTTCCCTTAGAGCTACCTAGCGCCTACATTAGGGGTGAATTTTGTGTAATAAAATTGGAGTTTGCTGCTCAGTTTTAAATGCCATGTCGATGTTTGAGTAAGCTTCACCCACAGGCCTTGCAATGGCAGGTCTGAGACAGGTTTCAAAGGCTACTTGTGTGGGTGGCAAAAACCAGTGCTTCAGGTCCAGTAGTAGCATTTAGATTAAAGGCCCTGGGTATATGGTACACCAATTTACAAGAGACTTGTAAGTAAACTAAATATGGCAATCAGGTATATACCAATGTCACCATGTTTAGGGGAGAAGCACATGCACTTTAGAAATGGTCAGCAGTGGTAAAGTGTTCAGTCAAAAAGTAAAGGTAAGGAGGCAAAAAGGATGACAGGTCTAACACACTCCTAAAAGTGAAATCAGACACCGTCTCAGCCGTTTCTGTATTGGGGCTTCATATTTATTCCTCGCATTAATCCTCATCTGAAACTGTTTAGATTGGAGTTTCTGTTCAAGCCATGTGTGAGGATTTCTTTATCAGTTAAAACTGAATATGTTGTTATTTTTACAATTTGCATTGCTTCAAGTGGTGTCAGATTTTTTTATTCTGCACCCAATTAAGTTTACTTGAACCCGAGATTTATATATTTTTTAACAAAGCAGTAATAAATGAACCCCCAGAGTACTATATTCTCTACAAAAACTATTTTGGTGAACTAAACAAACACAAAAGGCATGAAATGGGCACCTCACCACTTATTACATATTCTTTAAAATTTAAGCAATACTAAACAATCAGACCATCAATTTCCAAGAATAAAGACCAAAAATCCATTAAGAAACAGCATCCCCTTGTTCTATAGAGCCAATTTCTTTAGAGCAGCTACCTTACTAAGATATTTCAGTTTTATTACGAGTTCACATTTTTTAAATGAACAATTTTGGCAATTACATTTCTTCTCAGAAGAAAAGCAGGGAGTTCAAAGGCAAGGCAAGTAGCTACAGATAAGCCGCCAACCACAGTCTATAAATGAGGTGATGAAACCTGAATTTGACATATCAAGAACAATTTTGCGAAGCGTTCGTTCCAAGATTACTGAAGTTTAAGACAAACCCACATTATATGTTTTTAAATGCCAAGTCCAATAAGACATTTCCAGTATATATTACTATCTTGATTTGTATGGGCCAAATTATCAAATTCTCCATGCAACGCAAAGCAGTACAGGAAATTGGAAACATAGCGCAGAGAGGGGGCGTGGGTTGGATAGCCAACATGGTGGACGCAGTCTAACGAAGCTCTGGCCGTCCAAGCTGATAATCTGCTAAAATCCTACAAATATCCTCTCCCCAGCAGTCCACACTCATTGCGCCAGTAATCGTAGTGAAGAGGAGCTCCCAATTGAGGTGTGACACTGGGTTGGAGGATGTCAGTGGCCATATAGCTGACAGAGGGGAAGACGCGGCCCAGGGCCTGGGTTGACGCCGGAGTAATTCTCCCTCTGTTATGGATGAGGGGCGCGTCCCCCGGGAAGGATCGAGGACTACCCAGCAGATCCACCATCGGGGTGAGGTGGACCAGATCCGCCGAGTGCTCTGTGCGGTGACGCCCGGGTGGCCGGGGTCACGCTACAGCGCCCGGTGAGATCTTCCCATCTGCCTTGGAGGACCCGGACAGTAGAGCGTCGGTTGATGCACTAGGGGCGGCCATGGTGTTGATCAGCGTGGGCCTGGTTATGGCTAGGGGCTGGGGCCGGGCTGTGCCAGACCAAGTGCAGTCCCTAGGGGGCCCGTCGTCTTTGGAGTGCAGTGTGTGCAGCAGTGCCAGTCGTGCCGGGGTGGCCTGCCCCACCCAACTGTGCAACCGGCAAGGCCTGGGAGCCGGTGGGGAGATTCTACCTGGGGATGTGCACATGCTGGCCAGTGAGCAGCAATCACTGCTGGCACTCATTCTACTACAAAAGGGTGCCCGAGTGGATGGAGTGGGCTGCGACAGGACACCGGGGCCGTTGCGGAAGCCCCAGCAAGTTGTGACTGCGCCCCCTCGATGACGATGCCGCGGCGAAGGGTGCTCAGACTGAGGGGATTATTGCTGAATAAAGGACCAGCTGAAGGATTGGTCCTGATCATATTGACCATTGCAGCTCGGGTCGTCCCCTCTGGGGAGTATGGTCCCTAGGGACTACCCCGCTGGGGGGGGACCGGCTTAGGAGCGATACAGAGGACTGCCAGTTGGGGCAATCGGAGTGGCTCATGCATACCTGGACGCAGTAGCCTTGTTCAAACCATGTTGCTATATCCTGGAGGAGCGGTGGCCCAGAGGCCCATTAGACTGGACCAGCTCAAGATGACCCACAGGCTGGAGGTCCGGCAAGTCTGATTCCATTAGGGGGTCTACTTTGCTGGTCATCTTGGGCTGCTGAAGCTGCCAACCTAGGCTTGGTGCGGCTTGTGCCCAGAGGGGGCTGGATTACGTGAGGCCCGGCCTGCAGTGCTGCAACCGGGAGAGCCTGTCGGGGCACTTTGGAGGTGGGCGCCGGATAGTGGCGCTGGATATAATCATCAAGTACAGAAACATGCACAGCCATAAGGCTGAAGCCACTTGAGGGGGGACTCGTACCATACCCCTGCTCCCCGTCTCATCCCCTTTTTCCAGCATGACCATGGATAAACTGTAGTGCTCCGGCCTCAAGCAAAACACTCTAGGCCAGTTCACAACGCTCATGGTGGCGTGAGCGCGGGGGACACTAATGGCCTGGTCCCCAACAACATAGCATTGCTGGCAGCGATACCCTCGATGCAAAGATTGGCGCTACGGGGTCAGAAGACTCATTTCTGCGCCAAGACCTCCGTAAGGCTGTGGACCGCATCACAGAAATGGAGACCCGTGTCTCGACTGTGAAGGACACAGTGGTATCTCTGCAAAAAAAGGTGAACAAGTTCGCCAATGTCATTGAAGAATTGGTGTCTCATGTTGAGGATGCCAAAGGCCCCTCCCATAACAATAATCTGCATTTCAGCGGCTTCCAAGAAGGGTGCGAGGGCCCATCCATGGATCATCTTTTACTCACGCAATAGTTGAGAGCCCTCCTGCCAGAGGACTTCTTATCCTCCTGTTTCGTAGTGTAGAGAGCCCGTAGGGTGCTGACCAAGAAGCCCCCTGGGGAACGCCCCAGGCCGGTGATCGCCAAGTCGTTGAACTACACAGACCTTCAGTATACAAGAAATCACAGGAATCAACTGCTTTTTGAGTCACAGCCCATAATGATCTTCCTGGACTACACTTGACTCATGCAACAACAGCGCCAGTCATTCACGGCCGCAAAATGCAGACTTAGAGAACTTAACATACATGTTACTATATCCCGCCCCGAATGAGAGTCACATATAACTCTAAATCACATTTCTTCGATGCACCGGAAGCTGTCTTCACCTGGGCGGACGAGACAATACACCTAAACTACATACTCCTCCGCCACTGGAATCCGACTCCTCACAGGGATCGCAGAGAAATCGGCAGAAGAGTGGTAATTCCAAGATGAGGCTTATGTCCAGATTCAACTGGCGCTCCCAGACTCAGGGTGACAAGTCATGAATATATACCGGCTGCCTCCATCTTTCCAGCCCTTGGCCTCAGCTGGTGTATGAAATCTCCCCAAAGTTGCAGGACCGCTTGGAGAGCCAATATGTCTTGGTGGACAATTCCGGGAACGACTAGGCCCCTGAACATTTATGTTTCAGTTTTGTCGGGAGTTTGGGTACAATTGGCAGAGGTTCCCTGGGATGCCATTTTGGGGTCCTGGGCATCCCTCCTCCACAACAGATACTCCTAGTTGGTGTTGGTATTGGGGTGGAGGGAGGTGGGGGAAGAATTCAGACCTACTGGGTTAGACTCATTGCAGCTCTTACACAGGCACAGGGACCTTGCCGCAGTTTCGCGTACACAACCGATTTGGCATCCTCCTTAGATGACATATTCCCCAGCTTGGGGATCTGATCATTGTATCCTGGAACGTTGGAGGGATGCTTAATACAATTAAAGGGGGTGCCATTCTTCGGCAAGCCAAGCGATGTGAGGCCAACATTCTTCTTATGCAGGAGACCCATCTTCTAAGCAGCAAAACCCCATGTCTTACTCTATTTGGGTACAATACAGTATACCACTTAAGGTTCGCATGGGGCTGCCGGGGCACAGCTATCCTAATACACCGCCGGGTTCCTTTCACTTTGCCCAAACTTTGGTTGGACCCTGGGGTCTATACACCATTGTGACAGGTACACAACATGGTGAATGCATAACCATAGGATGCATCTATGCTCCACCTCCTTTGGGGGACACATTCATTGATAGAATCACACAACTGTTGGGGGAGCTCCAGGACGGTCTGACACTATTGGACGGGGACTGTAATGATGTCATGTCACCCTTGGATTGTCGGAAAGAACTGGGTCGCAGGCCCCAGAGTGGGAGATCGAAACTTCATCATCTGGCCACTACACTGGGGTGATCAGATGCCTGGCGGGCTGACCCCCCTCTGAGATTGGTTTTATGTTCCTATCTGCCGTGCATGGCTCTCTATCAAGATAAGATTATTTCTTTTTACCACATAGGTACATACATAGAGTGTCTCATGTCTCTATTCTGCCCAGGGGACTGTCAGGCCACTCCCCGGTCTTACTCAAGCTGCACATAGGACCTCAAAAGCCTCCCATCAGGTGGCGTGTGGTACCTCCGCGACTCGAACTACTAGCACCTCCTTTGTCTGGCCATTTCCGACTATCTTTTGTCCAACACCGCCTCGGCCCTGTCCGGTGTCATCCTCTGGGAAGCTCTCAAACCAACAATCCACGGCATAGATATTAGGGTCCGTGCAGGCCAAAAGCGTAAACGTCTCACCCAAATAGTGGAATTAGAAAACCGTCAAAGGTCCCTTGAAGCCCAAACAGCTATTTCTGCCGATCCAATACCGCAGTGTAATCTCTTCCAAATACAACAACAAATACACCAACATCTCACCACAAGGCATGCGAGATCCGGTTAGCGTCACACCACAGGATCTATCAATGGGGCGATAAATCAAGTAAAATACTCCATAAGCTGTGCCAGGCTGCGATGTCCCCCGAGCCCTTTCTGGTGCGTCGTAATGCTGATGGAGACCTCTGGACCTACCCCGATGCTATGGTCCAAGTGTTCGCGGCTTACAATGCTTCCCTTTACAAGCAGAAAGAACTCATATTGAGTGCTCTAATAGAAGAATTCCTAACAGACATACCTCTCCAAAAGCTCTCAGACCATGTACCGGACCAACAAGATGCGCCCATTACTGTGGAGGAACTCGTTAATATACATCCCGGCTGGGTGCTTGGCCCCAACGGCTTCCCCTGTGACTTCTTACGGCCGCAAATGGCACAGCTAAGCCCATACTTGTTAGAAACACTTCACGAGGCTGTACAGCTGCACATTCTACCCTCAAATTGGCCCCACACCGAAATAGTGGTGTTCCTTAAACCCAGCCGCCCTCCAGAAGCCCCTCTTCCTACCGTCCCATTTCCCTTCTAAACTTTGAACCCAAACTCCTGGGCAAGGTCCTCGCTGACCGCCTCCGCCCTTCTATCCACGACTGAATTCACCCAGACCAGTCCGGCTTTGTGCCGCATCAGGGTTCCACCGGTATAACATCCGGCGAGTCCACGATGCCATTCCGAAGGCCCTAGAGCTGGGCAGTCCCGCGGCTATCCTCTTGGCTGACATAGATAAGGCGTTTGATTCCTTAAGCTGGAAATATCTCTTTCAACTCCTCCGATCCCTCAATTTTGGCCCGCGCTTTCTGGCAAATGTTCAGTTATTATACACAAATCCTTTGGCATCCGTGCGGGTAGCTGGGTACAGGTCAGCACCCTTCCCTATATGCCGTGGCACTAGGCAGGGTTGCCCCTGGTCTCCACTGCTATTTGCACTTGCCATAGAGCCCTTAGTCACATGGGTGCAGAGAGACCCATTGATTTGGGGGTTTGATTGGTCGCGGGAGAGTTCGGACAAAATTGCGCAGTAAGCAGACGATGTGTTGATCTTCTTGGCCGATCCTTGGTTCTCTGGGCCCCGAGTTCTCTAGATACTCCGGGTGTTTGGGGAAACCTCCGGCCTTTGAACCAACCCATCGAAATCGGTGTTATTTCCTGTATGCAGGGACCAGGGATGTGATGCCTGGGCCGTGCAGTTATTCCACAATACGGAATGATTCAAATATGTAGGAGTTTTTATCTCACCGTTACCCTCGACATCGTGGACACATATGTATTTAATCCGCTGCTCTCAGGTATACGTGAGAAGACCACAATATGGTCCCCTCTACCACTGTCCCTGCATGGGCATTCAGCAATTTTTAAGATGGTCTCCCTGCCTTGGATACTCTACTAGCTGCAAAATTTCCCATACACTATTCCACGCACATGGTTCATCCAAGTCAAAGCAATCCTGCACAAGTTCTTATGGGGCGGGGGAGCCATTCGAGTAGCACTGCCGACTTGCGCACAACCGGCATATTGTGGTGGGATTGCAGCGGCAGATGTATACACTTACTATACAGCATCCCACCAACTGCTCATCAATGAGTGGTGGTACAGCCCGCACACAGACCCAGCATTTGCGGTGGAGTGCCTGGTGATGGAGAGTGTACCCTTCCTGAAGCTTCCCTACAACCGCATAAACCTAGACTTCTTGCCCCCTGCCAGCAGAAGGGTTGTACAACTCTGGCGATACACCGTTAAAGAAATGGGCTTGTTTGGTTACCTGATACAGACGACCCCGCTATGGCAAATTACTTATCTACTTCCTGTTGCTGAACTTTCAGGCTTCCATGCACGGGACCTTCTCGGAATATCTACCCTAGGGGACGTTATGCAGGGCTCCACACTCAAATCTTTTCAGCAACTACAAAATGAATTTCAGCTGCACCAGATGCAGTTTTATAAATACTTGCAGTTGAGACATGCTCGGACTCCCCTGATCCACTCCCTGAGTGACTTACTCGAATTTCATCCCCTTGAAGGTCGCTTACTAATCGGTGACCTAGGGGTACACCAGATCCGGCATATCTATCAGACGTTGACCACCCATACACATACCACACTACACAAAACCAGTGGGCCATGGGAGGTGGACTTCCCAGACATAACATTTGATGGTTGGACAGAGGCCCTCACTAGCCCCCGCGGAGCCACTATTTCCACACGATATTGCCTTATTTAGTTTAAATATCTACACTGAGCATACTTCACTCACTCCTGCCTCTGGAGGATGGGCATCCCCTACATGGCTCAGATGTGGGGATGCAGAGGGAACCTTTTTTCATACTGTTTGGAGCTGAGGGGCGCTGCAGCCGTTTGACGTAAAATGTTGTCATGTCTGGACCGGATCCTGTCCTGGAGCCTCCCATTTGACCCTAAGCTGTTCCTGCTCCATAGCACAGAGGCGATCGGTTGGAACCGTTACATACAACACCTCTTGTTTTTGGGCCTTATGCTTGGCAAAAGGGACATTGCCCAAGTGTGGAATGTGTGGAATGTTTCTTGTGTTGTGTTTTCACTTTATTACTGTTTAAAGTGCTGCAGAAATACTTTACACATTGCCTCTTTGTTAAGCCTGACTGTTTTTTGCCAACCTACCAGAGAGTTAAACACAGGTTATTTTGGGGTTGCTTGTGACTTCATGCGGATACAATTTTTGTTTGCTACTTGAGTAGGGTTTCACCCCCCTCAACCATTTACTCAATTTCCTACAATCCTAATATAGGATGGGCTCAGAATGTGTCCTAGGATGTAACAATATGGTGCCATTTATTTTTGTGTCAGGTCAACAAAAGGAGTAAGAACTCCAGTCAGGATACTAAGGACTGGAGTAAATGGTAAAGAACAAAGTAAATGATAAAGAAAAAAAGAACAGAGTGTCCAAGACACATAAAATAATCTGAAAGGCTGAGTGTAATCAAGAGTTAAGAGCCAGTGAAGAAACTGAATGAACATTCTCAATGACACAGCCACTGTTTCACCATCAAAAGGGTCTATAGTATACATAGTTGCTCTATGCACCAGGTGTAGAGGGAATGTCCATCGTCCCCCGGCCCCCTGGTATACGGAAGCACTGAAACTAGAAAAAACCAAGTGTAAGGGACTTGAGAGGAAATGGCGCAAACATTATGATCCTCTTAAAAAGGAAGCATATCGTAAGGCCAGAAACCTCTATCACACGGCCTGTGCTAGAGCCAAAGCATCCTATGTAACAGAGACCATTAATACTGCAGCCAATAAAGCACGGACCCTCTTTAACACAGTTAAAGAATTAGCCGGAGCTAATTCTATGGCAGTTGCACGTCCCCTTACCCCTCAAAAATGTCAAGACCTTGCCACATATTTTGTGGAAATGATCGAGACTATTCTTGCCAACATTAATGTTCCGGTGAGGGATGACAGGAAAGTTCCTCCCCTAGAAAGCCTATCAGGAAATCGGCTTGACTCCTGGCCACCCATTTCCCTGGACATCCTGAAATCTTTAGCCACTTCTATTAAATCGGGCTCTCCATGTGACCCTCTCCCAATTAATATTCTGAGCCAACTGGACGACAGTGCTTTGGGGATTATTGCCGAGACACTAAATGCCTCCATTCATCTGGCAACCGTCCCAGCGTCCTGGAAGCACGCCATGGTCAGCCCTCTGTTGAAAAAGCCGTCAGCTGATCCAGAGGTACTGGCCAACTATCGTCCGATTTCCCTGCTGCCAGCATTCTCAAAAATACTGGAGAAGCACATCCATGGTGTACTTTCAACATACACAGAGAATAACAACCTACTCCATTTTTCTCAGTCGGGTTTTAGGGCAGGCCACTCCACCGAATCTGCCCTCCTGGGAGTCACAGAGAAGATCAGGGGACTCTTGGACGACGGGCAAACGGTTGCTCTTGTTCTGCTTGATCTAAGCGCAGCCTTCGATACCATCTCACACAACAGACTGCTTGTCAGGCTGAGTGAGGATGGTGTCGGAGGGACAGCGCTGGACTGGATTAGATCTTACTTGAGCAACAGGACGTTTCAGATCTCGTCCTCACAGGCCCAGTCGGACATTTTTCTGTCACCCCACGGCGTGCCTCAGGGCTCAATTTTGAGCCCGCTATTTTTCAACCTGTATCTCCGCCCCCTCGCCGATTTGGCAGAGCGGGTAGGTCTAGAACTTATGACCTATGCGGACGATTCGCAGATTATTTTTTCCCTTACCAACTCAGAGTCTTCATCCCCCTCTGTGCTGAAACTAGGCCTTCAGGAAATCTTCAGCTGGATGTCTACGAACCAGCTAAAGCTCAATGGGGAGAAGACGGAGATTCTTCTCCTGGGGAAAAATAAAGATCTGTGGCAGGATATCCATTGGCCACCATCTTTGGGCGCCTTCCCCACCCCGGCTACCCAGGCTAGAAATTTGGGGGTGTGCATTGATGATTCATTATCAATGAAACAGCAGGCCAACAAAGTGGCTGGTATCTGCTTCACGATCCTTAAATGGCTGCGGAAGATTATCTGGATGCTGCCTGTGGATACCCAGAAGACCGTAGTCAATGCATTAATTACATCTAGGCTTGACTACGGTAACATCTTATACCTGGGTTCCAATCTAGCCGTGACCAGGAGATTGCAGCTGGTCCAGAACTCCGCAGCCAGGTTGCTGTGCAAGATTCCCAGAACAGCAAGGATCTCGAAGCATCTGAGGAACCTGCATTGGTTGAGGGTAGAGAACCGAGTTCGGTTCAAAGCCTTGACATACATGTTCAAGATCAGGGCAGGAACTGCACCAAAATACCTGCAAAAATTGGTTAGGCCCCATGTTCCCACACGCAATCTCCGTTCTTTAAATGGAGCAAATTTCGTGGTTCCCAGGTTCAAACTGGCCCGAGTGGGGGGGAAATCTTTCTCCCATCTGGGACCAGTTCTTTGGAACTCCCTCCCCTTAGCCTTACGGAAGGAGGAGAATTTTGCCAGTTTTAAGAAAAACGTTAAAACTTGGCTTTTTAATAAATAATTGTGGTCCTTGACAGTTACTGCTCTCTATGTTTTGACCTCTTAGCCCTGGCGCCGGGAAACCCTTTGTGGGTATCTGTGCGCATTACAAATGCAAAAAATAAATAAATAAATAAATAAATAGGTTGTTGGGAGGGGATGAGCGTGTACAGTAGCAAATAAGAAGGGAGAATGGTATAGAAGAGAGGGAAAGGGAGGGGAGAAAAGAGGACAGCAAGTGCACTAATGACCAGGTTGGTGCCATTACACCATATCAAAATTCCCTGCCTAGTGCCATCCAGGAAGGATGACTAGACTTGCAGGTAGGCATCAAGCTTAACTTGCCCTTTGTGCATGCGCCTCTCATATGAGGCATCCTTACACATTGTAATGAGCCATTCGTCATGATCATGATTGGCTAAATACGGTGACCTTCGGTATCGGAAAATACAAATGTTGGCAGTAGTCAGTGCTATGAAGAGTACACGTTCATCGTGATTTGTCAGCATAGGGAAGTTAGTCGTACCATGCATCACAATTCGCTCCCGTGAATGTCTGACATAATATCGACAGACAGAATATCGAAATACAAAAATATCGGCACAAAAATATCGACATCAAAAATATCGGAGTCATATCTTCATAAAGGTAAGTACAAAAATATCGAAAAAATAATATCGTAGTACAAAAATATCGAAATTAAAAATATATTTTTTTAAATGTATTAATAATAATGTAAAAATAATTTTAAAATACATATAATTTTACAAATATTAAATAAAAATATTAAAACAAAATTAAAACTAATACATATACATTTAAAATAAATAAAACACTTAATAATTTAATGTAATTTTCTTTTTTTTAATTTCATTTAATTGATTTAATGTAATTTTTTTTATTTTTACCCTGTACGCCTGTACCCCAAAAACCCAAAACTGACCCTGAACCCTAAAAATATCCCTGTACCCCAAAAACCCAAAACTGACCCTGAACCCTAAAAATATCCCTGTACCCCAAAAACCCAAAACTGACCCTGAACCCTAAAAATATCACTGTACCCCAAAAACCCAAAACTGACCCTGAACCCTAAAAATACCCCTTTACCCAAAAACTGAAACCTGACCCTGAACCCTAAAAATACCCCTTTACCCAAAAACTGAAAACTGACCCTGAACCCTAAAAATTCCCCTTTACCCAAGAACTGAAAACTGACCCTGAACCCTAAAAATACCCCTTTACCCTAAAACTGAAAACTGACCCTGAACCCTAAAAATACCCCTTTACCCAAAAACTGAAAACTGACCCTGAACCCTAAAAATATCCCTTTACCCAAGAACTGAAAACTGACCCTGAACCCTAAAAATACCCCTTTACCCAAGAACTGAAAACTGACCCTGAACCCTAAAAATACCCCTTTACCCAAAAACTGAAAACTGACCCTGAACCCTAAAAATACCCCTTTACCCAAAAACTGAAAACTGACCCTGAACCCTAAAAATACCCCTTTACCCAAGAACTGAAAACTGACCCTGAACCCTAAAAATACCCCTTTACCCAAAAACAGAAAACTGACCCTGAACCCTAAAAATACTCCTTTACCCAAAATTAATCAATATTATTTAATTACCAATTAATTATTAATTAACAATAACAATAAAGTAAATATATTAGCACATTAGCTGTAATTAATTTAATTTAATAATTAATATTATTTTTCCCAATTAATTAATTAAGAATAACAAAAAATTATATATAAAAAATTACTCTAATTAATGTAATTAACTAATTAATATTAATTAATTACCAACTAATTAATAATTAAAAATATGTACAAAATTGTATTAATTAATTAACTAATTAATATAAATTAATTACCAATTAATTCTTAATTAAAATATGTACAAACATATAATAATTAATTAATTATTATTAAATTACTTCCCACCCTATTCCCCTATAAACCCATAACCCGCTACAGAACATATTTATCAATAAATCAATTAATTAAAATTAATTAAAAATTAATTCTCAATTAATTAATTAATTCCTACTAATTAATAATTAATTTAACATAATTAAATTACTTCCCACCCTATTCCCCTATAAACCCACAACCCGCTATAGTAGTAAAAGACAATATTTAATTAAATTACATTAAAAATAAATAATAAAACATAATAAACACAATATAATATTCACTAAATGTATTTAAAAATTGATATTAGTAACATCGAAGTTATTTATTTCGATATTATTGACATCGATATTTAAAACTTCGATATTACTGATATCATACTAATATCGATATTAAGACTGTCGATATTACTTACCTTCGATATTTTGTCCCATTGATATTTAAACTTCGATATAATTGTATATCGAAATTTAAAACTCGATATTTTGTCTGTGTACCGCTCCCGTGAGAAGTGTAGTAGGATTTCCAAGGTCTCAGTAAGAGAACATCCTATGGTTTGCCACAGTTAAAGCAGAATTTGGCAGTCATGGAGGATAAGGAATATGCCACATCCCGTTCAATCGCATTGTCAGCAATTCGAGTGATGGAGAAGGCATGATGCATGGTATTTTTCTGGAGTCCAATACCCTTCCTGAACAGTCTTAAATAAGCAAAACTTAATTTGAGATTCTCTGCCGCCCTACCCCGGTCACCCCCCACCCGGACAAAGATATTTTACATCAACTTTACGAAATCAGGAGCAAAGCAATTAGACTGAAGTCGCACAAATACAACACTTAACAATCATGTGTGGTCAGAAAAAGGAGAAACATTAATTCATCCTTGAATTTCCAAACAAATCGTTTTATTCAGATTAAACCAAAAACAGCTATTTTGAAGAGTCTTGGCAGGTCTTCTCAGGACAATCTGTAAGTCACAGCCTGCAAGACAAAATTCAAGATAAGAAGGTGTGTCATGAGCTCATCAAGGACAGAGAGAAAGAGAAAGAGAGAGAAGAGGGAAAAAGAGGGCAGAAGAGACAGTGAAAGGAAGAGAGGGAGAGGGAGAGAGAAAGAGAGAGAGAGAAAGACGGAGAAGGAGAGATAAAGAGAGGGAGAAATTGAGGGAGAGAGAGAGAAAGAGAAAGTGAGGGAGAGAGAGGGAGAGACAGTGAAAGGAAGAGAGGGAGAGAGAAAGAGAGGGAGAGAGAGAGAAAGAGAGGGAGAGAGAGAGAGAGAAGAGAGGGAGAGGGAGAGGGAGAGGGAGAGAGAGAGACGGTGAAAGGAATAGAGGAAGAGGGAGAGAGAGTTCCGACACCGCTGACCCAGGCCTCACTGCTCGCCTGCTGCCACAGGTGTGTCTCCAACCACTTGCCGGTATACACTGCAGTCCACCAGGTCCCTTATCTGAAACAGAGACCAGTTTTATGAATGGCAGAGTCCATACAATTGCACACGCTATCGCTTGCCCGCCCCTGCACACGCAGGCTGCTGCAGCCCAGCCCTGCCCGCCGCCCAGCGGTGATTGCCTGGCCCTGCGCACCCAAGCCTCACTAATCACTTTCCGCCACCGGCGTGTCTCCAAGAGGGCCCACCATGTGCCGGTTCAAGCTCCAAGTCCGGGGCCTGCAACCTTGCTAGCCTCCACGTCATGCAGCCCCACACCGCGGGCCACCAGGTCACACACTTGATTCTGGGTCTTGATTTCGCAAGGGCAGAGATCATATCAGTACACATGGCATTATCGCAGGCTGTACACCCTCTCAGCTCTTTAGGTGCCACTAACTGTGAACTGCGAGGCAACGCCACGTGGCGGAAGGCCCGCGCTGCCCTCTGGCTCGGGCCTACACTGCTGTCCAGCAGGGCTCACACATATCCTTACTAGTCCAGACCGCCAGGACGGGGCATCTTCGCAGGCTGCACACCCGCTCAGCTATTTAGGTGCCCCTACCTTTAGTGCACCGAAAGTCAGCGTCCCGTGGCGGTGTGCCTGTGCCGGCCACAGTGTATCCGGTGCCACCAATGTGCCCTATGAGGGAGAGGAAAGCACTGGAGGGCTCAAGCTCCAATGGGAAATCCTGGTGATTTGATCTCTGAAGCGAGGTGTGAGGAGAACATGTTTTGCACCAATCGGGTCATAGACTGTGTGCAGAAGGACGTTGGTGACCCTGTATGCCATGCGGAGTCACTGTGAAGATTACCACTGTGCAGAACAGGCCGTAACTAGTGCGCCCTCTAACTTGACCACCACATATCCAGGTACCAAGCTCATGGCAGCCTCACCACCCACTGTTGTGACTACCATAAACTGATGTACCATCCGAGCATTATTTTCTTAGACTGTTTCTTTATACTTAACACATATAGAGGACTTAGCTGTCCTGCACCGCATCAAAGTGCTTTCAGAGATATCTAGGTCCATGTCTACATTCTACTTCTGGGCGAAGGACTGGGTCTGTAAAGCTTGACTGCATTCAAAAGCCCATAGAGTCTAGCCTTAATAATAATAATAGCCTTAGTTATTTTCCCTTGATGGACCAGAAGTTCCAACTTAGTCAAGTCTCTGCACCCGTTCAATCTTGCCACTGTGCCCAGTGTAGTAACTCAGCTACTCTATAAAGGTCTAGAGTGGACAACAAGGAGTCATTGGTGCAACTATATCTGCTCTTAGGTGACTCCTAGTTGGATAGCTTACCTAGTCTTAGTCCACCCACCCGCATTGTGGAGCACAGTCAGAAAAGCCCAGTGGAAATTCAGGATTGCCCACTATCGGTGTAAGTGGCACTGGATAGGTCTTTGCATGGGATGACCTCACTACTTGATGCCAGTAGATTAATGTTGTTTTCGTGGAGGATAGTAGTTGGTCGTAGTGAGTGTGTGCACGCTGTGGTAGCCAAAATAAGTTGGACAGTGGCACTCTGATATAGGCCTGTTCAACCTGGCACCAAGGTTTTGCTGAAGCTGGTAGGAACCAGACTAGGGCCGGGGCCAGCTCAGCAGCAAAAATGTACATGTGAATGTCCAGTGCTCCAACCCCTCCTTCCCATAGTGAGTTGTATAGAAAAGTTACGATTTGTCTGGAGTGTCTTAGGATGGGAAAGCAGGGGGAGGCGTCTCTCCAAATATAAAAGTTTAGATGCGTCCACTGCCTGAATTGAACTATTCAAAAGTACTTGCTCAATGCCTCTCCCTTATTACAGCAATGTGAATTCTGTTGGTTACGCTAATTGCTTTATCATCACTGTACTATTTTGTAAAGTGCTCTGTTATCCTGTACCCAGGGTACTGACACACTACATCACTATAGTCTAAAATAAATATATTACCCTTTCAGAATATCCTACTGAGCTCTTCAAGGCTATTGGCCACTTGCAAGCGGATGCCCGTTTATGTGTTGGCCGTACAAATAACACAACATTTATACCAATAAGGCAGGCAGACGGACTGACTCTTACTTTCAGTCTTCTATGTCCATTAAGTCCGCCGCTTCTCAGGGGTAAAACAGTGCTATATTGTGGTATGGGACTACATAGTCCATGAAGCCCATCCTGACATTCTTCTACACAGATATAACACTCGACCACATGTACAAAAACCACTGGCTGCAATCGTGACCAGTGAACAATTTTAAGAAGTGACCTTTGTACTAATAGGCCTGGTCCTTAAAATTCCAAATCGAAGTGGGTCGCAATCCGACTAACCTAATTAAACTGATGAAGTAGGTCGCAAATTGTGACTGACTATGGGGCCGATTATGATGGCGGACGGACCAGAGTCCGTCCGCCACCATAGAGTAGGAGGGACCGTCCGCAGGGGCAGCGGCGGTCCCTCCGTGCAAATTAGGATGTGACCGCCACCCTGGCGGTCACATCCTGTATTTTTATAATTGCAGTGGGTGCTACTTGAAGCAGCACTCGCCGCAATGATAAAAATGTAAGTTGTGCATTTGCATGCACAAAGCGGCAGGCACCGCGCGGTGCCTGCCGCTTTGTGCAGGCAAATGCTGGGGGGTACCATAGGTACCCCCCATGTGCACCCCCACCCCCCCTTCACTCCTGGGGGCCCGCAACGGGCCCCCAAACAAAAATCCGTATGCCTTTGCACGGCAGAAATGCCGCTGTGTAAAGGCATGTTCCTCCAGCCATCCTAATATGGCTGGCGGTGTCTGATAGACACCGCCAGCCATTTTAGTGCTTTTCCGCCGCGGATGGGAGGCGACCGCGGCGGAAAAGCTGCAGACTGTAAAACGATCCCCCAGCCATCCTAATCTGGCGGGGGGTCTTTTTCAGTCCGCTGCGGTTTTCCCGCATCCTCCGGGCCGGCGGTAGCTTCCGCCGGCCCGGAGTATGCGGGAAAACCGCCATCATAATCAGGCCCTATGATCGGAGACCATCACAGGGATGGTGGCCTGCTGGCCACTTTTAAAAAAAGCAAACTTGTTTTTGTAAAGTAGCCCGTTTTCCATAAAGGAAACTGGGCTGAATTTCATAAGAAATATTTGTTTTGTTTGCTTGGAGTTGGCGGTGGTTTCGTGGACTGTTGCCTATTACCCAACAAAGTTTATTGTAATTCACAAAGGCGTCCCAAGTGCTCCTCCTCTCTTTGGCAAATTGTTTTCCACCTCGTGACTGGATTTCTATCTCAAAACATTGGTACTTAGTGTAACGATTCCAGATGCGGAAGGGCTGCCTATAACACGCCTCTTCCAGGAACCAAACCTGTATCTATTTACAATCCCATTATAAAAATGGGAATATCTTTTCAGACCCCTAAAGGGAATTAGTGCTTCTAAAATAGCATTTTTTTTGTGGTGTGCTGTGATTTGTCATGTTTTCCTGTTCAATGTAAGGCCATGTCAGTGAACGTGTAATGTGCACATCATGAACTTTACTGCTAAATATTCAGCATCACGGCAAGACAAGCAGATTCACGGATTCTACAGAGACACCATCTTGTCACTGTGTTGTGTCTAGTGTGGGAATACAACTTTTACTCGGTCACAGTTCCTACATTTCACTGGACCTCCCAGGCATCAAAAATCAGAAAATACCATTTTAAATAAAATGGCCCCACTCAATAATTAAGTTCTAGCTCAATAGGAAAAGTTAAAGGGTTTTTAAAAATAAACGGGACGGAGTCAAAGCCATGAAGACTCACAAAGTAGAGTTATAGAGAGAATGTAAAAATCAAAAACTAATCTAAGTCCCAAGCGGGCAGCAAAATCAAGAGAAAAACAGACAGCATCCTTAGTAGAAGGGAAAAGTCAAAAATTCTCAGTTTCACTCTTAAAATTAAGGTTTTTCTATACATTATTCTTTTTTTTTTTTTTTTGGTTCAAGACATTTATTGAGCATTGCCAGGAATACACAGCGTCTCGCCAACAACCCGGAGGCCGGCCGCTATCAGTGCATATAGAAATACACAACAGTTAGACAAGTACGTGCGCTAAAACAGTTCCGCCAACAGTACCATACATTTGACAAATGCAGCGTCTTCACAGCTAAATAAATGAGTCCCGAATTTTAAAGTTTTTATATAACCATTAACATGTGCAGTGTCTATACAACTCAGAAATACTAGGTGGGGGGGGGGGGGGCACATGGGCATCCAGGCGGGCATATCTGATCTCGGGAGGCACATGACCGGTAGAGCAGCAGAGTTATGAGACCATAACAGGTGGAAGGGTGAGTCACAGTACGGTAAGTAGCGGGCTGCCAGGCACTTGGGCGATGTCTCGGACGATGTGGTTCCTCACAGAGGGTCCTGATGTGGGGGGGGGGGGGCGGGAGGGGGGTAAAGAGGGGGGGGGGGAATGGGGGGGGGGGGAGGAGAGGAGGAAGCAGCTGACATACCATGTCCTACACATTGGTCATGTAACCGTAGTGTAAGTCCAACAAATTATCATCCCCGGATTTCAACTTCCCCACTTCAAGTGTCCTCAATCTCTGGCGTGAATGGGGGGGGGGTGGAATCAGCAACCATATCATGCCATATACAACAGCCAGGTGGTGCACTGCAAGATCAATAAACATCATCAAATGGTCTCTATACCCCAACCTCAATTGCTGTCATCCTCGGGCGGATCAGTTATCAAATAACAATGCAACGGGGCCCAGATATCAGTAGGCCTAGAAGCAAGCGGCAAGAGTTCGGAATAGGTATGCAATTGTTCCTGGCAGTACACCATGTCACTCATCCAGTCCTTAAATTTGGGTGCTCTTCCCCTCCCCCATCTACAGGCCACCCTGCGTTTAGCCAGAAGCATAGCCAGTGCCACATATTTGCGGTGAGCTGCTTGGAGAGGAGCAACATATCCCAGAAGGGCCACTAATGGGGATGGATCTACCGTCATGTGTATCATTTTGGAGAGGGCTTGGAATACTTGTGTCCAGTATGTAGTCACTTCAGGACATCCCCACGCAGGATGAAGGAAATCAGCCCCTGGTGCCCCACACCTGTCACAGTTATCTGTAGGTCGAAGGTGGAATCTGTGTAAGCGCGCCGGAGTGTGATACAGCCTATGCAGGAATTTATAGTGGATTATCCTAAAACGGCTGTTAGCTGATATGCGCTCAGTTTGCTGTAAGCAAAACTCCCACTGTGTGTCCGTGAATGTCATGTCCAGATCCTGTTCCCATTTCTGCTTAGCGGGCAGAGCGGTGTATGTCGTGTTAGCCCGTACAGATTTATAGAGTGTAGACACCAGCTTAACAGGCTGGTCTCGAAGCAGCATGGTTTGTAAAGGAGAAAGTACCTGGGGCTCGCAGGGGAACCCAGGCGTGATAGCCTGCAGTCCGTGTCTGAGCCTAACATAATAAAACAAGTCTAGAGCGGTTGGATGGATGTTCTCATATAAATGTTCCCTAGTCCGGAAGACGCCATTTAGATATAGGTCCCCCCACGTAGCGACATTCATTTTTTTTAATAACTTCCGAAAACCAGCCTCCTGGAGGAGCGGTAATTGTGGGTGATAGGCCAGCGGCAATCTCGGTGCGTATAGGAAGTGCAAGTCCAGCTTAGACACAATAGAACGCCACGCTGTCACCGTGCTTGACACAGTGGAGGGGGTCTTGTCCCTACCTTCAACCTGGGAGTAGAGCGCGCCTTCGATAGGGATCGGGTGTGCCAACCAGTGTACAGCTGCAAGTTGAGGCATATACCTCTGCTGGCGCACCCAAAAGTATGCATAGTGGGCCTGAGCAGCTCGGTAATAGAGCTCAACATCAGGGATATCAAATCCCCCTTGTGAGAAGGGCCGGATCAATATCTCCCATTTGAGTCTGGGCGATTTACCACCCCACACTAGTCGGATCAATTCCGAGCGTAACAGTCGAAAAAAATGAGATCCGGGGTGATAAGGAATGTTCAAGAATAGGTACAGAAGTTGAGGGAGTATGACCATCTTGACCAATGAGGCACGTCCCGCCATAGATAGAGGGAGCGTTATCCATCTAGATATATTGTCTCTCATCTTGTCCATCACAGTGCCATAGTTCGCGCGAATCAGTTCCTCCCTATTCTTTTCCACATATATACCTAGGTACTTAAAATCCCCTGTGCTCCAGGCAAGTGAGAACTCCAGCGGAAATGGATTCGTCGCGGCAGTGAGGGGGAAGATGCATGATTTCGTCCAGTTGATCTGAACCCCCGAAAGGGCACCAAACCGAGTGAACTCACGTAGTATAGGATGAAGATTATCACTGGGGTGGCGAACATAGAGGGTGATGTCATCAGCATACATAGAGACGAGTAACTGCCTCTGAAAGCAGCGCAACGCCTTGTCCTGATGGTGCTGTCGTAATTTAGCCGCCAGGGGTTCGGTGGCTATGGCAAAAAGAAGGGGGGACAGAGGGCACCCCTGTCTTGTCCCCCTGGTAATCGGGAAGGCAGACGACAGTTTTCCATTGATGAGTACCCTGGCAGTCGGATGCGTATACAGTAATTTAATCCAAGAAATAAATAGAGGTGGGAAACCCATGCGCTTAAGAACCTGAAACACATAGTCCCATTCGAGCGAGTCAAACGCCTTGGTGGCGTCTAAAAAAACGGCTGCCATTGGGAGATCCTCGTGGACTGAGTCGTATACCGAAAAAAAAGTACGGAGATTATGCGATGTCGCCCTACCAGGGACAAATCCGGACTGGTCCGGAAGGATAAGAGCAGGAAGGAGGAGGGCTATGCGCGTCGCAATTAGTTTCGCGAGAATTTTAACGTCGCAATTTAATAGGGACAAAGGCCTATAAGAGTCGCAGCTTGAGGCGGGTTTTCCTGGTTTAAGCAGCGAAGTAATGAGGGCAGCTCTCATGCAGGCAGGGAGATGCCCCACCTCCAATGCGTCCTCAAAGACCTCCCGCAACACCGGAGCCATGAAGTCGATGAACGTTTTGTAGAATTCTATAGGTATGCCATCTAAACCAGTGGCCTTACCCGACTTCATGCCCATGATAGCCTCCCTGACTTCATCCAACTCAAAAGGGGCGTTCAAGAAGTTTCTTTGCGCATCACTCAACCAACCTAAGGAGACATCAGCCAAATAGTCATCTAACGTGAGTTCACTATGTCTGCTGGTGGAGTATAGTGTACTATAATGCCGCACAAATTCGTTAAGGATTTGGGTGGTGTCTCTAAGTACCAGCCCCTCCGCCGTTTCAAGTTCTAATATTATCGTCGGCGATCGCATCAGTTTGACCGTCGCCGCTAGAGCCTTCCCAGGCCTCTCTCCCTCTCCATACCTCCTGGCCACCCAGTATTTGTTCCTAAACTTCACCTCACGAGCAGCCTCCTCAGAGAATTCTGACAATTTGTCGCGGATGGTAGCGAGGGTCGTATTGTCAGGATGTGTCCTAAGACGGCTTTCAGCACTGCGTAAGTCAGCTTCTATGCTGCGTAATCGAGTGAGTATGCTCTTGAGCACTCCCGAGCCCTTCGATATGCATAAGCCTCGGAGTGTGGCCTTAAAGGCATCCCATACAGTCTCTACATCCCGGACGGAGTCCTTATTGCGTTTAAAGAAATCCAGGCATTCCTCCCGGAGTTCTTCCTGGAATTCCGCATCCAACAACATAGCAGGCTGCATGCGCCACGCCGTCACTGGGGGGCCAAGCTCAGAACCAACCAATGTGATTAAGACGGGGGAGTGATCGGAGTATGTCCTGGGGAGATGAGACGCATGTATCAGTGCAGTGTATAGTTGCGAGGTTAGGAGGAAATAGTCAAGTCTCGCCCATGACCTAGCTTGCGCTGTAAAGTGTGTACCCTCCTCTCTAGTCCCGCAGTGTGACCGCCAGGCGTCAATAAGATTGCCACTAGCAATAGTCGCTCTAAGGACTTCGCGCCCATTAGTATAGTGGTGTGGGGCAGGGTGTGATCTATCCAGGGGGGGGTGCAGGGTCGTGTTGAAATCTCCTCCCCATATGAGGTGTTGGGGCCCTGTCTCAATTATCTCTGCCCACAGAGAGGAAAAGAAGTGCGGGTCATCCGTGTTGGGCCCATAACAACAGACAAGTGTCACTGACATGTGTCCCAGCCTACCCCATAGTATGCAGTACCTCCCCTGGGGGTCTACCTTGGAACCAGCTAGCCGAAAAGGTGTGGATTTCTTAACCAGTATGGCTGTACCCCGTGCATAGGAGGAGTAGTTAGAGAAGAGCGAGTGAGAAGCCCACCTGCTCCCAAAGGCTTGCGATTTGTGGGGTGCAAAATGTGTTTCCTGTAGGAAAGCAATGTGGACATTGTGGCGATCCAGGTAGCTCAATATGTGCCTCCTCTTCCTATGATCACCCAGCCCTCTCACATTCCAAGTAATCACATTCAGGCGTGTGCTACCCATGTAGACTTGTAATACCATAACTGCAGGAACAAAGCATGGAAGGCTGCCAAGCCCACCTCATCAACAAATAAAACATCACACAGTCGGACCAGTCCTATGCCCTTAATCGAGAGTGGAAATAGAAGCAGAGAGGGATCGCCTCCAACCTCTCTGCCAAGGCCCTGCCATAAGTAACGCGAAGTACACCCATCTCGCCCCCAGACCCCCCGGCCATAATCACGGAGCCCTCTGAAGGGCAAATAGATGAGTTCAGAACACAACATGCACATGTCAAAACTTGAATCCCAACAGAAACCCCAGCAGATCCCTCCCCCCATACCACCCCGATAACTCCAGGCAGCAGACCTAGTTGGAAAGAGGACCAACAGGTCCCAGCACGTGACCATAAGTAACTAAGCAGGCCAGCATTGTTAACGGAAGCTCCACATCGCCCAGTGCTAGCCCGGTCCACCTGATAGTTAGTCCACCACCCCCCACCCACTGAAGCCACCCCAACTCGCCAGTGTCCCAGTCCCGCCCCCCGTCCTTGAACCAAAACAGTGCTAAATAGCAACCAGCAAGCAAGTAACCAAGTCAATGTCATTGGGGAACACCCATCAGGGGTCATCAGAGGTGCACGGTCTACCACCCCCAGCCATCCCACTCCGCGCATGTCCATTCCTGGGGTCACCCGTGGAGCAGAGAGGGATGAGGGGGGTGGGGCCTGGCATACATTACCAACTGCAGTTCAACACCCGTCCATGGCACCCCAGGGGCAGCTGCAGTCCACTTCAAGTCGGATGACTTTCCCCCCAGCATCGAGGGGAGTTAGGACGGATCCACCACTCGCAGAAGAAGTAACTGCAGAGAGCCAGCCGTTATCTACTCAGGACCAGATGCATTTAAATCTTCAGCGTCCTCAGGTCGTCTGGACCTTTTAGGCAAGGATTTAATGTAGTCTTCGACCTGTTGTGGGTTGAGAAAAAAGTGTT
Source organism: Lissotriton vulgaris (assembly GCF_964263255.1). Lineage (NCBI taxonomy): Eukaryota > Metazoa > Chordata > Amphibia > Caudata > Salamandridae > Lissotriton > Lissotriton vulgaris. The sequence continues at coordinate 1,852,837,269 of NC_141691.1, forward strand.
GCGTACCCTGGTGCGTGACTCGCAGCTTAGCCGGGTATAGGAGGGCATAGTCAATGTTCAAATCACGAAGCTTCCTCTTAACAGCAAGGAATTTCCGTCGCTGTTCTTGGACCACCGGGGTAAAGTCAGGGTATATCGAGAAGGGTACGCCATCATACGTCAGATTCTGATTCGCTCTGGCCGCTCTCAGCGCCGCATCCCGATCTCGGTAGTTTAGTAGGCGTGCAATTATGGGTCGCGGTGGGGCTCCCGGTTGGGGTCTGGGCCCAAGGGAGCGATGTGCACGTTCCACAATAAAGTGAGCCGACAGCGCTTCTGCCCCCACTGTTGCTGACAGCAGTTTCTCGACATATAGCTCCATCCTCCCCGTGTTGGTCGATTCCGAAACGCCCGTGACTCGGATGTTATTTCGCCGGCTTCTGGCTTCCAATTCCTCGTTCTTGGCAGCGATTACCCTCAGGACGTTGTCCATCCTGGCAAGGCGAGTGTCATGAGTCGCGGTCGTGTCATCATGTGCCGATATCCTGCGTTCTGCCTCCGATATGCGTTCTTCATGGACGTCCATCTTCTGGGCTATGCCGTCCATCCTAGATGTGAGTCTATCTACTTTGTCGACCACCGTCGCAAAGCCCTGCCGCATTTCTTGCAGGATGGCAGCCATATCTGGGGTCAGCTGGGTCGATGTTGAGGCCTCCGTAGCCGGGCTTCGGGGTGGCACCACGTCTCCAGTGTGTCTTGTCGCCTTTTTTTGCACCGCAGCGTCAAACTGCAATTTGGGTTGGCGACTGTCCGGCTTCCCCATGGCGGTAAGATAAGTGTGAATTGTCTGCGTCTGTGTGCCGTTTGCACCACTGTTGGGGGGAGGTTGTCAGAAGATATAGCGATCACGCCTTATGTAGTGCTGTGCAGCACTGTTCTTTTCGCAGCTGATGTGCCCAGCACCGGGGGAAGCTTAGCTATCGTTCGCAGGGTGGGTCCCAATGAGAAGGATCACAATGCAGGAGCAGGCAGGCCCCATATAAGAGGCGCGGGAATGGCAGCTAAAGGATGCAGCGCCCAGAGGCCAGGAACATGAAAGCCAGGTAATCCGAGCCGTCCACTTGCTGGGGCACCGGCAATAGTCAGTTTCCGAGGCAGTGTATTGTGACCGTAAGGCAGGTTACCGGACTTCACAGGCCTCTCCCTGGTACCCCTCTGCCAGTTCGTTATGGCGCCAAGAAGCCTCGCCGATTAATGCAAATAAGTAGTTTGGCCGTATGGGGAGACCAGCTGGAGCGTCCAGCCTTCACAGCCCCCGCGCTTCAGTTAGTGCTTGGCGCCCGTACCTGCAGCCCATGCCTGCCGTCCGCTGCAGTGTCAGCCCCAGGCACGCCACTCATGAAGTGCAGGAGGCCTACCTGCCTCATGTCGATCCCCGGGTTCGCCTAGTCCAAGGGGCCGATAGCGGGCACCGCCGCCGCAGGGTCAGTTCAGCCAGTGGGGTTCCGCTCAGCACAACTCCGGGGTTCCTGGGGGTAGCGCCGCCAAACTTTCACCGAGTGTGAATAGTGGCTAGCTGCCCCTCCGTGGGGATTTTCACGCGGGTGTGTGCAGTAGAAAAGGATAAATATGCGGATAAAGATGCCAGGCTGCTGGAGCCTCACACAAGTGCGGCCATGCAGCAGTGCGCCCTCTAGCGCCCCCCTTTTTCTATACATTATTCTTGCATATGAAATTACAGGTTCTGCAGACTGAGTGTGGTGTGAGCAAATGTAACATTTCATCAGCAAATTAAAGCACATGAAAAATAAACATCAGATTACCTTAACCCTCAAACACTATCCCACTACAAGAATAATTATTCAGTACCCTTTATACTAATGTCGCTTGTGGGGAGAGAAAGTGGGCAGCAGAGAGAAAAAAATGAGTGACAGAGATTACTTCCATCTCGGTCAAGATTGTGTTTTTAGAAGGGGCGTTGCCAATTGCTGAGAAACATGGCCGCACTTTGAGACGGCTCCGCCGAACCACCTGTTCTGGAAATTATCCTTCACATATCGATGATTTCTGAGGTACACACGCCGGTGTTGTGCCCATGAACTCTGCGAGATTCTTTTGAGCCGACTATCGCTGAATATACAGCAAAATGGTAGAGCTTAGACCGAAGACAGGATCAGTCTGGATGAACTGACTGACAGTGGGGGAGGGGCAAGCAGGCCCCGGCGCACAGAGAAAAATGGACTCTCCGGGGCTGCACACCAAGTGTGACCCGTAGCGGGGAACGTCCCACTGTCCAGCGAATGTGAAGTGCGGAGTGGCGACCGGCTCCAGCAGGGCCCGGAGAAGGCAGAGACCCCGAAAGCGGAACGCCGGACGAGTAGGCGGATCCAATCGGGTCAGCCCTATGGAGGAAAAGACATGCAGTGTCCTGCACCAAGGCGGCCTGCCCGTAGAGTGTGCTGAAGTTGAGCGATCCGGACGCTGGTGCCGGCCTGCCCTCCCTGGGCCGGTGTAATCGGAGGCAACAAGTGACAGAGGAAGCCCCCCTTCCCCCATGCCATTCTCCCTGGAAGTGGCGGGATTACCTTGCACGACTTTCGCATTGAACGCCTGATGGGACACTGCGACCGAGCAGCGGAGACAGGACCTAGCCGGCCGCCGGGAGACAAAGAGTGCAGCACGCGTGGCGAGAGCGCATTGGCGTAGGCCGGGACTATCTCTGGGCACCTGATTGCCGCTGGGCAGCATGAGCAGTTGCGGGCGTGGGAACCTCTCGCTCTCTGACTTCTCTGGGGCAGTCCCAGCAAGGCGACACAGGCTGGGCGCCCCTATATGACCAAACAGAAAATAAGGCTTGCTATTCCTGTCTGAATAGCGATGAGGAGTGCTCTATGAACAGTGGGTTGACCGGCCCGGTGATCGTTGTGACTGCCTGTGGGTGACCTACAGCGGCCCTGCACAGACCCTCGAACCTGCGCCATAATCACAGGACTAGGCAACGACCTGAGGCCTGCAAATAATAGAAGCCACTACCTTTGACCAAAGCACGCAGGGCACTGATGGACTGACCCACAGAGTGCAGTGCAAGAACCGACAACTAGCCCAAATACTGTAGCTGCCCTAGAGTGTGGGCGTAGTCCAGCAGGACTGTCCCCAGTGGCATAGAGGCGCCACCCGGTTGTGCTCATTCACTTGAACTCAGGCGCGACCTACTTGATCATGACCAGTGGCTGAAAGACCAAGGCCTCCAGGCAGGCCAAACTGGATGAATATGCATGGGATAAGGGCCCCGGGTCCAACCAAAAGGGAGAAGACCCACCCGAGAAACAACAGACCGGGGGTACAAAAGAGTCAACTCTAGGACATCCTAACTGCCATATCGAGGATGAGAACGTCATTGGAATCCAGGATTGACTCGGTTTCATCAGAGGTCTCCTTAATCTGAGAGGATATGCGCTTAATGAACACCAGATTCAAAGACGTTGAGTCTACTGCAAGCTCCCTCATCACGGACACTACCCCCTTCAGCGAATGGTGGATGATTTGCAGACCCTGAGCGGGAGGTTATAGGCGCAGTTGGATGAATACACGTGCAAAAATGTACACATATTGGGGGACCCGCAATGCGAAGAGGCTCAAGCAGCGGACTTGTTCGTTGAGGATTTGGTCATGTCGTACCTGAAACCAACTAGACTGTCAAAACATTTACGCTGATTGAATTCCAAAACAGTAGGGTGACTTTCTTCCCAGACTTCACGCTAAAGGTACAGCGGCAAAGGCGTAGCTTCCGTGAAGTAAAGAAAAAGTTGCAGGACAAGAACGTAAAATATGCGACATTTCCAGCCAAGTTAAGGGTGGAGTCAAGAGGAAAGGTCTGGTTCTTCACTACTCCTGAAGAGGCTTGGGACTGGCTGGATGGATGGCGACAGTCTGGGAGTAGGGGTCACCAAAACCAACGAACGAGCGAGAGCAGCTGCAGGGGGCATACGATGCAGGATCCATGCCGAGTGAGCATGAGGCAGCAGAGAGAGACAAATGAGTAATGTGTTTTATCTAGGACCCCGATCAATATTGTGACCTCATGCCCTTATACGGCTTTAATCATTACATATCCCTATAAACGGCATAATAATCAGAGCCATATTTCAGTAATTCGCCTCTGCAGTCCATGACAGTCCATGACACAGCAGAAGCCACTTCCTTGGATTCCTAGATAGCACACCGAGTTCTTTCAACACACCAAACCCCCAGCAACCTGGGAAAGCCCCGCTTGCTTTGTTTTGATTAGTAATAGAACTCCTGCGAGCACTGTAAGAACGACCAGTTCTTAATGACATCTTAATTGACGTCTTATGTCCAAAAACTTACGTCAAACTCAGCACCTTTCAGGTATAAATATACCAACGCTGCCTTAAGCAAGCACACAGTGGTGGTGAATACTGGAGCAGAACAGCTGTCCCCTTGCAGAGAGCGCAGCAAATGCGAGAAGCCCACGGACGCTGCCCCTCCTCCTTGACGCACTGAGAAAGACGCTGTCTTTTCTCCTGCCGAGAACATCCAGCTCCGGCGTTTCCAGCCTACCCTTGCGGGTGACTGGGATATCGGGTCCTAAGAAGGTGATACAAGACCTCCTGCATTCTATTCCAGAGGTACGGTGCTGACTAAACCCTTAGAGAGAATTCTTGAAACAAACTCTTGGCAAAACCAACTTAACTTAAACTGCTACTTACTTACTCCCTCCCATGTATTAGGCTTAGGTCAGGTACACCGGGGTAGGCGTAGTTAGAAGCACCAGTTGAGGTCGTTAGCCAATGTATATATGAATGTATATATTTTATTCATTTTAACCATCTTATGGCTAAGAAACCATATCTATGCTTTTACAGTATTATTTCGTAATACTCCTTTTTGCAATTGTGCCAATTCATTTCTCTTGCATGAGAAGGAAGACTGCTCAATAAATAATATATTTTATTGAAAACGCCCGTCTCTCTATTCTCTGCACTCTGGTAAAAGTAAATCTGCACAACTGACTGAGTGAAATAGCGGTCTATTGTTTCACACGACTCTAGAGATTGACTCTTATTATGAGGAGCAAAGTTGTCATGTTTATGCGGTTGTCGGAAGCTGAATCCCTTCTTGTCTGGGCCAGGGAAGCTGATTACTTCCTATTCAGTCAAGAAAGTTTCCAGTGACCTCTGAGCTAGCTGGCGCAAACCTAAATTAAGTCTAACATAGTCAGTAGAGACCTAGAAGACCGCAGTCCTACGTCTACACTGCTGTTTATGTTATTCCAATGCGCAGGGCCTATAGGGAAAATAGGAACTACACTACATGGCGCCCAACATTTGGTAAGGCGATAAAACTAACGCAAGCCGTTAGAGTAACTCAGTCGTGCTTTTTCACACAGACCCTTTCTCCCGTAAATACTCCAATAGACGTCTGGAGTGGGTGAAAGGTTAAAATCCGCCGGAACTTAGTAGGAAGAAATTCCTATGTAGAGTTTCTGGTTTAGTCAACGTTGAAGGATACAGTGTTCCAAAATATTGTGCACCTAATCTTTGTTTCCTTGGAAACCTGCTCTGCAAACCTTCATTAATACAATGTCAGTAAATGGCAATAACAACGGAACCAATGAAGTCGCAGCAGACGCGAATCAACAAGGTCCCGATGTTACAGAAATTAATGAACCGGGTGCGATTATCATCCCGGCAAACATAAGAAAATCTATAACTTCAAAACGTATAGAAAACGGACTGACATCACGAGGTGGTACAGTCATTTTTGTGATAGAGGCACACGAATATCGGCAGACAGAGGTATTCTATTCTTGGATAAACTTTCCAGCGGCAGACGCTACAACACACGAGTTCCACTATTATAAAATAGAGGAACCACCGGATGAATACGCTCCTTTCGAGGAGATTGAAATCCCATTAAAATACCAAGAGCACCTGCTCTGGTTTAAAGGCGCCCTAAAACATAATGATCACATTACCAGGCTAGGTCCACTAGGTAGACCAGGAGCAACGTGGCCGGTTCTAGCCAGCTACACACCACATCCAGACATTGATAAAATGTCAAAAGAAGACTTTTAGCACAGCTAAAATTACTAATTAAAATACATAGACAGTTAGTCCAATATGTAATACGGACTGCAACAGTCCAAACAGCTGTTAATATCCCACAGCTGACCCCTCATCAGGGGAACACAAATAAAATTACACCACAGAACATACAATCATGTCTTGGAAAAACTCCCGCAAAACGGGAACAAATCCCTTTCTGGTTAGCACCGAAAATTACTCAAATAGAGGCAGTATTCCAGAATACTACCCCCATTGGGAAACACAGAATTCTGACTATCTGCCTTCCAATGGGGGTCGCACCACATGTGGAGGACTGTGACACTTGGGGTACAGTCTTTGCTTCCATTTACACAAAAACACATGGTGTTCCGTCCATGGCGGTAATACCGGATGTGCTAAAACAAATTCAGAATGAATACGGTCCAGAACCTGCTTTAACTCTTGGTATGAAATTACTGAAAGACTTCAAGCAGGTCTCGGCTATATTACTAGCCAACATAAAAGGAGAAGCAGCATCTGTGGCGATCCGCCAGAAATTGAAAGAAACAGATATAACAGATCAACCAATTGAGCTTGCCAAAATTATAGAAACATGCTATGAAGAATTAGGTAGAGATAGTTTGGGTGGGAAACCTGTAAAACCCCAACTACTCGAAAATCCTGAAAAATTATTTATTAAAAATAATCTAAACACTCCTAAAAAGAGCTGGGAAGGAAATAAACAATCCACTCCCAAAGAAAAAGTTTTCCAGTCCAGAGGAAGGTCTCCTCGGCGGAGTGAAAGAACTCCGACTCGAGAACACCAGTCTCCCCAGAGGGAACACTCTGAGAAAAGCTATAACCTCAGAAATAGGGATAACTTGAAAAAGCCTGATAGATATCAAAGTTTTGATACACGTCCCTCTCGATCTTTTTCGCAGAAATCGGAAAGAAGAGGACGGTCAGACCCAAGGGAAGAGCACACCAAGTCCAAAGACAAGGAACCTGCTCAAAGTAAAAAATTACAATTCCCAAGGAAGAAGGTAGCCAGTATTAGAGTAATCGAACATTCTGAGAATACTGAGGACACAGCTGAAAAACGGAGAGTGGGCACAGACAATGCTAGACAGTGCAGCAGAAATCAGCATAGCTCGCAAGATCCTGATGAGTCATCTGGAGACAGTGGACACGAATGAATACATTCAGGTAGAAACTGCAGACACCAGAGTTAGCGAACCTCATAAGATATACGAAATAACACTGCGTATAGAGGGAGATAAGACTGGAAAAATAAGGGGTCTATTTTGGGATAACCTCTCAAAAGGCTATGACATCCTGTTAACCGAGAAAGATTGCCCCCCAGAGTTTGTCAGGGAGTGCCCTCATGGCGAAGAAATGATTATGCCTGCCTTCTTGAATCACATTCCAATTCACGCTAAATATATATATGCAAGGAAATGGGCAGTAGTCCAGGCACCAGCATTATATAAGAATCATGTAGGATGGGATGAGGACTCTCCTCCTCACAAAATCCAGTTAAAAAGTCAACCAACTGCACAAAGGCAGTACCCAATTGAGCAAGAAGCAAAAAAACAAGTCAGGGAAATTTTAGATCAACTTGAATACCAAGGGGTAATTGAAACATGCACCTCTCAAATGAATAATACTTTGTTTCCTGTCTCCAAATCGGACGAATCGTACCGTCTAGTCTTGGACTACAGACACCTTAACTCATGTTGCAAAACATTTGCAGTACAAAATTCGCATAGTGCTGCACTAATAAATAACATAGTTCGCAAAAAGTACAAAACGACATTAGACATATCTAATGGGTTCTTTTGCCAAAATATTGCACCAGAAAGCAGGTACTTGACCGCTTTCTCAATAATGGGGTCACAGAAAAATTTCTGTAGGCTCCCACAGGGATTCAAGAACAGCCCAGGACTATTCTCAGCCAGAGTAACAGAGTTACTACAAATATATGATGATGAGGCATTATCTTATGTCGATGACATCTATCTCACAGACGACGACTTGGATACTCACTTGAAACGAGTGAACACCATAATACTTGGGTTCGCAGCAAAGGGTTACAAATTCAACTTTAAAAAGTCAAGAATTGCCCATCTAACAGTCTTATTCTTAGGATACGAATTATCAAGTGAAGGAAAAAGCCTAGCGGACAACTTCTTAGAGAAGTGCGCTGTACTCCAAGCACCGAAAACGCTGAAGAACTTACAATCGATTCTAGGCTTCCTGAATTTCGGAAGAACTTACATTTTAAACTATGCAGAAAGGATTAAACCTCTCTACGAATTAATAAAACCTGATTTTAAACCAATCAACTGGACTCAAAAACACACAGAAATGTTGAGATCACTGCAAACAGACATGTTAGCTAAAACAAAATTAGAAACACGTGACAATACACGCAACCTTGTAATCCGGGTCATCCCAGGAAGATGCGGATTCACGTACCTGACCTCTAATGAGGGAGAAACAGTACCAATAGCTTACAAATCACATTTGTACACACAAGCAGAAAAAACATTCAGTCTCACAGAAAATACTGTGAAGGCAGTGCAAACTGCTATAGCGAGAGAACGAGCACTAGCACAAGGCAAAAGAATCACTGTTCTCACAGCAGAATCAGCCTTCGAGGCACTATTCAGCCCAGTAAACCTGCCTACAGTGTCACTAGATTCAAAATGGATACAGTGGGAAAACTCTCTTGCTGCAGAAGACGTGAAATACTATTTCGCCCCGCACATGAAAAAACGGAATGATTTAAAATATGAAAAAGAATATCCTCTGCCAATCTAAATTCTCCGTCTAGAACAGTACTCCTGTATAATCTATACAGACAGATTTGTACAGCATTACAATGTAGAAGATAAATCCTACGATGCAGCCTGCGCGATTGTTAAAGGTTGCTGGCTCTGCGGTAAATTCAGACCGAAAATAACAAAAACTGAATCACTGGGAAAATGTTCGGCTCAGCGAGCTGAAATCAGATCTTTAAAGATGGCGCTTGAAAATGCCGAACGTGAATTCCCGACACGAATCGTGTGCGAGTCGCATTTTTGCGTCAATTAACTTACATGGGGCCTGTGAGGGTACTTCAAACAACCTTTCATGCCACCAGCATGGCACACCTGCAGCACAAATAGACCCATTCTTTAGGCAACTTTCTAACGGGATGTACGTTCTAATAACGGATCACAGCTGTCGTGGCTTGGTGCCAGGGAAATTGCAAAAAACACAGTTGATGGACAGAATGTAGAACAATGTCATACATTCACCCCAGTACAAGGATCTGGGCCTAAATCCATCGTTTTTTTGCACTCCACACCACCCTGGGTTAGACACTGGCTATATGCATATCAGCTCTGACCCTGTGCCTCATGGGAACAGTCCAGTCCGAACTACCAAGCCATGTCTTTCCCAGACCTAAATCAAGCATCCAAGGAGCGGTTTCTGGCTATCAGCCTTCATCAGCCTGGATAGCTTGACTCCAGTGGTGTGGAGAGCCTGGGACTCACGTCTGAGTATACCCAGCACACTCGGGGTGAAAATTGCAAAAAACACAGTTGATGGACAGAATGTAGAACAATGTCATACATTCACCCCAGTACAAGGATCTGGGCCTAGGTGCCAGGAAAAGCATATCTCTTAAGCGTGAGTTCCATGGTCACTGGCTGAATGCAAGCATTGTATCCGAATGGCCCTGGAGACTCAGTGGCTCCGATTTGGCCTAGGTTGAATATCTCTTCTATACGAATTGATACTTTAAGCAGAATGAAGTCTGTGCTTTTGCAGACAACAGTGCCCATCTCGTCATCGAAAGAGACGTATGATCTCCAAGTTGCAAGGACGGCGGCAGAGATACATACACTTTTATCAACAAATTGCCCGGTGCATTTCACAGAAATGCTCAGCCAAATCCTAAATATGTCGAATTCCAGTGGTATCTCGAGTGTATTTAAGACAATTTTTTCGGGACTGTTAACACCATTTGAAGCAGTCCTGGGTATCTTTCCAAATTTTGTACATTCGATCTTTGGCGGCCTACCACTACTTTTGGGACTCGTAGCAGGTATTTTATTTTTGACCCTCCTGCTCCGATATGGCAAACCATAACGCAGACATGGCTCCGGCACGGATGGAAGAAATTATCCTAGCAATACGCTACCGGGACCGCATAACTAAAGTCCTTGGGATAGCCCGGCTACGAGATCTGAATATGACCTGGTTTCTTTCATTCAGACCTATATGGCAGACCTGCATCTTACCTGTGCTTCGATATATGCTATGCAGAGAGGAATGCGTGTTAGACACCTGTCTTGCACTACCATCAGCAATACCAATGGACGTCGATACTTTGCTAAGTCCGGTAACGGCTCACGCATCGTGTTGTCCCCAGCGGTTACCAATCCTGATGACGGCATTCGTTGAGACTCCTGCGCTACGACTAGGTGGTGGCAGTGAAGCTAGAAATGAAAGCAACATCACCCAGGTACGACCTTCTGTGAGCATTGCTGATCCTGAAATCGATGATAGCAATCATTCTCACAACTGCCAAGTTACAGCATTATTGAACTTGGTCGAACTGTCACCTGAATATGTAGACCAATTCTTTGCAAGCCTGTCTGAAATGATGTTCTCCCCTGAACATAAACAATAACTTTTTGGAAAAACAATCCGGCACACAGCGTTCCCATGAACTCTGAATTCGGCCTTCAGCTTTGATAAACAAAAGCTAGTAAAAAGCGTTTTGAACTATTTTTTCCCCGCTCACCATGAAATTATTTTTTCCAAAATTTCCAAAATATTTACCTTTTTTCTGGCACACGTACTTTGCTTAAAGTAGAACTATTCATAAAGAACAGAGCTTCTATTTTTAGTAGATCTAGAGACGAAAAATTACCCCAGCCTCTAGCACATTTTACAGCAATTGTATTTACTATGAGATGAAATAATCTCGCCCTTCTTTTCTGTATTTAGAGACTTTTCATGTGTAATTCTTCGCAAAATCATTCAACTGAATGCATATACAATATTTTTTGAATGATTACTATGCTTGATGACGTACAGTACCTATTCATTTTCATGTATTTCATGTACACCATTTCAAATGCAAAATGTATTTTGGGGTGGGTAGGAATACATGTGCTTCTTATTGCTTTAGTTTTTAGTAATTTGATGGACATAAATTCGTGGAGTGGGTGATGTGTTTTATCTAGGACCCCGATCAATATTGTGACCTCATGCCCCTATACGGCTATAATCAATACATATCCCTATAAACGGCATAATAATCAGAGCCACATTTCAGTAACTCGCCTCTACAGTCCATGACACAGCAGAAGCCACTTCCTTAGATTCCTAGATAGCACACCGAGTTCTTTCGACATACCAAACCCCCAGCAACCTGGGAAAGCCCCACTTGCTTTGTTTTGATTAGTAAGAGAACTCCTGCGAGCACTGTAAGAACGACCAGTTCTTAGTGACATCTTTATTGACGTCTAATGTCCAAAAACTTACGTCAAACTCGGCACCTTTCAGGTATAAATATACCAACGTTGCCTTAAGCAAGCACACGGTGTTGGTGAATGCTGGAGCAGAACAGCTGTCCCATTGCAGAGAGTCCAGCAGATGCGAGAAGCCCACGGACTCTGCCCCTCCTCCTTGATGCGCTGAGAAAGATGCTGTCTTTTCTCCTGCCGAGAAAATCCAGCTCCGGCGTTTCCAGCCTACCCTTGCGGGTGACTGGGATATCGGGTCCTAAGAAGGAGATACCAGACCTCCTGCATTCTATTCCAGAGGTACAGTGCTGACTAAACCCTTAGAGAGAATTCTTGAAACAAACTCTTGGCAAAACCAACTTAACTTAAACTGCTACTTACTTACTCCCTCCCATGTATTAGGCTTAGGCCAGGTACACCGGGGTAGGTGTAGTTAGAAGCACCAGTTGAGGTCGTTAGCCAATGTATATATGAATGTATATATTTTATTCATTTTAACCATCTTATGGCTAAGAAACCATATCAATGCTTTTACAGTATTATGTCGTAATACTCCTTTTACTGTACCCACTTTTCATAATAACAAGTCTTGCAATTGTGGCAATTCATTTATCTTGCATGAGAAGGAAGACTGCTCAATAAATAATATCTTTTATTGAAAACGCCCGTCTCTCTATTCTCTGCACTGTGGTGAAAGTAAATCTGCACAACTGACTGAGTGAAATAGCTGTCTATTGTTTCACACGACTCTAGAGATTGACTCTTATTCTGAGTAGCAAAGTTGTCATGTTTATGCGGTTGTCAGAAGCTGAATCCCTTCTTGTCTGAGCCAGGGAAGCTGATCACTTCCTATTCAGTCAAGAAAGTTTCCAGTGACCTCTGAGCTAGCTGGCGCAAACTAAATTAAGCCTAACATAGTCAGTAGAGACCTAGAAGACCGCAGTCCTACGTCTACACTGCTGTTTATGTTATTCCAATGCGCAGGGCCTATAGGGAAAATAGGAACTACACTACATGAGAGCTGGTCGGTATAAATCATTGTAATTATGAAGGTCTCATAGCCACTCTATCCTGAGGCCGCAAAATGGTCGGTATCTCTAATTAGGCTGCCAGCAGGGGCACGACACGGACTAGAAAGCAGTACTGCCAATGAGAGACTGCAAGTGGTTAGTCAATGAAGTACGCGACGGCAGCACTGAGACACTGATTCTATAATTGACTCTAATGTTCTGAACGAGTGTTAGCTTGGTCACACGCACCTTAGGTTATAGGGGTGGGCGAAAGGCACTCTGCAAGTTCGAGGTGGGGGTAGGTTCCAATTCCGCCATGCCGGGAGGGAGGGAGGGGGTACAGTTAACCATGTTTATGCGGGTGGGATCCTGCACACATACACTTTCTGTAGCGCCATGTAACAATACGACAACTTGAAGACAAAACATGTTATTGCCAGGAGAGAGTGGAAGGAAAGTTTTTATGTTCAGTTAACGAAAAGTTTTAACGAGATAGACACATCAGAAGATATTAGCGACGATTCAATGACTATGCTTAATAAGGTGGCACTGATGGACAACAGGAGAGATAGGTAGCGAGTGCTGCACAGACTGAATGGCCTTGTAGGTGGCTCCCCTTGAGCCCACAGAACTGTACCCTGGGCAGGTATTGATCCAACAGTTTAGCAGGGGCTCAGATTGTTGTCTTGGAATGTGAATGGACTGGGAGACAAGATCAAGAGGGGAATAGTGCTTCAATTTCTAAAATGACACACCCCTGATGTGATTTTATTACAGGAAATGCACTTACTAGGGAATACATGTCAAGTAATGTCGTGGTGCGGGGTTTAAACTGGTAGCACATTCCGCTTTTGGGTCTGGGTCTAGGGGTTGGGAATACTGATGCGGAAATCGATTGATCGCACTTGGACGGACAACCTGTTTCTAGCGACTTCAGGAACGTGGGAGGGTTGCAAGTTAAACTTGGTCTCAGCCTATTTACCCCCGGGTCTCCAAGTCCAGGCATTCAAGGATCTTGGAGTCTCCTTCTTGAATTGCCGGAGGGTAGATTAATGATTGGGGGTCACTTTAATTCCATTGTCTCTGACTCCCTGGACCGGTGGCCCCAGAGAGTGTTGCCCCCCTCCCGGTTACAGATTCATAGCTTCTTTGGAGCATTGTGTTTAGTGGATGCTTGGAGGAGGTTGCACCCAGAGGAACAACAATACACATTTGAATCAGGGGCCCATTGTAGTATGTCAAGAATCGTCTATATATTGACACCAGCGTCCCAAATGAATAGCATCAAGGAAGTACTAAGCCAGGGGTATCTCAGATCACTCGCACATTTGGTGCCGACTAGAGATGGGGAAGCCCACGACCTGCAGGACAGCTCCTATCACTCCCTGGTATCTCTAAATCCCCCAAAAAAGGGACAAAATCACTTGAGACACTGAACTATATTTCTGTGATCCTCTTTGATCCTCAGGATCGGTGTGACTATACTAGGAAACGCCAGGGAGGGATACCTGTAATGAAAAGACAGCAAACAATACTGCGTTCCCTTAAGGTAATGAAGGAGAGGTCTGTTAGCTGCTCTATATTCCCTGTGCAGTGTTGGACCAAATAATACAAGTACAAACAAGCTTGTATTTGTGCTATCAGGCTGTTTATTGCAGGACCATAGAAAGGGTTAACTTCACCCGAATATCCCTAAAAACAAATAAAGAAAAGTCAACGATACCCATCACCATGCAGCTACTCCTTGCAGAACCCCCTCGGCCGACAATATCGAGCGATTACCAGGGACCAACCGTCCTCCGCATGAGCACCAGTCCTGGCTACTCGCCAATGGAGGACACCGTGCTAAGCAGCGGCTGAAAATGCCGCTCGAGTTCCGCCTGCTGTGGTGGGGTGTTTGCCAAGGGTGGCAGTACTACGCTAGCGGTTGACTTCACCGCTTGTGTGCCTGTCCGCTATGCTCAGCGAGCTATGCCTGTTAGGATCTCTGTTTACACAGGCTCCAACTATCCAGTCCGTACACCTTCGAGTGCTGGCAAAAGCACGGCAGTCCTTGAGTGAGCGGCTGCTCCACCCTGATGCCGAGAACAAGGAACCGCACTGCAACAGAAGGAGACAAGCGCACAGCCTTGTGCTTCTCCTGGGGAAATCCAACATCCGACTGCGTCCGGCTCAATATCCGACGCCGATCTGAGCCGCGGCCGCCATTTATGGCAGGGGTGGCCTGCGCATGCTCCGCGCACAGTCTGCTGGGACGTGTAGTTTCTGCAGAGCGGCGGCGGCATGCGCATGCTCCGCACTTAGCCCGCCGGGAAGTGGAGTTCGTAGTCGGCGGCACTCACGGACTCCGCGGAGTGCTTTGCCGCATACATACACGGCGGGGGGGGAAGGCGCGAGCCTGACAATTTCCAAGAAAATGAGGCCTCAGTAGACTCAGCCCTGATATTATGGGAGGCCTACAAAGTTGTAATCAGGGGGTTGACCTTGGCTCAAATGGTGGGGTTGAAAAAAGAGAAGCAGGCAGGAATAGTCCAATTGGAAGAAGAAATATTCCAGATGGAGGGGCGACTCCGGGATGACGACTCCGAGGAGGTAAAGCAGGCACGTCACGTGAAAACCATGGAATATACCGACCTGGCCACCGACGCACCCAGGGTATAATATAGAGCAACACTTAGCAGAATTTATGATGTTGGGGACTAAGCCGGGAAATTGCTGACCTGGCTAAACTGAAGAGAACAAGCGAATCGAGTGGTGGTGGAAATAGAGGTTGAATCGGGTAGTCGACTCCCTGAGCCGCAAGAGATCACGGATGCCTTCGGTCGATACTTTAAAACTGCCTATGCGTCTCAGACGTCGCACACGGAGGAGGAGGCAACCTCCTTTTTGAGAGACATCTCGCTGCCGGCATTAACTCCGATCTAGACCAGGATTTAAATAGTGCAGAGGTGGAAAAGGACATTCAGGACATTCGGGTAAGGCGATGGGGCCCAACTGCTTGACCATTGAGCTGTATAAACAAACCTTAAGTAAGACCTCATCCTACATGGAAAGTAAGGCAGGGGGACTGCTTCCCGCGGATCAGAGGCTGGCAACGATAGTGGTTATCCACACGGAGGCTAAACATAAAAATATTTGCTCCTCCTGACCACATCTTGCCCCACCTAAAGCTCTGAACTGGCTTCCTCTTGAGGTCAGAATCCAATTCAAACTGGCTTGTATCACCCACAAGGCTCTCTATTCCAAGTCCCCTGCTTTTCTCGCACAGAAACTTGTGTTATCCGGAGGAATCAGAAACTCCCGGTCCGCCAGAGCCCTTTTTCTCCAACCTGCACGCTTCAAGAAAAAAAGAACATACAACCGGGCTTTCTCCGGGGCCGCCCCAAGAATATGGAACTCACTCCCACCCGCCATTAGAAGAATACTGTCTCTAGCCCACTTCAAAAAGAAGACTTAAACTTTCCTAATGGGCAAATTCCTCTCCTAAAGCTCACGCTACAATCACCCCCTCAACCTGACTTTACCTATCGTCACTGCACTATTCCTTGGCTGCCTTCCCTTATGTTACCCACCCTGCACTTTGAACAATCCTTCAGGTTGATGAGACTGCTTTTCTAGTTTATTGCATCGTTTTTGCTCCTATCCCTTATAGTAGTCGGATATTATGACTGTTTGTTTTACCATATATTGTTTCTTTATGTTTCCGTATCCCTGGGCGCTCCTCCCCTTTGTTCTGTATCCCACCTGATACTACTGTAAAGCGCTCCGATACCCTCACGAGTCTGGATCGCGCTCTATAAAACGCGAAATAAATAAATAAATAAATATCGCTACTCAACGGGGAAGCCAAGATATTAGTCAAGGTCTTGGCCACCCGCCTACTAAGGGTGATCACAAAATTAGTGCACCTTGACCAATCGGGCTTCATGTCTGCTAGGAACACCTCTCTTGATATGCAAAGGCTGCATTGGGTGCTCTGCCGAGCTGGGACAAAAGGCGGCCATGGCATTCGACACAGTGGAATGGCCCTACATGTTTGCTGTGCTTAGGAAATTGGGATTTTGCCATGAATATATTGGGTGGGTCTAGCTTCTGTACCAAAAAGTGCTGGACCAAATAGTAGTCCATAATAGAAAATCCTGCACCTTTGAACTTAGTAGAGGCACTATACAAGTTTGACCTCTATCGCCGCTGCTTTTTGCCTTTACACTTGAGCCACTAGCAATGTGGACACGAAAAGACCCCGTTATCAGAGGTCTCAGGTGGGCTGAAGGCTGGGAGGGCCGCATATCATTGTACGCTGATGACATCTTACTATATTTGGCATCACCTGCGGCTTTAAATAGGACACTGCTCCTCTTCCTTGTGTTTGGCAGATTTGCCGGATACATTATCAATTGGACTAAGTCTGTGCTCTGCGTCCTAAGTGGAGTGACGCCTATGCTCCCTCAGGGATTCAAGATTACGGAAGCAAAGGAAGACTTTAAATACTTGGGAGTCAGCGGTCTCCACAGACAAGTCCTGTGTCTATGAGCAAAGCCTTCAGCCCCCTCTACAACGCCTCCAGAGCGATGTCCGACATTGGAGATCGCTCCCTCTGTCCCTGTTGGGGCATGCTGCACTTTTTAAAATGATGTCCCTCCTGAGATTCTTGTATGTACTGCAGAATGCGTCCCATCAGGTCGAGTCAGCATATTTTATAGAAATTAATAGGACTCTTAGAGACCTGTTGTGGGAGAGTAAACCACCAAGGATTGCCACTCACAAGTTAACACTAGGGTGGTTTGATGGGGGAATCGGCCTCCCAGACATTAAAAAATATTAGTGGGCATCCCAACTTGCTGCTATAAGCCAATGTACATAATAGTACACAGGGAGACCCTGGATTCCAAATGGATAGATGGCTCCTACCGGGGAGTGGTTTTGCAGGGGCACTATATTCCAGCCGAGCAAAGACGAACCTGACAGGGCCCATGGGCCATGCAGTTCAGGTGTGGAGAGCAGCCGCTAGGAGCCTAGACTGGGAGGGCAGGATCACTCTTGCTACACCACTTTGGTCCAATGACCAACTAGGCAGGTTGAGTCGCACTCGTGGATCCAACCGTTGGGACCTTACAGGTATTTCTTGTGTGGGTGATTTATGGAATGAATGAATAATGAATGAATACCTTCTTCTATAGCGCATGGCTACTCTTGAGCATCCCAGCGCTGTAAGACAAAGGAAAATAAAGACACTATTGGAAAAGGTGTGTCTTTAAGCGCTTCCTGAAAGCAAGGTGGTTTGACTCATGCCTGATGACATCTGGGAGTGCGTTCCATTCTTTAGCTGCATGCACAGAAAGCCGACGGCCACCCATCCGGGCCAGCTTCATCCTGGAAACTACCAGCAAGTTCCGCTGGTTGGATCTCAGAGATCTCACTGATTGGTGGCGACGAAAGAGGGGATCCAGAATAGGCGGGCCAGCACCATGGATGGACTTATGCGCCAGGCACATGCTCTTAAATGTAATCCTTCCCTTGATGGATAGCCAGTGCAAGGATTGAAGTGCGGCTTTCGCTGAACATCTTTTGGGGACTTTCATGAGCAGTCGAGCAGCACAATTCTGTACAGATTGCAGAATTTTTATGGTGCCGACTGGGGCCCCCATATAGACGGCGTTTGCATAATCCAGCCGTGACATAATCAGCGACTGGACTAGCAGTCTTCTGGCTTCGAATGGCAGAAGGTCTAACACTTTTTTTAAGACTCTCAGCAGCCCGTAACAGGTTGCGGCTACCTTTTTTGCCTGGTAGTGAAATCCTAGGGAGGAATCTAGCCAGATCCCCAGGCTTTTTATATGAGTCTTAGGTGCTGGGGGGGGGTCCTAGGCAGTGAGGCCACCAAGGGTCAAGATTAATTGGGGCTTTGTAACCCAGGAGCATGATGTCCGTTTTGGCCCCATTTAGCTTTAAAAAGGAGGAGGTCATCCATTCCAGAACCTTGGTGAGACACGGGGTCAGATTGTTGATCCCCTGATTTAAAACATCGTTCCTCACCAAGGAAACCACCAGCTGCGTGTCATCGGCGTAGGTAACGAGTTGGATTCCCCAGGGAAGAACCACCTCAGCCAAAGGTCTCATATAGATATTAAACAGAGTTGGGCTGAGGGAAGAGCCCTGGGGAACGCCGTGATTCAGTTGCAGCTGGCTGGGTGACACCTCTCCCTCAAAGACAGAGAAGCTTCTGTCTGATAAGAAAGAATGGAGCCAGTTGATAGCCACTCCCGAGACTCCTGTAAGATGCAGCCGATGCAGCAAAAGAGAGTGGTTTACTGTATCGAAGGCTGCGCTGAGGTCCAACAGGACCACCGCAGCACAGCCTCCTGCATCCACAATACCCCTAACTGCCTCCACTACTGCTACCAGGGCTGTCTCTGTTCCTTGTTTTGCTCTGAACCCGGTCTGGGTGGGGTGTAATCCTTCCGTGGATTCAATAAAGGAAGATAGGACCTGATTCACATATTTTTCAGCTATTTTGCTGATAGTTGGTAATAGTGAAATGGGCCTGTAGTTGTTGTTGTTGTTGTTGTTGCGGTTGGAGTGATTCCCTTTCCCCAATTACAGAAGGAATATGAGCTGGCACATACTGAACCTTTCCAAAACCTGCTGATGAGGCATGCGTTACCAACTGCGCTGCCAAAGGGGGAGTCACCGCCAGATTCCTCCCCGCTTGAGGATAGCGTCTTACATGAGGATCTTCTGGAGAAAGCCATATCGCTAATATATAAGAAGATAAACAATAACATGCCAGACCCTCTTCTCCAGCTTCGTACAAAATGGGATTATGATGTTGCTGTGCATGATGAAGAGTAGCTCGCGGCACTGGCCTCTCCTAAAGAGGTAGCCATTTCCTTGAGGCTCAGATTGATACAACTAAAGATATTACACAGAACCTACCTTACCGGTCCAATGCTGGTGAGACTGGGATATGACACCGAGGAAGGGTGCCCCAGGAACTGTGGGCAAGAGGGCACATTTATCCATACGCTATGGGAGTGTATTATTAACCAGAGGTACTGGTCAGCGGTGGTGGGATGCATGGCAGAGGTACTGGAGCAACAGATTGACTGTAACATCACGTTAGCTCTCTTGAGTGTCTGTGGCGCAACAGATCTGGATTCCAAGGAGCGCATATGGGTGCCTCGAGCTGATGGTTGCCAAAAGAAATATAGCTCGGAAATGGAAGGCACGGGAGCCACCAGAGTTAAAGGAATGGGGAAAGGATATGGATTTGTGTACGGTTACAGAAAAGGCCGTATATGAGTCTAGAGGGTGCCCACCAAGTGGACGCAGATATGGGAAAAATGGAATAACTATAGGGGAGGGATATGCAAGTCCCCACAGAATTGAGGGGGAGATGACTTACTTGGCTGCCGAATAGGGAGTCGAGATCAACGTAATGTTTGAATATGTGCTATCGTGTTTGCTGTCCACACTGCACCAATGCAATGCTGTAATTGTTCACTTATGTAAACCGACTAAATTGTTTAAACATGTCTTTAATCAAAAAACATTTTTTTAATATTGTTTCTATTAAAATGTGGCCTAGTTAACATATATCAGAATAACACACTTTTACAATTGAGATGTGTTCCAAAAGCATCAGCACTATATCTGTGTATTCAAGCTATATTGAGTGTAAAAATTGACTCTTTACACTGTTAATGATGCACAGATTTGTGGTGTATCCCTGACACAAAATCCTTTTAGTATTTTACTAAGCCATGTAAAGCAAATTTGGTTTAGTAAATACAAATTAAATCAAGGCAGCACAAGTAATACAAGGAAGCAGATTGAGCTACCTTGCGTCACCTTGCATTTGAACGGCATTCCAAGGGTGGATCACAGGCGTTCCCATGCGCTCACCCATTGACTTTGACACATTCCCAGATTTACAAAGACATGTAGATCTGGGAATGGGTCCAAATGCTAGGACTTCCCCAGTGAGGCATAACTAGGAGAAATATATTTTTTGCACCTCGTTATTTCCTCTTTCTATGTGTGATGCATTTTTGCAGTGGAAAATGTGTTTAAGGATTGTTTTTGTGCAGGAAGGTGTGCCTTCCTGCACAAAGGAAATCCTGCCTGTAACGCAGGCACCCTTGAACCATTGTGCAAGGGTCTTGTGGTGGTGCTAAACAGCACACAGTAAGCTATTGCTAAAGGCAGCAGAAATACGCAATGTCTTTGTTGATATGTCAAATTTCTGCTGTCTCCCTTTCATGCAATGCAGCGCAGCCCAGCAACTTTGCTTACTGCCCCACGTTGCATGACATTTTTTATCATTTCCCATATACCATACTCCTTCAAAGCTTGAACTTCTCAAAAAATATTAGCGATATTTTGTACATACACATTGTTATCCCCATTGTTATCAGGTATAAAGGCACAGCCTTCATTCATATTTAATACCTTGCAAACATCGCCTTCCTTTTCAAGAAGGTCATCAAGCACTAAAAGTTTCTCAAGCACATCGAGGAGTTCAGTCCACGTGCTGTGTACACCAGTGGGAAAGCATCCTCTGCTGCTGGTCTCACTGCAGCTGTTGTAAGAGACAAGGAATCTCATGAATTTGTCATTGAGGCTGGAGCTCTGATGTTGGCAGATAATGCGAGTAGCGCTTGTGCCGTGGCTTAATGGCCTTAAAAGTCAAAGCTAACCTAAACATAAAAACTTTTTTTTATTTTTTGCTTGCATGTTGTTTTATTGTTTTATTGTAACGTTTGTTTTTCTTGATTTCAAAAACATGAAATGATACACTGCGTTGAAGGCTTCACTTTCTATCTGAGGTGACAGGGCGGAATAGCCTGAACTTTCACACTGAATATTGGTTTGCTCAAACTGCATGAAAACAGCTGCTATCCGGGACTAGTGGCTTAGTGGACTAATGGGTCGACTGTAAGGGCTTGTGTTTGACCTCATGGTTGCTGGATCAAATCCCAGCGGGTCCACTCAGCCTTTCATCCATCTGAGGTTGATAAAATGAGTACTATTGAGTTGGGTTACAAACACCTGTTCAGCGCTTGATACCCTTGGGTGATAAGTGCACCGAGTGGTAGCTGATATGGAAGACGCACAGACTGCTGACAGCTCAGTATCGACTGCCAGCATCTCTGCACCTGGGTAAACAACCATATAGTGTGGAAAAAAACAATATCCACCGTGCAGCGGCTGCACAGGGTTGGGGGGGGGGTGACGTGCTCTGCTAATCTTGAGTTGTAGTACATCCTATGGAGCACTTTCAGCTGGATAAGTCTCTCAGGCTCACCTTCCTGCTACCTGCTGGGGATGCATCAGTGTAGCCTCCAATCTATATCCTCTCGCTGTCTGCAATCCAATACCCACGCAGCTTTTTTTTTTCCGAAGATTGTCAGGCCTATTGTTAAGGAGCGTGTGGTATGTGTGGGAGATGGCCTTACTAGTCCTCTCCTCCAGCACCCTTTCCAGTGGGTTGCTTACTGGAAGATTCAATCAATCCATCAACTTAGCATTGAGGGCATGGCTAATCTGTAGGCATTTATATTTTTAGGTGACAACTAAGCCATTTCCCACAGCAGGTCTTTAAATGAGATAGTTCCTTTCCCTTACCCATAGTGCACAGTGTGTAGATGCCCATCAGGTCACAACATGTAGAAACCCATCAAAAGTCTCACTTCAGCAGCTTTTCCCCTTTCCGGAGCGGTGTAGCATGAGAGAGTCTAACCTGTAATTCCATATATGATGGCTCTCCCGTGCCTCGAGAAGAAACCTGATGGGTTCTAGAAGTGTTCTCCTGAAATGTTTCTTGTATACAAAGTGCATTGCGCATTAGTGTTCATAAGAATACACTCTACACTTGTTGCTGGTTCTTACGTATGCCTACTACCTCTCCTGGGGTATAGGCTATCAACCTGGACTCTCCTGCTTTTGTCCTGGCTTTTCCTTGCAATCTAACTCCAGCTGGAACCATCAACTTGCAGTCTGCCTCGAGACCTCAGAGCTAGGTTTTTCTTAGCCTTTTGCCCTTTCCTTTTCCCTTCAGGTTTCATGGTCAGGGCTTGCCTGGTGGTGTCTGTTGTGGGGTCGCGGAGGGTTTGACTGATCCTGCCCAGCATCTTTTCAGGATTTGTTCTTTAACAGGGATTTAGTCTGCAGCTATAGGTTGTTGCTGGTTCTTATCGTCATGTAAAGCCCCATTCATAATCACCTTAAGCTGGGAATCTGATGATATGCGCTGAAGCCTGGTAGATATACTGCTGTTGTACATCTCACTGTAGTGTTTGCAGTGCTAATCTAGGCGTACACCCACCTCCAATCCCAGAGCAGTGTATGGTAATGTTGCATCTACCTTGTCATAGATTTGTTCAGGGATCGTCCAGACTTTTCTGGAGGATACACAGACATGTAAGAAATGTTATCATTTTAAAAAGTGGTGCTCTACCCATTAGTGAGTTTGGGGGTCTCTGCCACCTGCCCACATCTGCCCAGAAGTCCCTGAAGACTACCTCTAGGTGCCTTTCTAGGGACTGTGACCTGTGTGGTTATTTCACCGTGTAAGTATCAGACCCCTTTCCCTGATTATTTAATCTTGAGAGCAGCTGAGGCAACTTTGTTCCACTTTTCCCATCTAGAACAATGGAGACATGTTCCAGTTGATCTTATATTCTGTGTAGCCCTCAAAATTGCAGAGTAGATAGGATCGCTGGCCTGAAAAATGTGGGAGCTGAGAGGTATAGTAAAACAGACACAAGCACTTTCTAAGGCTCGCTATGACCTTTGGAACCTGCAATACTTCCTTGGTTCACAGCCTACACATCAGCAATCCATGAGATACTTAAATATTTGAAGGGCGATCCAACCCCAGTCAAAAATACTTTCTTGACGCAGTAGGAAAACTGGATCATCAATAGCAAATTGGCCCCTAGAGGAATTATACTATGTATCAAAGTATGTATAAAGAAGGCGTTAAACAAAAATTACAGCTGTCAAGATAAGAAGATATGGCTAGGTATAAAGCCATTGGTGTGTTGGGCCTAATGAAGGCATATGAGTCAAACATTCAACCATATCTGAACAGCGACTTAGAAAATAAATGTTTGAAAGCGATCGAAAGGGCTCGGATAGTGAATGGGCTCGGATAGTGTTACTACCAATAAAGGAATTAAATCATGTTTGGAAATTCTTGCTGAAGAGTGTTACATGCAGGATGTGCAATTACAGAGCAGAGTCCATGGAACATCTTATATGCTGCTCGCCTTACTCCAACATCGCTAGAAGTTGCTAAAACCGATGTTCACAAGGCAGGGGGTTAGAACATGCACAGAAGCAGTCTCTTGGCTCTTTACTTGTACAGTGCCCTCGGACCAGTCCAAATTTGGTACATTCATGAGCTCTTATCAAAGGGATTGAAAAGATACAACACCAAATACAAATCGCCTTCGTTAGAAGGGGTGATCCCAGGGGGGACAGAGGTCGTTCTCCTGACCACCCTGTGACCCGCCTCTCCCAGGAACGCTGCCGAGCACAGGCGTGAGGCCCTCCAGGAGAGGGCTACGTGTTTAGGATCATACACGCTGAGATTCCACCACTCTATAATGGACACCACACAGAGATTACTGAATAAAAGGTTCTTTATCAAGCAGTAGTTATGAGGTACTTTCAGGTCAAATAGTCAAGTATTTACATTTAGGTCGAGGGTTCGTAAGTTCTTGGTTTCAGGGGTGTGGGAAGCGGGACAGTCACAGTACTGGGGCCAGTATGACGCGTATCCGGCGCACGGCTCTCAATCCTCTAGCCGGGGGATACGGGCTATTGTAGGCGTCGATCGCACTAGTTGCTCCACTCACCCTCCTTGAGTTACGTTGTTTCGGTAGCGTCGTCGGTCCAGCCAGACCAGAGTACTCTTTGAGCCGCAGCCAGGTCAGCAGGGCTCGGGCACAAGTTAACGGAGTGTCCTTCAGTTCTTGGGGAGCCGCTACCACGTCAGCAGGGCTCAAGCAGAGGTTGTTGCAGCATCGTGAGGTTTCAAGGGAGCTGCGACCAAGTCAGCAGGGCTCACGCCGAAGTTGTTAAAGTTTGAGGGATTCGCGACCAAGTCAGCAGGGCTCAGGCGGAGGTCTGTAGATTTCAAGTAGATCCACGATCAAGTCAGCAGGGCTCACGCCGAGGTTGTTAAAGTTCGAGGGAGCCGCGACCAAGTCAGCAGGGCTCACGAAGGTTCCAAAGTTCGGGTAGCGATCTTTTCGGGAGATGGTTGAGCCGCGACCAGGTCAGCAGGGCTCTCTACTTACAGGATTCATCTGCCCACTAGTTCCAGAGCGGCCCTGGTTATAGTCCTGTTTCCCCTTTGAAGTCCGAGCCCGGGCAGGCGGGTATCTGCTGTCCGGGGGCTGATTGTCGGGGTTTCCTGCGATCCGGCCCTTTGATCCTTTGAAGATGGGTCCGGGGGTTTCCAGACACCCAGCAGGGAGTGGGGCCAGCTCTCGGGGAGGCCGGAGGGGCGATCGAAACAAGTCTTCAGGAGGAGGCCAGAGATGTGATCGAAACTACTCCACCCTATCTCCCTCAGAGGAAGCCCTCTATCCCCCAGCCGAGCATGGCGCGTCTGGTGCCTGTGTTTCGCTGGGGCCGGGATCATGCAGGGAGCTGTGAAGTCAGGGATCTTAGGGCTGGGTGATGGCTACCGAGGCCTTCGGGGTTGATGCGGGTTGGGGCGTCCGGTACCGGGAAGATAGATGGCGGGATATGGGGATGGTCGTCCTATCGGTAGGGTCATGGAGGGAGCTGGGGCGGACAGAAGGTGGGACGACCGGGGGTTTATGCTGTACAGAGGCAACTGTAGGGCGCTGAGGGTTGGGGGCACCACGCCACGAGGCCAGGTCTAACACGCGTCCCCCCAGCTGAAAGGCAGGGAGAACTACCCATCCCCTTGGGGGTTCTCTTTACTGAGGCGGAAAAACCTGGACAGGCCGCCAGCGTTGGCGTGGTCAGCACCGGGGCGGTGCTCTACGGTGAAATCCATCCCCTTGAAGGAAATAGACCACTGCAGCAGCTTGGGGTTCTCTCCTCTCATCTGCATTAACCATCGGAGTGGCCGATGGTCGGTTTGGACCCGGAAGTGAGTCCCGAACAGGTATGGCCATAGCTTCTTCAGGGCCCAAACCACTGCGAAGGCCTCCCGCTCGATACTGTTCCACCTTTGCCCCCGAGGTAGTAACCTCCGGCTAATGCATGCGACTGGCTGATCTAGGCCTTTCTCATTTAGCTGGGATAGGACTGCCCCGATGCCATGCTCGGAGGCATCAGCTTGGACCACAAACCCCCGAGAGTAGTCGAGGGCCTGTAGTACTGGGGCGGTGCACATGGCGATCTTTATTGCTTCGAACGCCTCCTGGCAGGAGGAGGTCCAGCGCACCTTCTTCGGCTGTTTCTTGGAGGTTAATTCCGTGAGGGGGACTACTAAGCTGCCATATCCCTTGATGAATCTCCGGTAGTAACCGGTGAGCCCCAGGAAGGCCCTCACTTCCGTCTGGGTCGTGGGGCGTTCCCAGGCCACGATTGCGTCAATCTTGGGTTGGAGGGGGGCTACCTGTCCGCTCCCGACTATGTGTCCTAAGTAGACCACTGATCCTTTCCCAATCTGGCACTTACAGGCTTTGATGGTATGGCCCGCTTGACGCAGGGCCATCAACACCTCCCAGAGGTGCCGCAGGTGCTCGGTCCAGTGGGAGCTGAACACCGCAATATCGTCCAGGTACGCGGCGCTGAATTCTTCCAGCCCTGCCAGTACCCAGTTAACCAGTCTCTGATGTTGCTGATGTTAAATGTTTATGAACGTTAATTCTGTGATTCTTTGAAGTAAATTCGAACAGTTTAAAATAAAAAAAGTTTGATTATCATTTGAAAAAAGTGTCTAAATTTAGTGGTGTTTGTTTCTGAACCACAAAAGCAACAGTGCACTGAGGTTAAGTGTGTTCCACACTTAAGATAGGAACTTGTAGGTCACCCCACATTGTTGCCACAGGGACTTCAAATATTTCAAGATGAAGTTCGTTCCGTGGTCACTCATGACCTCCCGCGGGAATCCCACCCGGGAGAATATCCCCATCAGGGCCCGCCCCACTACGGGGACCGTCACCGTTCGGAGGGGAAAGGCCTCTGGGTTTCTGGTGGCATGGTCCACCAGGACTAGGATGAATCAGTGGCCCAGGGCGGTCCGGGGATCCAGGGGTCCCACAATGTCGATTCCCACCGGTTCAAAGGGGGTACTGACTACGGGGAAGGGTTGGAGGGGAGCCTTGCGCTTCCCTCCGCTCTTCCCGCTGACCTCGCACTTCGGGCAGGACTTGCAGTGGGTCTCTACGTCGGCGCGCATTTGTGGCCAATAGAAATGGGTGACCAGCCGGTGATAGCTTTTATCCTGTCCCAGGTGTCCCGCCAAGGGCACGTCATGGGCCAGGCCCAGGAGGAAGTCTCGGAATCGTTAGGGGTACCACCAGCACCCGGGCTGACCCTGGTTTGGCAGACTTTTGCTCACTGTACAAGAGGCCATTCTCCCAGTAGACCCAATGGGATCCGGACTGGTCGCCAGCAGCCTGGGCGGTGGCCTGCTGTCGCGGTCTGACGAGGGAGGGGCAGGTGGCCTGCTCCTGGCAGAACTCCTCCCGGGAAGGTCCACCTTCTTGGCGCCACTGAGCCAACTCGGGTAGGTCGCCCAATGCAGTGATTTGTTCGACAGTAGGGCCAAGGGGGCCGGCGTCGAGGTCGCTTTCTTCTCCTGTGGGGAGACCGAGGGGCTCTGGGATCCCGCCTCCTTCCCCTTCGTCTGAGGTCTGGCCTACGCTCTATGGCTCCAACCCCCCCGGGGGTGGGTATTCTGGCGGTCATGGACCAAGTAGTGGTGCACACCCATTCGGGTAGGCCCAGCATCCCCAGGTGAGCCTTCCGCTCTACCTGCACCCACGGGGAGCTCTCCAGATCGTTGCCAAGTAAACAGTCTACCAGCATGGTGGGTCGGACGGCTACTTCTAAGGTACCGGAGACTCCCCCCCCACTCGAAGGGAATTTGAGCCATTCTGCAGAGACTTTCAGAATTGTTGGCCGAAATAACAGGGCAAAAGACGTGTGGTATCATTTGTTCTTCGGTGACCAGGTGACAGCGAACTGCTGTAACGCTCGCCCCGGTGTCGCGAAGGGCCCCTATGCCGCACCAATTGACCGTCACCCACTGCCGATATTTCTTGCCGTTGGCCGGCAGGGGGGCTCCAGGGATCATTTCTCTATCTCCTAGGGATACCAGGGACATGGCTGCAGGCTCCCACTCTTCCTGATCCTCAACCTCTTCTCCTAGGGCAACAGTGGCTATCTGGCGGGCTGGGGGGCCCGCAGAAATGGGCCTCTTGTTCATGGGACACTGGGGGTCACTGGCATAGTGGCCTGGCTGTTGGCATTTGTAACACGCTATGTTGGATCTCGACCCCTGCTTACCCGGGGGGGGGGGCCTGCACTGGACATGGAGGGAGGCAGAGAGTTTTGGGGCTGGTTCCTCGGGGGGCTACGCTGGGGTCCTGACTGGAATTCTTGTTGTCTACCTTGGCCTCCTCCCCCTCTCTGGCGGGGTGGTCCCTGACCATTCAGAGCATAGTCCCCCATGGGGTCTGTCAGCTTGCTGTCAAGGAGATGCTGGCATAGTTTTACAAACAAATTCGTGGACAGATGCTCCCAGGCTATTAAGTCAAACAATTCCTCAAACGTGGTGACCTTACTGCCCTTGATCCACCCTTCTAAGGCCCGGCTGTAAAAGGTAACATACTCCACCCACGTGGTGCCAGGGATCTTTTTTCAGTCTCGGAATTGCTGCCTGTACATCTCGGGGGTGAGCCCGTATCTAGCTAACCGGGCCTCCTTCATGTGGCTGTACGAGTTCATTACTGTGGAGGGTAGGTCCAGCAGGGTGTCTCTCCCCTCGCTCAGGAACCGCCCCCACAATCCGGCCCCCCAATCCTACTGTGGGACTCGGTGGGAGGTCATAGCTACTTCATAGGCTTTAAAGCATTGCTGAATGTCGTCATTTTTATAGTACTCTTTCACCACATCTTTGGGGATGTGGACTTTAGCCTCCACCGGGGGAGGGGTCCCTCGTTTCCCCGGGGGCCCAGTTTCCTCACTCCTCGCCTTGAGTTCGATCTCTTTCAGGCTGCGTTCATGCTCCAATTGAAGTTTCCTTCCTTCAAGTTCCCTCTGTAGTTTCTTCTCTTCCAACTCTCCTTGTAAGCGCAATTGTTCTACGGCCAACTTTTTTTCGGCTAATTTGAGCTCTCCTTCGATTTTGATTTTAGCTAGTTCTAGCTCGTGGATTCTGCTTCTCTCTCGGTCCGTCAGCTCCTCGGGGGACAGGCCCCTCTCCGAGGTGCTACTCCGTGCTGGGGGGTCGGTTCTTCCCCTCTCTAGGACGCTTGGTTTGTTCTGTTGTCCCTCCTCCACGCCGTTCCCTTCTGTTTGGGGGAGGGGGGACCCGGACTCCACCCAGGCCTTCAGGGCTGTCTGGAACTCCTCTTTGGTGCTCAAACCAGTGGTAGCGATTTTAAAGTCTTTACAGAACTGTTTTAGGTCTCTATGAGTGTATTCCTCCAGCCGGTCCTCTTGGAATGTTGGATTCACATTGGTTCCAGTGTGACTCATGGTGGTTCTTCGTTAGGTAGTGTGTCAGCCGCTCACTGTACGATCTCTAAATGTCGGCTCGGATCCTGTGGCTTGCCACCTATGTTAGAAGGGGCGATCCCAGGGGGTACAGAGGTCGTTCTCCTGACCACCCCGTGACCTGCCTCCTCCAGGAACGCTACTGAGCACAGGCGTGAGGCCCTCCGGGAGACCGGGACAGTCACAGTACTGGGGCCAGTACGACGCGTATCCAGCGCACGGCTCTCAATCCTCGAGCAGGGGGATACGGGCTGTTGTAGGCGTCGGTCGCAATGGTTGCTCCACTCACCCTCCTCGAGTTAAGTTGTTTCGGTAGCGTCGTCGGTCCAGCCGGACCAGATTACTCTTCGAGCCGTGACCAGGTCAGCAGGGCTCGGGCACTAGTGAACGGAGTGTCCTTCAGTTCTTGGGGAGCCGCAACCACGTCAGCAGGGCTCAAGCAGAGGTTGTTGCAGCGTCGTGAGGTTTCAAGGGAGCCGCGACCAAGTCAGCAGGGCTCACGCCGAAGTTGTTAAAGTTCGAGGGAGCCGCGACCAAGTCAGAAGGGCTCAGGCAGAGGTCTGTAGATTTCAAGGGAGCCGCAACCAAGTCAGCAGGGCTCACGCCGAGGTTGTTAAAGTTCGAGGGAGCCGCGACCAAGTCATCAGGGCTCACGAAGGTTCCAAAGTTCGGGTAGCCATCTTTTCGTGAGATGGTTGAGCCGCGACCAGGTCAGCAGGGCTCTCTTCTTCCAGGATTCATCTGCCTGCTAGTTCCAGAGCGGCCCTGGTTATAGTCCTGTTTCCCCTTTGAAGTCCGAGCCCCCACAGGCGGGTAGCTGGTGCCTGGGGGCTGATTGTCGGGCTTTCCTGCGATCCGGCCATTTGATTATTTGAAGATGGGTCCTTGGGTTTCCAGACACCCAGTAGGGAGTTGCGCCAGCTCTCGGGGAGGCCGGAGGGGTGATCGAAACAAGTCTTCAGGGGGAGGCCAGAGATGTGATCGAAACTACTCCACCCTATCTCCCTCAGAGGAAGCCCTCTACCCCCCAGCCGGGCATGGCGGGTCTGGTGCCTGTGTTTCGCTGGGGCTGGGGTCATGCAGGGAGCTATGGAGTCAGGGATCTTAGGGCAGAGTGATGGCTACCGGAGGCCTCCGGGGTTGATGCAGGTTGGGGCGTCCGGTACCGGCAAGATAGATGGCGGTATACGCGGATGGTCATCCTATCTGTAGGGTCATGGAGGGAGCGGGGGCAGACAGAAGAGGGGACGACCGGGGGTTTCTGCTGTACAGGGGCAACTGTCGTGCGCTGAGGGTTGGCGGGTACCACACCACGAGGCCAGGTCTAACAGCCTTGTTGAAATTTGTCAACCCTAGATCTTGATATGTGGGACTGAAGATAAACCAGTGGAAAAGCAGGGACAGAGGTGGGACTGGAGGCTGCAGGGCATACTCTGTAACAGCATACCCGAAAGCAACTCCATGGTCCACTATAATCAAACTGACATATCGGAAAGCCAAAACCAGCACTTGGGCACTTTGAAATAGCTTTATGGCCTATATTTAAGGCTCCCTGTTTTCCGTTTTTACAGATAAATACAGACAGAAAAACATTTATTTTCTTGTCTGTATGTATTTTTAAATGTGGATAAAAACTGAAATTGGGTGCTTGTTGAGTTATTGTAAATACACTTTGCTATGACTGCCAGGCAAACAACTGTGTGGATTGATAGGTAAGTGGGTTAAAAAAAGTAATTTTAGGAAAGAGGCTTAACCAGCAGTAGATATGCACAAGGCTGATACTGAAATGTGCATATTTTCATATAAGTGCATTGATTTATCTTCTGCAGGTATTCATATCACTGAAAATGGCAGGCATTAAAGCGTGACTGCATATTTATCGGTTAAATAAATGTGGAAATATGCCACAGTAGTCATTGTCTATGAATGTTGTGACATTTGTTTCCAAGCTGGCGGACTGATTCAGCACTGGCATTTTTACTGCCATTTTAACCCACTGGGCTTACAAACGTGGGGATGAATGGTCTAAAAAAATTATTTCGGCCGATTCTGCATTAGCGCCTTTAAAGCTGCAATAGAGACATCACTCATAAATGCAGGAGTGAAATATATACAATTTTACCTACGGGTTTTGCACTTGCACTTTTTTATGCCATGTTAATCTGCAAGTGGAGAGCATGGGGCCATATTTATGAAGGCCTTGAGCCGCAGTTGCATCACTTTTAAAATGGGAAAAAGTGACGCATTAATAAGGCCCATGGTCTTTTACAGCAGGTTTGGCCATCACCACATAGTTTCCCTGAAGAGGTAATCATTATGCTTCTTTTTTGCACAGTCATTGTTTATAAATTTGTCGATGGACCATATTAGTATCCCTCAGGCCGAGACAGTCAATGTTAGCTGAGGCTGAATTACTTATTCATAATGTAGGTGATTGATATTGCACTAGCACGCTCCACCCATTGTTAATCCACAAGGGGAGAGCTTGACTTTTAATGCCTCTTTAGCTTTTTAATAGAATACATTTTAAGGACTTTTTATAAGTCTCCATCCGGCCGCAAGGCTGCTCGTATAAGCGCGATTTTAATAGCAGAACTTTCTCTCAAAAGCTGAAATAAAGTGGGTCAAGGCTACTTTGGCCAATGTAGGGGCAATTTGCATGTTGTATTTTTGTACAAAGTTGTTTTACAAAATGCGTGAGGTTTGTGTTAACAGTCCTGATGCAATAGTTTGTGTATTTGCAGTGATTTTAAGTAATTATGTAATACATTTTTCTGTTATTTATTCTTAAAGTGGCAGCACCCATGAACACAAAATGGGACCGAACCCAATCATTTTTGCACTAGAAATGGTTGTCAAACTCTTTCTAAGCGTGCGCACGTCCTTCTTTTCTTTTTAGTTGTACTGTTGAATTTTGGGAGGTTTTTTATGTTTAATGGCAAGATTTCTGTAGTTCCAAAATGCACGATTTGTCCCCAGGTACTAAGTTCATGTGATCGCAAATTACATTCCATCATGAATGGTTCAACCAGAGTAGGGAAAATTATACTTTTTGGTTTTATTGTACAAATATATAGTTAAATGCAGTGATAGTTTTTCATTCTGCATCTGACCACTGCATGCATGTGCTAATTAACTCAAGTATTTGCTCACAAAGAATTGTCTATCCTCCCCCCTTCTTCCTCCCATGAGAACTCCTTTTGTAAAGGGCTCATAAAATTGCACTAATATTCACCTTGTGTAGCAAGCGTTATATAAATACAAACCTCTTTCCCTTGCAAATTTGACAATTTAAATTATTCTTCAATTTTAATCTGCTTTCTTATCCTTCTTTTATCTCTCCAATTCCTCACAATTCTGACTCTCCTCACAATGTATTCTTTAATAAACTCTCACTCCTCATTATTCAAAATACACGCATTCTCTTGGTCAGGATTTTCAGTTTTATGCTTAATTAGCGCAATTGCATTCAGAAGTTTACCATATTTAAGACCCTTATTAAAACCTTCATCTTTAGAAGTAGGGACATTTAAAGTGAGAGGTTGGTATTTGAGAGTAAGTAGTCAAAAAATAATTTTTGTTAAAAATACTAACAAACACATCACAGGACAAACCATAAGATATTTGTATATTAGTAGCGCCTTCAACAGCAGAAGAGTTAAGAAAGGTGCACACATAACATCCATAATTCCTTTTTAAAAAGAATCTTTTTATTGGATTTTGTACAACGAAAAGACAATACAACACATAAGACAAACCGCCCCTGTCCCCCCCCCCATCTGATCGGGCAGATTAGGTGTAGAACAAAAAGAGTTTCAAAAAGCTTATAGATAATAATAATACATAAAATTGAATATTTAAATTAACAGATGAATCATTGCGATATAGATAAACATTAGGGTAGATGGGTATACATTACAACTAAGCATTTTTAACCATGTTATTGTCACATGAGTGTCTAAAGTTCAGACCATTCTATTAGAGGAGACCACATTTTGAGACCTTTTATTCTACGTTTCCTACCTTTAGTTTTATATATTGCCATTTCTAAATTAAAAATTGCTAACAGTCTTGAAAACCACTGTTGATATGAGGGGACGATAGGATCTAACCAAGCCAATGTTATACAAATTCTTAATACAGCCATTGAAATAAAAATCAGTTCATGACCAGTATTCAAATTAGTACGGTTTGCCAAGCCTAATAAAACTGTTTGATCAGATAGATTAATCACAGTTTTAAGGATTAAAGAGAAGAAATGTTCAATTTTTGATTTGCGAAAAGTTAAGGCGGGACAAGATGAAAAGATATGTATACAATCCGCATCTTGTAACTTACAACGAAAGCAGCATGTTCCTCTCCCATTACCCCATTTGGCAATTCTATCTGGAGTATAGTACATGAAGAAGCATATTTTATAAAATTGTGTTTGTAATTTAGTTGACATGAGTCCAGTTTGTGATAGCTCATTTACATACTCAAATTCATCAGTTGAAATTATAAATTTCATTTGCCATTTCTGAATAATCTTCTGCCTGTCATCAGGTAAATGTGTAAGTAATAGTTGGTAAAAAAAAAACAATCCGTATTTTTTCCTGATAATGGCTAAGAGTTTCAGATATGATGTTTTTAGGCATAGTGACTTCAATCCTCACTCGTTGTAATAAAAAATCTCTAATTTGGAGATATTTAAAGAAATCTCTCCATTCTAGATGACATTTGTCTTTCAAAAATTCTAAAGAATATATCCCTTCTACGGAGAAGAAGCAACCTATATAGGTAATTCCAGCTGTGATCCATCTATCAATATAAAAATCTTTAAATATGTCTGGTAAGAGGGGGTTGTTTTGTATTGGTGTATAAAAAGATAACCGTCCCAAACCTATCATTTTCCTCACAGATTTCCAAACTTTAAACACGGCTATGAGTGTTTTTAGTTTTACTTTTTTATGATAGCTATCAAAGAGATATCTCCAAAGATAGCCGATACTTCTATGATCTAATATTATTTGATGAATGGTCGGTGAGTCTTTATCCCAAGATATCTCTGTTCCATCAAGAAGAAAAAGCTCATGATTATATAGCAAGACTGTTGTCCAATAATATAACCTAAGGTTTGGGAGACTTGACCCTCCTCTTTCTTTGGGAAGTGTGAGAAGTTTATAGGTGCAACGAGGCTGAGTATA
Source organism: Lissotriton vulgaris (assembly GCF_964263255.1). Lineage (NCBI taxonomy): Eukaryota > Metazoa > Chordata > Amphibia > Caudata > Salamandridae > Lissotriton > Lissotriton vulgaris. The sequence goes on from NC_141691.1 coordinate 1,852,871,753, forward strand.
TGACCAGATAAAATCCGTAAAGATACGTTCCATTTTTTTAAACCATTGATCTGAGATTTCCAAATTAATCGCTCTAAAGAGGGGTGCGTGGGGTGACCGGCCCTCTGGGCCGGTCACCCCACGCACCGAGCTCACTCCTCCTGGTACGCGCCCGGTGTACCCCCGCTGCTGCCAAGAACCACCACTGCCCGTTTGCCGCTCCAGCCGTGCTCCAGGCCCGCTGCTGCCCCCCAGCACCAGCGGCTCCCCTGGTCCCCATCCGCTGCGCCCAGCCTGTGCCCCGCCTGCGCTGCCTGCTCCTCCCTCTGAGCGCCGCCGTACCTCCGCCTGCCTAGGCTCCCTGCCTGGGCTTCTCCCCGTCGCCTCCAGCTTCCCCCGCTGTCCCCTGGACCCCTGCTGAGGCCAGCCCCTGCCGCGTTTTCCCGCCACCTCCCCGCTGCTGCCCCCCTGCGGCCCCGCCCACTCCCCTGTGTCCCCCTCCCATTCGCCGACCCCTCCCGCCTCCCAGCTGCTCCGCCCCCCCACTCTCCTCATATGGCAGAGTGGCCAACGAGCAGCGTTGATGTGCAGCGGGCGCGCCCTAAGCGAGCCGAAGGTGCGCCAAAGGTAAGCCCCTCTGCGCCCATCCGCGCCGGGACCGCGCACAGTGCCAGGACCCCTGGCCCCCACCGACGGAAGACGACCCGACTGTCCTACGACGCCACCGAACTCATCGCACTCAACACCGGCCGGATCCCTGGATGCTACCGAGCCACTCCGAAGCGCACCCACGGACCCTTCAGCTGCCGCGTCTGCAAGTTCACCTGCATCCGGACCTGCCTCGCACCAGCACCCGCCAAGCCGAACACCAGCAGCAACCACCTCAAGTGCATCCTGCTCAACACCCGCTCCATCCACAGACACGCCATCGAACTCTGGAACCTCCTCGACACCACAACTCCTGACGTTGCCTTCCTCACGGAAACCTGGATGAACGACTCCTCAGCACCCGACATCGCCATCGCCATCCCAGAGGGATACAAGATCACCCGAAGAGACCGCGTCAAACAGAGGGGAGGAGGCATCGCCATCATCCACAGGAACACCATCCACATCACGACCAACATCGACGACACTCTGACAACCGCCGAACACCTGCACTTCCAGATCCGCACCGACCCGAACACCACCCTCAGAGGCACCCTGATCTACTGACCCCCGGGACCACGCACACAATTCAGCGAGGACATCGCCGACTTCGTCAGCCCGCATGCCCTCCCCTCCGCTGACTACATCCTCCTGGGGGACCTCAACTTCCACCTGGAGAACAACAACGACCGCAACACCATCACCCTGCTCGACAACCTCGCCAACCTCGGACTCAAGCAGCTGGTGTCCACCCCCACCCACCTCGCCGGACACACACTCAACGCCGTCTTCTCATCCAGCAAAGACATCGCCGTCAGCCACGCCACTGGACTCAACTGGACGGACCACAGCTGCGTCCACTTCAGCTTCAAAAGGACCACGATCCAACACCACCAGCAACAGGTTGCTCGTAGAAGCTGAAACAAGATCACAGCCGACCAGCTCGCCGCTTCCCTGAACCAGCAACCTCCCGCCAGCTCAGCGAACCCCAGCCAGGCCGCCGACAACCTCACGAAGTGGATCAGCAACTGCGTGGACGAACTCGCCCCACTGAGGACCCCGCCCAGCAGACCCGGCAGCAAGAAGGCCCCATGGTTCACCGACGAACTCAAGAGCTCCAAGAAGAACTGCCGAGCCCTCGAGAAAGCCTGGAGAAGGGAACCAACACCGGACAACATGACCACCCTCAAGCTTGCCACCCGGAAACACCACCAACTGATCCGCGCCACCAAGAAAACTGCATTCAAGGACCGGCTGGACAACAACGCACACAATTGCAAGGAACTCTTCAACATCGTGAAAGAGCTCTCCAACCCCAATGCCGGAAACAACGACATCACCCCATCGCAAGAACTCTGCAATTCCCTCGCCTCCTACTTCCACAACAAGATCGCGGACATACACAACAGCTTCAGCACTCAACCGACGCACGCCACGACCGAACCACCGCCCCCCACCACCACCATCCGCGCCTGGACTCCGATCAGCACCGAAGACACCATCCGCATGATGAACTCCATCCACTCCGGATCTCCGACCGACCCCTGCCCTCACCACGTCTTCAACAAGGCCGATGCTGTCATCGCACCCTACCTGCGGGACATCATCAACACCTCCTTCGACACCGCCACCTTCCCGGAGAGCTGGAAGCACGCCGAACTCAGCGCCCTACTAAAGAAACCTACAGCGGACCCCACCGAACTCAAGAATTATCGCCCCATCTCGCTCCTCCCGTTCCCAGCCAAAGTCATCGAGAAGACCGTCAACAAACAGCTGGCCGCCTTCCTCGAGACGAATGGATCCCTCGACCCCTCACAGTCTAGCTTCCGAGCCAACCACAGCACCAAGACCGCCCTCATCGCTGCCACCGATGACATCCGAGCCCTGATGGACAACGGAGAAACAGCGGCCCTCATCCTCCTAGACCTCTCCGCGGCATTCGACACTGTCTGCCACCGCACCCTAGTGAAGCGCCTCAGCAACGTCGGAATCCAGGAGAAGGCTCTGGAATGGATCATCTCCTTCCTCGACGGAAGAACACAGAGAGTCCGTCTACCACCGTACAAGTCAGGGGCCACCGAAGTCATCTGCGGCGTCCCTCAAGGATCCTCACTGAGCCCCACCCTCTTCAACGTCTACATGAGCCCCCTTGCGGCCATCGCACGCCAACACAACCTCAACATCATCTCCTACGCTGACGACACCCAGCTGATCCTCTCCCTGACCAACGACCCCGCCGCTGCCAGAGCCAACCTTCACGAAGGAATTAAAGACGTAGCCGAGTGGATGACGACCAGCCGCCTGAAACTGAACTCAGACAAGACGGAAGTCCTCATCCTGGGTTCCTCGCCTTCCGCCTGGGACGACTCCTGGTGGCCCCCCGCCCTGGGCACCGCACCCAAACCGACAGACCACGCACGCAACCTGGGCTTCATCTTGGACTCCTCCCTCACCATGACCAGACAAGTCAACGCCGTCTCCTCGTCATGCTTCAACATCCTGCGCATGCTACGGAAGATCTTCCGGTGGATCCCCACCGAGACCAGGAAGACGGTCACCCAGGCCCTCGTCACCAGCCGACTGGACTACAGCAACGCCCTCTACGCCGGAACCACCGCCAAGCTCCAGAAGAGACTCCAGCGGATCCAGAACGCCTCAGCCAGACTCATCCTCGACATCCCACGACACAGCCACATCTCCGGACATCTGAGAGACCTGCACTGGCTCCCCGTCAACAAAAGAATCACCTTCCGTCTCCTCACCCACGCACACAAAGCCCTACACGATCAAGGCCCGAGCTACCTCAACAACCGCATCAACTTCTACGCTCCCAAACGCCATCTCCGATCAGCCAGTCACGCCCTCGCCGCCGTCCCCCGCATCCGAAGAACGACAACAGGAGGAAGGTCCTTCTCCTACCTGGCGCCAGGACCTGGAACTCCCTCCCTCCCGACCTGCGCCTGACCCAGGACCACCTCTCCTTCAGGAAGAAGCTCAAAACCTGGCTGTTCGAGCAGTAGCAGCATCCCCCCCCCCCCCCCCTCCTAAGCGCCTTGAGACCCTCCGGGTAAGTAGGGCGCTCTATAAATGTCTTTGATCGATTGATTTATTGAGAGGTTGGTATTTGATAGTAAGGAGTCAAAAAATCATTTTTGTTAAAAATACTAACAAACACATCCCAGGACAAACCATAAGATATTTGTATATTAGTAGCGCCTTCAACAGCAGAAGAGTTAAGGAAGGTGCACACATAACATCCATAATTCCAATATACTAGTTTAACATTTTAGTGTAAATATGAGCATGAAATTGACCAGCTAAACGTTCCATATGTGTCAGTGCATTGTCATGATTTACTGTAGTTAATTCAGCCTTTGTGGAGACATATTCCACCGGAGAGAGGCAGGACAACAACAGGCCAACCAAGACTATTAATATCATTAGTAGGGTAATCAAACTAATAATTCAGCAATATCTGCATAATGCTTCTTTCCAGTGAGAGGAAAACCCACATCAAACAAGAGGAAAAGCACATGGCTATTTCTACCCTGTGGAAGCACATGATTTATTTAGCAAAATTGTTGGTTCCAGTCATTCTTTCAACTACTACAGAAGATTGAGGACGATAACAACAATAGAACCTCTGGTTAAGTATGGAGAGCAATACCAATCAATGGTAAAAATAAAATGTTTGAAATGGTCGCCATAGTTTGTCTTAATATCGGTTGGCAGCCCAAATCTTATTAGTTCCCTTAACAACTTTTAGGCAACTGTCAGGCTTTCTGACATCCGGATGGAATAGGCCTCAACCCATTTAGACACCAGGTAGACAATCAAAGAAATGTATTTAGGACCATGATGTACTGGCATTTCAACAAAATCTGTTTAAATGGGCCCTTTGATTTGCCAATATGAATCATTATAGCACTTTTTCGCTTTCCCTGATTATTCTTTTGCCACGTTCAACAATGAGTGCACAAATCCTCTGCAACATGTATAAAATGTTAGTTTTCCCAATACTTTTTTTAAATTCTCACCATAAAATCACTCCCCGAGTTGGATTGGTTATGCAAATACCAGGCCATAGGATGTAGCATTGAACTAGGCAATACATATTGATATTCAGGTGTGACCTACTAATCCTGAAAAAGTTTATTCTAACCTAGCATTTCCCATTTTCTTTTCTCATCCTCTGGAGTTGCTCCTGGAGATCTCTTAATTCACTTAAAGAGGTCTGAACTGGACTTAGCAAGACTTAATTGGCATGTTCTATGTTTTCTATGGAATTTATTCTTTATTCTTGCTACTTCTTGTTCTGCTATAAATGCATGCTGTGACAGTGCAAACAAAAGGAATCCACTAGGTGGACGGCGGTTGTTACCACAATGGTGGGGAGCAACCAGTGTTGTTAAAATACCCCTCACACACCAACAGGCCCCTTGGTGTCATGCTTCATCATCGGGGTCTTCGCAAACCTCTACGGAATGCGGCGTGCTACGACTTCACGACTACGCAGGAGCACTTTATGAGTGAACTATGTGTTTGGTGTGTGAAGGTACCAATAATGTGAGTGGTGAGGTGAAAAGTGAGGAATTAAAAAATACCTGGCACGTGAGTGCTGAAAAAAATTTTTATTTAGTCTCCGGCTGGTATTATTAAAAAAAGTGCTAGAGTGGTTGTGGTTTACTAATTAGGGTAACCCAACCAAATTAGTGCGTCGACATGTTTCGGAGTACTGGAACTCCTTCTTCAGGACGGGAATATGCACTACTTATCCCCACCTTACTCACATGTGTGTAGATATTAAAAATTGTGCTCTACAAAAATAGATATGGTGAATAATGTACCTATCTATGTTGGATGTACGGTCCGTTGCGCCCAGTTGGCGGTTCAGGATACTTATTAATAGAGGTCCAATGGCCTCATGAGCCACAGCGTGTTGGGGCGTGGTCCGTTCTACCCGATATGGCAACGGTTCTGCACAGGGCTGTCTGGCTTGTTCCCCCTCCACGCGGCTCCGAGGCCATTGGACCTCTATTAATAAGTATCCTGAACCGCCAACTGGGCGCAACGGACCGTACATCCAACATAGATAGGTACATTATTCACCATATCTATTTTTGTAGAGCACAATTTTTAATATCTACACACATGTGAGTAAGGTGGGGATAAGTAGTACATATTCCCGTCCTGAAGAAGGAGTTCCAGTACTCCGAAACATGTCGACGCACTAATTTGGTTGGGTTACCCTAATTAGTAAACCACAACCACTCTAGCACTTTTTTTAATAATACCAGCCGGAGACTAAATAAAAATTTTTTTCAGCACTCACGTGCCAGGTATTTTTTAATTCCTCACTTTTCACCTCACCACTCACATTATTGGTACCTTCACACACCAAACACATAGTTCACTCATAAAGTGCTCCTGCGTAGTCGTGAAGTCGTAGCACGCCGCATTCCGTAGAGGTTTGCGAAGACCCCGATGATGAAGCATGACACCAAGGGGCCTGTTGGTGTGTGAGGGGTATTTTAACAACACTGGTTGCTCCCCACCATTGTGGTAACAACCGCCGTCCACCTAGTGGATTCCTTTTGTTTATGATAGTTGCCAGGGGAGACAGAATCCACTTTTCCCTCTCCATCCCTCCTTTGTTAAAAATTATGTGACAGTGCAAACAGCAAAGGTTACACTTAAAAGCAAGTCTATAAAATATTTGTTAACATTAGTCTTAAAAACTGTATTCCCAAAGTCTGGTACCCCTTATCATGCCTACTCTAGAGATGCCATTATTTATGTTTCGATAATATAGTGAGGATACAACTCTCTTCTGAAGGATCTGGGAACCTTATGAGAGTGGACAACTTGTGGCGCCTTTTAATACTTGTTATGTACACATACTACATCGTAGGACTTTTATGTGGCCTCGACACATAGCCGTATTTATTATGCCCATATGATATATCATTGCATTTGAGACCCTGAGTCATAACAGTTTTCACCACATTTGTGCACCCCTATAAAAACGATTAAGTTAGGTACTGATGTATTTGATCCCTTCATCCATAACATAGAGTTTGTGCAGCACAAATGGATAACCTCGAATCCTGCTAGCGCCAACCTACTAGTCTGTTTCCATTTATGTTTGCACGATCACGGGGACCGCAGTCCCATACACGATCGGTTTTCAATTTCACCCAGAGATTACACTAGACCAAACTCAACTCGTGGCCATCTTGGAAAGATGCCAATGTGTCCTGTACTGGTGAATCCCTTTATCTTCAAGGAGAGGAGTGCACTTCGCTGACGTTCTGATATACTTGCGGCCGGTGGCTGTTGTAGGTGAGTTTCACTAACCACATCCCAAAGCGTTTTCCCTTTTCAAGGTGTTATGTTGAAACTAGGTTAAAAAAGATATTGACGTAGTCAAATGTTTCCACTCGTGCAGCCAACTTCAACTTTAAACTGACAGAACTATATTTGATAACTGTCTCCCTGACAGCAAGCTTGATGCTTTACACTTGCTATAGTATATTTGGGGACCTTTTCTAAACTGTGGGTTTGTCCCATCTAGTAAGGTTTACCAGTCCTATTATCTGAAGGGCTCTAATCACATATTGTGGATCCTGAGAAGGGTGCAAGGAGGTGAGTGGATTAATTTATCCTCATCCCTTCTCTGTTGTTTGTCAATTGACACTTATTGATTGATTACTGAATCACATTATTTTACATGCAGATATTAACAGGACGAGCAGGCTTGCCATCCTAGTACTACCGTATATTCTTCTTCGGAAGGTGCTGTTTCATGTAATTTAAGGATAGCCTTTGCAATAATGTAAGCACACTATCATTTTCATCACATGCCAGGCCTAGTTTTTCATCTATCCTTGCCCTATTACACAGGTTGCTCATTCCCCACGTCTTGATGAAGACACTCCCTGAAGGTTCTAAGTAACCATGCTATATATAGGGTCCAACGTCAATACTCTTTAGTTCAAGCTCAACCTCCTCCTTGGGACGTCTAAGGAATCCTCCTAGTTGCCCTCTTTGAATCTGGTTAAAGTTGAACTGGCAGGCAGCCGGCGGGTGGCAGGTGGCTTATGAACTGTGTTTCCATTATACTGTATTTTTATCTTCAGTCACTAGGGGCCATATGTATGTAAATACTATTTACCGATTCTAAAATACCAAATTTTACAGATTCGGTATTTTAGAATCGGTAAATGGTATGTAGATATTGATTCGGTAATGTTTACCGAATCGGTAAAATTTGGTAACTACAGATTCGGTATTCCCCATTCATTCCTATGGGCCTGGAGGCCTATAGGAATGAATGGGAATTACCGATTCGGTAAATACCGAATCGGTAATAGGGGGAAGACTTACAAGGGTAGCAGGGTGTCACATTTAAGGTGAGTATGGGCGAATTTTGCAGATTCGCGGTCCGCGAATTCGCGCGAAATGGCAATAAAAAAATGCAAGTTCGCGGATTTTCCCGCGAACTTGCTGATTTTTTTGCCATTTGCACAAATATGTGACATGAGTGTCTGTAACTTTGCCACTGCGCCGAAAGGCACCAAGGTCCCTCGAGTGAGCTGTCCATCATAATGAGGAAAGGGCGGGAAGACGTTGCATACCCTAGTGTGTGTGTGTTGGGGGGCCAAATGGGCGGGGCTTCTATGCAAGTTCACATGCCTCTTTTTTATAAGGGGTCAGAGACCGATCAGAGCAGCAGATGAGAAGAAAGCAGCCTCCTGGTCACAGTAAGTACACAGGGATTGCGCTCGAGAAACTCGTGGATGCAAAGACCTCCATCAAGGATTACATCTAATTGTAGGCGGTAGATATGGGGAGGAAGCACACCTGGACCGTGCTCACTAATTGTTTGGGCTGATTATAATACGCGACTGAATTAGAGCTTCAACTCGGGCACCTGCTCATATCTGTAAGTGCTTCCTGTTGAGGTTTAATTTTTGTGACTGAAGCATCGTGCCAGAATGAATCCTGCCTGCATATTTATCCACGATGATGCCACCAGTTGTGCCATACCTGTACTCAACTGGAGTACTTTCTACTCGCTAATCAGTAAGTGCTACCTCGTTGGGTAAATGTATAGTGCTTTTGCTACACTACAGCTGCGTAAAGGCCCAGAAGAGTGGTCTCCAGTGACGTGTGTCTGTAACTTTGCCACCGCGCCGACAGGCGCCGAGGTCCCTCGAGTGAGCTGTCCATCATAGTGAGGAAACGGCAGGAAAACATTGCATATCCTAGTGTGTGTGTGGCGGGGTAAAACGGGCGGGGCTTCTATGCAAGTTCACATGCCTCTTGTTTATAAAGGGTCAGAGACCGATCAGAGCAGCAGATGAGAAGAAAGCAGCCTCCTGGTCACAGTAAGTACACGGGTATTGCGCTCGAGAAACTCATGGATGCAAAGACCTCCATCAAGGATTACATCTAATTGTAGGCAGTAAATATGGGGAGGAGCACACCTGGACCGTGCTCACTAGTTGTTTGGGCTGATTATAATGCGCGACTGAATTAGAGCTTCAACTCTGGCACCTGCGTTTATCTGTAAGTGCTTCCTGTTGAGGTTTAATGTTTGTGACAGAAGCATCGTGCCAGAATGAATCCTGCCTGCATATTTATCCACGATGACGCCACCGGTTGTGCCATGCATCTACTCAACTGGAGTACTTTCTACTGGCCAATCAGTAAGTGCTACCTTGTTGGGTAAATGTATAGTGCTTTTCCTACACAGCAGCTGCGTAAAGGGCCAGAAGATTTGCCTCCAGTGACCATGTGTGCCTGTAACTTTGGTCCTTGAGTGAGCTGGCCATCAAAAAAAGAAAAAAAATCCGCCCGCGAGCGAATTTGCAAATTTTTCGGCAATTTTGCGAGATTCGCGGATCGCGAAATTGCCGAAAATTCACAAATTCCGCGAGCGGAACGGATTTTGCGCCCATACTTAGTCACATTGACACCCTATTGCACCCCTGAATAGTGCATGGGTGCACATGTGGCACACATACATGCCCTAAGGGCATGTATGTCTGCCACATGGCACGTTTGGAAAAGCACAATTTTGCTTTTTCACAGGTTTTCGATATTCAACACCAACTTGTAGTTGGTGGTAAATAACGAATCCTTAAATGACAAATGCACTCACTTGAGTGCTCCCTACATTACGGAGTTGGTAATTTACCGAATCGGTATTTAAGAATTCGGTAATTTACCGATTCCTTAAATTACCGATTCGGTAAATCGCCGAATCCTTAAATTAGGCCCCTACATCTCAAATGCCTAATACTTGTCAGTAACGGCCGAAATTCTGTTATTTCGGCCGTTACCCACTGATATTGGGCTACCTACATCTGGCCCTTTATCTTACACGTCATTCTGCCTGAGCACTTACGTCACATATCTGCACATGTTGGAACAACCTTCCTCAACATGTACATAGATTATTTCATATACCTTGGACATCACACAAATGTTGTGTGCAGTAATGTCCATCCAGGCCTTTTGTTTTTCTTCTCCCTGTCTTTTCCTTTTATCATGTATTAAGTTATGCCTTGGGTCTCTTAAAGAAATATAGGTTATCCAAAACAATTTTCTGTACCAACAGGGCTGTGTTTGGTATGTAGCATTCGTTTCCCATATCCTGAGGTTTACTTGGTTACCCCATTAGATTGTAATGGTGTTTGTGTATGAGGCAGCAAGATGTCAACAAAGTGTGGAACACACACTAGCAACGAATGTCTCATCACAATCCTTTCACTTTGTTCAATTGCAATGCAAACAGCTGCAACTGCTTCCAAACAACTATGAAGACTTACAGCTACTGGATCCAACACAGCTCATAGATAGGCCACAAGCACCAGGATTCCTGTATGTTTTTGTGTTAGGATTGCAAGTGCACACCCATCTTTCTTGTGGCAGGAAATTTCAGATTGTAATTTGGCATTCCAACTGTGGTAGCATTACAAAAATCTTCTCTCAAACATTCTTCGTCAAATGGTACCAGATCTTTAATATCACTATGCCTTTCTAAAGGCTTCTCAATCAAGGTAATGTTTGGAATCCGCTGACGACAGTGCCAACATTTTTCAGAAACAACCTCACCTCCCGCTGGGCGGTAGAAGGATTCATTTTCAGAATTGCAGAAGCACGTTCTTTTGACACTTTCGTTGTTCTTTTTTCAATGTGATGACCAAGGAAAATTGCTTCCTTTTTACAGTACTGCATTTTTGTAGGGGAATCTGTAGGACCTTTTCGGCTAAATGATTCAACATGGGAATAGTGTCAAGTTTATAGTCTTCTTTCATCTTAGATGTGACCAGTGGGTCATCAATATATTGCTCCACAACTGAGTTACAGGGTAACCTCAAATTCGCGAAATCTTTCTTAAGAATTTGACTAAAGTTATTTCAGTATACCACTGTGGAATCTGACACCAAATGAGAAATGTATTTTAAAACTGATATACAAAATGTATTGGCTGTCCTCATGGAGAGGAATGGAGAAAAACGCTTAGCAATAGGTTCATGACTGTATACCCTTCTGCATCTGATGGAATTTGAAACAAGAGTAATGCTGGATTCAGTACCACTGAACAACATAGAAACACTATTTTTTTTTTTTAATCCTGCTCTACTCTGTATTCACCACTCGGTTTTCTAACTACCTTCACTGGAGGATTGCAAGGACTACCAAGCACTTCCCAAAGACATAGTTCATTCCGTGCTCTGCCTCTCTCGAAAGTTGGTATTGTTTAGTTCTAGGGGAAACAGCATTAGGTTTACCATTTATCTTTAAAGGCTTTTCACTTTTTATTAATCCTATCACTTTACTAGCAAACTCTGATACCTCTTCTTCGACAGCATGTCTTAAATCATCTTTTGTTAGGACTAGGAATAGTTGAACTTTTGAGTTATGATTTAATTTTAGAGAAGGAATCTTCATTTTGTGTTTCAATTGCAACACTATCTCTAGTGCAATAAATAATGTGAGTCATCTGGCTATGCAAGTCTATGTCCAATACATTCACAGCACTAGAATCACAGAGAATGAACTGATGATTATTTTCCATTGGCCATATTTTAAAAGGAACATCTGCTGTAACCTGATTAACAATCCGTTTATGACTGATTCCTATAACATCTCTTCCCAAGAAGGGTAGGCTTGAGCTCCCTACAGAACGAACTGTACAGCGGGTAGCACCTGTATCTATAAAGCAAGAAATGGGGTGGCTGTGATTTCGCCGTCAATGTTTGGCCCAATCTGATCAAACTCCAAGGCTTCTCCAAGTAAGCAGTTCTCCCCCACCTCAGGCATGGTCATTGGGAATTATTTTCTGGGGAAAACTTTTAAGAAAATCATTACTCTGAATCATGGATTCTGTTTATACCCTGGATTATATGGCATTTAGTTTTTCTTATTTTGATTTAACATTGGGACGGTAGGCATATTTATACAAAACTTACTGATCATGCATACTCTGTAGAGAAGTTGAATGGACTTGGGCTAATGACTGGATCTGTGCCTGATTCACATTTCTCTGCATTTGAGAAACAAAATCATTCTGGATTCGTTCTGGAATTTGTCAACATCCATCTTTCAGTGCCCGATCTTCCCACAGAAATGACAAGCAGTGCTCTTCTTCAGCATGTCAACATTTGCATTAATTCCAATATTGTTCACAACCCCTCTTCCACGACCTTGCATCTGCATTCTTCATGTCCCATTTGCAAACCTTGCTTTGAGGACATCCCATTATTACAGCATTGTCAGAGTGTATATAGCCTAAATCAGAAACCATCAATTCATTTCTCCACCCTCTCAAAGGCTTTGTCTGGGCAACCATCAGCTTCTCCTTGATTCTTTGTACTTTGCATCAAGTCAGTCACTGCTAAATTTTGCAAATTTAAAAATGTAATCTATGCTCTTTGTTTGCCTGCACATCATATTCTGCTGTATATGAGAACCAAGCTCAGGTGGCAAACCCATGACAGAAGCAGAAACCATCAGCATCCACTTTCTCTGGACTCCAGTGTGCTTTTTCAAATTCAGCATGAGTCTCTCATAGTCAGCATGCACTGACTCCGTCATCTCTTGTGAAGACGGCTTTCTGGCTTACTAACCAATCACAGCACAACTTTTCAGTGAATGAGGAAAACAATTGATAAGCCTTTCTTAATTAGCTCACAGTAAATAAGTCAAGTTAGACTTTGTCTGCTTAACCTAAATAGGAAGAAAATCATCAAGTTAGAATAAGACAACTCTGATAAACAACATTAACAAGGGCAGCACCTTTGAAGCACTGGTTAAACTCAATTCACACTAAACAGACCATTGTTTAGTGCTAGTCCACCCTTGATTGATTAAAATACTCCTGTGCATTTAGGCAGAAAGAGACACCAACTCAGTTCCGATTCACAATCTCCTAGAAAGAAAAAAGTGTTAATCCAGCAAAAACTCTGTGAGCCTGAGGTTCCTCGCAAAACCTACTACCTTATACAGACAAGTAAAACCAGAATATCTTGAGAGCTTAGATTTTGATTATTCCGATAATCAAACCCACAATAAACATAATGCTTTCTTCAATTCAAAATCCAAAATAAGAGAACATCATCAATACAACAGTGATCAAACCACCAATGGAACCCAAGACCAGCATCACATACCCAAACACATAACATGTAGCATAACAATCTATCTCTCAACACAAAACTCAAAACCTCAACAGCACTTCAGTAGAATACCAAATGTACTCACAATTCATCAGAATCATTTTACTCTATTCATTCTGAAAATTCAAATCATTCAGGAACAACGCTATAAGTCAGTTTCTCTGTAAAATCCTCCAAAACAATACAGTCTGAAAAATCCACTATCATGAAGGGAAACAGCGTTTACAATGCTGTCATTACATCGCAGTGCTATTACAACAGGGTCGTTACAACGAGTGCGTTGTTAGTACGCAATACCTTTACATCGCAAGTCATTAGAATGACTTGCTGTAGGGGGCGCTAAGGTAATGGAAATTAATATTAACACCTTCCCTCCTGTTGCGCAAACTGGAGTAGGAATAGTAAATAATACCATTTCTAAGTCTAGCATGCCCCCTACAGCAAATCGTTCTAATGACTTGCGATGTAAAGGTATCGCGTACTAACAAGGTGGTTGTTATAACAACTGATTTGTAAAAGCACACAATGTAATAGCATGCCTTGTGACATGCTAAATTCATCATGAAGGACTCTGGAAAATGAGAAAGATGATGCTTTTTAATGTCTAACCATCTGTCGCGTTCTAATCTAGGACCCTGATCGATACTGTGACCTTATGCCCCTATACGGCTATAAATCCATTTGTTCCCCTATATTGGCATAACCGATCAAATGAAATATTCAGAAACTCGTCTCTGGCCTCACACGAACAGAGCCACATTTCAGAATCGCTTCCTCTGCAACTTCCTTTGCAGCTCATTAGTGCAATGACATAGCAGAAGTTACTATCTAAGATTCCTAGATTAAAACTCCGAGTTCTTCAACAAGATAAAAACTCAGCAACCTGGGAAAGCCACGCTTGCTATGTTTTGATTAGTAATAGAACTCTAATGAGCACTGATAGACGATCACTTCCTAGTGACATCTTTATTGACGTCTTATGTCCAAAAACTTACGTCAAACCAGGCACCTTTCAGGTATAAATATTACCAACGTTGCCTTAAGCAAATGCTGCTGTTATGCTGAAGCTATCGCTGTCAAGCTAATGCTGACGCTGTCGCTACTGCTATCGCTGCTAACGAGCGAACGATGGTGTGGTGAACACAGGAGCTGAACAGCCGTCCCCTGCAAGAGCCCAGCAGATGCAAGCTGCCCGCGGCCCTGCCCCTCCTCCTCCTCGACGCGCTGAGAGAGACGCTGTCTTTTCTCTTGCCGAGAAATCCAGCTCCGGCGTTTCCAGCCTACTCTTGCGAGTGACAGGGATATCGAGTTCCCTGAAGGAGATACCAGACCTCCAGCATTCTATTCCAGAGGTATGGTGTTGACTAAACCCTTAGAGAGAATTCTTGAAGCAAACCTTGGCAAAACTAACTTAACTTAAAGCTACTTACTTACTCACCTCCCAAGTATTAGGCTTAGGTCAGGTACACTGGGGTAGGCGTAGTTAGAAGCACCAGTTGAGTATTTTAGCCTAATGTATATATGAATGTATATATGTTTTATTCATTTTAAACCATTGTATGGCTAAGAAACCATATCAATGCTTTTACAGGATTATTTCGCAATACTCATTTTACTGTACCTACTTTTTATAATAACAAGTCTTGCAATTGTGGCAATTCATTTCTCTTGTACGAGAAGAAAGACTGTTCAATAAATGTTACCTTTTATTGAAAACGCCCGTCTCTCTATTCTCTACATATTGTGAAAGTAATCTGCACAACAACTGACTGAGTAAAATAACTGTCTATTGTTCACACGACTCTAGAGATTGACTCTTATCTGAGGAGCAAAGTTGTCATGTTGCACGGTTGTTGGAAAACTGAATCCCTTCTAGGCTGTGCCAGGGAAGCTGATCACTTCCTATTCAGTCAAGAAAGTTTCCAGTGACCTCTGAGCTAGTTGGTAATAAACCCAATTAAGTTTAGCATAGTCAGTAGAGGCCTGGAAGATCCGCACTTCTACGTCGATACTACTGTTTATGTTATTCCAATGCGCAGGGCCTATTGGGAAAATAGGAACTACACTACATGGCCCCCAAACGTTTGGTAAGGCGATAAACTAACGCAAGACGTTGGAGTAACTCAGTCGTGCATATTTCACACAGATCCCTTTCTCCCGTAAATACTCCAATAGACGTCTGGAGTGGGTGAAAGGTTAAAATCCGCCCGAACTCAGTAGGAAGAGATTTCCATGTAAAGCTCTGGTTTATTCAACGTTGAAGGATACAGTGTTCCAAAATATTGTGTACCTAATCTTTGTCTCCTTGGAGACCTGCTCTGCAAAACCTGCATTTATAAAATGGCAGTAGAAAACAACGGAGCTGATGCCGCAGTAAATGCGACTCATCAGGGTCCCGACGGGACTACTGAACCGGGTGCAATAATCATCCCGGCACATTTAAGAAAATCTATAACGTTAAAACTTATAGAAAATGGACTGACCACACAAGGTGGCACAGTTGTCTTCGTGATAGAGGCACATGAATATCGGCAGACAGAGGTATTCTATTCATGGATAAAATTTCCAGCGGCAAACGCCGCAACACACAAGTTCCACTACTATGTAGTAGGAGTTCCACCGGATGAATACGCTCCTTTCGAGGAGATTGAAATCCCATTAAAATACCAAGAACATTTACTTTGGTTTAAAGGCGCCCTAAAACATAATGATCATATTACCAGGCTGGGTCCACTAGGTAGACCAGGAGCAACGTGGCCGGTTCTAGCCAGCTACACACCACATCCGGACATTGAAAACATGTCAAAAGAAGAACTCTTAGTTAACATAAGAGAATTAACAAAAGCATATAGAGAGTTCGTAAAATTATTTATTAAAAATAATTCAAACACTCCTAAAAAGAGCTGGGATGGAAATAAACAATCCACTCCCAAGGAAAAAGTTTTCCAGTCCAGAGGAAGGTCTCCTCGACGGAGGGAAAGAACTCCGACTCGAGAACACCAGTCTCCCCAGAGGGAGCCCTCTGAGAAAAGATATAACCAGGGATAATTTGAAAAAGCCTGATAGCCTCTTGAAGCACAGATTGAAACAGTTCGTCAAGAAACACCAGTCTACAATGATGTGGCATCAGAATGTGCTACCGAAAGACAAATTGAAAGAACAATCCCAACAATTGACAGAACTGCCTCTGGCTATTTCATCAACTTCGACAACTTTTCCGAGGATCAAAGCAACCCCGAAGTGATGCCAGAAATAAAAAAGACTTTTAAAGAAAAAGCAACGGAACTCTTTCATCAACTGAAGGAAATTTACCTTATTTCCCCATGGTTAGAGTTCTGGTTCGGTTTAGGTGTATTTTTCCTCCTGATTTGGCTCATCATGGTACTTTGTTTGGGAAAATTCTTTGAGGGAAAATATAGTACAATGGACACAGCAAGTCAGAACATCAACTTAGTCCTCAAACCACACAGATCATCCCACGTGAAGAAAAGACAACTGTCAACAGTAAATGTCACAGCCATTCCAATACCCGGTGGGGTAGTATGGGAGAAAACTGACTATGAGATCTATGGTCCGGTCGAGATCCTGAAGTATCCTCATCAACTCAAGGTTTCCTTCAGTGACTTTGTAAAGCCTAGTGCATTCTCTGATGATTGGGACTTTGACAGTATTAATAACATGATGTCTGATTTTGTAATGTCAGCTAGATTCACAGATCATGATTATTTACAAGGTTCGTCTAGTTATGAACAGATGTTCTGTTTCTCACATTATGGTGACTATTACTTGCATAAATCTTCACAGCCTAGAAATGTTTTTAAGTATAATCAATGGGAACATTGTGCTACACCACCATTCTTTGAAAAATTCAAGTACTTCTCAGGGTTTAACACCAGTGATGCAGAAACGTTTTATTACAAACTGTTAGATAAAACAGGATTGAAAACAATGCTGACAAACACTAAATTGATATATTCAGAAGCATTTTATGAAAAAATGATGACATTTGGTTTTGATTATTGGAAAAATAACATTGAAACAAAAACCATCTGGGGTACGAAAGATTGGTAGGTTCAAGGCCTAGAAGCATTATTCAGAACCTGTATGATACCAGAACAAATGATGTTTTTAAATGACACAATTCATCAAACATCCTGTCTTGGCCTAGCTAAGATTAAAGACCTTAACAAACCGTCTATTCCAAAGCCAATACCTGAAAATGCAACAACAGATATTGAAATAGACGTAACTAAAATTTTACATTTAAACAGAACACATCTTGATTGGAAAAAGTGGTTAATCTGGCCTACTGACACAAACAACTGTCAAGATAGATTCCTGAATAAAACACAGGGGTTAAAAATGACCAGACAAGACCCTAGATACTCCCAGAGACAACATCCAGGGATAGTAACAACATACAGTGTAGGGAAACTCTGCCTCGAATGGCTAGGATCATCCACACTGGCTGAAATTAAGCAACACTTATCTTTACTTAAAGATGGTGCTGATTTGCGCGATTTTATTATGGGACCACGCAAACAGCGTCAAAAGCGTTTCATAGCGACCAGTATCTATGCGGTATACAACGAGGCTTGGAAAGTCACACAAATTGAAAATGCTGAAAAAATACGAGAAATTTATCGTATTAATTTGGAAAAATCACTTTCTGTAGTGGACAATGGGTTAATGACTCTGTCCTCCAGAATATATTTGTTGGACAATATTGTATCATCTGCCTTTGACATAATAGACAGAGACTTGCTAATGTTACAGCATGGCCAGTCGCAATTACGTTCTATTGTACAATTAGGCTGGACGCTGCAAAATCTTCGTTCAGGCTATGTGCCTTGGCGTTTAATCAACACAACGTCATTGTTTTCCATCTTTAACCTTACTGATAAACAAATCAGCTTGGCACAGAAAGGAGCAGACTATACAATCCTGAGCATCGAAAAACTTGAGAGATTACCTTTGACAATGTCAGAACGTCCGGTCATTGAATGGATAATACACGGGATTATCACAATTCCGATAACAACTTTCCGATTTAAAAAGTGCCTTGAATACATACCTACTGGCCAGTATGTAAGTCAACATGGAAATTACCATACACAAATTCATGCTATAGTGACAGCGACAAAAATGTATTTCTTAGTGGTGAAAACTGTAAACGTTCACTAAGCGGTATACTTTTGTGCCAGGGTATTAATTTACATGGAGCCTGTGAAGGTAATTCTATCAACCTTTCATGCCACCAGCTTGTCACACCTGCCACGCAGATAGAGCCTTTCTTTATGCAACTCGCGAATGGGAGTTACATTATAAGAACGGATCACAGATGTTGTGGCCTTTTGCCAGGGAAAGCGTATCTCGTAAGTGTAACTTCCATGGTCAAATGCTGTATGCAAGCATTGTTTCCGAGCGGCCCTGGAGACATAGAGACTCCCATCTGGCCTCGTCTGAATTTCTCTTCTATACGAATTGATACTTTAAGCAGAATGAAGTCTGTGCTTTTGCAGACAACAGTGCCCATCACGTCATCAAAAGAGACGTATGATCTCCTAGTTGCAAGGACAGCTACTGAGGTTCATGACCTTTTATCAACAAATTGCCCCGTGCATTTCGTAGAAATGCTTAGCCAACTCCTTAACATGTCTAGTGCCATAGGCATCCCAGGCATATTTAAGACGATTTTTACGGGACTGCTAACACCATTTCAAGCAATTCTGGGAATCGTTCCCAATTTTGTCCATTCAGTCTTTGGCGGCATACCCCTATTTTTGGGACTTGTAGCAGGCATTTTATTTTTGACCCTCCTGCTTCGATATGGCAAGCCAAAGCTCAAACATGACTCCTACGAGGATGGAAGAAACAATCCTAGCAGTGCGCTACCGGGACAGAATAACTAGAGTCCTTGGATTGGCCAGGCTGAGAGATCTAAACATGACCTGGTTCCTTTCATTCAGACCGATATGGCAAAACTGCATCTTACCTGTGCTACGATGTATGCTATGCGGAGATGAGTGCGTGTTGGACACCTGTCTTGCACTTCCATCAGCAGTACCAATGGATATCGATACTTTGCTAAGTCCGATAACGGCTCACGCATTGTGTTGTCCCCAGCGGCTACCAATCCTGATGACGGCATTCGTTGAGACTCCTGTGCTACGACTAGGTGGTAACAGTGGAGCGAGTGACAAAAGCAACATCACCAAGGTACGACCTTCTGTGAACATTGCTGATCCAGCCTTTGATGACAGCAATCATTCTCACACCTGCCAAGTTACAGCACTATCGAATTTGGTCGAACTGTCACCTGATTTTGTAGACCAATTCTTTGAGAGCCTGTCTGATATGATGTTCTCACCCGAACAGAAACAATAACTTTAGAGAAGCATTCCGACACACAGCGTTCCCATGAACTCTGAATGCGGCCTTCAGTTTTGAACAACAAAAAGTGCTAAAAGCGTTGGAACTCTATTCCCCCGTTCTACAAGAATTCTTTTGAATTGAACACTTTTTTAAAAGATATTCACCTTTTTCTGGCACGAAAATTCTTTGCTTAAAGTTGACCTATTCATAAAGAACAGAAGTTTCTACTTCTATTTTTAGATAAATCTAGAGACATAATAACTTTACACCAGCCTCTAGCACATTTTACTGCACTGCATTTATATGTGATGAAATTATCTCGCCCTTCTTTTCTGTATTCAGAGATATTTCATGTGTAATTCTTTTTGCAAAATCGTTCATTGATTACTTATGGTATAATATGAATGATTTCTATGCTTCAAAAACGTACAGTACCTATATTGTCACGTATTACAAATACGCCTATTTCAAATGCATATATGTATTTTGGGGTGGGCAATGTTACACATGCATCTTATTGCTCTAGTTTTAGTAATTTGATGGACATAAATTTGTGGAGTGGGTGTCGCGTTCTAATCTAGGACCCTGATCGATACTATGACCTTATGCCCCTATACGGCTATAAATCCATTTGTTCCCCTATATTGGCATAACCGATCAATTGCAATATTCAGAAACTCGTCTCTGGCCTCACACGAACAGAGCCACATTTCAGAATCGCTTCCTCTGCAACTTCCTTTGCAGCTCATTAGTGCAATGACATAGCAGAAGTTACTATCTAAGATTCCTAGATTAACACTCCGAGTTCTTCAACAAGATAAAAACTCAGCAACCTGGGAAAGCCCCGCTTGCTATGTTTTGATTAGTAATAGAATTCTAATGAGCACTGATAGACGATCACTTCCTAGTGACATCTTTATTGACGTCTTATGTCCAAAAACTTACGTCAAACCAGGCACCTTTCAGGTATAAATATTACCAACGTTGCCTTAAGCAAATGCTGCTGTTATGCTGAAGCTATCGCTGTCCAGCTAATGCTGACACAACTGCTATCTCTGCTAACGATGTATGCAAGCATTGTTTCCGAGCGGCCCTGGAGACATAGAGACTCCCATCTGGCCTCGTCTGAATTTCTCTTCTATACGAATTGATACTTTAAGCAGAATGAAGTCTGTGCTTTTGCAGACAACAGTGCCCATCACGTCATCAAAAGAGACGTATGATCTCCTAGTTGCAAGGACAGCTACTGAGGTTCATGACCTTTTATCAACAAATTGCCCCGTGCATTTCGTAGAAATGCTTAGCCAACTCCTTAACATGTCTAGTGCCATAGGCATCCCAGGCATATTTAAGACGATTTTTACGGGACTGCTAACACCATTTCAAGCAATTCTGGGAATCGTTCCCAATTTTGTCCATTCAGTCTTTGGCGGCATACCCCTATTTTTGGGACTTGTAGCAGGCATTTTATTTTTGACCCTCCTGCTTCGATATGGCAAGCCAAAGCTCAAACATGACTCCTACGAGGATGGAAGAAACAATCCTAGCAGTGCGCTACCGGGACAGAATAACTAGAGTCCTTGGATTGGCCAGGCTGAGAGATCTAAACATGACCTGGTTCCTTTCATTCAGACCGATATGGCAAAACTGCATCTTACCTGTGCTACGATGTATGCTATGCGGAGATGAGTGCGTGTTGGACACCTGTCTTGCACTTCCATCAGCAGTACCAATGGATATCGATACTTTGCTAAGTCCGATAACGGCTCACGCATTGTGTTGTCCCCAGCGGCTACCAATCCTGATGACGGCATTCGTTGAGACTCCTGTGCTACGACTAGGTGGTAACAGTGGAGCGAGTGACAAAAGCAACATCACCAAGGTACGACCTTCTGTGAACATTGCTGATCCAGCCTTTGATGACAGCAATCATTCTCACACCTGCCAAGTTACAGCACTATCGAATTTGGTCGAACTGTCACCTGATTTTGTAGACCAATTCTTTGAGAGCCTGTCTGATATGATGTTCTCACCCGAACAGAAACAATAACTTTAGAGAAGCATTCCGACACACAGCGTTCCCATGAACTCTGAATTCGGCCTTCAGTTTTGAACAACAAAAAGTGCTAAAAGCGTTGGAACTCTATTCCCCCGTTCTACAAGAATTCTTTTGAATTGAACACTTTTTTAAAAGATATTCACCTTTTTCTGGCACGAAAATTCTTTGCTTAAAGTTGACCTATTCATAAAGAACAGAAGTTTCTACTTCTATTTTTAGATAAATCTAGAGACATAATAACTTTACACCAGCCTCTAGCACATTTTACTGCACTGCATTTATATGTGATGAAATTATCTCGCCCTTCTTTTCTGTATTCAGAGATATTTCATGTGTAATTCTTTTTGCAAAATCGTTCATTGATTACTTATGGTATAATTTGAATGATTTCTATGCTTCAAAAACGTACAGTACCTATATTGTCACGTATTACAAATACGCCTATTTCAAATGCATATATGTATTTTGGGGTGGGCAATGTTACACATGCATCTTATTGCTCTAGTTTTAGTAATTTGATGGACATAAATTTGTGGAGTGGGTGTCGCGTTCTAATCTAGGACCCTGATCGATACTATGACCTTATGCCCCTATACGGCTATAAATCCATTTGTTCCCCTATATTGGCATAACCAATCAATTGCAATATTCAGAAACTCGTCTCTGGCCTCACACGAACAGAGCCACATTTCAGAATCGCTTCCTCTGCAACTTCCTTTGCAGCTCATTAGTGCAATGACATAGCAGAAGTTACTATCTAAGATTCCTAGATTAACACTCCGAGTTCTTCAACAAGATAAAAACTCAGCAACCTGGGAAAGCCCCGCTTGCTATGTTTTGATTAGTAATAGAATTCTAATGAGCACTGATAGACGATCACTTCCTAGTGACATCTTTATTGACGTCTTATGTCCAAAAACTTACGTCAAACCAGGCACCTTTCAGGTATAAATATTACCAACGTTGCCTTAAGCAAATGCTGCTGTAATGCTGAAGCTATCGCTGTCCAGCTAATGCTGACACTACTGCTATCTCTGCTAACGAGCGAACGATGGTGATGTGAACACAGGAGCTGAACAGCCATCCCCTGCAAGAGCCCAGCAGATGCAAGCTGCCCGCGGACGCTGCCCCTCCTCCTCCTCCTCGACGCGCTGAGAGAGATGCTGTCTTTTCTCTTGCCGAGAAATCCAGCTCCGGCGTTTCCAGCCTACTCTTGCGAGTGACTGGGATATCGAGTTCCCTGAAGGAGATACCAGACCTCCAGCATTCTATTCCAGAGGTATGGTGTTGACTAAACCCTTAGAGAGAATTCTTGAAGCAAACCTTGGCAAAACCAACTTAACTTAAAGCTACGTACTTACTCCCCTCCCAAGTATTAGGCTTAGGTCAGGTACACTGGGGTAGGCATAGTTAGAAGCACCAGTTGAGTATTTTAGCCTAATGTATATATGAATATATATGTTTTATTCATTTTAAACCATTGTATGGCTAAGAAACCATATCAATGCTTTTACAGTATTATTTCGCAATACTCATTTTACTGTACGTACTTTTTATAATAACAAGTCTTGCAATTGTGGCAATTCATTTCTCTTGTAGGAGAAGAAAGACTGTTCAATAAATGTTACCTTTTATTGAAAACGCCCGTCTCTCTATTCTCTACATATTGTGAAAGTAATCTGCACAACAACTGACTGAGTAAAATAACTGTCTATTGTTCACACGACTCTAGAGATTGACTCTTATCTGAGGAGCAAAGTTGTCATGTTGCACGGTTGTTGGAAAACTGAATCCCTTCTTGGCTGTGCCAGGGAAGCTGATCACTTCCTATTCAGTCAAGAAAGTTTCCAGTGACCTCTGAGCTAGTTGATAACAAACCCAATTAAGTTTAGCATAGTCAGTAGAGGCCTGGAAGATCCGCACTTCTACGTCGATACTACTGTTTATGTTATTCCAATGCGCCGGGCCTATTGGGAAAATAGGAACTACACTACACATCCATCTGCCACCTAAAATTGTGGGAGACACAATTGGTGCCTGAAAAATTTGATACCCCAAAATTTAACCTAATCAATGCTCCTACATTTTACTAGTACAGAGACGATGCAAAGCCTCAATTTTATGAGGAAATGAATTGTTGCTTTAAGACACCTCTCAAGTGTCAAAAATCAGAAAGTACAGTTTGAAGTAAAAATGATTTCTAATAAATTGAATTCTAGATCAATGGAAAAACTTTATTAAATAATTAAAAAATAAGCTGTTCTAGGTCAATGCCATGAATACTCTGAATGAAAAGTTATATAGAGAATATAAAAATTATAAACGAATCTAAGTCCTAGTGGGCAGCAAAATCAAGAGAAAAACAAACACCACCCTTAGTAAAAGAGGAAAATCTACTCAGAATCTCTCTGGCTCACCCACAAAATCAAGGGCATTTTTATAAATTCTTACATATGAAATTACAGGATCTGAAACTCAGTGTGGTGATCTGGAGATGCTTGAAAAAAATGTGATACATAAAAAATAATGCGCTATGTGAACAAATAGAACACAGAGAACAAAGGAACGGACCATGGTGAAAGTTTCGAGTTAAACTGGACTGGGAATAGTTTCTCGAGAGCAGAATAACAATAAAAGTAGAAATAAACCAGTACATTCAGACTGTGCCTGTATAAACCTGAGCTTGTGGGTAGAGAAAGTGGACAGGGGGAGAAAACAGATGTGTTACAGAGATGACTTCCATCTTGGACAAGATGCTGTTCCTATTAAAATCTGGCCCAGTTAACATATAACAGAAAAATGTGCTACTACTCTGTAGCAATCACTCCGAGGCAGGTAAGTATGAGAACAATACATTTATTGACTGTACATCTCCACACCTGAGTGACCGTCCTGAGCCTCTCAGAAGCGGTCGCTCCCCTCGCTGCTCCCTGCTCACCCACACGTGGTATCGTAGCGCTCTGATTGCCTCGCACTGCTTTAATTTGGCTCTGTCATAGTAGCGCTTTTTGCCAGACTTGATCGCACTGCTGAATATAGAATCTTTGTAGCGCTTTATTAGCAGACCGTGATTTGTCTTTTACTGTACTATTATTAATTGCTGTGCCACTCGCTTTGCATAATTGTTGCCTGACTGTGCTGCCCAGGTCATAGCGCTTAAGTAAGGTTGTGCCCCAATCTTGTCCTGTTTTCACTTTTGGCTTGCAGCCATCTTGTTGTTTGTTTGTTGTGCCTCCCAGCCCGGCTCTCCACCCCGCTCCCACCTCCCAGCTGCTCCTCCCTCCCACAGAGAGTGTAGGCTCTACCTTTGCAGCTATAGCGCTGTGACCGTCCTGAGCCTCTCAGAAGGGGTCGCTCCCCTCGCTGCTCCCTGCTCACCCACACGTGGTATCGTTGCGCTCTGATTGCCTCGCACTGCTATAATTTTGCTCTGTCATAGTAGCGCTTTTTGCCAGACTTGATCTCACTGCTGAATATAGAATCTTCGTAGCGCTTTATTAGCAGACCGTGATTTGTCTTTTACTGTACTATTATTAATTGCTGTGCATCTCACTTTGCATAATTGTTGCCTGACTGTGCTGCCCAGGTCATAGCGCTTAAGTAAGGTCGTGCCCCAATCTCGTCCTGTTTTCACTTTAGGCTTGCAGCCATCTTGTTGTTTGTTTGTTGTGCCTCCCAGCCCGGCTCTCCACCCCGCTCCTGCCTGCCAGCTGCTCCTCCCTCGCCCCTCCCCCCTCCCCTTTCCACTTATGATAGATGCTTTTGCGCGCAGCGATCGCGCCCTATGCGCGCCGAAGGTGCGCCAAAGGTAAGCACGTCTAACCCCGTCCGCAGCTGGACCGCGCCCAGCGCCAGACCCCCTGGCCCCCGCAAAACCCACTCCACCCGCATAACGTACGACGCTGCATCCCTCTCAGCACTTAACCCCGGCCGACTCCCAAACTGGTACCAAGCCGCCCCAGGACACACCCATGGACCCTTCACCTGCCACTCCTGCAAGTTCGACTGCTTCAGGACCCACACCAAATCCACAGACTCCAAGAAGAACTCCGACTCTAACCACCTAAAGTGCATCCTGCTCAACACCCGCTCGGTCCACAGACACGCCATTGAGCTTTGGAACCTACTCGACACTACTTCACCAGATGTCGCCTTTCTTACAGAAACATGGATGAACGCCTCATCTGCACCCGACATAGCCATAGCCATTCCGGACGGCTACAAGATCACCTGAAAGGACCGCACCAACCAAACAGGAGGAGGCATCGCCATCGTCCATAAAAACACCATCCGCAACACGACAAGTTTAGACAACAACCTCACATCCGCCGAACACCTTCACTTCCAGATCCACATCGACCCCAAGACCACACTCAGAGGCACCCTCATCTACAGACCACCAGGACCCCGCACACAATTCAGCGATGACATCATTGACTTCATCAGCCCACACGCCCTCCCCTCCGAAAACTACATTCTACTGGGAGACCTCAACTACCACCTGGAAAAGAAAAACAACTCCAACACCACCACCCTTCTGGACAACCTGGCCAACCTCGGACTTGAACAACTTGTCAATACCCCCACCCACTATGCCGGACACACGCTCGACCCAATCTTCACCTCCAGCAAGCACATCTCCTTCAATCACACCATAGCTCTCCACTGGACGGACCACAGCTGCGTTCACTTCATCTACAAAAAGACCACGACCCACAACCCCCCACAACCTATTCCCCGAAGAAATTAGAACAAAATTACTACCGACCAGCTCTTCAATTCGCTTCACCAAAACCCGCCTGCCAAATCATCGGACCCAAACCAAGCAGCCACCAACCTCACACAATGGATCACCCACAGCGCAGACGAATTAGCACCCTTGAAAAACCATCAAATCAAGCAAGGCAACAAAAAAGCCCCCTGGTTCAACGATGACCTTATGAAATCCAAGAAGTTATGTTGCACCCTTGAGAAAGCCTGGAGAAAAAACCCAACCACTGACAACCTGACCACCTTCAAGAACGCAACCCGCAAACACCACCAACTGATCCGATCCACCAAGAAATCAGCATTCAAGGATCGACTTGACAACAACGCCCACAACAGCAAGGAACTATTCAACATCGTCAAACAATTTACCAACCCCACCGCCGGCACCAACGACATCACTCCCTCCCAAGACCTCTGCGATTCCCTAGCTACTTTCTTCTACAACAAAATCGCCGACATACATAACAGCTTTGAAAACCAACCCGGGGACTAGTTCACTCCACCCACCTCCGAACCAACACCCCCATCTAACAACCTTTTCGCCTGGAACCCAATCACCACTGAAGACACCATCCGCCTGATGAACTCCATCCACTCAGGTTCGCCAACCGAACCATGTCCCCACCACATTTTCAACAAAGAAGACTCCATCATCGCACCCCATCCCTGAGACGTCATCAACTGCTCCCTCAACTCCGCTACCTTCCCGGAAAGCTGGAAACATGCGGAACTCAGCGCCCTTCTGAAGAAACCCACAGCAGACCCCACTGAACTCAAGAACTACCGCCCCATATCGCTCCTCCCATTCCCTGCCAAAGTCATTGAGAAAGCTGTCAACAGTCAGCTCGCCGCCTTCCTCGAAACCAACAAATCCCTCGACCCATCACAATCCGGCTTCCGATCCAAACGCAGCACCGAAACCGCACTCATTGCAGCAACAGACGACATCCGAACTCTACTGGACAACGGGGAAACAGCTGCCCTCATCCTACTCGACCTCTCCGCAGCCTTTGACACAGTCTGTCACAGCACCCTAATACAACGCCTCAGCAACATCGGAATACAAGGAAAAGCATTGGACTGGATCATCTCGTTCCTCGCCAGAAGAACCCAGAGAGTCCGCCTCCCCCCTTTTAGATCCGAGGCCACCGAAGTCATATGCGGTGTACCACAAGGATCATCACTCAGTCCCACCCTCTTCAACGTATACATGAGTCCCCTCGCATCCATCGCGCGCCAACACAACCTCAACGTCATCTCCTACGCAGACGACACCCAGCTGATCCTTTCCCTCACCAAAGACCCTACCACCGCCAAAACCAACTTACATGAAGGAATGAAAGAAGTAGCCGAGTGGATGAAGAACAGCCGTCTAAAACTGAACTCGGACAAAACGGAAGTCCTCATCTTAGGATCATCCCCCTCCGCCTGGGACGACACATGGTGGCCACCAGCCCTAGGAACGGCACCCATACCAACGGACCACGCACGTAACCTGGGCTTCATCCTGGACTCCTCCCTCTCGATGACCAGACAAGTCAACGCTGTCTCATCCTCATGCTTTAACATCCTACGTATGCTCAAAAATATCTTCTGTTGGATCCCCACCGAAACAAGAAAGACAGTCACCCATGCACTGGTCACAAGCCCACTGGACTACGGAAACACCCTCTACGGCAGAACCACAGCCAAACTACAGAAAAAACTCCAACGCATCCAAAACGCCTCAGCCAGACTCATACTTGACATCCCCCATCAAGCTCACATTTCCGGTCACCTGAAAGACCTCCACTGGCTCCCCATCAACAAGAGAATAACGTTCCGTCTCCTCACCCACGCACACAAAGCCCTCTACGACCTAGGACCCGAATGCCTCAACACGCGACTGCCCTTCTACACCACCACCCGCCAACTACGATCATCCAATCAAGCCCTCGCCGCAATCCTGCGCATCCATAGATCCACCATGGGGGGAAGAACCTTCTCCTACTTAGCGGCCAAAACCTGGAATTCTTTCCCCACCCACCTCCGCCTGGTACAGAACCACCTCTCCTTCAGAAAGCAACTTAAAACTTGGATATTCGATAAGTAATGTACCCCACCCCCCTTCTTCCCCCCCCAAGCGCCTTGAGACCCTCTGGGTGAGTAGTGCGCTATACAAATTTCCGAACTTGAACTTGAACAGCTTGCAGCGTGAATCTGTAACTAACTTTTACATTCAAACAGTCACATTCTGTAACCCAGGAAACAGTATCAGAATCACAGGGCAGTGCTGACATATTATCTACTACAACATCTCCTTCCTTTCTGTAGGAGAACAAAGAACTTAAACAGATTAGCAAAGAAGGAAGCAAGAAGGGCAGCGGAATTACAAGGAGCAGAGTGAACAAAAGAAATGTCGAAAAAGTATAGAAAACTAAACAGTAGCATACATAAAACCCTGGTGATAAACATATTCTTAGCATGGGAAGAAAAAGAAAAGAGCCAAAAGTACAAAATCACCTTCAGGAAGATTACCACTAAAATGTTTAGGTGGGAATCCCCTTTCTGCCACTTATGCGTGACTCACACCGTTTTTCCAAAGGTATAATGAGAGAATAATTTCCCTCACTTACTGTCATTCCTGTATTCATTAGCATTTCACGATGCTGTTCTGAAGGTACAGAAACATGATCGATGACCTGCCTTCTTTTGTCATCTTCAGACACGCCTTCTAAATTCATTCAACAAGATGTGGTGTCAACTTTTGTGGGTGGACCAAACTTTGACAAACCTGTAGCAACTTTATGAGGAAGTATGATCCTGATCCAGTCACCCACCTGGATCTTCGATTCCTTTCTAGTAGAATTTCCTACCCTTTAGTCAGTACATCTAGTACCAGAAGTAGGCTTCTTCTTAACTTCTCCAACACTCCCAGGCATCATCCGCAAACCCCTCACCCAAGCGGGTTGCATGTCGAAAGCTGCTTCTTTCCCTCGCAAAGGTTCAAAAAGGACTTTTGTCAACTACTTGATTGTGGGTTGTGCGATGCACCCATAAATGCTTTGCACGGCCTCCCACACCTCCATTCTGTTGCTCACAGCCCACTATATACATTCTACCAATACAAGGTTCATGCGCTCAATAAAACCATTAGTTCGTGGATGATATAAAGCCACTCTGTGATGTAAAATACTAGATTGTTGTAAGAAACCAGTAATTTCCTTCAAAGTAAATTGGACTCCATTGTCTGAAACAATTTGTTTGGGAAAACCCTCACTCGCAAACAAACCTTGAAGAATGTTGACATCCTCTTGAGTGTTGGGGTCTGCCATAAACTGAACCTCCCACCCTGTAGTAGTCGGCAACCCCCCCAGCTTATTTATACTTATTAGGAAGAATATGGAATGGCCCCACAAAATCCACAGCAAGTTTCATAGGTAATTCAACCACCTGATTGGGAGGGGTGATGGTTTTGATTACCTTAACACTAGTACAACATGTCTCACACCCCTTGAAAACATCTTCAATCTGATGATCCATAGAAGGCCACAAGTAGACTCTCCGAATCCTTTCAGTGCTCATCTGTCTAAGATGATCCTTGTGACCAGACTCAATAATGCAGACCCTTAGCTTCTTGGGGGACTGGGGAGGGGTATACATTTTTCACAATGCATTATCATCTCCCTATCTCCCACAGACAATTCCTCAAAGATCACAATCTAGATTCTTCTCCTTAGGCCATCCTTGAATGATGTTCTCCTTCACTATGTTGAGAATTCTGTCTGACTGTAAACCCTCAAACTACTCTTTTTCTGAAAACCCACTGACACTGCACACATCCATAGAAGCAATCAAACATGCCTCTTCTTCATCACCCACAAATACCGCTTCCATTTTGAAAGGCGGGGGCAGATCTAGAGTGAAATTCTGCCTTAGTGTTCTCCGTCCTCCACCTCCCCAACCTGCAATGTGCTCAATTTCAAAACAGTACTGCAATAATTTAGAACTTAGGGGCATATTATCAAGAACGGAGTTAAAATTATTGCTGCTTTAGCAGCAGGAAACTGCCGCTAAAGCGGCGATAATGGGCTTGATAATATGCCCCTGTGAATTCCCATAGAAGTCCATGTTCTGGTGTGAACTTGGGCTTTAATGGGAATTCACAAGGGCATAATATCAAGCCCATTATCGAAATTTTAGCAGCAGTTTCCTGCCACTAAAGCGGTGATAATTTTAACGCCATTCTTGATAATATGCCCCTAAGTTTTGCAATCCGTGGGGTATGATCTTTAACCAAATGACCATTCAATGTAGGAATGAGAGGTTCAGCATCAGTCAACAATGTAAAATACCTCCCCCACAAAAAAAACTTAAACCTCCCAATATCCCAACAACAAGCCCTTTCAATGACCAAATCGTTTTTTCACTCTGACATAATGCATATGAAAAAAACCCAACCGTGTGTTTGTTGCCATGTTTTACTTGGGTGATCATACCACCCAACCCACCAAGACTGGCATTCGCCGAGACTATGCATTCAAACGAAGCATCAAAAGAAGTGAGAATCTTATGCGCAAGCAGTTCCTCTTTAATCAGATAAAATTCCACACACAAACATGACCTTCCTCTTCAGCAATTCCTTCATGTGAACAGTCTTAGCTGCAAAATTAGGAATAGAAAATAGGTGTGGGAGCACACTGCTTCACCTCCCAGCAGAGTCGCCCCTAAGCATCATGGTTGATGCAGTCCGACAAGCGAGTACACTTGCAAAGTCTTTAGAGTGTTTCACCAGGTGGGTGCAGATTAGTGCTGGTCATCTCTGGACACGTGTTTCTAGATTATTATCTGTCATCAGCAGAGATTAGGCATTATTTGGGGTTGCCGAGCAGGCTGCCGTATCCTTGGAACGTAGTATCTCTCCAGGCGCGCAGGTGCCTCTCCACGAGCTCGTCAGCCCACAGCGGCTCGAGGGCAGCCTTTAAGTAGAAAATAGGTGTGGGAGCACACTGCTTCACCTCCCAGCAGAGTCGCCCCTAAGCATCATGGTTGATGCAGTCCGACAAGCGAGTACACTTGCAAAGTCTTTAGAGTGTTTCACCAGGTGGGTGCAGATTAGTGCTGGCCATCTCTGGACACGTGTTTCTAGATTATTATCTGTCATCAGCAGAGATTAGGCATTATTTGGGGTTGCCGAGCAGGCTGCCGTATCCTTGGAACGTAGTATCTCTCCAGGCGCGCAGGTGCCTCTCCACGAGCTCGTCAGCCCACAGCGGCTCGAGGGCAGCCTTTAAGTAGAAAATAGGTGTGGGAGCACACTGCTTCACCTCCCAGCAGAGTCGCCCCTAAGCATCATGGTTGATGCAGTCCGACAAGCGAGTACACTTGCAAAGTCTTTAGAGTGTTTCACCAGGTGGGTGCAGATTAGTGCTGGCCATCTCTGGACACGTGTTTCTAGATTATTATCTGTCATCAGCAGAGATTAGGCATTATTTGGGGTTGCCGAGCAGGCTGCCGTATCCTTGGAACGTAGTATCTCTCCAGGCGCGCAGGTGCCTCTCCACGAGCTCGTCAGCCCACAGCGGCTCGAGGGCAGCCTTTAAGTAGAAAATAGGTGTGGGAGCACACTGCTTCACCTCCCAGCAGAGTCGCCCCTAAGCATCATGGTTGATGCAGTCCGACAAGCGAGTACACTTGCAAAGTCTTTAGAGTGTTTCACCAGGTGGGTGCAGATTAGTGCTGGCCATCTCTGGACACGTGTTTCTAGATTATTATCTGTCATCAGCAGAGATTAGGCATTATTTGGGGTTGCCGAGCAGGCTGCCGTATCCTTGGAACGTAGTATCTCTCCAGGCGCGCAGGTGCCTCTCCATGAGCTCGTCAGCCCACAGCGGCTCGAGGGCAGCCTTTAAGTAAAAAATAGGTGTGGGAGCACACTGCTTCACCTCCCAGCAGAGTCGCCCCTAAGCATCATGGTTGATAATTTTGCCTAATCTCTGCTGATGACGGATAATAATCCAGAAACACGTGTCCAGAGATGGCCAGCACTAATCTGCACCCACCTGGTGAAACACTCAAGACTTTCCAAGTGTACTCGCTTGTCGATCTGAACTGCATCTACCATGATGCCCAGGGGCGACTCTGCTGGGAGGTGAAGCAGTGTGCTCCCACACCAGTTTCTTACTTAAAGGCTCCCTCGAGCCGCTTTGAGCTGACGAACTCGTGGAGAGGCACCTGCGCGCCTGGAGAGATACTGCGTTCCAAGAATACGGCAGCCTGCTCAGCAACCCCAAATAATTTTGCCTAATCTCTGCTGATGACGGATAATAATCCAGAAACACGTGTCCAGAGATGGCCAGCACTAATCTGCACCCACCTGGTGAAACACTCAAGACTTTCCAAGTGTACTCGATTGTCGATCTGAACTGCATCTACCATGATGCCCAGGGGCGACTCTGCTGGGAGGTGAAGCAGTGTGCTCCCACACCAGTTTCTTACTTAAAGGCTCCCTCGAGCCGCTTTGAGCTGACGAGCTCGTGGAGAGGCACCTGCGCGCCTGGAGAGATACTGCGTTCCAAGAATACGGCAGCCTGCTCAGCAACCCCAAATAATTTTGCCTAATCTCTGCTGATGACGGATAATAATCCAGAAACACGTGTCCAGAGATGGCCAGCACTAATCTGCACCCACCTGGTGAAACACTCAAGACTTTCCAAGTGTACTCGCTTGTCGATCTGAACTGCATCTACCATGATGCCCAGGGGTGACTCTGCTGGGAGGTGAAGCAGTGTGCTCCCACACCAGTTTCTTACTTAAAGGCTCCCTCGAGCCGCTTTGAGCTGACGAGCTCGTGGAGAGGCACCTGCGCGCCTGGAGAGATACTGCGTTCCAAGAATACGGCAGCCTGCTCAGCAACCCCAAATAATTTTGCCTAATCTCTGCTGATGACGGATAATAATCCAGAAACACGTGTCCAGAGATGGCCAGCACTAATCTGCACCCACCTGGTGAAAC
Organism: Lissotriton vulgaris; assembly: GCF_964263255.1. NCBI lineage: Eukaryota > Metazoa > Chordata > Amphibia > Caudata > Salamandridae > Lissotriton > Lissotriton vulgaris. The sequence continues at coordinate 1,852,905,266 of NC_141691.1, forward strand.
ACTCAAGACTTTCCAAGTGTACTCGCTTGTTGATCTGAACTGCATCTACCATGATGCCCAGGGGCGACTCTGCTGGGAGGTGAAGCAGTGTGCTCCCACACCAGTTTCTTACTTAAAGGCTCCCTCGAGCCGCTTTGAGCTGACAAGCTCGTGAAGAGGCACCTGCGCGCCTGTAGAGATACTGCGTTCCAAGAATACGGCAGCCTGCTCAGCAACCCCAAATAATTTTGCCTAATCTCTGCTGACGACGGATAATAATCCAGAAACACGTGTCCAGAGATGGCCAGCACTAATCTGCACCCACCTGGTGAAACACTCAAGACTTTCCAAGTGTACTCGCTTGTCGATCTGAACTGCATCTACCATGATGCCCAGGGGCGACTCTGCTGGGAGGTGAAGCAGTGTGCTCCCACACCAGTCTCTTACTTAAAGGCTCCCTCGAGCCGCTTTGAGCTGACGAGCTCGTGGAGAGGCACCTGCGCGCCTGGAGAGATACTGCGTTCCAAGAATACGGCAGCCTGCTCAGCAACCCCAAATAATGTTGCCTAATCTCTGCTGATGACGGATAATAATCCAGAAACACGTGTCCAGAGATGGCCAGCACTAATCTGCACCCACCTGGTGAAACACTCAAGACTTTCCAAGTGTACTCGCCTGTCGATCTGAACTGCATCTACCATGATGCCCAGGGGCGACTCTGCTGGGAGGTGAAGCAGTGTGCTCCCACACCAGTTTCTTACTTAAAGGCTCCCTCGAGCCGCTTTGAGCTGACGAGCTCGTGGAGAGGCACCTGCGCGCCTGGAGAGATACTGCGTTCCAAGAATACGCCAGCCTGCTCAGCAACCCCAAATAATTTTGCCTAATCTCTGCTGATGACGGATAATAATCCAGAAACACGTGTCCAGAGATGGCCAGCACTAATCTGCACCCACCTGGTGAAACACTCAAGACTTTCCAAGTGTGCTCGCTTGTCGATCTGAACTGCATCTACCATGATGCCCAGGGGCGACTCTGCTGGGAGGTGAAGCAGTGTGCTCCCACACCAGTTTCTTACTTAAAGGCTCCCTCGAGCCGCTTTGAGCTGACGAGCTCGTGGAGAGGCACCTGCGCGCCTGGAGAGATACTGCGTTCCAAGAATACGGCAGCCTGCTCAGCAACCCCAAATAATTTTGCCTAATCTCTGCTGATGACGGATAATAATCCAGAAACACGTGTCCAGAGATGGCCAGCACTAATCTGCACCCACCTGGTGAAACACTCAAGACTTTCCAAGTGTACTCGCTTGTCGATCTGAACTGCATCTACCATGATGCCCAGGGGCGACTCTGCTGGGAGGTGAAGCAGTGTGCTCCCACACCAGTTTCTTACTTAAAGGCTCCCTCGAGCCGCTTTGAGCTGACGAGCTCGTGGAGAGGCACCTGCGCGCCTGGAGAGATACTGCGTTCCAAGAATACGGCAGCCTGCTCAGCAACCCCAAATAATTTTGCCTAATCTCTGCTGATGACGGATAATATTCCAGAAACACGTGTCCAGAGATGGCCAGCACTAATCTGCACCCACCTGGTGAAACACTCAAGACTTTCCAAGTGTACTCGCTTGTCGATCTGAACTGCATCTACCATGATGCCCAGGGGCGACTCTGCTGGGAGGTGAAGCAGTGTGCTCCCACACCAGTTTCTTACTTAAAGGCTCCCTCGAGCCGCTTTGAGCTGACGAGCTCGTGGAGAGGCACCTGCGCGCCTGGAGAGATACTGCGTTCCAAGAATACGGCAGCCTGCTCAGCAACCCCAAATAATTTTGCCTAATCTCTGCTGATGACGGATAATAATCCAGAAACACGTGTCCAGAGATGGCCAGCACTAATCTGCACCCACCTGGTGAAACACTCAAGACTTTCCAAGTGTACTCGCTTGTCGATCTGAACTGCATCTACCATGAGGCCCAGGGGCGACTCTGCTGGGAGGTGAAGCAGTGTGCTCCCACACCAGTTTCTTACTTAAAGGCTCCCTCGAGCCGCTTTGAGCTGACGAGCTCGTGGAGAGGCACCTGCGCGTGCGGGGAATGAGATTTTGATACTTTTTCTGATTACCTAGATACCTATCTCATTCATCCAATTTTGGATCGATTATTGACTGTCATTGAGTAAAAGGCAAACCCACATAAGATTAAATCAACCCCATAAACTGACGCAACTCTGAAGAACCACTTACGACTGATAAAGTTTAAAAAGTTTAATATAAAATCAGAGTTAATTGCATATACAATCCTCTCAGGATAAGATTCAACAAGTATACAGGAACTAAAAGGAACATAAATTCCCTAAAGAATCTTAGTCTACAAAAGAAAACGATTAAAACCAATTCCAGAATCAACAAATTGAATAGCATAGACACAAAGTGGATCTGTTGCGTCATCTAAAAAAAGAAAAAACAAGTTAAATCTGTCCCTACTCTATGCTAAGTGACATCCCTACTTCGCAAGTTCTTTACCTAAAAAGGTGTCAGCAGTTTGACTTTCAAAGAAGTTCAAACTTTCTTAGTTTCTGATGGAATTCTATGTCGAGAAGCAGTACCCTTTCTGCCTACCCATCCGCTCTCTAAGGGTCCTCGGCCTACTGCTCTCTTGCTCCCTTGCTCTCTCAGGCCATCTGCTCTAACTTCTCCCCGGGGTGCTGTCCCTAAATACAAAATCACAGTATGGGTGGAACGCCCCTTTGACGCCCACCACGTACACATTTCACGTGATCTCATTCTGGGTTTTTCCATAGCTTCATCTCTTCGCGTCGTCCGTTAAGTTGACCTCGCTTCTTAGGCGCCATCTTCGTCATCGTGCTGGTAACCTCATGACATTCCAGTTGACACTTTCAGAGCAAAGTCTATCACCTCAACAGAGTTCCATTCATTACCGTTGTGATTATAACCTCGTTTGGTCCTGTGAACAGTCACTTCGTAACAAGACCCCAAATTCCAAGCGTCCCTTATCTCACTTAGGCCATAAACTTCGTCCAGCATTGTCACTTTAAATTTAACAAGACCTTTGACTCTCGGCTCGCACGTACAGATCAAGGCTATCCCCTATTCCTGTGAGCCCACTAAATTACATGCAGCGGACTACACTCTTGCGAACCCTTGGTCCGTTAGGTTAAAATCACATATGACCACACTATTCTAAAATTCCTACAAACTCTTCTACACAGTATGACTTTTAACACACATATATATATATATATAATCGAATTAGCAAATCATTGATTATACTTGAATTCATGTTACATAAAATACAACGTTATACTCTCATTCCAACACAGTGCTATATAGTCTGCACATTTCTTTGCTTTACATTTCACCGCTTTCTCCGTCTAATGATTACATACGTATATTCAGTTTAGCACGTTCTACTGTTCTTTAAGCATTTACACGTTTCTATATTAGACCACTATATATACGGTCTTTCTAATGCATATTCTAAAGTGAATACAGATACATTTCCTATTACGTAAGTTACATCGGCTAACTTTACGCTACAAGTGCTACTTCACGTTACAACTTCTAACTTTATGCGATAGGCTTGTAAATATGGTACGGGTATACTTTTCATTCAAATTGCGCTCTCTCAGTTCCCCCCTTTGATGACCTCTAGGGGTCATCACTAATTTCAATTTGAATGACACTTTACACAGAACTAGTTACAAGGTTCCCTCTTTTTATCGTTTCGAGAGCTCTTAAACTTTTATACTGTTGATCTTGTAAAGCAGCTAATCTCCTTTCTTGCTCTCTCATGGACCTTTGTAACCGGTTTGTCCTATACCACTTGTACAGTCTCACTAAACCCAACAATGTTATTATGCAAATTAATATTATTAAAACAGGTTTCAATATGTACCAAATAACGCTTTTACCAAGATTGGCAAACCAATTTCCAACCTTTCCCATTCCATGACCTACTTTCTCCCAAACATTTACTTTTGTAAAATCTTCGATTTCTTGATGTATCTCTGTAATGTTCCGTATAACCTTCTCAAGTGGTTTTGAATTGTCTGGAATATAAGTACAACATTCCTGGACCTTCAAAGCCTTGCAAACTCCGCCCTCTTTCGCTAGCAGAACATCTAAAGCAAGACGGTTCTGAAGAACCATTGCCCTAATCGACTGCATCTTTCCTTCTACTAGCATCAATGACCTTGCAGTACTAGCAGACAATCTATCCACAACTGTAGCTAGTCTCCTGATCTTAACATCGTTAAGTATCAAACCTAAAAGAGGAAACATTGCTCCAAATATGTCTCCAACTACTTCAGCATCTCCTACTTCCCTTTTCGCTCTTTTCGAAGCCTTTCCTTCTATGATCTCTAAATCCTTTGCATGATATATTTTGGGGAAGACAATTGCCAAATAACACGAACCATACCAATTGTCAGGCAGTTTTACATAGGCATTTCTTACACATACAAAATATACATTAGGAATCGCTTGCATCCCTTTCATAACATCTTTCGTATAGTACTCTAACCGAAAAGCATGTTCGCAATTTACTTCACCTACAAATACACTCTCATAATATGTCTTGCTTCGAGTTAAACATAACTTTCCTTTCTGCGTTCTATCCAAAGCTATTGGACCATTGCTACCCTTCTTCTTGTGTGCTTTTTCCTCTTCGGTCCAATCTGTTTTCCACTGTCCTGACATTTTTAGAATCTTCTGCCTTCTGTACCGGTCATCTACTTGTCCAATGAATTTCTTCTCAACCTCCGACACTTTGCAAGTTAGATTATTTCTGCGTGCATATGAAGTATCTAATGTATCCCAAGGAAGAAAGAATTTTGATAATCTATCTTCCTTTTTGTGATAGTCCCACTTATTCATTTGTTTATAATTCGGGACTTCAGGCAGTACCGAATCATAATTTGAAAAGTAGTACTCGAACCCTTCTCTACCATAAAATATACTGAGCAATAAACTACATGTTATCCCATATGTCAGTGGGAGATGATGATATCTGATGCCTTCATCTACGGAAGCCGGCAATTGCATGCAAACATAACAATCTTTGGCCTCCATGGCATCAATATACTCATACAATAGCTTGGCATATGCGTTTGATCTAAAATTTCCCTGCGACTCGTCTACGTGTAACCTACGAGCTTCATTTGGCAGTAACGTCTTTTCACGAATTACCTTGCTCTCCTCCTTCTTCCCAACAAGAGCAGGTTTCAAAGTCGTTACAGGCTTTACATCTGTTGTCTCCTTTACGCTTGTATGTCCTACCATGTATGATGTGGTAACTACTGTAATAATGAGAAAAATTACTACTGCTATTAGTGTACCTATTATGCATTTGGCTTTTCGGTTTGGGTTGCCATTCTCCATGTTATCAAAACAGCGTAGCTCTTTCTTTTTCGAGGAAAAGTTTTCTTTTTTCAGGTCTTTGTTTTGCTTTATTTGATTTCTCAGTCTGTGAAGCGCTCTTAAGCAACAAAAGTCTCTTTTCACAACAATGTCTTTTTATCTTCAGCAATAGACAACCCTAACCCTTCTCCGTCCTCTAAATGTAATCCCTAATTTTATTCTTCTTTCCACTCGGCGCTAGGTTATCTTCTTCTTTATAGCTTAAAAGTCTTTATGCATCTACAATGATTCTCGTACCTACAGCTCTAATGACATATTCCAATAGTTCTAAACGAATGACTTTTTCTTCTTGTGCTGGTATTTGATGACCAAAAGTCGGAAACTCTAATCGATTCAGCACTAGATCTTTGATCCGACTTAGGTAAAGGGGAACGGGAAGTGTGAAAGTCAGTAACCCCTCAGTCTCGATTCCAGGCGTCAACATCCATATCTCCACTGCCACAATTGGATCGAGATTGATCACTTGCACTTCTCTCACTCTCCAGATCTCTGTCCCCAAGACATCTGCTAGATAAGTCGATTCAGGGGTGGCGTACCTCCTGCAGGGCACACATACCCTTCTTGATATTCTCGGACTCTCAGAGCCTGAATCCGGAGCTTCTTCGTCTAGATCTGAATCTTCAGAGATCGGGACAAGGGTGCTCTCTGGATTTGCTCTCAAGCTTGACCTTCTCCTTCTTTCCGGCCAACTAGCTTCTCCATTCCTTGTCCTCCTGCTCCTTGTTCTTGGACTCGTCTCTTGATCACTTACAGCTTGTTCGGTGTCTGACTCGAACTCCCAGCTGTTTTCTTCTTCTGAGGCAACTTCGGTCTCACTGGTGTCCTGACCGTCGTCAGCCTGTTCCGACAGAGGCTCAGCCTCTTCGACCACCTCTACAGCTTGACTTTCCCTCTCTGTGGCTTCTCCGCTTTCTGCTGGATTTTCATCCGAGAGAGGAGCTGTTTCTTTAGAGGTGCTGGAACTCTTCGGGTGTGTGAGGCGTGTATCCAGTTGGGCAAGCCTCCACACTTTACTGCAGTGTTCGTAACTAGTATGACTTGGAATGGTCCTCGCCAGCGCACGTCTAGACAGTTCTTCCTGACATGCTTCTTCACCAGGACCCAGTCCCCCGGACACAGGTCATGGCACAAGTCTTGTGCTGATGGAACCTCTGCAGCCTGGACCTGGAGGGACACAGAATGAATGGCATCAGATAGTCCCTTGCAGTAGTCCAAGATCAAATCGTCTGTGATGTTCAACAATGCTGCAGTCGGAACCGATGGCAGTCTCATAGCTCTTCCCATTAGCACCTCGTGTGGAGAGAGACCTGTCCTTCTATCTGGTGTGCTACGTATGCTCATAAGGACCAATGGAAGTGCATCAGGCCAACTCAGGGATGTCGATGAACAAACTTTGGCGAGTCTGGACTTTATTGTGCTGTTGATTTGTTCTACAATCCCCGAAGCTTCTGGTCGATAACTACAGTGGAGCTTCTGGTCGATGCTTAAGGCTGAACATAGCATCTTCACTATTTCGCTGTTGAAATGAGTTCCTCTGTCCGATTCCAAAGAGGCTGGCACCCCAAACCTCGGTATCAACTCTCTAAGCAACAATTTTGCTACTGTAAGTGTATCGCACCTACGTGTAGGGTAAGCTTCAACTCATCTGGAAAATATACAGACAATCACTAAGACGTATCTGAGTCGATTGCACTTGGGCATTTCAATAAAATCCAGCTGCATTCTATTGAAAGGCCCCCAGACCTCCCTATGTGACTCAATGTGACTGGTGTTCTTTTCCCTACGTTTAGTTGCTGACAGATTGCACAACGCTGACATACTGCTTCTGCCGCTACTCTAAACTTCGGATTATACCACGTTTGTCTGAATACTCTCACCATACCATCTCTACCTATGTGTGCTGGTCCATGCAATCTCCTTGCCATTGGACTAACAAGTTCGTTTGGTAAAACTGCTCTCCCATCTGCAGAAATCCAAAAATTCATCTCACTTTTGGTACACCCAGCTGTTTCCCATGCTTTTTTCTCAACATCTGGTGCATTCTCCTGGACACACTTCAATTCATCCCACGTATCTACAGTGTCTAACAACATAGTCAACTCAGTTCTTTCTTGTATTCCCCCCACTTCTACATTGGTGTGAGAATACCCCTGTTCCGCACGGTAACGTGCAACTTCGTCTGCGTATCGGTTTCCTTGTGACACAAAATCTGTATTCTTTGTGTGCGCGGCGCATTTGACAACCGCTATAGCTTCTGGACCTTGTAACGCTTCTAACAATAATCTCACGAATTCTCCATTCCTAATAGGAGAACCCGAGGAGGTCATGTAACCTCTTTGAGACCACAACTGCCCGTAGTCGTGAACTACCCCGAAACCATACTGGCTATCGGTGTATATGGTGACTCGAATTTTGTTGCCTGCCAAACAGGCACGGGTCAAAGCAATGATTTCAGCTACCTGAGCGGAATGTACTCCTTCCAGGCAGGCGGCTTCCACAACTCTGGTAATTGTACAAACTGCATATGCTGCTCTCAGCTGACCGATATCGTCTCTTACGCATGAACCATCAACAAAGAATATTTCATCGGGGTCAGTCAATGGTTCATCTACGATATCTGGTCTTGGTTTGGTGCATAGTTCAGTCACATCAAGGCAGTCATGATCTGTACAGATTTCATCATCAATATCATTAGGAAGTGGCATCAAAGTAGCAGGATTCAAGACAGAGCATCTTTTTAGGGTCACATTCTCAGCAGCCAATATGACTTGCTCATAGCGTGTGAGCCTGCTATTCGTCAAATGCTGAGTCTTGGTCCTGGTCATTAACAATTCCACAGAATGCGGTACGTACACCACTAACTGATGTCCCATTACCACATTTTCGCACCTTTCAATGCTGACACCCGTTGCAGCAACGGATTTGAGACATCCGGGCAACGCTGCGGCTACTGGATCTAATGTAGCCGAAAAATACGCAACTGGTCTACGCGCATTTCCGTGTATCTGGGCCAAAACTGCTAAAGCACAACCTTCCCTTTCGCAGCAGTAAAGCAAGAATGGTTTTTCGTAATCAGGCATTCCCAAAGCCGGGGCACGACACAAGTCCTCCCTCAGCTGCAAAAATGCCATCAAACAATCTTTGTCCCATGGTACCGGATCACTCACCCCCTTGTGCGTCAGTTTTTGTAAAGGTTTTGCCTTCAGTGAAAAGTTGGCTATCCACTGCCGACAATAACCAACCATGCCTAGAAACATCCTGACTTCTCTTTGTGTCTTAGGCGCGTTCATTTTCATGATCGCCTCTATTCTGTCTGGAGACACCTTCCGTTTTCCCTTTTCAATCCTGTGGCCCAAGTATTGCACTTCGGTCAGACAATACTGCAATTTACTTGGAGACACCTTGTGTCCGTTCTCCGCCAAGTGATTTAGTAAGGTGATGGTGTCTACTTTGCAAGCTTCCTCAGTTTCTGACGCCACTAGAAGGTCGTCTATGTACTGGACCAGAACCGAATTCATGGGCAGTACTAGACTTTCAAGATTTTTCTTCAGCAGCTGGTTACAAATCGATGGGCTTTCTGTATACCCCTGGGGAATACGACACCATGTTAAAACGCGATTTTCCAGCTTAAAAGCGAACAAATACTGGCTCTCCTCGTCTAAAGGGATTGAAAAGAAAGCCTGGCACAAGTCTATCACTGTGAACCATTCAGCTTGGAACGGTATCTGAAACAATATCACTGATGGATTCGGTACCACTGGACAACATGAAACAACGATATTATTAATCTTTCGAAGGTCCTGCACTATTCTGTATTTCCCACTAGGCTTCTGTAAACCCATAATCGGGGAGTTACATGGACTTCCCACGATCTCCTTCAGTATTCCCTGTCTAATCATGAATTCAATCACAGGCTTTATTCCTGCGATTGTCTCCGGTGTCAACTTATATTGTGGTGTTCTTGGATACTCGGCATTGGGTTTTACCATGATCTTTACCGGTTCTACCCCTTTGATCAGTCCTATTTCCTCTCCAGTAAAATCCCACACCTCAGCTGACACTGTCTCCTTCAAGTCCTGTGGAAGCTCCTCCACCGTTAGGGTAGGATATAGTTCCACGCATTCCTGCGAGTTTACAACCTTAAAATCGGCATCATCATCGTTAGTCTGCACTTCTACTCCTTCAGGTGTGCAATATATTGTGCAATTTAGTTTACACAACAGATCTCTTCCTAGCAGACATACAGGGCTAGAATCACAAATCACAAACTGATGTTCATCACTGTAATTTCCTATCTTCACTGACACTGGTTCTGTCAGAGGATTCGTCATTCTCCTATTTGCGACTCCTACCACCTGAATCGTCTCTCCCGACATTGGCAGACCTGGGACTACCGCCGATCTCAAAGTGGATCGAGTGGCACCCGTATCCACCAAAAAGGTCGTAGGACATCCAGCCACCTCAGCCTCTACGTATGGTCCTCTCTGGTCTACCTCCAGGGCTGCTCCTAGGGTACAGTCTTCTTCCCTATTCACTCGTTGCCCCGTAAGAGGATCAACGTAGTAGCATTCTTCTCCTCCTACGAACAGTGGCAGTTGTCTATAGGTTTTCCCTCCATTTGTAATCCGAGGCGGTTGAGGGAACGGGGCTCGAGGAGTCTGAGTCCCCACTTTGATAAACTTTCCCTTCGGGACTGCTGTTCCCTTTACCATGCTGGTTTGAACCTCATCCTCCTCCTGTTCTAATTCCCCCGTCTCGACATTATAGGGACACTCGCGTCTCCAGTGTCCTACCTCGTTACACTGATGGCACCTCGTTGTCTTTTTCAGTGTCGCGATATCTACCCTAGGTCTCGGTTTTTCTTCCTCATCTCTGCTTTGATTATTCTGTTTCTTCCCTAGGGTTCCTGTTCCCTGTTGCCGCTGTCCACCCTTTCCAGCTGACTGCATCTGCACCAACATCAGCTTTTCCTTAAGTTTCTATGCCTTTGAATCTATTTCATCGCTACAGTACCTTGCATACCTCAGAATCTCATCTAAAGGTTTGTTTTGCCAACAAATCAAATGCTGTTGAATCATTAAGCTTATGTCTGGTCGCAATCCCAGGACAAACTTTGACTCAAACTGTCCTATGTCTTTGGGATCCATCACATCCAATCCACTGTACTGTTTGAATGCTTTCAGCAATCTCTCATAGAACTCGTGAACGGTCTCTTTAGGTTCCTGAGTTGTTCGATCTATCTTAACCCAGTCTATGTCCTGCAACGGCACCTTCTCTTTTAACCATGCAATTACCCTCTCGTACTTTTCCATGACTCTCTCTGATGGACCATTCGTCCGGGCATCCCTCGTGGGTTCACAAATGGGCCATTCGACACTAAGCTTGCATGCCGTCCACAAATCTCCAGGTACTACAATGTCAAACAGGGTGTTCAAATCGATCCACAGCACCTTAGAGATCTTCACAAACCTCTCTACCTGTTTGTACCACTCGACAGGGTTCTCCCTTAACTTGGGGAAAGAATTGGTAAATGCCGCTAAATCCCCCCTACTCCAGGGCACATGCACGTAGCTTCCGTTCGCGATTTCTCGCAAAGGGAAAGCTTCCATTCGCATTAGCTCTCCATCCGGGGACCTCGCAAGTGTACTCCTTCTGACGGATCCCCTCTTGGACCATCTTTCCTCCCATTTATCCAAATTCCTCCACAATCTGATACTCGAGATCAGTTCCTTTATGTGTACTTTCAGCCCAATCGTCCTACGCTCATCTAGATCCTGATCCGTGCAGTTTAACCTATGGTTACCCTGTAAAGCTTTAGTTCGTGATAAGTGTATCATATACCTATCTGCCAACTCAGATAATTTTTCATGAACTGACCTCGCTTTCCGAGTAACGTCCTTAGATATAAACAGTATTTCATCCTGATCATACAGCTCTATCCTTTCTATTGGCAATGTGCCGTCTATTATTTCCTCCAAGTCTGATTTTAGACTCATTACATCGAGCCGTTTCGCTTTTATCTCAGCTCTCAGTACCTCACTCCTAGGTTGTTCGTTTACATCCCTCTCACCCCCACTACGAGTCCTACGTCTGGGCACAGGTGAGTTATGAGGCGTCCTTCTTGCTTCTCTTTGTTCCCACCTCTCTAGGTCCCAAGCTTTTCCATCTTCCCTTGGGGTATGGTGGAACAGTGTTCTATTCCCCATCACTGCATCCTGTCTTTTTAGCTCGGCCTCTCTAGATGCGAGATAGGATCCTCCGTTCTGTTCTAAATCACTGCTATTCCCTTGCTGTCTGGTGTCGCTCAATAAACGGAAAGGTCCTTCACGGTCCTCCATGTTCCCACGATCCCGTCCGTTATCACCGGATGCATGGCGAGACCCTTCGCGACTCTCCATATTCTCGTGACTCCAATGTCGCACATTTTCGTCCGGGGCATGGTGAGTGCACCTGAAGCTATTTCGGTACTCCTGCGTCTTTCGTTCTCCCTCACTAAGAATGAGGCGAGGCACTCCCCCACACCCTGTACTCTTGTCTTCACACATTTGTCTATTGCCACCGATGGTATGGCAAGTATCTCCTTTGCTTCCTTGACTCCCTCCCTCCCACTCCGGGCTGCTTTCGCCAGCTCCGCAGTGAGAGAGGATCCTGTTATCCTGATCTCTCCATTCTGCTTCTGTTTCTATTCTTTTATTCTGAGTCTCTTCGGCAGCATCCCATTCTTTCAAATACTCCCTTAATTCCTTAAAGGTTTTTGGTTTCGGTCCCCTCAGATCCATCTGTCCTCTCTGACCCCCCTGTTCTATCCAGGGACCCGTTACTGGATCCAATGGGGTACTCCGACTCCTTGGTCCTAACAACTGCCTTTGGGAATTGATCGTATTATTCCTACTTTCCATCTCTGCCCTTTCCCTGTCCCACCGTGCCTGTTCCTCCTGCTGGGCTCCCTCCGGGTTGTAGATTGACACTATAGGACCTATGGTAACAGGTACTTGTAGAGCATCTGGCAGTTGATACGACCTTGTGCACTCCGTTTCTGGCACCTTCTGGACCACGAATCTTCCTACTACTCTCTGTACGGGACTAGATTGAGGTACTTCCTCACCTTTCTTGGGATCCCACTCTGTTACTGGGAGTGGTTTATATTCCCTTCACCTAGCCCCGTCCCCTTGCTGTAGTTCGGGACTTTCGGCTTCTCTATTGTACGGAGGTGGTCTGTCCATTAATAGCCTCTCTATCAGACCATCATCCGACTCGCTGTCCTCATCTTCTTCTAGAGGCTTTTTTCCTCCCGTAGCCTCTAGCATTGGGTACAGTTTGTCTGCTTCTATTTTTTGCACCCTCCACTTTTTAGCTTCATCATCCCATTTAGCATCCTGCACTGCTTTTACCGATCGTCTCACTCTTTCCTGGCTCTTGTCGTGTGCCGCCCTGAACCATGCACTAAGGGCTTCGAACTGTGTTGGCCTCGGTAGAGGTCTCGTTGCTAGCATTACCGCTTTCAGTTGATTCAATACTTCTAACCTAAACGTCCCGTATCTCGGGAACGTCAGTTCCTCATTTCCTTCTGTTAGCTTACTCCACTCAGAGATCCATAGTACTGAGTGTAACCCTACATTCACAGCCATATAATAAGCTGGTGTGCCTTCTGGTGGGGCTTCTTCCCCTGCATACGAGCTTCCTCTATCTTTCTTAAAGATCGCCCTTAAACGCTTAAAACACTTCATTTTCAAGAATCTACGATTTTCCTTATTTCTCTTCCTTATTTACTTCTCGCTGACAAACAACCAATCCCTGCGCGGCTCTCGCTGACCAGCCTATCCCAGCGCGACTCTACGCTAACCAACCAATCCCAGCGCGGCTCTACGCTGACGTCACTCGTCCCCTCTGCAGCAGTTCCCCTCCTTTCTCAGCTCGTCTCACGGTCTTGCATGCGTTTTCATTCATACGCCGAAAAATGACTACTTCCGACCAAGCGATCACTTTTCTTGACTGTACGTCCACAGTCTAACTGTAATTGTCACCTCAACTGACGAGACGTCTTTCTTCTCACGTTCAGACGCTCGCCTTAACTGATAGGTTACTTACACACAGTAAACGTCCGACCAGCGTCCGTTACTCATACACTCACTCAGACATTCCCCCTATCACGGTCCTGCGGGCGATCAATGGTACCTCATGACCCCCTTTACAATGGTAGACAATTACTCTGGGTGTTCGATACACCCGAACCACTTAAGCCCTTCTCTGGACTTAAGATTACCTAGATACCTATCTCATTCATCCAATTTTGGATCGATTATTGACTGTCATTGAGTAAAAGGCAAACCCACATAAGATTAAATCAACCCCATAAACTGACGCAACTCTGAAGAACCACTTACGACTGATAAAGTTTAAAAAGTTTAATATAAAATCAGAGTTAATTGCATATACAATCCTCTCAGGATAAGATTCAACAAGTATACAGGAACTAAAAGGAACATAAATTCCCTAAAGAATCTTAGTCTACAAAAGAAAACGATTAAAACCAATTCCAGAATCAACAAATTGAATAGCATAGACACAAAGTGGATCTGTTGCGTCCTCTAAAAAAAGAAAAAACAAGTTAAATCTGTCCCTACTCTATGCTAAGTGACATCCCTACTTCGCAAGTTCTTTACCTAAAAAGGTGTCAGCAGTTTGACTTTCAAAGAAGTTCAAACTTTCTTAGTTTCTGATGGAATTCTATGTCGAGAAGCAGTACCCTTTCTGCCTACCCATCCGCTCTCTAAGGGTCCTCGGCCTACTGCTCTCTTGCTCCCTTGCTCTCTCAGGCCATCTGCTCTAACTTCTCCCCGGGGTGCTGTCCCTAAATACAAAATCACAGTATGGGTGGAACGCCCCTTTGACGCCCACCACGTACACATTTCACGTGATCTCATTCTGGGCTTTTCCATAGCTTCATCTCTTCGCGTCGTCCGTTAAGTTGACCTCGCTTCTTAGGCGCCATCTTCGTCATCGTGCTGGTAACCTCATGACATTCCAGTTGACACTTTCAGAGCAAAGTCTATCACCTCAACAGAGTTCCATTCATTACCGTTGTGATTATAACCTTGTTTGGTCCTGTGAACAGTCACTTCGTAACAAGACCCCAAATTCCAAGCGTCCCTTATCTCACTTAGGCCATAAACTTCGTCCAGCATTGTCACTTTAAATTTAACAAGACCTTTGACTCTCGGCTCGCACGTACAGATCAAGGCTATCCCCTATTCCTGTGAGCCCACTAAATTACATGCACCGGACTACACTCTTGCGAACCCTTGGTCCGTTAGGTTAAAATCACATATGACCACACTATTCTAAAATTCCTACAAACTCTTCTACACAGTATGACTTTTAACACATATATATATATAATCGAATTAGCAAATCATTGATTATACTTGAATTCATGTTACATAAAATACAACGTTATACTCTCATTCCTACACAGTGCTATATAGTCTGCACATTTCTTTGCTTTACATTTCACCGCTTTCTCCGTCTAATGATTACATACGTATATTCAGTTTAGCACGTTCTACTGTTCTTTAAGCATTTACACGTTTCTATATTAGACCACTATATATACGGTCTTTCTAATGCATATTCTAAAGTGAATACAGATACATTTCCTATTACGTAAGTTACATCGGCTAACTTTACGCTACAAGTGCTACTTCACGTTACAACTTCTAACTTTATGCGATATGCTTGTAAATATGGTACGGGTATACTTTTCATTCAAATTGCGCTCTCTCACGCGCCTGGAGAGATACTGCGTTCCAAGAATACGGCAGCCTGCTCAGCAACCCCAAATAATTTTGCCTAATCTCTGCTGATGACGGATAATAATCCAGAAACACGTGTCCAGAGATGGCCAGCACTAATCTGCACCCACCTGGTGAAACACTCAAGACTTTCCAAGTGTACTCGCTTCTCGATCTGAACTGCATCTACCATGATGCCCAGGGGCGACTCTGCTGGGAGGTGAAGCAGTGTGCTCCCACACCAGTTTCTTACTTAAAGGCTCCCTCGAGCCGCTTTGAGCTGACGAGCTCGTGGAGAGGCACCTGCGCGCCTGGAGAGATACTGCGTTCCAAGAATACGGCAGCCTGCTCAGCAACCCCAAATAATTTTGCCTAATCTCTGCTGGTGACGGATAATAATCCAGAAACACGTGTCCAGAGAAGGCCAGCACTAATCTGCACCCACCTGGTGAAACACTCAAGACTTTCCAAGTGTACTCGCTTGTCGATCTGAACTGAATCTACCATGATGCCCAGGGGCGACTCTGCTTGGAGGTGAAGCAGTGTGCTCCCACACCAGTTTCAAAATTAGGAATACATTTGGCATACAACTTGCGTACACCCAAAAATAAAGACAACTGGTCCCTAGAAATTGGACAAGGGGCTTTCACAATTGCCTCAATCAGACCATAATGCGGTTCAATTCCTGCACCGCAAAAATGATATGTCCTAGATATTCAATAGATTCGACACCGAAAACACACTTCTGTTTGTTGGCAACAATGCCCTTCTCCTGAAGTCTGTTTAACATCTCTGTCAAATGTTTGTCATTCAATTCTTTGATTTACCTGCCACTAGGATGTCATCCTGAAATACTACGGTTTCCTCCACACCTTCTAAGACCCTCTCCATGATGTGCTGAATAAACCGAGGCTGCCGAACCAAGCCCAATAGGCATCCTTCTAAATTGAAAAGTCCCTACAGGAGAAACAAATGCTGCGAGATGTTTGGAAATACTGTCCAACTCTACCTGATGATAGGCCAAGGATAAATTGATTCTAGAAAAATACTTGGCCTCTGCAAACTTTGACTCAATATCATCAATACGTGGTAACGGATGTGAGTCCACCCATATTTCTCTGTTCAAACTGTGCAAGTCAATTCATACCCTCAAAATACCTTTCTTTTTATGCACAGACAAGAGGAGAAAGCCCTAATGATGATTCAATTGGCTTAATGACCCCTGACTCGCACATCTTCCTAAGTTCGTCCTAAGTTCGTCAGAACACTACATTTATTGACTGTAAATCTCCACAGCTTCCAGCCAGAAACTGTAATCAACATTTACATTCAAAATGTCGCATTCTGTAACCTAGGAGACAGCTTAACAATCACTGAGAGCAATGCTGACATTATCTACTACATACTCACCACAGAAAAATCATTCGAAAATGTTAAAATGAGTGCAAAAATGCACTGTTAATGATGCACAAAAACAAACCCATGAACATCTTTCACATTAGCAAGCGGTCTTCCTGCGTAAACCAACTAATAAAACCATTAAATACACATTTATCCAACAGGCCCACAGCAAAAACACAACTGGATTACAGGAAGATGATGGATGGGGCTCGTGTTCACATTATCTCAATTAAAGGAAAATGCCAGATGTATATATCTGTTTTATAACATCTGGACAAGCATTACTTTCACACATTTTGAATATGTTAGAGCTGTCATTTCATCCATTTCATACAAAATGAAGATCCACCGTGGAAGAACAGCGCTCGTGTCACAGACGATGTGATTGATTGTATCAGGCCTCACACCGGGGATATAAGAGTCCAACTGGCAGACTTGCAAGCAGCAGCTCGCTGAAAAGTAATGAAATATCCAGTTTGGAAGCTGTAAAAGTGCCAGGAAATGCAACATAAACAGAGACGCTGGCCCATAATAACATGTGTAAATGAATTTTATTTTCAGTAAGTGAAACTTGATAAATTTGTATGCTATTGGCACAAACCCAAGGTCGTGTTCTCATGGTTGGAAATGAGAATGGCCTTTAATGACCATTTCCGTCTATTTTTGGGCAATTGTCCTCCTTTGAGGATATCAGAGACCATGATGGATGCCCCTGTACGATGATGGGTCAATAACTTCGCTCTACCCGGTCAACTGGTGCGCTCCTAAAGCAAGGGGACAGTGGGCAGCAAAGGTTTTATGTTTATTTGTTTAACTATCTATCTATATATGTAGATATATATAAAAAACGAAACATAAGATTATAAAATTGTAGTGGAAATTGATGGTGCATGAATAGAAGTCATAAATTCACATCATGTGTTTTGCAAAAATGATAACTTTAACCAATTTTAATCTCTAAACGACTGAACACGTCAGTGACATTGGCTGCAATGATTTATGATGCTTTTAACAGATGGATTATGCACATTAATAGATCAGTTGAGAACCAAGGCTTAGATGAATGTGTTTTAAGAGCACACATCAGCAGAAAATCTATTGCCTTCTGCAGCAAAGTTCAGGGCCTCTATACAGTGACCCAAACTCCTCATGGTGAGGTTTTAACAATATCATGTTCTGTTTTCTGCACAGATTGCGATGTATGTTACCTTTGATGCCCAAAACACAACGGCATTCAATGGATGTGGCTCTTAGAGCCTGATGCTCAAAGAGTGCCAACTTCACACCTATTGGCTAATCGCTATATGATGACTAAAGTCCAGACAACCTTTACGGATAGCAGTACTGTCATTTCTTTCTCTTCTGAAAGCACCTATGTGAGTTTTTGATTTGACAAGAGGTCGAAGAGGCCTTGTTCGCCCCACCTGAAGATATTTGTGCTCTCAAGGTCATTCCTTGGGTTAGCCTGGAGAGGGCAGACCCACGTTAGTATACCCTCCCTGAGTCCTAAACTGGCAGCCCTCTGTTGTCTTCTTGCATCCTTCCCTGGCCAACAGCAGCTGATTTACAGATATTGGGGTGTCAAGACATGTACTCAGTTGAGCCACCTACTGACCTTCACCATTAAGAATGAAGTCCAGACTCTCAGGATAATGGGGCTCCTTCACTAGTCAGTTTTCAATTATTAAATATAATGTTTGCGAACATTATGTACAATCAGTACCAGCATAACATTTTGCGAACATTAGCATGTACGATTTTTTGAAAATTTTGATAAAAGGTATTGCAGTCTTTGCCAGTGCACCTGCTTTTAAAGGTATCCATTAACACTTATCGTAATGTAAGAATGACATTTGCCAGATGGAGGACGAGTTCCCCCTGTAAAAAACAACTCCATCCCTGCTTTTTCTTTTCGCTCTTCTTGCCAAAGAAGCCCCTGGAAGGTGAGACCCTTGCAAGTAGGCAGTGGCGCTTGAATGCCAGGATCCTCCCTAAGGAGGGCACATTTGGCTCCAGGTGAATCTTTGAAATTGTGAGATGTGTTAGATATTTATTTGCAGTATGGCTTCAGGCAGCTGCCCAACTGCGTGTCTAAAAGCTGGAGCCGCCCAGCAGCTCATTTACCATATTCTGAGTCATGCCTTTATTGACGCTTGCTGCTGAGCCGCATCCAGCATTTAGAGGTGGCTTGCTAGCCACAAGGACTACGCCTTCGGCCCGGTTTGCCTTCCTTGCTGCTTATGATGACTCCGCCCTGTTCGGACGCCTCTGGCCCATGGGTACTCACAAACATTTGCCCATGGGCCACAAAGTACGGTCTGTGGTGTGACCGAGGGCCATTCTGATATCAGCAGGGCGGCGGTAGGAGTTCTGGGTGGTTCAGGGATTGTGTAAAGAGGTCCAAAAAATTTTAAATAAAAGGGAAAGCATTTATTCGCAGGTAAATAAATGCTTGCCTCTTTATTTTTCCTGGATATTAGTGCTCTGAAACTAAGCAGCAGCTGGTGCTGCTGTTCACCAGGGGGGCGGGTCTCCGCATGTACAGGTCAAGAGGGCCGCAAGCGGCTCCCAGGCCGTACTTTGAGTATCAGTGCTCTAGCCAGTCCAAGCAGCCCCAAGAGCCATAAAAGAGCTGAGCCCTCCGTATCCTGCCCCAGAAGCGGGCAGCTGAAGATTCAAACCTGATTCTGTTTTTTTCACAAACATCCACAGAGTCCCTCAAGCCAATCACTAAGAGACAAAGGCGAACTGTCCGAGAGAAGAACTGCTGCTACTGCAGGTGAGGTGGTGGTTACGGATTCTGGTGAACACACCCCGCTCCTTGCAGCAACCTACTCCTTTCAGTTGTTCTCTTTTGACCTGATGTGTGCGGTAGCCCAGTACCCAGTTGACTAGCCAACCAGCTGGAATGAGGCACCTTTACAGTTCACCTCTAGTCCCGGGTGCTTCCGGTGTGGCAGGTACAACCTGCATTTATTTGTAGAGGTGCAACATGACCCCCTTGCCTTTTAGGAATCTTTCACCTTGAAAGTATTGCTGTCTTTGGATTTAGTTTATCTATTTAACTGTACTCGCCGTTTCACCGAGGGCAATCGCCCTGGTAAAACCCTGGCCAACCTTCTTCGTCTGCCTTGGGCTGCTTCTTACATTAACACCCTCTGTGACGGCGGTCCTGATCGAACAACCTCACCCAAAGAAATCAAAGCGCTCTTTATTTCATTTTACACACAACCTTACATGGTCCCTTCGCACGAGGTCCTTGATAAATACTTCAACACCCTCCAACTGTTATGGCTAGGTAATCCTCACCGGGAGTTCCTTGACGAGCCTTTCTCCAAAGAAGAGATACTAGCCGAAATAAATGGTATGCCTGCCGGCCTCCTTCTACAAGGCCTTTGCCCCTGTTTTGGTTCCTCACCTTGCCGCCATGTACAATGAGTCCTTTGAAACAGGTCAGCTTCCTCCATCGCTTTGCGAGGCTTTACTCACTTTGCTCTTAAAGCCGGATAAACCACTCGAATTGTGGAACTCTTATCGCCCTGTGTCCCTTATAAATCCGGACAACAAAGTTTTTGCCAAATTGCTTGCTTGACGCCTTCTACCGCTCATCGCCCGCCCGGATCAGTCCGGTTTTATTCCTGGCTGTACCACCTCCCATAATCTTCAGACCATTTTTTCAGTTCTCCATCAAATAAATCCAGCGCTCTCGGCAGTGGTGGACACTACTAAAGCCTTTGACACCTAAGAGTGGCTCTTACTCTTTTATCTTCTCCCCCTCTTGGGCTTCAGTCCGATTTTTATACGTAAAGTGCTACTCCTTTATACTCTCCCACCGCCCGTCTTCGGGTCAATGGCCAAATTTCTGATCCCATCTCCATCAAGCGTGGCACACGGCAATGTTGTCCATGGTCACCAATGCTTTTCGCCATTTCAATGGAGCCTCTTGCGGCTCAATTGTGCCAGCATCACACCCGGAGAGGCATCGACTTTGCGGCTCGTGCTCTACTTGTTTCAATGTATGTGGATGTTGTCACACTATACGTCTGCCACCCTCAGGAGAACCTCAGCCCCCTGGTTCGTGAGGTGATACGCTTTGGCAGCTACTCCGGCATCCAGGTAAACTGAACAACTCTGTGCTATTCCCTCTTACCGATGCCACGACACCCCTGGATCCGGATTATCCCTTTGTGTGGGAGACCGTGCCTACTAGGTATCTTGGGATCTGGCTGAGTAAGGACATCAATGAACTCTGGAGGGCCAACTTCGGTCGCGCGGTCGACTGGTTGGAGTCCAAGATTCCTCTCTGGAGTCGTTTGCCACTTTCTTTAGCCGGTCGCATAGCCATTGCCAAGATGGTGGTGCTTCCGAAGTTCTTGTATTTATTTGTCAATATTCCTATCCCCCTCACCGATCATTTTTTCCCCAAACTCCGCCCTTTGGTGATTACTCTGATCTGGCTGACCGACAACCCAGGATTGCATATAATATTTTAACTCATCCTATGTCGCGCAGTGGTCTTGGCACCCCCGATCTCAAGCTCTATGCCCTCAGCGCCCAGGCCAGCTTTCTCCACTTCTGGCTCCATCCCACTCCATTTCAGCCCCATGTTGCGGTAGAGGCTGACCTGGCCGCCCCTTGTCCGCTCTCTACCACTTTGTTTGCCCCGGCACAGCCTCCGCGGGCTGAGATTGACACAGTCGAGACCCTGCGCTGGGCTTGGGAAGGGCTCCGGAAAATCTCAGGTCCAGACATGCTCTCTGCGGCTGCAATGCCCATTGCTCAACACCCAGCTTTTCCTCCTCTTCAATCTTCGGGGATGGCAAAACACGCCACTCTTCTTGGGCTTCCCACTGTGTCCGATCTCTACCCTGAGAACACATTCTATACACTAGCTGTTGACTCTGGCCTTATGGACACTTTTCTTTATTATCAGCTTTGGGTGGTCTGTAAGAAGCTCCATCCCTCTTTCCCCCAGCCTCCCCCCTCAATGGCCACTCTCAATTTCCTCTACATGCCCCCCTCTCCACAGAAATTGGTTACCAAAATCTACGCTTCCACACTGGCGCTTCATCCATCTCCACTGACAGGACGCCATGACGTGGGAGGAGGACCTAGGCATCTTAATTTCTCAGGCCGATTGACTGCATTGCTGCACCCAGATTAAACGCCTATCCCCTAAGTATCGTCTGTGCCTTATCCACTTCACAGGCTCTACCGGACCCCCGCACAATTGCACAAGATGGGACTCATTACCAGGGACAGATATCTGTGCTGCTCTGCGCCCTACTTCTCCCACCTTGCCTGGCTATGCCCCAGGGTCTCTGCTTATTGGGTGAGGTATGCGCTGTGATTTCTGAAATCACCTCATTTCAGTTCCAACCTGATCCTCTGCTTTACCTCATAGGCTTTGTCAAATGTCCAAATGCCTCCCGCAGACTGATTGCTATGCTGCTCGTCTTGCGCGGCGCAGGGTTTCCATGTGCTGGCGTAGCCGGCCCGCAACAAAGGTGGCCCTTTGACTGGAAGATGCTTCCCGTTGCCAGCCACTACTGTCCGAATTCTGGGACCTAATGCCTTCCAGATCCTGCCCACTTGATATCTGGGGCCCGCTTATCTCCTACCTCCTAAATCAAACTTCTCAGCACCCGATGAACTGTACCGCGATCCCGGTTGTCGCTCCGCCCGCGGTGGCCCCCGGTGAAGGCCAATGAGTCTCCTCCTCACTGCTCCTTTCACCCCCCACCAACTCAGTGTTCCTCCCCTTTCACATATGGTGCCTTTTATGATAACTTCTAATTCGTTTTGGTGTTTTCCCGACCTCTTTCATTGATATAATTGTTTGTGGTGCATGTACGTGGTAGCCTTCGATCTTTTATGTCGTCTCGGAGTGCATATTGTTTTGTCATGGTGCAATTCTGTAATTTTGTTGTGTTTAAATCCTCAATAAAGGTTTTTGAAAATAAAAAAAAAAGAAACTATTTAACTGTGCTCAGATATTAAGGTTTGTAAGTGTGTTGTAAGCAACAAGTACGACAAAGAGTATTCCATTTTGGCAAAAGATCTTTGTTGTAATATTGAATTTCTTGCAAAATTATTTCCTTGTGTCATTATAATAGATAATTCCTGTACCCCCTTCGCCAACGGCTCTTGAATTCATCAGTTGTGGAGAAGTGCAAGAAAGGCTGAATCTTACGAACCGTAATTGTGTCTTAATTGTAACACTGTCATCTTGGTCTGCGTAAGGGTCAGCTACGCCTTTTCCTCTTCTGCATCCTCAATACTTCAAACAAGTCTTTCTTAAATTCCTAGGGTGTCTCTAGCTGTGACAATCTTATACACTTTCTTCTTCTTCTGTAAGAATCACACAGAATGATGCAACTCTTTTGTTGCTCTCTCTGATTTTCAAGAGAGGCATAAGAGGGTTGTCTGGGTACCGAGATGATGACACTGGGCACAAGATTTGTGTATTGATGAGATATCATCTATCCGGAGGTGATTCCGAGGTTTCTTAAACCTCTTTTCAGCTTCTCCTTTGCTTTCTAGTATTTGTTGCACACACAGCATCAGTACGAGCTGTGATATCCTCAAGATAAATATCTAGAGTGTTTTTGCTTTAGTCCTGTAGGTTCTATTTTGTAAGTGAGATTTTAAGTAGCCTACGCTTTTCCAATATCCACCTTAACCTATTTACTGGGTTTCAAAGGTCACTCTGGGGCATATTTACATGAAAATGGCACAGTGTGATTCTGCAAGCAATTCTGCTGTGCCGAGCTGCATCACTTTCTAAAAGCAGGGATGCTGCATATAAACAAGAATGCAGTGCATCACGGTGCTCACCCCTGTGCTGGCACTAACAAAGCTGCCTAGTGCCAACTTATGCACCCTTGCACCATGGTGCTAGGGTGCCTGCGTTGCAGGAATGATTGTGTTTGTGCAGGAAGGGACAACTTCCTGCACAAAAACAATCATTATTGGAATGCAGAACACATAGAAAGAGCAAAAAACTAGAAATAAAAGTATTTCTCCTTGTTGCACCACAAAAACTCCTCCTATGGAAAGGAATTCATTTCCGCTGCCTCAGATTTACAGATCCTTTTGAATCTGGAGCAGTGTGAAAAAGCCATGGGTGTTGCTGGGAACACCCACAGCAAAACCCATTGCACTCCCCTTTGCAGCATAAAACTGCATTACAGAAGGCCATATTTACAAGGTTGTTTTAAGCCACGCAAAGTGGCTTAACACAGCCTTGTAAATATGGGCTAACAGAGAGCTCCACTGGGGCGTCAAAAAAAGACTCTTCAGTAACTGGAGTGTGTCGGCTGTGAAGTACTCTGCAGTCACTGTGACACGCACACCCTTCAGGAAGCGTGCCATTTTTTCTGGGCGTCTCTTTCCTGAGTGTTGGCAATTTCCGTGACATGCACACCCTTCCATCAAAATATAATTCTGGCATGTTTACAATTATTACAGTGACACGCACACCATTTATGGTTTATATCACACTTCATCAGCCATTCTTATGCCGAGTATAAGCATCAGCCATGGGCTCCAGCATAAGTTACGCAGTGACACACATACTTTTATTGGAAATACAGCGTGTCTCCTTTATTTTGTCATGTAAGCATTTATTACGCATATGGGGTCTACAAATGCACAGTGATATGCTCACATACTTGAAATTAAGGAAACTTCTGTCACACCATCAAGTGTATTACCAAGAAGGACTACACCCTTGAGACATGTCTGCCTGGATCTTCCCACTGACAAGTGCGTGTCAGCTGAATTCTAATTCACGGTGATGCCATACCTCTATTTCAGGTGATTAATTCCAGCGGTTTTTCAGTGACACGCACATCAGCAAAGTTAACTGTAATATCAGATATTTATCAATGTACTTCAATCATGTACTAGGTTTTACATTCCAGTACTTTTTCTATGGTCTTTATATGATTGCTAAAATATTTCAATACTATGTTTTTCTTCTGTATAAGTATATGGTCAGTAAGTTTTTCTTATGAATTTCGTATTTCTAATATATGACAGTATTAAATTAAAGTACTGAGTCTAAATATATACGTTGTCACATTTTTAGTGCAATTGCAAAGTACTGTATCTGCATATTATTTTTTCACAATTTTGGAAGTAGAGTAAGGCTATGTGTCTGCATAGATCTTTTTCATGGTGAGTGCAAGTAGTTTTCTGATGTTAGAAATATGGATTTTGCTATATAGTATTCTTTGTGTGATTTAGTTATCACTGCATTACTTTTTGCGGTCTTTTACCTATTTTTTAATTAAAGGGGATGTTATAGATTTTCAATTTTCCCTAGTTAGTATATCAGATAATTTCTTGTGCTACCCATTTATTCTTACTCACTCATTTGCATCGTGGCAGCTGCAGGTATGGCACAACCAACTCCATTTTTAAATGAGATTGGTGAACCAATATACCATGAAAAGAATGGCTGAAGAATTCTGAATCATACTTGATAGCTATAGGTGGAGAGAAATTTAGCCTTCCAAGGAAACAACATATTTTACTCCGTAATTTGGGCACACATAGTAGGAAAATGTATGAATCGAGCATATCTCGATGTTGATCAAAGATAAAATTACACAACACCAAACCAGATACAAGGCTTATTAGAACATTGATTAGGGCACTAAACTTCAACCTTGGAAAGCAGAAGATTGATTATATGCAAAATAAACTGTGGGAAGAGGTGATCAGGATTCTAAATATTTTGAACACATGCGCATAACAAAATGTTGCTGTAATGGACAATGCTCAGAGTTGGAGCATGGACAGACTGGTCAAACACAACCCTCCATCAACAAATCACTAGTATGGACACAACTCATAAAAGTGACAAGGGTGCCTATAATGGAACAGTACACAGAAGACAAGTCAAATCACCTGCATGGCATAAAGATTATATTTTGAGTAAGTGAGGTCATCTCATTAAGTCATCTTCTTTATTTGTATAATATGTCAATGGGCATGGAATACATTTCTTTAAGGTTTTATTGCGGTCTCTCAATGTTATGATCCGGTTTGTTTTGGGTATATTAGACCTACGTTATTTTCCAAAAATATTGGGAGTGAAGATGTGTTGCAATATTTCATTTCTTGTCAATTATTTCCTTGTTTCAATATAGTAGTATATTCCTGTACCCCTTCCCCTAAGGCTTTGGAATGTTCCTACAGTTGGTACTGCTGCTTGCATTAGAATGTTGGCATGATTCTATTCCGTGAGGAGTCAGACTGTGCAGAGTTGTGGAGAAGTGGAGACGTGCAATAAAGGCTGAACTTATAAACTGGATTTTGTCTTCATTGTAACAATTATGACCTTTTTTAAGTGACAATGTCTGTTTTCTGTACTGCTTTGCGAACATTAGCAGTTTATTGATCTTTGGTTTTCTAAATCAGTACAGTTTTATATTGGTTCTACATCCAGTCCTTTCCAGGGATGTGGCCAAGTATCACAAACTCTAGAAATGCATGAATACAGAGAGTTCACCCACGTTGTACATTATGTTTGGCCTGGGAACCAGTTTTTTAACTGTGTAGTGTTCAACGACTACTGTGTCGATTAACCTCACATAAGATTACCGTTCTTACAATGGGAGCAGGTCATACCATAACATATAGCATCGGTGTAGGTTGTACCATGATTCGTGTTGAGTTTTGAACATTTTTAATCAACACTGTGAAAATATTTTATATTATATACATATGTGCATATATCAATTATTAAAAGTTTAAAAGTCTTCCAAACATTCAACCATTGGCTAAACGTTGTGGTAAATGTTTTGCTCTGTACCGAGACTCGCCCAACACTCTTGAGTTAAGTCTTAGACCGCTCCTGTGCGTTTACCAGAATGTCAAGTACTATCCATGGGACTAATTTTGTGTTCTGACTTGGTATCTTTGAGTGCTGATAGACAGGGTCTCTAATCCTTTCCCACAGTAGAGTGCAAAGTGGCTCCTATAAATTCATGTGCCGGAGAACGCAGCCTGTCAACTTACATTTAAATTAGAATTCATAGAGGCATCCTGGAGTGCTTCTCGCAAGGCTTGACGGTCACAGTTTTGTTCTGAGATTCTTTTTTGGAATTACATTTTTCTCACATTCAAAAGAAGATTCAAATGCATAAATGTAACAGGTGTACATTTATGGAAGCACAAATACTTTGCAAATCTGCATTTGAAGTTTAAAATGCTTCTCTTTTTTTGTCTGCAGGGAAAATATATTGCCTCCTCTGACCCCAGTAAAACCACTTCGCTTATACCAGTTCCAGTTTTGGGAGACTATCCAACGTTGGGCACAAACATACACCTTCCCTTAAGAGTAAAAAACCTCTGACCATACCCGGCAATGAGCCTTGCAGTTTGTGAATACCCACTGTTAGACTGGCCATCCGAAGTGTGGTCTTACCCCAAACCTTTTACCTTTACTCTTCCTATTTTCTGAACTTCTTTTTTGTTGGCACTAGGACTCTGTGCACTTTACCACTATTAACCAGTGCTCAAGTGCCTGTGCTCTCTCCCTTAAAGATGACAAAGTTGGCTAACACCGGATTGGCACATTTAATTTACTTGTAAGTCCCAAGTAAAGTGGAACTACATGTACCCAGGGCCTGTAAATTAAATGTTGCTTGTGGGCCTGCAGCACTCATTGTGCCATCCACTAAATTAGCACTTTAAAAAGGCCTCAGGCCTGCCAGTGCAGCCCTTTTGTGCAGTTTCAAACTGCCATATCGACCTGGCATAATAAACTTTTTAGTCAACAACAAGGAGGGACAGGAGGGGGACAATATTTAAAGGGGTCCAGTGTGCACGTCCCAATAAACACTATTCAAAACAGATGCACAAAGTTCCCCTAGGGGGTAGTAGTATTAGTATACTTGGGAGTGGACTGCCTTCCTCTCTCCAGGAATGGTTGTATGTGAAAGTCAGGGGCTAGTGTCCCTTGTCGGAATTAGGGAAACCTCACACAACAGGCTGGTTTTACGACCACTATCATATCACCAACCGTTTGTTTTGTGTCATCATCGGCTCCCTGCTCCTGCGTCAAGCCGGCGCTGCAATGCCTGACGGGTAGCACTAAGTGCTACACTTTAGTGGAGATCTTTTATTCCTGGCCGATGTTTGAGTGAGTGTGAGGGGCCCAAGTGGTAAATTAGTGAAGTAGTGAGCGTGGAGTGTGGTGAATTTAAAAAAAGTTAGTATAGTCTACTCTGGGCATTTTATTCCTGTAGCTAACTACTTTGTTAAAAATAAGAGGGGTATGGGGAATCAACCAGGCTATGTGTGGGAGACCCGTTCAACCCTCATTAGTGATCAGGTCGACATGTTTCATGCCTTCACGGCAATTCATCAGGACCTAAAGGTGCTCATAAACTTGAAAAAGAGCCCAAGGTGGGCTGCAGAGTTAGGTGAATACAACCTGGGGGGTCAGGATCTGGAACAGGAGGAGTTCCTGTATCGTAGTCCGCCCTATGGGAAGATGGGAGAAAAACATGTAGTAGTGACTATTCTCCAGGGGGTTATCAAACAATCCTAGATACAAGTTGAGAACCACAGATTATGCATTCATCTGGATTGTGAATAACTATAAAGGAGGAGAGAGGTGGAGCTTTGTTTAAGACTTAAGTGAGTTTAGATCGGGAATAGCATATCAAGCGGGGTTACCGCCACACATATTCCCAATTGGTGCAATTAAAGAGTAAATCTAGTTGGCAGTTTGAGGAATTGTATGCCGAAGGAAGGTCTCTTGCGGACTGCTAAGAGATTAAAAGCAAGTCAATTTCTTTGGACTTACCCTCGGTAGCTGTAGAAGGTCACCGCAGACTGCTTGGGTGGGACCTGCGTTATCAACTGGTAATCTGGAGGGATAAGGAATGGAAGGGTCTTTTGCCAGGTCTAAGCCTTCCTTTTTAATATATGTCACCCCTAAGGTAAGCACTGAACAGCCCATATGACAGGGTGCAGTGCATTTAAATTTTTTAAAGTATGTTATATCTTTTTAGGCTTTACTTGTCCTGGTAGTAAAAAACTCCTAAATTTGTTTTTCACTACTGTAAGTCCTATCTCTCCCATTGGATAACACTGGGTTTTATTACATTTTATAAGTTCTAACTTTTGACTGGGAATAAATAGGAAAGTCAAGTTTGGACTGAAATTAATTTTAATTTAAAAACCTATTTAATAATTGAGATGGATTGTAAGACTCAATTAATAAATTGCCCTTTTGTAAAGGTGTGATTAATACCCACTCCATGACAAATGGTGTATGGTGTGTGGTTTTACTAGAGGCACAAATCTGACATGTTGGAACTTTTGATAGCACATTTTGCAGCAGACTTTGTTCAGTAGTACATCACCAAAAATGTAGCACAACTTTGGCATAAGCACTAGGTACAGGCAAGCAGACTGCCCGTTTCTGTTTTATGTTGTTTTACCTTTTGTTTATATTTCTTTTAGGTCATAGGTATAACACATTTAAATCAGGGATGTATGTTACTAAAGGAATAATTATTTCTTTCTGACACTTCCCGCAGATCACGTTTAGGTGGGATTATATAATTATTGATTTCATATAGGTCCTGACGAATTGGCACTAATCCTGGTAGGACGATGAAGGCATGAAACATGTTGACCTGATTTTGAGGACTGATTTTCTTAGGACTCCTCCAGTTTTTTAACCTTTAACAAAGGCCTCAATAATAAAGTATTCTACTAGGGTACCTTTAGTTAATTTTAAATATCATTTTACAGACCAATCTACAGCTGACAAAGATTCTCTCCCCTTATTCACGTGTGCAGGACACCGGTCTAGAACTCCAGCAACAAGCCCCCTTGAGGGGCCCATTGGGCATTGCAGTGCTAGACTGACAAGGAGCACATCCCGATGAAGTATGATGGGACAGGGCTTATGCTTCTAGAACAAGGCCCCTCTTGTTACCCAAACACCTCTGGGTACCTAAAGTGGGTGGCTGGGACTTTCACCACGGAACTGCACACCAAATGTGCGAAATACATTGCTAAGGGCCTCCAACAGGCGCAAACAGAGGATCATTGTGTAATTTTAGAAATTCACTACAATAGCTTCCCTCATGGCTACTGGTAATACCAGTTTACTCAAAGCCACTTCATATACCACCAGTAGCAACACATGTTCCTACTGGTGGTATTGCACTGTACCGGTAAATCATTGCTGTCCAGTCCCAGCCAGCCAAGCTATCTTACCACAACCCCACCTTCAGTAGGTCACAGGCACCCTGGACTTTTAATATCTTACTCTGGAAAACCCGTTGCACCCTTTTCTTATTGACAATCTCAAAACATTTGCATTTCATAGAAAGATGGAAGCCACAACAAGGCAAGACAATGATGTACACAGACATTCTTAAACACCACAGTAATCCAAGCAGAGCTTAGTTATATATGGGTTGTGTCCGCCTCTTCTTCTGGCTACAGTACTCCTTGGAAGACACTGGTCACAGAGGAGCCTATCGAAATTTAGCATTTCAGTAATGAGCAGTTGTCTGATTTTCAAACCATTTGCGACAATTTAATGTGCAGTTCTTCCAAGATTAGAAAAAGATCTGGACTTAAGAGACCTATACAGATGCATATAATCAGTCAATCAAGCTAATCCGAGTCCCATTTTTTGCTTGCCTTTTGGTCAAAAGCGCCCAAATGCTCATCCCTTTTTCAAACTGTCATCAAATGTCAATTCACACAGGAGTCTCTGCACTCCAGTTAGATTTGACATACTCCCGACAAAGAAATTGGGCTCCTGTCGGTCACAAATAAGCTCACTTCTGCTCAACACTTTAAACACTCTTCCCTCAGCACCCTGCTTGACCTGGTGTGTGCTTATAACACTGGATAACGCCTTAAACAACTTGCTATTTTTTTCTTTTTGGGAATTTGATTATAAGGGTAGTAATAATATTAATACAGACACTTATAAAGCGCGTCAGCTACCTCAGAGGTGTCCCAGCGCTAAAGCGGACAGTAGTGCAATGCTGGACAGCTCAAACGTCAGGCTCTCCGGCTCTTAGTCTGACCTAAAGAGCCAGGTTTGAACCCTTTTTCTGAAGAGGGTCTCTGTATCTATGGTGCGGAAGTTACTCGGCAGGGAGTTCCACAGATTTGCTGCCCGAGCGTAAAGCATCTGCCCCCCATTCGAGCCTTCCTGAAACAGTCAGTAATGGTCAGTTACTCAAACATACTTGGTACGCTGGACTGGCTTTCTTATATCTCTCTTGCTTGCTACAAGGTACCTTCACGGCTGGCGCCTGGTCATTTTATTTCTATCATCAGCTTTTCTAGCCTCAATCTATGCAATCTATGAAACTCTCTGTATCCCCTTAGAAAACGCGCCCTTGGGAAAAACTAACCATAACCAACTTTCTAAATGGCACACAATTACCAGTGCCATCCGTAAGCAAATGAGGAAATGCCTCCTTGACATTGCACACACTCGAAATCAGTGCCTGCACAGTGGCTATTTGAGAAGAGATTAAGCAGGACCCATCGGTAATAAGGAAATGTGCCAGGAGACAAAAGGGACCTCAATACCTGCTGCACACCTGGGGCGATTCTGCCTCTTGGTGCAAAAACAAGTGACATCGGGTTATCGCTGACATGAATCAGTATCACATCTAGGCTATATGCACGAGCATCCATGGCACCAAAGCTCTCAATGACATTTAACCAAATGGGTGACTGTGTTGTGAAAACAATCACTTGATATGCTATTGATAGAGCAAATTGTGACCTTGGATAAGATGTCAAAGAGCCATGGCTTAAGACCACCTATGAGAGGAATGCAAGGAGACGCCTCCAAGTAGCTTAACAAAACTACAAGACAAATGATCAACCACTGCAGAACATCAACCGTAGGGAAAAGGAAAGGTGTAAGAACAGGAAAACACTGAAGTCTGTACTGGGAAAGCACTGAAATAAAATATTGATTATTAAACCTATGTAAGCTCAGTGATGAAAAACACAGTTGTCAGTCTTGTACTTTCACTCGTATCACATTCACTGCCTTGGCGGTGAGGAAGGATACAGGGCTCCTCCATGAGGACAGATATTAAGTTTTATTTATTTATTTAAAAAGTTTGATATAGCGCTGGCTGGACCCAGGGGTATCAGAGCGCTTTACAAGCCATATAACAGGATCAGTAGGAATACAGCATAGGTACATTTGAAGTCATAGGATAAACAATTTACACATGTGTAGCATAAATAGGATGGAGCAAAGCATGGAAGAACAAGGTTCAACAACAGATCGAAGATAATAGAGTGGGAGTAATGGGGTGGGATGGAACTGAGAGGGAGGTAAAGGTCAGTGTTCAAGTAGTTAAGAGCCCCAGTATTTGTTTAGAAGGAGTAGTTTGTTTAAATAACAATCAAGGTTTTAAATTTAAAACAATGATTCCATATCCAAACAAAGATTTTTCAAAACAAAGTGCAGTGGGCTATGAACCAACCATGACGTGAAGAGCTCACGCAAAAAGTGATACATGTGACTTAAAGATGCAATATTTGTATCACTATTAAATCATTAAGAATACAGTCCTTCAATTTTACAATGGGTTAATTGCACAGAAGGGTCAGTATGTGATGTGGACAGCATTTTCATCCTTTTTAGGTCGAGCCTGGGCAGCGCATGCGCTGCAGCGAGGCATGCAGTTTTAGGAGTGTAGCTTTGAAGCCTGGCCCACTCTCCGCCCATATTTTTTATTGGCTTGTGTCATTGTCTTTCGTTAACGCGGACTTCAGAGTCATTAATAGGCTTGTTAGTCCCTCTTTGGTACTGCCGGTCTGCATTTGTTACCTGCCATAACGACTGGACCTTTTACTTGCCTTGTTACACGTTCGGTCTTGTTATCTTGGCTGTGAGCACTTTTTTGTTTAACGATTTGCCCCTATTCCACCCAATACATCCCAGCACGCTAACCGCTTTTATTTTATTTACTAATGGTGGTCTACTTTAACTATAGCAGCTGCATTTGTTTCTTTCTTTATTTTAGCAGCACGGTCTGCTTAATTATTAATTTTTGCTTGTTTGTGTACTAACGCCTATGCAGCGTTTTCACATTCATGGAGGCCGTGCCCCTTTCTTTAGACCAGTCGCATCTAAAGAAAGGTGTGGGGCCACTATTAAAGTGAAAGCGCAGCATGGGCGCTTTTACAAAAAAAAATATCTGTTTGACAACTTGACAAACAGATGCTTTTTTTTGTCAAAGAGCCCAATGCTGCGGTTTCCCTTTAATGTCAGCCAAGCCACTTTCTTTAGATGCAGCTTGTCTAAAGAAAGGGGCACAGCCTCCATGAATGTGTAAGCGCTGCATGGGATCCAGTAATCAAATATTTGTAATGCAGTAGTTCTTGCATTTCCGAGAGTTTAAGCTATTGCATTGCCAATAGCTCATACTCTAGCAAATGCGAGACCTATTGCATTGCAAATGCTAGTTACTTAATAGGATCCTCATCCATGCAAGCTTCTATATGAGGCCGAAGTTGTTGCATAATGCCAAGTTTAGGCGAAAGAGTCACATTGTAACTGGAATATAAGAAACCCGTTCAATCTTGAGTATAGTGGTATTAGGAAGACTGCTCAATGGCGGTTCCCAGCTTCCTATGCATTGTTCAGAGTCGCTGGTGCACAGCAACACATTCTATTCGCATTTACAGAGCCTTCTTGGCAGAATTGAGCCCCTGCTTGACAATATAAAAAACGGACACCTTTCATTGAACCAGCCACCGCCTGAGTCTACATCTCGTTACTTCTATACTCTAGATTGAACAAATGGATCTCATCCCAAGCATGCCTTCATAGTGGGCCGCGGACACTATCCATGCTTGGGTGCATCACATAAAGCGGTGGTGGCAGCTTTCCATGTTTTGTAAAATATTAGTGTGACAAGACCTTTTTCTCTGTGTCAAGGACAGGAGACTGGCTCCTCTCATGTACAGTTCCATTGTTATGTTGAACCAAGAACCTTATGATGATATCCAGGGTGTATGTGCAGAGAGAGGCTAACGCATTCCTGGTAATAGGGCTCTGTATGTTGTGGGAGCCTGTGTACTGGAGACAGTGGGATCCATTTTGGATGTCCCTGGTTTAGCAAGGCACACAATGAGGACAGCTATTTCCAGGCAACGGAAGTGCGAGGGCTGCAAAGTGGAGACCCAGACGCTGAAGTGAGGGAACCTGGGCTACCTTTAGAAATTCAACGAGGACCTTGTTAGCAACGGGCTGTTGATTAGTGCTTCCCAAGCACTGCCCTTTGGTAGATGGTAGAGATGAGGGCTGGGGGAGAGTTTCTGTTGGTCAATGTGAAGAAGATACTTTAATGCTTTATGAAGGCCGTCGGCATCCAGGTGCAGAGATACCACACTTAATTGTGCCCTGGTTAGGGATACTTCTTGGCGCCACACCCACTGCTATGTGTCCTGGAGCCATCACCTTGCACAAAGGTTGTGTCTGAGAAACTTCCAGATAATTATATTTTAAAAAGAACCAACCAAAAACAGTTAAGAAAACATACAGTGGAGTCACATCTCCTTTCTGCAAAATGTGTATTAAAGTGGGATCCAAATCAAGCCATAGTGTTCGTAATCCAAGTTCTTCTTTATGAAGAAAGTGCTATAACGAATGCTCGAACAGCTACTGACAGCCAGTGTCGGTGAGGGGACATCACCTGGAATCTGTACTTTCTGCTGGAGGGGCGGAGGATCTACCTTAAGTGCCTAGAAGTCTCTTTTTCAAAAGAGAATATCAATGGGCTGGACAATGTTATTGTATCTGTTTGTTAACTGTTGTGTTGTTCTGAGCTCTTGTCCCTCACACTGCTGCATAGAGAAGCCTTAGACTGCTCACCACGTGACTCAAGTCCAGAAAGGGTTGTACTTGACCCTCTTTGCAGAGCCATAGTAGGACAGACCCCAGGACACGAGTGGCAAACAACCTCAACCACCGAAGTTGGTGCTCCTTAGCCCCAGTCTACCTTGTACCCTCCTCCAACATCCCTCCTACCCGAATGAGGTCTGACAGTCTCAGAATGCAATGAAAAGCAAGAGTGAAATAGCTACTTACACATGATTTGTTACATCTTGTGAGCTCAGTACCAAGGAGAAAACAAAACAACAAACTTCCAATAGAATAATGTACCCCACCCATACATTAAAAGGACATTTTAGATCAGCCGAGTGTTTCATTATGTTATATAGGCACCCTGCCTGTGGCCTCATGCGTCTAAGGGATAAGAACTCTTCAATTACCTTCAATATTTTTCTAATGTACAACCGGGGTACATTACCTCATATATTTATACTGCTCTTCTCTTCATAGATGCAGTGATTTGCATATAAAAAGCTGGAAGTATGAGAGGGTACTTACCCTGGCGTGTTTCAGAGGTCAGCAGACTGAGCAACGTTAAAGTTAGTGATAACAAGCCCCGTTACTCACAGTGCTTATAAGTGAAGTGAGGAAGTGTGGTATAAGCACTATAAAACATAAGGCCTTTCCTTTCAGGTTTAACACTCTTTCATGCTTAGAATGAGTGATAACCACAGATCATGATATGCAACTAAACGCCATAAAGGGGCATGCCATCCAATTATGACTTGTTGACCACCAACCCATGTTTCGAGAGATGTTTCACAG
Organism: Lissotriton vulgaris; assembly: GCF_964263255.1. Taxonomy (NCBI): domain Eukaryota; kingdom Metazoa; phylum Chordata; class Amphibia; order Caudata; family Salamandridae; genus Lissotriton; species Lissotriton vulgaris. Next base: position 1,852,940,554 of record NC_141691.1, read on the forward strand.
CCTACAGTAATAATTATCAATCACCAAACTATGCCTATACTCAGGTACAACCCAATCTGCTACTACACGCTTCTGGCCGTGCTTGCTTACCTGTCGCTCAGTAGTTTGCAGCAACTCTCAGAGTGAACTCTGAAGCATTACTGAAGCACAGAACTTCCGCCCTGCACTCATCAACTACCTAGAATTTGGCAACATTTGGCAGCTTTGCAACTGCGCACCCTCTTTCTTTAATTTCAACTTCTCACCATCAGTTTGTTTCCACTAACCCAGTATACACTAAGCATTTATACTGCCTCAACATTTAGACCACTAATCTGCTCTGTCATCATCATCATGTATACACCCTTGTTGCTGCTTCTAATAATATAGATAGAAACTAGGAGGTCATTTCTCTGCGCCAAAAGACTTCTTAGCTCTTAAAACTACAACGGCTGCCAGAAAACCCACCATCCTTAATGTCAAACCACGCTTCTATATCAAGCCCATTCCGGATATTGACAGCAAGGGTACAGCACTCTTCCAGGCAATGCGTAAATTCTCTCCCACCTTCTGCCATCTAATATTACATTTTAAAAAACCACCATCAGCCAAATTTCGAATTGCATTTTCTACCTATCGCAATATTAAAAGCACCATCTTGTGCACCGACATATTTGCCTCTTCCCTGGAAATTGTCCAAAACCTTGCACACCTAAAAAAAACTCAAAAGGCAAATCTTTTTACCAACTACAGCCCCATTACCCATTTTCCATACTTTAAGCGATTATGTTATGGAAAATGCAGTGGCACTGCCACTATAAACACACAATAAGCCGCCCGCACACAAAATAATTAGGTTTCTACCTTGCAGCAGACCTGACCTTGTCACAACATAGATTGGCAGTTATAAACAAACTCGCTGGGACAAATTGGATAAAGTGAAATTTTCAATAGAAAAGTCAATGCAGAAGTGAACAGCCACTGTTTAAAGACCACGGTCTAAATAAACATGGTCTTTGACTTGACTTGACTTGAAGTGAACAGCCACTAAACGGGAAGCTGTTTTTGACATCCAAGTACTTAAGGGACTCACATTAATTTATTCACACATTGGCAAAAAAATGTACTCCATTACCTGCGAAAGAGATTAATTTATATGACCATGTGCCCAGCCAGAAAACAATTGTTTGTAAAGAGAACACAAAGAACGTCGCATATTATAGAACACACATCAGCAAACAGGACTAAAGATACAATATTTTCTATTGTACTTCATTGAGTCATAACATAATATTTCAGAGTTACCATTTTCATCTTGATGTAGGGATATATTAAAATTGATATTCAAAAGAAAACGAGTTATTGGATGGAGTTTTTCAATATACTGGATATAATAAGTCACAAAACATCTGATTTTTTTAATGTAAAGGTATTTGTATAGGTTTCTCTCAAACCATGAAAATCCAAGAATTGTCGAGGTCAAGAGTCCTGTGTACAGGTCACACATTCATTACTTTAAAAACCTGGAGAAAGTTTTCATCTTAGCCACACATTTGTAAAAAGGTGGCAGTAGCATGTTGAACAGCACAAGCACAACTGTACACTAGTCAGCGAGGACTACTGAGGTGGACGTTGCTCAATAATAATGCAACATTTATGAACTTTAATGTGTTTAATGGATATGTTTTAATGACCACTTTAACGGTCTTGATACTGCAAGGCTGTATGTATTAGTTTACAGACTGTAGCATACGCTACTATGGAATAGACTGTTGGAACGCCTGAAACGTAGAGAAAAATACACATTTTTTGGGTGGACTGATTAATTGTTGTAGAAAAGAAGTGGGTAAATGTAATTGCCTGTAATACAAATTACGTAAAGCAATGAAGTATTGTTGCCACTTATCGGTACAGGTCAGAAGCCCTGAATATTCTTGTATGTATGAACCCCATTCACCCAAGTGTGGAACACCAGGTAGCCAATTTCCTGAAGAGTAGAAATAAGTCTGACATCCTGCTGAAGCTCAGCTTGCCAACCCTGCTGCTTCTAACTTAGCCTAAGTGAAGATCCGAACCAGCCAAATGAATCCAGAGATGCAGGCACCAACATGAAATTTCCTCCCTTCACTGTCCAAAATCCAACAATTTACAAGTGCTGGTGTGCTAGTGGTGACTCTGCCTGTAACACACACTCTTGGCAAGTATTTGCTTGTGCTGTCTTTTGAGGAATCTCTCTACCCTTTTCATATCCCAGGGCCCCCCTGCTGGAGATGTATAAAGACCAGCCATTTACCAGCCTAAAAGGGCCTGAGTGCCAGAAAACCCCTGGGCGGTGGGTGTCGCTTGGGGTGTTAGTGCAGGGGTTGCTGGCCCTGCATAGCAGTGCAGAGATCCAGGACATTGCTGGCTGGATTCAGATACCTCGAAGAGGGCTTGCATAACATTCTGCATGTGGGTTCACACATTGATTGCATCTACGAGTCAGGCAACCATTTTCCCCCTTCACCATTAAGATTTCCCTCTTCCCCTTGATTGCGAAGCTTTTGACCAGTATCAAAGTGTACCACGACTCAACCCCTTAAAACCACCTTCCATGAGCCAGGACTAGACCATTCATTTACACGCAAAACTGAGGGGTAATGTGGCTTTGGGAGTCAACTTTCTGTCGCAGTGTTCTAGCTAGTGGGGAATATCTGCAAGTCCACATTTGAGATTTTTTTTTTTTCTTGCAACTTCAAGGATCAGGGGAAAAATCTGATAGTCAACATGCTGTTCTATATTCAGAACGCCTGCGCACGCTCTCTGGTCTGGTATTTGTACAGCTGTAAACTATTTTTGTAGGTTTCAGATTCAACTGTTCACTGTAGAGACACTGTTCTGGTTAAATCCAATAAATCCATCAAATTTCTTTCAGACTTTTTTCAGCTTTCCTTAAATATTTTCTTAATTGAAAGCAGAATCACATTTGATTTGAAATATTTAATTTATTGCATGGGTTTGTACAATGTGCATTAGAAGAGAACAGATAGTATCGCTACTGTAAATTTGCCCTCAATAATATAAAACTTTTGTTCAGTGTTAAAATGATCTCATAGTCATCCATTTCTACAATACTCTTCAGAGCTAGGCGAATGATGATTTGTATGATACAACTTAAACAAAGTGGCCTTTTTACAAAAATGAACTAAGATGCATGTGATGCTGCTTTTTCTCTTTTCTCCGAGAATTCCCGGTTATTTCATTCGAAAATCCTCGGGTCTGGAAAAAAACACAAAACACAGCAAAAGAATAAGCTTTAGTGCGAACTATTATATGAACAGCAAGAAATAAGTGCCCCCTCCACCGTGTCATTTCGGCCTAGGGATTAGAAAGTGGAAATAACTTAAAATAAAATAAATGATGATGGGGAAAGCCTGCATGCCTAGAGTGCAAACAAATGTAATTTTTTATTAAAGGAGACAGAAAAAAATGTGTCATGATGCAACAGTTGCATAGCTTGTACAATCCATAAAGCTAGTGACCCGGGTCATTCAGTAGGTTAGTGCACATGTGATGAAGTATGCAGGCGCATGTGTCACCCAGGATTGGACTAGGTCAAAAAATAGGCCAGGAGAACCAAAATAAAAGTCTTACCCATTAGTGATAAGCTGAGAGGTGAGATGCACACCATATCATGTTTTTGCCATTTTTATCCATGTAAACCATTCAAAATCTATCTGCATGCACACTTGTTCCGCGTTTCGTCCCATTGCGCTACAATATTACAAATCACGGGGGGGGGGGGGGGAGCCAACACTGGACCCAGAAGCACAGGTAGCGTTCCACTTGTCATGATTTATTAAAACAACCCGATGCATTTCGGGAAGACTTTCCCTTCGTCAGGGGTTAACCAGCATACCGAGGCCTGCCTATCTCATTTGAATTTTTGTGAAAGCGGTGCACATGGATATGAATGTAACGAATTGAACAACGAGTTGAAAAAGAAAAAAAAACAGATGATTAGAAAGGATAAACATGGATAAAAATGAAGATTATTGAAGTGGATTTAATTCATTGGATTCATAACCCTTGTGGCTGTGCAACTTGGTGGATCCAGTGTTGGCTCCCCCCCCTTGATTTACCCATTAGTGAAGCATACAGCGAAAAAAAAAGTGGTAATGTCAGGGAAATCAACATAAAAACCTGGCCCGCGTCCCTTTAAAACTGGCCCACAACTGCTAAAAAAACCAGCCCACAGAGTGATATGTCACACCAGCCCATCCGGCAAAGCCTGATTGCTGTATAGGTCAATCTGACCCAGACATCACCATACATATGCATACCTAAAAATATTATGCGGGTGCCATTTTATTAGTTTTTTTAGTGCAGTAAATAAAAAACATTTTTAATCGTACTATAGAACATTTGAGCAGCAGATGGGAGCTACCTGTGGGCCCTCCAAGAAATCGAACAAAAAATTGTTGTTTCAACATTTTTAAATAGGACCACGAGGGGTGGGCAAAGACCAGAGGAGTGGGTGCTGGGAGGGAGTGGAAGGAATATAAAAATAAAGCCAGGTGGTGCAGAAGGGCTACACAGGGGCAATGAATAAACAAATGAGGGGTTTTGTAAAGCACACAGCTGTTCCTGGTCGTGTCCCAGCACTAAAAGTAGCACACAAGGGAGAGAGAAACACGGAGCATGAGGAGAAAAGCACATGAAAGAGGGAGAGGGGGAAACTCACGAGGCAGAAAGTAACATGGAGTGCGGGCATGGGTATTTGGTGGACAATAATAAAAAAAAGGTAAGAGAGGAAAAACGCATGCACTCGCAAAAAATGATTGAAGAAAAAGAATGTTCTGGCACATGCATCAACAATGCCATTTGCGATTCCTTATTAGCGAAATATAAAGATTTGCTAATAAGGAAGGCCCATAGGAATGAATGGGAAGACATTCTCATTTTGCTATTCTCAATTGGAGAATCGCAAATTGAGAATCGCAAATTGAGAATACAATTTCAAGGGTGCCAGGGTGTCAAAATGACACCATATTGCACCCCTGAAATCTGCATATAAGTACATCTTGCACACACACATGCCCCAAGGGCGTGTGTGTGTGTAAAATGGAAATTTAAAAAATGCACTTTAGTGCATTTTTCAAAGTTTTTGCAAATTACCATGAAGTTCAACTTCATGGTAATTTGCTCCCCCTATTAGTGAAAACGCTCGTTTTTTTACTTTAATGCATTACAGTCAAGGAATCTCAATTTGTGACTCCTTAAAGGCAATGGAAATGTAAGTAATCGCAATTTAGAGATTACTTAAATTGCGTTTTTGCATTTGGGATGATGCATCCCAAATGCAAAAATACCGGTCGCAAAGGGGCAGATTCTGAGAATCTGCCTGTTGCGACCGGTTTTGTCTTTGATACATGTGGGCCCAAGTTTCTTAAAAGTCAGCACTGGGAGGATACAAGTAATCAATCAAAAGCATGGAAAAGTGTCAATGGTCCATGAGAGGGACAACATAAGAGGAAGGAAAACCATCAAATAAGGGAATACGATTGACAATAAAGCCATCACATGGAAGCAATGGGCTGGCTCTAAGCCCACTGTAGGTTTTTGGTATTGTCCACAAAAGGTCTTTCTCAGACCTAAAAATAAAAGATGGCTTAAACAAACAAAAAGTCATTAAGAAAACTACTATATATATCCTCTTTCATCCTTATCCTGAACAGTGAATGAATGATAATCAATTCAAATTAAAGCTCGTTCACACAAGGAACATCTTTAAATTGCGGCTTTAACTTCCACTATAGGCACACATTCTAAGTTGCTAATCCAGCTCACCGAATGATTCTTTTGTAGAAATGTTTATGTAACCCGAGGTAGTGGGCTGAAGCCGGATTGATTAATTTAGTGCTACTGGTCTTAGAAACAATTCGCCAGGTCAGACCTAGCGGCTTTGCCAGCGCTGGTTTCAATTTCTTGGCTCGATACCCTTTTCACTTTCAGCAAATCTACATTTACCACAATGTTTTCTTAAATACACAACCGTGAATTTGTGAAAAGTTGAGCTCATACGGGAATGGAAAACGTATTAAAAATTCCAATCCACATACAATGCTGCACAGGTCTGTTTCTAAGACCTTGTAATGAGCTTTCCGAGGGGCTGCATTTTAACTAAGGGTGGTAACTTCTATCATGTCTGGCTATTTGCCTTTGTCAAGATCTGTTTGTTGATTTTTAATTTGGATTGTGCAATGCACGCAGGTATGGTCTTTGCAAATGTTTGCCCAATTGTGGTGCAAACACTGCCTAAGGTAATAGGATGGCGAGAGGACATGCTGAAATTGTATTATTTTTTTTACATATGTGTAGTGTTCCATGATGGTTCTCACGTTACATATACATGTCTCATTTAGAAGTAACAAAGAGCCCACCTTGGAACAGTACAAGAATTCGAAAGTACATTTTCAAGATAGTCGCCCAGCGTGGGTACTCACAATGTGACTATTACTGCGGACTAATATAAGTACTACTGTTGTTGGAAATGCTTGTGCAATATCAACGGACGGGGAAAAATGTAAAAGCCACTAGCAGGCCTTTAGAAACTACTGGACGAGAAGTGCTCATCCATCCATCAAAGACGTGGGTATAATCCCATTTTGAAAAAAAAGTATTTCACTCTAGGAAGAAGCACGTGGGACCCTGAAGGCCTCCAAATTGTACTATCTTTACATTCTATTTTTAATTAGCCCAATAAAGGGTACCACAAGCTGCAGTACCTGCATTTAGGTGTCTTTGGAAGAGTGGAAAAGACCAAGCAAATAAGGACTTTGTTGGTCACTGCTTGCGAAAGGCACAAAAGAGGAGACCAGCACGGTTAACCAATGGGAAATGTTCATGCACTTTGAGCACACTGACACCTCGATCAATGAGGGCGTTGTATAGTTTTGTCTCCAGGCATAAGCTTAGAAGTGCCAGTAAGTTGGAAATGCATAAGAAAAGCTTGTAATTAGACAGGGTCATCAGTGTGTGGGTGTTCACCTCGTGCACTGCAAACATCTGACACCTCATTTGGCCCTCTCCTGGAAACACCCACACCTACTCATCCAAATTGTCAAACTTTGCACAATGTACACACGACAGATTAAACCTTTTATTGCTGACATACATATATACACATATATAAATCTTGCTTTACGAATCGCATCCAAAAATAACGTTTTCAAAATGCAAACCTTTTTGGGGCACAGAAAAACTTCAAGTATCGGGCCAAGATGTGAGCTCCGCTGTACAAAAGTGGACTATCTGACTACATGATCCAAGAGAGTGTAGACACAAATATGTATTTTTAAGCTTGAGACCTGTGAGACTGAGGGGCACCTAACAATCACATTCAGCAATATATCCATGTGGTTAATTTCTTTTCAAATCCAAACAAACCAAAAAGCGATATAATGACCTTTAACAATATGTTCCATGCACTGGTACAGCACACAATGAGAAACATGCTAGCAAATGCCCTTCTGGAGAGCTGATCAGTAGAAAGGTTTGTAAGACACATTTGCCAGCCCAATGAAGCCAGAGCTGCTTGTGTTCTGCTTGAGCCTCATTGCACCGACATATTCGAGTCTCGCTCTCTAGCAGACAAACCACTTCTCCAATTTGCTTTTCGGAAGTGGTTCAGAACAAGCTGTCACTGCTCATGTGGCAAAGACAAAAGGAATAAACTATGCTGGAAAGATATTACTGAAGGATAGTCAGGAAAGGTCACTTGCCTGTTAATCAGATATGATTAATTCTCAGTATTTACATACTGGTTTACTCTCTTAAATGTCCCATTAAAGTGTACACATGTTCTGCTGATATGTCTTGGGGGCTCCGGTGACACAGGTTTGCCATTCACAAGAAGACTGGCAGTGGATGGTAGTGCCAGCTATACATGCACGTGATGGACTGATTGCCCCTGGCAGGCAGGTTCATATAAGTGTAACGTTCACGCAACACTCAAAGTTAGAGATGCAACGTCTGGAACATGACGCCATGAACCACAACACTCTCAGTGGAAACTTTCCATGTCCAACCCGCTGCAACGAAGTAGAAGGCATAGCTGCTTCCACTTGGCAGTTGTAAGAAGCTTTTGTGTGGCTGCTGTGACCAGAAGTGGGGCTATCAAAGGTGCAGCAGGTGCAGTGGCACCGGGACCAAGAGAACAAAGGCCTGCTGCACGCAAATGATCGCTGTAGCTTACCTCTCAACCAGTGAACGGGGTGCCCAGTTCCTGTGCTTTCAGCAGGGTCTGTACCCTTTGAGGCAGCACCAGTCTTTTCAAAGTGAGTGGACGCCAGTCGCCTCAACAGATTAATAAGGTATTGATTAGATACCGGGTGCCTGAACTCATTTAATGGCCACGGGTCTTGGATGGCCCTGCAGGTCTCCTCATGCAATATATTCTTAAAAGGAACAATGACATCAACCAAGAGGACAATAAGGCCGATTCCAAACCTGTCTCTAGAAGTAGTGTTTGCAGCCCACACAGCATGAGATACCAATGAAACGCACAACATCCAAACTTAAATTGTGTGTTTTATACATGAACATTATTTTTTTTTAATATATAGATACCAGGCAGGAAGTTCCCCAAGTCGGACTTCCCACAATCGCCAAAATAAAAAACCCACCACTGAGTTTCCATGTCACAGAAGAAAATGGCTGCCGAGTGACAGGCAGAGGCCGGGTTAGTTCTGGACTGGAATCAGCTGCGGGTGCACAACAGACAAAACGCAAGAGAATGTTGGCCCGTGGGGGAAGTGTGGGGCGCAGACCAGTCTTCCCCCGGGGTGCTTCGTGCAGGGACTGGAAGGACAAAGGTGTCTAACATATATTGCAATATTATACCGCAAATTATAATCTATTTTCTCTTGTAGCCTGCACACTTGTCACTTTTTCCTCCTGTGCACTTTTTACTACCTCATGTATTTTTGGTAGCCCACATTTTTACTACCTCATGTATTTTGTTTGCTCACAAGTGTCACAACTACCTTGTCTACCTCATGTATTTTTGGTTTCTCACAATTTTTACTACCTCATGTATTCTTGTTTGCTCACAATTATCACTTTACCGTATGTAACGTAACGTATGCCTCTGCAATCTGTTGCTCGTGTAATGTTCTCAGTTTGTATAATTTCTGTTCCTATTGTGAAGCGCTCTGACACCTTCGGGTAAAGTCCGCGCTATATAAAATTGCATAAATAAATAAATAAATAAATAAAAGCAGGGATAGGGCTAGTTAGCGGAAGGGGAGGGTTTTAGGTAGGCTATATAGGTGTCAGGAGAGGAGGATCCGGCCTCTTCCTGATACCGCCCACGCACCCTACAGGTTACAGGAGTTGGAGTAGGTTACAGCGTTGCCAGTTTAGTACAGGTTGCAGGCTAGGCGGTACTTTGGAGGGGTGGTGAGTCACAGACTGGCTGATCCACCCCTCAGGGGTGGGGAAGGGTGCACGGGGACTGATGGCGGGGCGTGGGATACAATGAGCACCGAAGGAACTTCAAGGGTGGATGATTGGAGGACAGGTGACAGAGAGATTGGGTATATGGAATAAGGTCAGTGTGTGAAATGGGGAAGAGTGAAGCAAAGGAGATAATGACTTGCGAATAGCAAGGGGAGAGTGAGATAGTACCGGTTTATGTTTATTTTAGTATGTTGCAACCTTGTCCTAATAAATGGTCTTTTACACTCTATATGGCTTGGAGTGTGGTTTATTGCACGAACATTTGTAAACCGTCACCCAACCAAAAGCGGCTTGTTTTCACAGAGTGTGCTATAGAAGCAGCCACAAACAAGACAACTTAAGATACCGCCTTGTTTCTGCCTGCCTTCCTTCCCGCCCTCAAAATGCCGGTTTTATAATGTTTTACAACAATAAGGTGCGTTTTAATGTTGGAGTCCAATGAAAGGAAAATGATTGAACCGGTGAGCCGCGGTCTGTAATTTCCACCTCCTGCCTGCCCTTGAAGCTTACACTTGGCATGCAGGGACTCATTAGGCGTTTTATTATCTTTCCAAATGATGGTCTTTGCCGTCTGAAGCCCATGTTCAGTGCCTGGAGAGCTGCAGAGTGCGACTTTCACACGTAGGACAGAGGGAGGCTTCTTACAAACAGATGCTTTCCCAGCACAGCAGCACTCGTACAGTAAAAAGCATGAGGGCATGTGCCATAAAACACAGGCGATTAGAGGCAGAACAGAGGCGCACCACTGAAGAGCCCGTCACTAAAAAGGTCTCCTTTCAAATAACTGCTGGTATTTGAAAACTACAAGGGCACCCCTTTATTTCCCAGGTAATTACAGAAACATAAACTACTTAACACAGCTGCATTACCACAAGGTGCTTCAGAGGAAGAGAACTAACACTAGTGATTCTTGTGTTACTGCGTTTCTTCTTATGGCAATGTGCTGAACAGATTATTTTCAGAAATTAAATGTATTAAATAAAAATAAAAAAAGAAGGATCTTCAGTTGTATCAGGTTACAATTTGGGTTCTCAGTTATGGCCCCCGTGAGGTGGTAAGAAGAGAATTAGTGGGTGGCACTGAGAGTCAACAGAACAGCCATCATTGATTGGTTGGTGAGTTTTCCAAAAACGTGAGTCAGACAAAGGAATTCCGTCCTTCTTGGTAACCTATGACGTGACCACTGCAATTGAGTGCATCACTTGACTCTCCATACTGACCGACCTCACCTGAGGAGTACCCTCAGGAGTTCAGGCCCGGAACCCAAGAACTCAAGGACCGAGACGTTTCAACAGAGTCCAAGAGAAGCCGCACTAGGTACGAGGTTGGTGTAATGCTAAGTTGAGCAGTATGGGCCAATCTCCTAGGTATGGAGTCTGAATCAGTGTATCAGGAGTCTCATCGGTGACTTGCCTCGAGGCATCTTTCTAAAGAGACCCATGCTCTGAATCACCATCCAAAAAACCATTGAAGGCCACAGGACGCCAGAGGGCAAAGCCCCAAGCCATATAACTTGCCAGAGCCCCCGGATGCTAGGGGGCAAACACCCCTGGCCTTGGATGATGAGGCGGTACCATCCACTCATCATGTCCGCTCCACCAAGTAACATCAGAGGTGCATGAAACCACATGATAGGGCAGCTAATCCTTGTATTTAGCTAAGGCAGCTAGATTCAAAGAGCATCTTCTATGTGTCCGCAGGGATGAGTGATCAGCAGGAATCTGGACTCCAGCTACCCAAACATTCATAATAGTAAGGGAACATGGCACTGAAACCACAGAAGAACAAAAGTTGTGGTAAATGTGCAGTTTTATATATAGCAGAAGATAAAGAGAGCGGTCCGGGTTCTAATCAGCAGCTTGTTATCTTGTGGAAATCGTACCTAGAGTGAGAATTACTGACCTGGAGAAAAAGGCAGGACCGGGGGAACTCTCGCTTGCATCAAAACCCTACTGCATATTATAAAGAGTTGGACAGCAGGGAGGAGAGATGGACATCTTTCATACTATGTTCCTATGTATAAAAAAAATAGCTTTCTATCTATGACATTGCCTAACGTGAATGTTGATTAAACTATAAAAATGAAATGTGAAACCTTGTTCTCTAGTAGGTTCTGAGTATTCCATTCATCTCAAACATACATACCAAATCAGGTCTCCACACAATCCGAAATATAAGGTGTGTTAAAACCATCATCACTTAAGGGGTTAATCTTTCAGGATCCCCACAGATACTTACGGCGTCCAGACTCTTGGAAAGGCATTTATTTCCTCCTGTGTATATTCATCAAGCCTCTTGGGTACTATGCGTGGCTGCGGGAGCTCTTCCACCAGATTCTTGAGAATATCTTCAGGGATAATCTGATGAGAAACATACAGAGGCATTAGGCAACCTTTACATCAACCATGAACGAAGGAAACGTTCCTTCCTGTAATAAATAGAGTACTCTAAACAGCAGGCTCTTAGTACCAACACACACATTGGGAATCCTCCAGATTATCGAAAATACCCTGAATAATGTATATTGATATTTGAATTCAGCACGAGGTGGGAATTATGCATATCCATAATATGCATGTGCAGTTCCTTCCCTTTTCACCTGTGTAGATATTACAGCATTCACCTCTAATTATGATTAAGTCACAAAATGGATGTAAAAACAACAGGATAAGAGCTGAGCTAGGGAGCACTAGAGATTTGTGGACCTTTGAACAAGCCTTCTGATCATATAGAGCAAGTGTTCTGAAAAGTAACGTGTCCTTAACCTTTCGCTAACTGGACCATTATATCCACATTCAAAAAAAACTTGGCGCCATCTTGTATAAATCAGGATCCTAGAGAACCTCCTGACTGGGGGAAGGACACTAGGAAAGCAATCTTCCAGGTAAGAAGTTTAAATTCACAGGTACTTTTGAGCTGGTGTGATTTATTAAATTATTGTCCAAAAACAGATTCTGTTCTCATGTTATTGAAAATTTTCCGATTTAATGGTAATGGTACACTACTCTGTCCTAGTGATTTCTCGTCATCCTTTTAAATGAGGATACAGGGTTTCCTAGAGTGTTCTTGTAGGCTCCAGTCGCAGACAGCCTGTTTTTCAAAACAGTTACCTAGATTGCAACAGATTCTGTTCTCATGTTATTGAAAATGTTCCTATTTAATGGTAATGGTACACTACTCTGTCCTCGTGATTTCTCGTCATCCTTTTAAATGAGGATACAGGGTTTCCTAGAGTGTTCTTGTAGGCTCCAGTCGCAGACAGCCTGTTTTTCAAAACAGTTACCTAGATTGCAACAGATTCTGTTCTCATGTTATTGAAAATGTTCCTATTTAATGGAAATGGTAAACTACTCTGTCCTAGTGATTTCTCGTCATCCTTTTAAATGAGGATACAGGGTTTCCTAGAGTGTTCTTGTAGGCTCCAGTCGCAGACAGCCTGTTTTTCAAAACAGTTACCTAGATTGCAACAGATTCTGTTCTCATGTTATTGAAAATGTTCCTATTTAATGGTAATGGTACACTACTCTGTCCTAGTGATTTCTCGTCAACCTTTTAAATGAGGATACAGGGTTTCCTAGAGTGTTCTTGTAGGCTCCAGTCGCAGACAGCCTGTTTTTCAAAACAGTTACCTAGATTGCAACAGATTCTGTTCTCATGTTATTGAAAATGTTCCTATTTAATGGAAATGGTACACTACTCTGTCCTAGTGATTTCTCGTCATCCTTTTAAATGAGGATACAGGGTTTCCTAGAGTGTTCTTGTAGGCTCCAGTCGCAGACAGCCTGCTTTTCAAAACAGTTACCTAGATTGCAACAGATTCTGTTCTCATGTTATTGAAAATGTTCCTATTTATTGGAAATGGTACACTACATTGTCCTAGTGATTTCTCGTCATCCTTTTAAATGAGGATACAGGGTTTCCTAGAGTGCTCTTGTAGGCTCCAGTCGCAGACAGCCTGTTTTTCAAAACAGTTACCTAGATTGCAACAGATTCTGTTCTCATGTTATTGAAAATGTTCCTATTTAATGGTAATGGTACACTACTCTGTCCTAGTGATTTCTCGTCATCCTTTTAAATGAGGATACAGGGTTTCCTAGAGTGTTCTTGTAGGCTCCAGTCGCAGACAGCCTGTTTTTCAAAACAGTTACCTAGATTGCAACAGATTCTGTTCTCATGTTATTGAAAATGTTCCTATTTATAGGAAATGGTACACTACTCTGTCCTAGTGATTTCTCGTCATCCTTTTAAATGAGGATACAGGATTTCCTAGAGTGTTCTTGTAGGCTCCAGTCGCAGACAGCCTGTTTTTCAAAACAGTTACCTAGATTGCAACAGATTCTGTTCTCATGTTATTGAAAATGTTCCTATTTATAGGAAATGGTACACTACTCTGTCCTAGTGATTTCTCGTCATCCTTTTAAATGAGGATACAGGGTTTCCTAGAGTGTTCTTGTAGGCTCCAGTCGCAGACAGCCTGTTTTTCAAAACAGTTACCTAGATTGCAACAGATTCTGTTCTCATGTTATTGAAAATGTTCCTATTTATTGGAAATGGTACACTACTCTGTCCTAGTGATTTCTCGTCATCCTTTTAAATGAGGATACAGGGTTTCCTAGAGTGTTCTTGTAGGCTCCAGTCGCAGACAGCCTGTTTTTCAAAACAGTAACCTAGATTGCAACAGATTCTGTTCTCATGTTATTGAAAATGTTCCTATTAAATGGAAATGGTACACTACTCTGTCCTAGTGATTTCTCGTCATCCTTTTAAATGAGGATACAGGATTTCCTAGAGTGTTCTTGTAGGCTCCAGTCGCAGACAGCCTGTTTTTCAAAACAGTAACCTAGATTGCAAGCTTTGGTCCCCTTAACAATTGAGAAACATAACCGGTCAAGGAAGTGGGTACATCATCACACCCAGAACTACATAGGGTCAAGAGTAATATCAAACTCCATGTAGAAATGTCTTTGTTTAAGTAGAATACAAACACAAGAGGAGGAGGCTTTACAAATATATAGCGCAACAAATGCTTACGTTTATCATCCAACACTGATGCAGACTTTCGAGAGGGCACTTGCATGTGAAGTCTATTATCTCAGGTACAAGGGCTCCAGGTTTTGGTAATTTCAGATAGGGACAGAGAACTGTACATTCTTACTGTGACATAATACATTCTTAATGGTAAAGTGCAAACAACATGTTCTGAAATGCAGGTGATCTGGTAACTAAAAGTGACAAGGTCGTGCTGGGGTAATTAGAATCGGTGAACCGAAATTGCGCAGAATGTCTCCTGTCGCTACCATGAGAGGAAGATGTACAGAAATCTCCCTATAAATGGTGAAAATAATGAATCAGAGGGTGAAGCTCATTGTGTAGCGAGGAAGTAAGGCTATTGAGCGATTCCACCATGGGTGGGGGGTCCACATTTCAGCTATTGTCTTGCTTGGTGCCCCATTAGTACACGGGCAATACAACTAACAATTGGTTCAAGAGAGGAAGCAATATAAAATTATGCTCAGCAAACAGAGACTTGCTGAGTTTACTAAATAAAAATGTTGTGTTGCTAGCGGAATTCTTCCTGCTTCACCGATTAAATGGGCGAGTGCTAAAGTGGATTTATGACCATTTGGAGTCTATGAAGGACTGCCTACAAAAACTTGTGAATTAAGAAAGTTTTAAAAAAATGTTTTTACTGGAATCTTCCTTTATGAATTATTGCGGGTGACCTTCAATCAAAGACTGGGCCTATTGTTTTTATTCAGATTGCTATTGCTCAAGGAATCTCTCAGTCCTGAGGATGACCGCGCAGTAATCAGCAGTGTCGACGCCTGTGTGGCCTAAAAAATATATAAGGACATATTAATTTTTGTTTATGTTGTTCCTTTTTGCGTAACATGTACTGTTGTTTGTAGCCACTTGTCGGCTTTTGGAATATGTTGTTTTGTATACCAGCACCCTGTCTTGAGCATCTCTGTTTTTATCCTTTTATATTAAAAAATAATAAATTTAGATCAATTTTTGATAAATGTGTATGTTCTTAAGGCTTCTTGTGTAACTTTCTCTTTTGTACTTCTTCCTCTCTTTTTCCTTTTCCATCCCTGTTTTTCAATTACATTTCTCTTTTTTATTTAGTAAACTCAGCAAGTCTCTGTTTGCTGAGCATAATTTTATATTGCTTCCTCTCTTGAACCAATTGTTAGTTGTATTGACAGATTGTCCATGGTTCAGGTTTGCTGGACTGCCCTTGTGGTGTTTAACGCCATTAGTACACGGGGGCACCATCAATAATGTGTATCGCATTTTATGTTCTGAAAGGCCCATCGTCTTTTGGTCATTTTGTAGACGTCTTCCTTTGATCCCCGATACTGTCGTATTTTCCCTTCCGGGCCTTCTATGGGTCTCCCATTGTTACACATGTTTGCAGCTTTAGACTGCCTACGCTTTGCGCAGACACAGAATACATTTGTTTTTGGGACATGATATTATTTCAGCACGCTATGCATTTTATTTGTTATTCAGTGACTTTTCCTGGGATTTAGTGAACATTTAATTCAAGGTCGACCAACATAACGTATTGTTTCTCTTGAGCCTGGTCAACACCATCTCCTAATGTTTCTAGACAAAACACGGTAGCACAGCTGCAGGTTTTCTAACACGGCACTATAAACTGTGTCTCCACCCTTTGGGGGTTAGAGGGGAGAATTCCAGCAGAGGAACTTTGTTTTTAATAGAATCTGCTTTGGGACTGCAGGGTCGTTTTCATAAGTGGGGTTTTTGTCAGGTGATAATTTGCAGGGGATGCTGCAGCACTCCCCCAATGTAAGCACAGGGAGGGCTGTCACTGTGGTGCTCTATCTAGACCATAGGGCTAAAGCTGCATGCTAGTAGAGGCAGCAGTACGTGGAAAGGGTGGAGAAAGCAGGCTGGTTGATACTTTATGCACCTCTTGGATGCACTTAATGCAAATCGGGCTGTAAAAGCAGTTCTTATACTTTGCAGTGATGCCATTCATTTTATGCAAGGCTGGGTCTCGTAATGCACTGCAGGCAGCATGGACTTGCACTCCACCTTTTTTTTGGCCCCTCGCAGCTCTGATATGCAGTTTTTTTGTGTGCAGAAGTCCTATTCCGTTCTAGTCACCTCGCTGACACGGGCTCTGATGCTGCCGGTTGTTGGCTATGGATAATGGCGGATTTGTTACAAGTGGGAGACTGAGCGGTCTTAAGATGCAGGGTTATGTTCTGAAGCCATGGTTTGGATATGTCTCGCTATCCCATTGCTGTTCCACTTCTTGCACGGTCTTCCCCAGGGTGACACTGTTCCTCTACGTTCACAGTGCCGTGAAGGCCTCTTTATGGACAGCGCTAGGGGAGTCTTCAGACCAGCGTCGGATTGGTAATGAGGGCACTCGGACAATGCCCGAAGGGCCGGTGTCAGAGCTCCAGCTGTGGGCTGCTTTTTTGAGCAGCCTGGGGGCCGATTTGGGCGGTTTCTGAGTTGTTCCATGCCACCAACGGCCCAGTTGGGTTCTGAGTGGCCTTTCTGGAGGTAAATTGGCGTCCATTACCTCCCTTTTACCATGGGGCAGAGGTGTCACTCCTTTTGTTTTGCTGGGCCGGCCCATTAATGTATGCATATTGAGCGAGGGAGGGGGCCTGAGCAAAAGTGGCCTCCCTTGTCTTCAGGTGTGTTTCACCAGTGTTAACGAATCCTTGCATTTTCTTTTTAACACTCCCCCCCCCCCCCACCACACCTTTTTAATAACATTTCGCTGAAGCAGTGTTTTGCGGCAGCGTAGTATGCAAATGTGGGCCACTTTTTTTTTGCGTGCCCAGGCCGATTTTCAATCCCAATCCAACCCTGCTTCAGACACCTGTTAACTCTGCAGAATAGAGGCTGGTATTCTGCTAGGATGTCATTACTGCCCTTTAGCGGGTTGTGTAGTGCCAAAGCGTTCATAAGTGTTTCTTTCAGGGAGAAGTGTGGCACAGGAACATGCAGCAGAGGGCTGCTTCTTAGGGTGACCATGCGTCCTATATTTGCCAGGAGTGTCCCTGTTTTTCACCTTTTGTCTCAGCAATGTTCATTAATTCTAGTACATGTCCCGGCTATTAGAGAAGGTCAGCTGAACACAGAGGGAGACAAGGTTTTGTGTGTTTAGTGCAGAATTAGTCAGCAGGGGCCAGTGTGATGCAGTTAAGTTAACAGATGATACTGTGTGCACAAAGTGCACTGATGTCCTCCTGGTGCTTCCCAATCCGTTTTCTATGCCGGTGAGCGCTGCCAGTGACACCATACTGTACCCCTGGTGGATGAAAACTGTAGTCCTACTTCTCTGTTTATAGAATGCCCTGGTGTTCGGCTGTCACAATCCGGTCACTCTACTTCTTCGGCATGTCACTACTAGTGTCACGAATGTAAACATACTGCCATGCTGGGGCAGGAGGGAGGATTGATGTGCGTGTGGGGGGGGGGGGGGGGGGTCTGTGGGTTGTGTGTGCCCTGCCCAGTGACAGGCCGGTCAGCGCTGCAATAACCTCCTTCTGAGGGTGATTTCTCTCACTTTCCCATCTCCACCTCACGCCACTTCACTGCTGGACACCAAAACACACAGGAGACAGCTGCACTATGACAAACATGACACACGTACGATATACAACATGACCATCACTAAACACTCTTCGGAATGCTTTGAGGTGCCTACGTCTTCGGGGAAGAGGTGTAGCCTTTGCATCATGGTCCTTCGGAGGAGCGTCTTCGGGAGCATGCCGTAGATTGCCAACTTTACGACCTATAAACGGAAAAAGAAGTACACAGCGTATGAAAAAGGGAACACATATTACCAGAAAACTAGAACGGGCCCACTGAACCTTCACTGAGAACGGAAAACGTCACCTCTGACGTTTACGTCCTTGCTTCTAATGAGGTAGGCATTACAACAGCCTATGAGGAGAGTCGTTGCTGCCTGAAAGGACTAACATTGATGCGGAGCATTTTGAGAAAACAGTTGCGCGTGCATGCACGGAGTGTGCGTGGGGGACATCTTGAGGATTTTGTGGTCCCCTGTTGGGAACAGTTTTCAATTTATGATCCAAATCCAGCTCTTTCATGCGTCTTTGGCCAGGCCACTTCCAGGCACACTTGTCCAAATTCTAAATATGTTTGCATCTAATATTCAGGGATAGTGATGTGCGTTTTCAATATTGTAACATAACTGCAGGCAGCTCACTAATACTGCAGCAAATAATCTTTGTGACAGCCTCCCCATTTCTCATATGCGAGGTCTTGTTTGGACCTAAAAGAAACTTTTTTTTTAATGGATGTTGCATGAAACAAACAACATTTCTCTGCAAAATGTCTGTAATAGACTCACACATCAATCACAATAAAAATAACTTGAAGGAAAAACGGTATTTAAAACAATCTGTTTAAGAATTATTAAAGGTCATCAGGGCAATAATCTCTACAGAACAGAGCTCTATCCGGGGTCCCTGAAAGGCTGTGCCCTGGGCCAGAGGCTCATTGGCCATGCCTTAAAACGTCTCTGCTGCACGCGCACCACACACCTCAACAAGGAAAGAAAGCTCATAACTTCTGCGAGAAGACAGGCACGCTCATTACAGCTTCACTCTCCAGCGCCCTGAAACCATTTTGAATATACAGATGAGATAAATACTGCTCAATATGATTTATTTTGCCTGGGAGGCCAACAAGCAGGGCTGAGAGGGACTAAGCCTTTTCTATGCTGCTTGGTGTCGGGAGGCAAAGAAGCACAAAAGGAGCATACCAAACCGCCCAGACAGGCGGCCCTCGCATGTGTACAATGGACCCCGCGCACTGCGTCTTCGCACTGCTCGACCAACCCTTCTGTTCCTTACTTACAACAGGAAATTCAGAAAACCAGAAAACCTTCCGCTCAACGAACACTACCCTGCCTGGTCGGCACACAGGAAGTAAAAGATGGGTTGTTAGCATGTAACTTTGTATTTTTTTCCTAAGCTCTTTACTTAATAAATGGTAAAAGCTCACACTAGAAGGGGAGGCCTTGAGAAGCGAGGAAGAGGAGTTACCTAAAAGCGCAAATGACCAGGATAAAAAACAGCAGCATTTTCGGTCATTTTGAAGATTTTTTGACAAACGATTCTAGTGCTGGCAATGGGTAGGAGTAATGCTAGCACCCTTTCAGTGTGTCGGTGTATTCGGTGTGTACGGTGCTGCAGCAATGGGTTGGTCAACAAACAGTCGCCTATTGCAGGCTCTTTGCTTCTTTCTTTGTAGTCAGTTCTGTGTGAGCGCTGATGTGCAGCAGATTCTGGGGTAAGACAGTGTAGAGGCACCTATGAAGGCCTTGATGGAATCCTGGTGCTGCCAGAAGAATGTGAGACAGCTGGGACCAAGGGGGTCTGGAATTTGCTTTGAGTTAAAAATCTAAAAATCTTGGGTGTACAGAGTGGGGTTATGCTCAACCCCAAGCAAGGAATTAGAGTACATCTTAGATATGCCACAAACATTCAACTCGCCTGCTTGCTAAGGCAAGGTCGTTTCTTTTCAATCCGATAACTTTTTCAGGCTTACTGGTCCTGTTTGGAGAGGAAGCACTAGCAGCTAGAGCTGAGTAAATAGCTGCCGGCGTACTGCGGCGCAGTGAATTCAGTGCAAGTCTGGAGAGCGCAAGACTAGACTGCAGAGCCCGGTGCTGTAATCAGCCAATCAGACTTCGGCTCCCTTAGTCATGGCCCTTGGCGCTGGTCGGTGTACACACACTAGCCACTGGTGAGGCATGCACTACTGCCATGCTCTGTTCAGCGTTCTGGTGGTGACAGCAGTGAAGTTCAGTTTGGTCTGCCCTGACAGATTTTGCGCTGTAAGGCAGGGTGCCAGGCAGTACCCTCAGATTACACCTTCCACGTGTTGGAATTGCCCGCAACCCAGGTAAACTGAAAATATGAACCGTTAATGAAGTATCTTTTGTATGTTCACCATGTCTGCACTGGTGATGTGATCCTGGTTCAATTGTTTGTAACCAAACTGTATGCAGGGTGCGTGGCTGAGACACACATTATTTCAGTCTCAGATCAACTGGTTATCTCCCACACCACTATCTTGAGACATCAGGACACACCTGACGGGGCAGGCTGCGGGGTTGGTGCTGTCGGGTTAGTCGGTGATGGAGAGGATTAGCTGGGTGTCGTGGGCCACCTGCCACAAAGGTAACCTGAAAGTGTGAAACCCACGGAGGTGTGCATAACCCTTCATGTATCCATCCATTACGTCGGCACTGCGAATCTTTGTTGGTTGGTTGTTTTTTTAAACTTCTGACTTCTTACATTCTGTCAGAAAGCCACTCACCCAGCACCTGATGGGCCAGCATAAGCTAACTGCATTACTTGTGCCGCATTCAATAGAATAAAAAAAAAAAATTAAACAACAAGGGGTGGTGATGGACAGAGTTTCTGAATTAAGCATTCAATAGAATATGCATCCGGGGAAAATAAAATAAAGAGCCCATAGAGCGTCCTGGCTGTATCTGCATTATTCAAGGAAAACAAATATTGAGCTTCAAACTACAGTGAAACCTTTACACAGCAGGTTATGTCAGGACAGAAGGACTATATTGGTCTTTGCAGTCATCCACTAATGCGTAAGGCAGAACAGTCCGACAAAAAAAGAAGGTCTCAGGACACGGTTTGCTGAACGTACCCATCCTAAACAGCTTCATGATGATAGACAGGGCGAGTTTTCATCATGCCTGCCCACTTTGTCAGAACAGGGAGAATCAGTAGGTAATAAGCGATGGGTTGGGGTGCATCACTCAGCACTGAAAAGGAGGCTGGAGAACAAAATCAAACTTCTAAGTCCAGAAAGAAGGCTCTGCTTGGTCACAATCTGAAGAGTTCTCTTCTTAAACCCCGGAGGACCAACATCTGCATCACAACCAAGCCAGCCTTGTCAATCCAAGGTTGGACAACCAGTCTGGTCAGAAGAAAAAAGAAGTGGG
Organism: Lissotriton vulgaris; assembly: GCF_964263255.1. Lineage (NCBI taxonomy): Eukaryota > Metazoa > Chordata > Amphibia > Caudata > Salamandridae > Lissotriton > Lissotriton vulgaris. Next base: position 1,852,962,029 of record NC_141691.1, read on the forward strand.
ATTCCTGTAGAAGAGCAGCTGTCACCCGCCTAGGCTGGAAAGACTGGGTAATGAAATTAAGTGAAATAATGAAATGAAATTAATTTGTACTTGTAAAGCACACTTATACCCCAACCGGGGTTTCCTGGCGCTGTACGCATACCGCTGTGGAACCCTTCCTGGCTTTTCCCTGGGAAATGTCCACTCCTGGGCACCCCCAAGGTGAAGCCGGGCATCCCAGCGCTATTGGGGCCATTGTGGAGATTAAGCAAGCTATTGACCAGAGTTGCAGAGTGGGACCCATGATTAGAATAGGCACCGAGGCGAGAATTATCAGGTCCGAGGAAATTGAGCCCAAGACCCGCCGAGGCGGGAATTAAACCCTGGTCCCAGGCCAGACCTCTGCATCAGGGTCTGCCGCTCCAACCACTTGAGCCACACTTCTCCACTAAGGGTGGGACAAACGCAGAGTATCACAGCACTCGTCTCTTAACTTGCGCAGTGCTTGACTGATGATAAAGTCGAAGCGGCACAATCAGCCACAGAACAAGCCCACGCTGCAGCAAAGCATGGTCAAAGTAAAAGATGAAATAGAATGATACTGAATAACAAAGGAATGGTCAGAAACATAACGGGGAATTATAGCTGCCAAGGTTTTCTCATTTACATCTGGGCTTTTCTACCTTTGTGGTTTGCTTATGTGTGACGTTTCAAAGACGCGTGTGATACAAAATCGACACTTTATCAGAAGGCGAACAGAGGTGGATAGTAGAGCTCTAGCTTGCTTTTTCAATCCATCCAGGAACATTTATTTAATGTTAATAAAATATCAAAAACACAGTAATGAAAAACAATACTGATAACCCTCACACCTAGCCAGGGCCAACTGGCAAGTCAAGCCCAACAAAGACATTTGTTCCAAGCTTAGTCACATCCTGATAACTGTTGACACTACATGCAATGGAGGATCCCGGCTTGCTCCAAGCCAGGTGCGGAAAGGTCAACTGGTCATGGATTTTTTTCCCTTTGTGATGTTTGTTGTGCTTGTTCTTGGGGAAAGGAACTAGATGTGCTAGAGTGCAAATATAATAGTGTGCCTAATTGATGGCTGATGTGCAGTACTGTTAGGTCGCATATGGAAAGAGCTATACAAAAAAAGATAACATTTAAAGTTAAAATGGACTGCAGTTTGTGTTTGTTTCCAGAGACTGTCGTGTTGCAGGCTCTGCACCCAAGGGGAGTGGGGGCATGGCAGTAGGCCCTGCCCAGAGACCAGAGCCTGCTGCGTCCAGCCTAACAGCATGCAGATTGGAGCCACATGAAACAGGTGCAGGTCTGCATCAAAGTATTGGTGTACTCAACCGAAGGTAGTGAGTAGTAGACACTGCAGCCAAGAAGACTGGGCGCGTCATGCCCTAATCTCAGAGACTGCTGCCCGTGAGCAAGGGCTGTGTGCAAACAAACTCTAGAAGTGCATGGAGGAGCCTAGCATCAAAGACAAGTGTGTATGTTTACACCCGGAGGGCTCTGGTACTGGGCGGAGTAGGTGCACAGTACAGCCTAGGTAATGCCCTACTCCCAGAGACTGCTGTCCATGAGCAAGGGCTATGCGAAATGGACTCGAAGCGCACGAGTGGCCTTGTGTCAAAGACCAGTGTGTAGGCTTACACCCGGCGGGCTCCGCTGCTGAGCGGAGTAGGCACACAGTGAGGCCATAGGTAATGCCCTGTGACCAGAGCCTGCCGTCCATGGGCAAGGGCTGTTTGCAAGTGCACTCTGGAAGTGCATGAGTGGCCTTGTGTCAAAGACCAGTGTGTAGGCTTACACCCGGCGGGCTCCGCTGCCAAGCGGAGTAGGCACACAGTGCGGCTATAGGTAATGCCCTGTGACCAGAGCCTGCCGTCCATGGGCAAGGGCTGTTTGCAAGTGCACTCTGGAAGTGCATGAGTGGCCTTGTGTCAAAGACCAGTGTGTAGGCTTACACCCGGCGGGCTCCGCTGCCAAGCGGAGTAGGCACACAGTGCGGCTATAGGTAATGCCCTGTGACCAGAGCCTGCTGTCCATGGGCAAGGGCTGTGTGCAAGTGCACTCTGGAAGTGCATTAGTGGCCTTGTGTCAAAGACCAGTGTGTAGGCTTACACCCGGCGGGCTCCGCTGCTGAGCGGAGTAGGCACACAGTGCGGCCATAGGTAATGCCCTGAGACCAGAGCCTGCTGTCCATGGGCAAGGGCTGTGTGCAAGTGCACTCTGGAAGTGCATTAGTGGCCTTGTGTCAAAGACCAGTGTGTAGGCTTACACCCGGCGGGCTCTGCTGCCGAGCGGAGTAGGTGCACAGTGTGGCCATAGGTAATGCCCTGTGACCAGAGCCTGCTGTCCATAGGCAAGGGCTGTGCGAAGTGCACTCTGGAAGTGCACGAGTGGCCTTGTGTTAAAGACCAGTGTATAGGCTTACAGCCGGCGGACAGTGCGGCCATAGGTAATGCCCTGCGACCAGAGCCTGCTGTACAGTGAGCTTTGTCTCAGCAACCATTAACAATCAAGGTTAATTAATGAGTGGTGGGTTCGGGGTGAGAGATAGCTGCAATGCTTCTGGCAAATGTATTCGTTTGTTTTTTCTAGATTTTGTTATACAAGAATAAAACCCCTTGTTCTGCAATTTTTTAAGGGATTTTGATGGTGTTTTATAGTAAGACATTCTCTCTCTCTCTCTGGTATTGTACGCTGCTTTAATTTGCAGTAATGTTGTACGGCTTTTCATGGTTTCTGCAGTTATATTGTGTTTAACTCTTGTGAGAACTTTTGTTACCTTAGCTCGGCTCTCTATATTTTGATCTCAGCAAGTATTTCTTCGAACGTTCATCATGATCCCTTTAGGAGTGTAAAACTATAAAGTAAACCGTTTCAAATTGTCAAGTTGGAGAACAATATACTTGAACTGAACTTCGAAAATACACAGTCAATACGCAGAAAAAACACCCACAATAATTAAAAAAAAGACAATTTGAATAAACAATCCCATAAGAATTTCTCCAAGGAAGCTGTGAAATGAGTATATAAGTGCTCCACGAAGCGTGTTCACCACCCACCCCCCTGGCGCCCCCCTCCCTCCTTTCTAATCTGTCTCCCTTATGCAGAGGACAAGGAATTGGATGTCTTAACGAGCTGACACTGGCCTCACTCAGGCGAGTCTCCTGAGGAATGTATGCCGTAGGCAGCAGATTCTCCTCCACCCCCCCGCCACAGACTGAGTGTCTCTTCCCTGAGATGCAGCTGCCCACGGACACATGATAAGCAGTCTCTGTGCTGCGGCTGTGCAGGGCAGGACGTCCCATCAGATATCACTGGAAGCTAAAGTTCTATTGTGTGCTGTGCACATTAGCTATTCACTTATGCAGACACAGCACAGCAGCTCAAGAAAGGAGGCCCACATCCGACCAAATCACCGACCGATGCACGACATGTCCTCGTGTCACCAGATAATTGGGCGAGATCACGAAGCACCGCTTGACAATCATAAAAACAAATCCCTGGTCACAGTTTTTTTTGTAATCTAGCACACAGTAAAGAAAACAGCAAAGGAGACAAATGGCAGTACTTGAGGCAAAAAAGTGTCTTAATTCGTAAAGCGTTGTTCAGTGTTATAGAGTACAGTGGAGGGCAGCGTCGTACAAGATAGTGTCGTACTGTAGAGTGTCAGAGTGGAGCGGTGTACACTGGAGTTGCTTAGAGCAAAATGGTGTGGAGTGGTATAGAGTGGCATAGAGTCAGTGGCGGCGGTCAGCTGTGGAGTGGGGTGGACAAATGGGTGCAAAAACTAAAATTCATGCCAACATGCATTAGGTTATCATTTTAAAGTTAAAATGTTTAACTTTAAAACAATAATGTAAAATGCATGTCAGCCAGTTAGGGCATAATACACATAAAATACATTTAAAAAAGAATGAAATAAAGCTCACTTCCCCTGCTGCACGTCCTCGTTCCATCCCGGTGTTCTTCTCCCCTCGGGTCCAGCCAACTCCCCTAACCAATCTAGGCATTGCTCTCATGCTGTTAACAAGCTGGTGAGCGCGTTGAAAGTCGGAGTTCTTGTGGAGTGACTGGATCGCTTGACGAGAGTTTTTGAAGTATTGAAATCACAGAATTTATTACCAATATAGCTGAGCAAGGCAGTGCCCCCCGAGAGGCGTTTTTGTCGTATTGGAGTGTCTTCACACGGCGATGTGACACAAAGGGTTCATCCAGATCTGTGTGGCATAAGTCCTTGAATCGCCCTGTCCTGAGGAGGCCAAGATTGGTCGGAAGGCCGAAACGCGACCGCGTCAACACTTTACACAAAGAGGAGTCTGCTCAAATTATAAAATCTATTTGGAATTATTCATTGACACAATCTTCACATTTAAGTTCTACATCTAACCGAACCGATTGTGTTTGACTACTTTGAAGTGCACTCCCTAGAACGAATAGGAGGGCACTCAGTCTTTGCTTACATTTTTTCTGGGTGAAAAGGAATTTTGTGATTACATTTCAATTGTATGAATTCTGCTTATTTGTTTCTTCTTGTTGTATATATTAGTGTACATATGTATTTATATATGTGTATAATGTAAATCTGAAATGTATGCAAACTTAGAGGATAAAAATTCCCTTTGATTACGATAAATAAAATATGTAATCACATCTTCAATGATATGTGGTGGTATTTCCATTTAAAAATATCATAGAATGGAGGGGCTTAGAGTTGAGTAGAGTGGAGTGGCGTGCATTAGTGTGGCATACAGTGGGGTGATGTAGAGTAGAATAGCATTGAGTGAAATACCGCAGAATGGATTGGCGTACAGTGCAATAGTGTAGTGCGGAGTGGTGTAAATTGGAGTGGTGTAGAGCAGCGTACAGTGGAGTGGCATACAGTGTAGTGGTGTACAATGGAGTGGATTAAAGTGACGTACAGGGATAGAGTGGAGTTGAGTAGAGTTGACTGGCATGCAGAAGAGTGGTGTAAACTGGAGTGCCCTAACTATAATAGTGTAGAGTGGGGTGTTGTAGAGTGGAGTGGCTTAGAGTGGAATAGCATACAGTTCAGTGGAGTAGCATGTCGTAGAGTGGAGTGAGGTACAGTGTAATGGCATACAGTGCAGATGTAATGTGGCAGGAATATAGATTATGGGTGTAAATGGTAAAACAAATTGTAGTAGGTGTAAATGCTTTAAGAAGTGTTTAAGGTGTAAGTCTCAAAACATTTTGTTATGCATTGTGCAACAATACACCGTGGTACAGCCCGATGACAAGGCAGTAAATGATTGGCTAATGGCTGTCTTTACAAAACATAAAAAAGGCAATCATGTAGTTTTCAGCACACTTTGGCTGCGTTCTCGGTAGGACCTCAGATATAGGTAAGCAGTAGGTTTTATTGTTGTTCCCTACCTTTTTAAAAGTGGTAATAGGTAGTGAAATGTATTTATTATTTAAAAAAAAAATTAAAAACACTTTAAGGAGAACCGCGCTAGTACCTACAAGGTACAACAGTAGTGACAGGAAAAATAAAAAAATACATAGAAAAAATGTAAATACACTGTAGTACATTATATTAGTGAAATATAGTGTGGTACAGTGCCTTAATAATGTTATAACAAATGTATGAAAAAAAAAATTCAAGTAGCAAGGTAATTTGTAGGTATTACTGCGGTACATCAGACTCGTTTGTAAAGAATTAAATATGTACAAAATTGAAAATCCTCTGTAGTACACTATATTTGTGAACTATAATGTAGTACAGTGTACTATTTTTTTAATATATATATATATATATAAAATAAAAAAGAAATAAGTATTACAGTACATCCTAGATCGTACCAAAGTACTATCTAGATTGTGCCGCCATACTCTGTAAGCTTTTTAAAAATATATAGAAACTTATAAATAATTTGCTCTACCTATTACCACGTTAACAAAGTGGTAATAGGTAGTGAATATATAAAACCTAATACATATATCGAAGGCGCTAACCAAGAACACAGGCAAAGTGTGCTTAAAGTATCATGGGTATCTTGAACTTTTGTAAAGGCAGCCATTAGTCAATCACCTAATGCCTAGTCATAGGTATGTACTGCAGTACTTCCGCGATATTTCGAAGAACTACTGTGGCCACAGATATCTCTAAGTTAAAATGCCTTATAACTTTCAAAATACTTACCCTACTTACTTGTACTACAAAAAGGACCATCAGCACACAATATATAACCCTGCCACATTTCATGGACATCAGACTCTCTGTTTTGGCGCTATGACGAATACAAAAGTCTATGTAAAATGCATTGGGAGAAAAAAGCGTTTTGGGACACACCTTTTTTCTTTGCGTACCCTTGACAAATCACTATGAACCTTTGCATCATCCACCAAGGTAGGACAAGCAATACGTTTGCAAAGTTCTGTGGCCATTCATCAAGCAGGCTCAAAGTTATTGGGGTTAGTTAGTGTTCCTCGTTCACAGGTCTGTTCAAGTGTTATTCACATTTTGGAGGCGATTTTGATTGCTTCCGCCTGACACCGACTCGGTCCTGAGACAAGCCGATACAGGGTCGGCGGTCCCGACTGCCTAATTAGGATGCAACCGAACACTGTTCGGTCACATTCCTACATTTCGCTATGAGAGCATGCATTACGGCAGTAAACCGGCAAGAATACATGCTCCCATAGGGAAATGGGAGGTGTGGCTCATCACTGCACCCCGTGACAGACACCTAAAGGTGCCTGCCACGGGGTGCAGGGATCAACAGGGGGACATCATAGGTGCCCCCTCAACCAGAGGCCGCAGACTCAAGAGGGCCACCAAACATGCTTTCAACAGGCCGGCATGGAAACCATGATGGAAACCAGGCATTATTATTATTTGCACTTATAATGCACAGCTACCCAAAAAGGGTTTCCCGGCGCAATTTGTAGATTCACGGAGGCTGGGGAGATTGTAAATGTCTAGGTGTTAAAAAGCCATGTTTTTAAGGCTTTGCGAAATGTTGTATAATCAGTCTTGGTTCGTAGTGAAAAAGGCAGTGAATTCCACAGAGAAGGACCTAAATAGGATAAAGATCTTCCGCCCATCCGGGAAAGCTTGATTTTAGGAACAACAAACTTCTCTTGCTTGGAGGAGCGGAGAATACGAGAGGGAGAGTAAGGGCAGACAAGGGATTGAAGGTATTTCAGTGCACTACCTACTTTAATGTTTTGCATGAAACGGAGCGCTTTGAATTTGACTCGGTTTTCAACCCTGAGCCAATGCAGGTTTCGAAGGTGTTGGGAAGTGGGAGTAGTTCTAGGGAGCTTGCATAACAGCCTAGCTGCAGAGTTTTGTACCATCTGCAATCTACGTGTTGTGGCTTTATTTGAACCCAGATAAAGCACATTATCGTAGTCAAGCCTAGAAGTAATCAAGGCGTTGACTACGGTTTTTCGAGTGGACTCTGGCAACATCCAGCAGATTTTATTTTAGCCATTTGAGGATGGCAAAACACATGACAGTGGATTTTACTGCTTGCAGGTGCATATTAAGAGATTCATCAATAATGATGCCCAAGTTAAGCGCTTGGGAGAAGGTGAAGGGAGAGTACCCATTTCGCATGGCCAGTGTTGGTGACCCCACAAATTTTTGTTTTTACCAAATATGAGCACTTAGGTTTTTTCTCCATTTAGTTTAAGAAAGTTCTCCTGCATCCATGATGCTATTTTGATTAGACCCACTTTAAGGGGAGAGGAGACATTTGTATTCTTGGAGGAGAGAGAAACAATAAGTTGGGAATCATCAGCATAAGAATATAGCGTCAGCCCAGAATTTTCTACTACTTCGGCTAAAGGACTCATACAGATTAAACAGTAGGGGACTAAGTACGGAGCCCTGTGGCACACCATGAGCAAAAACATGCATATTGGAGCAAGCTGTTCGGGAGAAAACTTGAAATGTGCGCTTAGTCAGAAATGAGGCAAGCCAGTTGAGAGCTGTGCCGCGGATGTCCAGGGAGCCAATACAGTGTGAGATACCGTATCAAATGCGGCGCTTAAATCCAGTAGGATAAGTGCCACTGTGTCTCCCTTATCCAAGTGACAGCGTATGTTTTCTGTGACTCCTAACAAGGTGGTTTCTGTAGAAAATCCAGCTCTAAAACCCGATTGACTAGGATGCAATACATTTTGAGTGGTTACAAATTGAGCTAAATTCTGGTGAACATGCTTTTCTAGAATTTTTGAGAGCACTGGCAGTAGAGAAATAAGCCAATAGTTTGAGGGTTGGTCAGGATCGGCTCCTGCTTTTTTCAGGAGTGGATGTATCATTGCATGCTTACAATCAGGTGGAACGGTTCCTTCCAGTAAGGAAGTATTGAGGAGATCTGTGATAACATCCAGCCACGGGGAATCAAGCTGCTTGAGTACAGAGATGGGTAAAGGATCTTTTGGGGATCCAGATTTGATATTATTGAGAAGTTTTATTAAAGTGACTGAGTTCAGCTTAGGCCAAAAATCAATACCATCAGAGGTCTCGGTAAGCACCATATAGTTATTGCATTTTTTGTGGGCAGTAAGAGGTGTAGATGATTATATCGGAGTAGAGACATTTATCTTGCGCCAATATAATTTGTTGATAGATTTTATCAACTTTTTGTGTAAAGAAAGTGGCCAATGTTTCACATTGCTGCTCATTTAGGGACGGAGGCGTAACTATAGTTTTAGAGCCTGCAAGCTCCTTCACCATATTAAATAGCGTTTTGGAGCAATTTAGAGCATCAGAAATAGTAGAGGACACATAATCAGCTAGAGCCTTTCTGCAAAGGGTATGGTATTTTTTTTTACTTGATTTTTTAAGCATTTTTTGCTTCAGATGTGTCATTTTTTCTCCACCTTCGCTCTGATGCTTTGCATTCCGATTTTTATTTTTTCAGCAGTTCCGTAAACCAGGGTGCTGGGGGGTGGTGACTATTAACTTTTTTATTAGTAAGTGGTAGACAAATGTCTATTGCAGTAAGAAGCCATTTCTGCACCGTGGCATCATAACCCCAAGCGCGGAAAGGCCTGCTCTTTGGGATTACAAGCGGTTCCGACGGGCCTGTCGGAATCCAGCCACAATGACTGGCCTGTTTCAATTCCGACCGGCTGCATTTTTATCAGACGGTCAAAATTGAAATAGGCGATGGCGGTCGGAAAAACTCTGACCGATGGTCAAAGGCTTTCTGACCGCCATCGTAATAGGCCCCTTTGTCTCCACCCACCAGAGCCTGCAGCATGGAGCAATAGGTCAGCCCACGTCAACATTCAGCATTTTGCTCTTGCACATCCACCTATGCCGTAGTCCACTTCAGTGCAAGGGCTGGTCGGCCAATCTCTACTTTCATTTTATGTTTTTAGTTATGCTTGTGATGGGTCATGGTTTGCTTATTTGTTTGGTAACTTATGCACGCCGCCAATACATTTAATTTTTTAATTCTTTTCAAATGTTCATGGCTACGGAATATGTTTTCAAAAATATCCAACCACCCCCAAAAAGTTGGTGCCATACTAAGTTTGCCACTGCTGATCTCTCTTGGTGTAGCACACTAATGATGGCCAGGGAAATTACTCTCAGTTATAGAAACTTTTGCTTGACGGTGGGTGGGTCCGGTGAGAGATTGCACAAAAAGACGCAATGTTCTACATGCAAGAATATTAGTCAATGCTGTGGGTCATCATGGATACACACATGTTGTTACAGATCCTGGATGCATAGATGTAAAAGGCCTGCTTTCCTACATTTTGCTTTTTCCACTTCTTAATTTGCAGTCTGATGGTGTCATGGCAGCGAGTATCCTGATAACCAACAGATGGCGAGCTTGTCTGCAAGATAAGAGGGAGTTCTGGTCATGATGGATTTGTAAAAGATGCAGCTTGCTTCAAAGATGGTGTGGGCTGGAAAGGTAAGCCAATGGAGTTCCATCAGGATGGGGGTTATGTGATCATGTTATTTCAGGCGCTGGATAAGACCTACTGCGGTGAGCAGGATGCCCTTAAGGGGTGTGCAGTATCCTACTGTTGTGCCAGTTTGGAGTCTCGGAGATGATGAAGCAAAGCATTATCACCTTCCAGATGCAAGAATATGAGGACTTGAACATCAATTCTGAAGACGCTTTCTGGAAGAAACAGTTTGACTTTCTTTTGAAGAGAGAGCTGGTAATGGACCATTTTCTTTTTTTGGCAATGTTTTCCTTGAGGGTAAGTTGGTGTCTAGGGTGAATCCAAGTGACTTGGCAGTCAGGTTTGTGCTGTTGTTTTTTTGTTCTGGGCAAATACCGGGAACACCATATTGGTTAGGTTGAGCTTCAGGCATGCACAGACACACAAGCTTGGGTGATATGCAGGCACTGTTTGAAGTGTTGGATGGCTGAAGAAAAGGAGACTTTAGAGTAGAGTTGTGCATCCTCTGCCTTTTGGTATGTTTTGGTCTGTGATTAGAGCACCAATCTGCTTAGCGTAGAGGTTGAAGATGACCGGAACCAGTCTGGGACCCTGCGGGACTCTGCAGGTGATGGGACTCTTTGGGACCTGAAGTTGGCCATGTGAACAAGCTGGGGTTTCATGGGTACAAAGGAATACAGCCAGTGAAGAGCACAGTAGGTGAATCCAACATGAGGGTCCAGTGTGTATGAGGGTGGGAAGATCAACACAGTCAAAGGCAGCTGGGAGGTCCACTAATATCAGGAGGTGGGGGTGATCTTCATATGCGGTCAAGAGGGCATGGTCTACGATGTGCAAGGTAGAGGCATCCATGCTGTAGAATGATCCGTAGTCAGACTGGTAGCCGTGCAGGGGATGGTTGCACAGATGTGATCTGGGAGTTGAACATAGACTGTGTTTTCAATGAGTTTGCTGCTGATTGGAAGGTGAACTATAATGTAAATATCTCAATCTATCCATCAGACAGGGCCGGCAATTCTGGTGCAGGAAACAACCAGGCAGCTGCCGTGGGCCACCAGCAAACGTGTGCTCTTCGCCTAGAATAAGCAATTGTATCCCATTTTCCTATAATGTACGATCAGGGAAGAGGTATCTGTGTCACTGCATCCAAGGTGCCAAAACACACCAGCCGTGGGATGTTTGTTTTACGCTTTATACTCTTAGTCATCTTTCTGTTGCATTTCTCGCCTAGATGTATCCCCGCTGTCCTCTTGTGCATGTGGACGAATTACCGATAGCTGTAACATGTTATGAACTCGCAGTATTTTGGTGGAAAGTAGGAGTATTTGCATCGCCATAACTTTATAACATAGCTTTATGGACATAGGATTACTTATTATGCGCTCGTTGTTTCGTGATACAGAGGAGGTTTACAACTGTTCGCGACGTGCCCAAATGTGTAAAACTACGCGGTGATATTTACATCGACATAAAACGATCTACTTTGGTATAAATTGGCACTTTTTAAAATATCAAACCTTGTAACAGACAACGAAAGAAAGCACCAATGCCGAACAATACAGGGAGAAACATGAACAAAGTACTCAAAATCAGGTTAGGTTACGCTGCCCTCTAGTGTCCATTTCAAAGCATACACTGCTACCTGAACTAAATTCGACCTAAGTTACACAGAAAAAAGCAACTTTATATTTTGTAGCATATCTTGAGTAGTGTAGAGCTTTGTGTACAATACAGGCCACCCTGTAGAGGTTATTCATTTCAATAGGTTGCCAGTGGAATGTGAAACTCACAGGCGGAACACGTTCGGACATTTGTTCTTGCGAGCTGCCTAGCTGTGGCATCTGAAGGCACATTTAGGGGCGACAGGTGAAACTTCGGACCACCACAACGAAGGAGATAATGCAGTCAAGCCTTGAGAGTAGCCAGAATTGCAGTACTGCTTTGAAATCGGATTCCGGGGTATAGTATGTAATGCCACGTGGCAGTCCGAGCTGGTGAAGGGTGCTTTTCGCTCGTATGTAACGCGAGCTTGAAGTGGGAGCTTTCTGTCCACGGTGACAGCCTGGGAGTTATTTAAATTAACTAGTGATGGCCTGCACTCAATTCAAGAGAGTTCAGACCAGCGTGGCCGGAATGGAGAACACAGGGGATATCACGAGAGAAACTATTTTTGAGGGTTCATACAGGTGGTGGAAGTCAACCGGGAATGGATACCTTGAGAATCAGGAGTTCAGAGACGGCATCACATGCAGCTGAATAGCATCAGAGGGTAAGTGATAAAAGAGGAGGGTGCCTGAGCACCAAGGGGCTCAATGCAAAGACTGAAGAGTGTGCGGATATAATGGGTCCATGGGGAGTATCTTGTTTTGAAGAGTGTGTTGTTTACTTTTATTTGACGGTGTTCATCCTCCAAGTGAGAGGAAATCCAGCTGATGACAGTTCTGTCCACTCCCATAAGGTCAAAGAGATGGAGAAAGATCTAGCAGGCTAAGGAGGCATCCGCAATACAGGGGAATTCAGGATGCACAGGTTATCATCAGTTATTGGCAGTCTGGCTGCCTCTATACTACAGCCATCTCCAACACCTAAAAGGAGGTTGTCGAATGGATAATTTTCCAATACACATTGGTTACTTTGTGAGGCAACACAGCTTTGTGCCACTGCTCACGGTATCCCACTTCACCTTCTCACTCTATCCTCTCTTCTGCTTCACTTTCTATATTATTTTCTCATTTTCCCCATATTTTTACTTCAGTATTCCAAAGTCTAGATTTCGCTCCCCCGATCTTCTCTAACTTTTTATGAGTCCTCTGGGTGTGAGGGTCATATATGACTTTATTTTCTGTCCCTCGCCTCTAGGTTGAACATGACAGAAAAAAGGACATCAAACTATCGCCCTAAATAGTGCAGGGGGCGGTGTGCCCTTTCTCAGATGGCACCCACTCTGTCGGGCTCTCAGACGAAGCTTTACATCGAGAGTGCAAAATGGGGCTCTGTTGTAAAGTTGACTGTCCTCCTGACCCTACATAGGCCGAGCCGACCATCGGTTTGGCGGACAGGGTACGCTCACATTCGTGATCGTACCCTGCACGCCAAAATCTCAGATCTACCCGCAGTTATTTCGCCAAGGGGCACCCATTAATGAGCTGAGAATACACCTGTCCATTGAGAGGTCTGAAGCTCAGCCCCTATATCATATATTTTCCATAGAATTACCCCGCCTCCCTAACCTGACTAAGAGCCACTAATGCTATATCACAGTATTCAGCATTCTATACGTCAGTTTTGGATCCTTTGGAAATTCACAAAAAGATCGCTACACAGGCTTACTCTGCCATTTTGTGAAAGTTAGGCGTTGCTGATAACAATATGAACTATAAGTCTCAAGAAAGATTTTATGGAAACAGTTATACCTCTTTTTATTTAACAATTGCTATCACATTGTGCTGTTTTAGAGAGTAGGAATATATTTTAGCAGCAAATTTTCACTTTACAGGAGAACTTTTTTCTTACATAAGAAGTGCTTCTTTGTTAGGTGAATATTCAAAAAAGAGAAGTACTTATTTGCCACATTGGTTTCATGTCTTATCTACAACTGATGTTCTCTTGAACCTTTTTGGTAGATGGATTCTTGATAAATGAAGTGTCTGAGTTTATTGAGAGGGAAACATTAAAAGCATAGCTAAAACAGTTGATATCAGTTAATATAAAAACCAAGCAATTAATACTAACATCCAAGAAGGATAAAAAAACAGGGAATAAGGATACAAAAAACGGGGAATCTTCTAATGGGAGCTGTCCAGGCCTACAGACTCAAAATAAGAAACTGTTACAAAGTCTGACTGCAAATTTCAAGACAAGCCCATTCTAAAACAAACTTTGGGGAAGTTTACCAGCCTGCATCTCTTAAATTGCAACCGTTTAACAACGGGCACCAAGAAATTGTGGCACAAAAAAAAAAGAGAAAGACTTAGAATGTTATCCGGTGATACTTCATCACAAGGACAGTTAGAGATGCTCGTGTTATCATATTGCCCTAATGGAAAACATAATTGACATCAGATCCTAATCCTAACCTGGCCACCCCACCAAACAACGCCCCTTGAAGGCCGCCTGGTTCACCGCAGAACTACAAGAAACCAGACGCTCCTGCAGATGCCTAGAGAAAACCTTGCAAAACCAGAAAACCTCGGAAACACGGAACAATCACTGGAGCGCCCTGAAGGAATACCACCAGCGAATAAGAGACATTAAACGAACCTTCATAAGAGACAAAGTCCAGACCAACGCAACCAATGCCAAGAAACTGTTCAAATTCATTCATTCACATTTCCAAGAACTCTGCGACAGGCTCAGCTCCTACTTCCATCTGAAGATCAAGGTTCTCTACGACAACTTCAACGAACAGACGCCAGATACCACCCCCCCCCCCCCCCCCCCCACCCTCGCCGCTGATAAGCCATTCATCATGACCTGGAATCCCACCACCATAGAACACATCACCACGACCATGAAGAAAACCCACTCAGGAGCCCCAGCGGACCCCTGCCCACTGCACATATTCCACAGGGCCGCCGCTGCCATCGCACCCTGTGTGTCTGTCTTTCACCTTGGTCTCTTCCAACTCTACAGAATTTAAGGTTAAAAGAATAGGACTTCAGTGCTATGACTCTCCCTATCAGGTGGACATATTCATCTTAGTGTACCACTAAGTGGGTGTGATCCACAGCGGATTCTGAAATTTGTCAGTGAGGGTTTCCTGATAGATGTATCAGTCTCTAACCTTCAGAATCAGTGGGAAGCTAGCACAATCTTAGGGAGTCCTTGAGGTGTTTGGATTGGTGGCACACCTTTGAATGAAGTCTTCCAGATATTCTTCTTTGGTTAATTCCTCTTTCACCCCACTGGTATTACAAGTACTTGCAACTTTTAGTTCCCTTTAACCCCTTCGAGGCTGATGACGAGCTGGGCTCGTCATGGTGTAGCCTCCTCAAACACTGATGACGAGCCCAGCTCGTCATGAACAATGGGTTTTTTAAAAAGTCAGCATATCAGCAGAATAAGAGGAGCGCGCATGTGGTTAAGTCCCCACAGGGGCTGTTTCTTGTAGTGACACTTACAGAAGCTCGTAGTGCTGCAAGCTTTGTAACTTCACCAGATAGGCCCATCGTTCTGTCCTATATTCTTGATCCTTGCAACTAAAAACAGAACAATGGGATTCTCTCCTTTCCACTGGAGCCCGGGCAAGAAGCAGGAGATACATTTTAATGAGCTGTGTGGAACTTAAACTGATTAAGAGCACAGGACTGCTTTATAAACAATGTCCAGATGATATCAATTGGATTAGGCTAGCCATTTCTGCAGCGTTTAATATGGCTAGGGTTGAGCCATCGTGGCCAGCACCAAGAGGGGGTAATGAGCTGCGTTTGTCAGGAAACCTGTGTTCAATACAGAGGAGACATGTGCTTTTACCTTCTAATTGCTTGGGGGAGGGAGGGGTAAGTTAATTGAAAATCTTCAGCTTTTAAAGAAGGAGCTCATACGGGTAAAACATTTTTATGCAAAAACCGTAACATGCCACTTAAGCTTTCTTTACTTAACAAGTTTTTAATAATCACTGACATTTACTTCTCAGAAGCTTAAGAATGCAATCAATATATCAATTTCTTTTGTGATGAATCACACGAGAAGGTCTCAAAATGAGAAAGCCCATGCCCATGCTGTTCACTCCAGTGAGTCAAGTCTTCCGGTTGCAGAAGTGATGCTCAAACCTCAGATACTAAAGGGAGGCTTTGAAGATAAAAGAAAGCATTATTCTGAGTCATAATACACATAGGCAGCCTGGTGCTCTGTGTCAATATTCAAAAGGTTGAATATGACAGAAAAGGGTTTCAAGGATAGCAAGATGTGCATGGATGGTTTTGATTTCTAATGTAATGTTCAGAAAGTGTGGAACTCTAGTATACTACGCATTCACAACTCTTTGAAACCCTACAAACATCTATATATATATATATATAAAAACAAAAGTATGTCTGTCTGTGTGTTTGGCCTTTATGCATTACTACACCATTCATCTGATCACCATGAAACTTTGGGAAGCTGTTGAGTACACTCCCGCAAAGGTTTCGGTCAATGTTTTTTTTTTTTTTTTTGTTTTTTTAATCGGCCCCCCAGGGCCCTCATAATCTTTCGAATACTGAAATTGACAGCGAATTTGCGAGCATCGTCACAGTTATGACCCCCACACGGATATCGATTGGTCAATCTACATCAGAAGCACGAAAGAAAAAGGCATTACGAGCTTCAGACACAGACGAGCAATGGGAAGCAAGATTAGAAGCTGTTCAAATACAAACTGCTCAAGCCCGTAATTATCAAATCAACAAGCAACGAGAATCAAGATTGGAAAACGATCAATTACGCACTGCTCAAGCCCACTCGAATGAAACAGGAGAGCAAGCAGAATCAAGATTGGAAGCCAATCGAGGACGCACTGCTCAAGCCACACTTAGAAATGTTTTCAAAAATAAAATGAATATGTTTCAATAACAATGACACAATGTAAATTTAATTTTATCATAACGAGTTTACTTGAATTTCCTTTCTTCCGAGATCGCAGCAATGCGCGACGGGTAAGCTAGTCATTATTAATGAACCTACGGCACAAGACAAATTCTTATACTTACTGCTGTTGGATCGCTGCGGTGTAAGGAAGCTGCAGTCACTTGTTTAAAACCACCAGGGTACCTGTCAACCAAAAATAGAAACGTAAACATTTTCCACTGGATAAAATGTGCAAATGAGAAAGACAGTAGGTGTGAAACAAATGTTTGGCTAAAGAAGAAATAGAAATATGTAATTTAGTCACTGTGAATTGCACGCAGCACACAAAAGTTAAACTAAAGAGGTATTTACATCTACATTGGAAAGCTCCTACAATGGATCTTCATTACAGCCAGCTACAGGAGCACACTCTATTGAATTGTAACCCCTTAGAGGCAGGTGGAAAATATATTATGGCTAAAGGAAGCTAAATAAGGGAAAAACCGAAATCCTGCTCATCGTGCAGAAAGATGGAAACAAAGGTCATGCTACCACCAAATCTTGGTGGTTCAGAATACCAGCTCTCCTGCGATAATGATATACGTCTTGGAGTAGTCCTGAAACTGACTGGTCACTGCATACTAATGCAACCCCCAGTGCTGCATCCGCTCATTACTACATCAAACGTCTGCAACAACAACCACTAATGCAACCACCAGTGCTGCATCCGCTCATTACTACATCAAACGTCTGCAACAACAAACACTAATGCAACCACCAGTGCTGCATCAGCTCATTACTACATTAAACGTCTGCAACAACAACCACTAATGCAACCATGTGATGGGACCGCGGCACCGTCAGCCCGGATATCACGTCTCCCCTCCCGATCACCACCACAATCCCCTGTTGCCCGGACTACCAAAACAACCCGGACTCCACCCCTTTCTCTTTCCCTGCAGGAACCAGTACCAACGCGGGACACAGCGGAAGTGCATCCCCACGACCCCGGAAGTCCCTCCCCCTTTCCGGAGCCGGATCACAGAAAAGCCGGAAGAACCAACAAAACAGCGTTCAAGCAGGAAGACTCGTGGCAGGAGACGGCGTGCGAAGAACCCCCGGAGAAGAGAGACGATCCCGAACCAGGAGACGAGGTCTGGACGGAGGACTGGTGGAGTCCAGAGGAGGACGCTGGAGAGCGGCCGCAACTCAAGGACGGAGTTGCGGCGGGCCAAGTGAGTACCAGTTCCGTGTGTGTGTAGATAGTAGGCGGTACGAGTGTCTGTAAATAAGTAGGCTGTAAATATCTCTTTGTACAAAATAGTCCCTTCCTCACGATTCACCGTGCACTGTGACTAGAGTGTATATACGTGTGAGAGTGGCACAATCACGACTGTAGATAAATACCTCCCACACGTCCGGACACCAACGTCACCCTATTCCCTGTCCGCGCTCTCTCTTCTCCTCTCTTACCTTCCCCTCCCTTTCCCCACAGTCGTTCTAACCCCAACACTCTGGTGAAGGAACAGGATCTTACCTTCGGTTCCACCGACAGAGCTAACGGCCCTCTTTTCTCTCTCCTTTCCCCCCCCTCCGAGGAACCACCGTCCGGGAGCTGAACCTATTGACACCTCGAGGATCGGCCCCGACTACAGTCAAGACCAACAGCTGTCCCTGGAAGATCAACACAGGAAGACTCCTCACCTCGGACCCGGAACCTGCAATCCTTTGGAACTCTCTATTCCCGTGTACCTTACCCTTGCACCACTGTATAATAATAAACACCGGCTACGAGATAGCCCACTACATACGGCCTCCACGCTTGTTATTCCGGTCTGCTTCCCCCACCAGCCCACAAACCACCAGTGCTGCACCCGCTCATTACTACATCAAAGGTGTGCAACAACAACCACTAATGGAACCACCAGTGCTGCATTCACTCATTACCACAGCAAAAGTCTTAGGGAAAGACAACCTGTCCTTTCCCAGGCATAGAGAGCTGTTATCGCTAGAGTCATAAGAAGGTGCACAACTAGGCTATGGTAGTGCGACAACAACCACTAATGCAACCACCAGTGCTACATCTGCTCATTACCAAGTCAGAAGTCAGCGACAACAACCACTAATGAAACCACCGGTGCTGCATCCGCTCATTACTACATCAAATGTGTGCGACAACAACAACTAATGCAACCACCAATGCTGCATCCGCTCATTACTACATCAAATGCCTGCGAAAACAACCACTAATGCAACCACCAGTACTGCATCCGCTCATTACTACAGCAAAAGTCTTAGGCAAAGACAACCTGTCCTTTCCCAGGCATAGAGAGCTGTTATCGCTAGAGTCATAAGAAGGTGAAAAATTAGGCTATGATAGTGCAGTTTTGAAAAGCACTTCTAATAAAAACTTGCATAAACTGAAGTTATTCAGAGCTTGGCAGATAGAGCAGTTCTTAAATTGCCTAGGAGAGAGCATATGAAATGTCTCTAAGGATACCGCACTGGCCATCTCTTGAGGCTGAAATCAGGTTTAAGGCTCTCATAGTATGTGGGGACAGAAGTTGGCCTAACGGCTAGGGCGGTCGACCTCAAATCTGGGTAACTGGGTCAGAGTCTCAGCAATGACGCTGAACATTCTGTGATTCTGGGAAATCACTTAATCTTCCCGTGCCTAACAAAAATTAATGTGTCCTCATGTAATGCAACTGGTGCTATGTGAAGTGCTCCGATACCCGATTTGGGTCAAGTTCGAGGTATATAATACTCTGTAAAAAATAAAATGCCATAAACCCTTATACATCACGTCTTCTACCTTTTACCTAAAACATGCTTTAGGCTCAGAGGGCAAATGTCTCCTAGCTGTGACTTATTTTGTGAGATCTTGTATGAAGGGGTCATTCTTTTGGGATTCTTGCTGGTGCTCCTTGGATGCCTTTCAACCGCACATCTATTGAATAAAGTCCCTGGGTTGTGCTCCAAAATGCTAAAGCGTGATATATTCCAGATACTTTTTTACGGAGTTCCACAAGGTATAGCCTGTTCCTTCCCTTGCTTTATTCATTGGCACTGGTTTTAGAGCTGAATATAGTCAATTATAGCCTAAACAGTTGCACCCTTTAGTGTTCCTGCAAACAATTTATGGCGATAACCATGTCATCTCTATAGGGTTCAGAATTTCACCAATTTTGTTGTCGTGAACCACTGCATCAAGGTTATGGGGCGGCAGAAGTAGTAGAGGTGATGATGTGGTAACCACACAACCAAGTCATTAAGCAATCCTGCGCATTACAATGAAGTGTGTCCAGTTGCTCTACAATGCATGTCAATACACAAATGATCAGCATAAAAAAGGATGAACATGTTTTTCTTTAAACATTCCAATCTATCCTCAGTTTATTTTTGTTACATTTGTAGGAGCCACAAGGTAAAATTGAGAATGTAGGCTAAAGGACAGCCACATTTGTTAACGGGGGTGGGTTAGGAGAAAGCAAATACTACAAGAAGCGTGAAAGGCCTGAAAGAGTAAGAATGCCTGGAAGAATAAGAAGTGGTGTGTTTAGTTTTAAGGTTTAGATGTTTCAGGCCTTCTTGAGGCTGAACCCTTGGAAAATGGAGCTTGCCCCAATTGCCAATGGCAACAGACTAACACGAGAATAGTTCATATTAATACACTTTAACATATTCATGCCTTAAATTTTGAGTGGGCAGAGTGAAGATGAGCCTTTCAGACTTCGACACCAATAAGCTCATTGTTCTAACTAGACGGTGGGATTAACCTGCTCGCAGGTATCCCTGGTACTTATTCAACACCAATCAAGAGTATTCTTCATTCAGTCGCATGACTTATCAACTGAAAGTCATCATAGCATGACTGACTCGCACACACACACACGCTTTAGTAATCCCACTTGTTTTACCTTCAAGACACAAAATATTTCTGGAAGACAACATCCCGAATGGTCGATACAACGCATGCAGCTTCAAAGTTCAAAGTTACCTGGCATGTATGTAAATAGTGAACCTGTAACCCCCACACAAACTTGCATCCCCTTCATTACTTCATCCTATCCCTCTCCATTGTACGGCAATCGAGTCATTAACAGTTTGATCCACGCTCTATGTACATAGAGCTTGAGTGAGAGATCAAGAAAGACCGAGCTGTGCAGAGTGAGAAAGACACGCCATCTTCATTGCTGTGACAGGACTGGGTGTGGCTCTTACTACAGCAAGAAGACATTGGCTTCAGAAGCAGCATTCGTGGAGAAGGGCATTTCACACAGTGCTCTGGCAAACGAAGAATGGCGAGGAAGAAGCATAACTCGGACACCTAAGTGAGGTAGGGGACTTCTTCAAGGCTTGAACCTTCTGTTCTATTTTGAAAATCAAATCCTTTCAGACACTTCTCTTCAATCGATGTAGTGGTACTATTAAATAAGCACTTCCAAACTATCAGAATGTTGTTCAAACATCAATGTAATGTAGACACCACAGACAAACACGCGATCTTGAAATGTTTTACGGATTAAACTCAAAAGGCAAGCCATTATTAAATATAATTGAAGGTCACATTAGAAAACGATATGTTTTAATGAATTAATAATATAAATATATTTTCACAAGTCAAAACTGATGCTCCAGGGAGCTTAAGGAATAATTGAAATATATTAAGAGGCACAAGGTAATCGTGGTTATGGTTATCGTAATCTTACCCTGTGTGCGAAGAATATACTTTTTGTTCCCATTTGTTGCCGGAGAAAGCGATATGTCTTGTGTTCATTACAACAACGTGGTCTCCACAGTCACCTGCAAATTTGAAAGTACACAGGACGTTACAAGTCTCTATACATAATTTCTGAAACCCTCCAACTAGGTTTTGCTTAATAGTGAGTGCGCGTCTGCAAGATTACAGCGTATTTTAAGTTAAATAAGCCCCAACAAGAGGTGAAGAGTCAAAGTGTGAAGTTCTACCCACATTCATTATGTTGCAGTGCTTGGGATGAAAAGACTCATTCTGTGACACAGATTAAATGAGTTATGCACTTTATTGAAGGAATGGAGTTCTACAAACCAAACAGATCACAAGGCTGGCAGCAGCTACAAACCAAAGAATCCCCAAGTGAATACCACATAACCACCCTACAAGCCTAGACACATACACCACAAAGATAAACCCAACACAGGTACCAACAACATTTGAACTTAGATACTTGATGGGTAAGCCAGAACCAAGGAATCAGTGATGACCCTTTCACATGGATAACCTGGGCCTGACCAGCGGAAGAAGCCTGTAGCACCCTCCTTTAATGTGCGAGAGGAGAGAATGGAACACCCGAAGAAACAAGCATTGGCAAAGCCAACAGGTTTGGCCAATCCAAGAGCTACTGGCGTTGTCAATGTCAAAATCTTTTAGCCATGCTCAATAGCAGCACTGCTGGTGTTCAGCCTGGCTGAAAGACATGTAAAAAAGTGTTGTGACCCAGCCCGCGCTGTATAATGCAAATAGAATGTAATGAAGGATCATGTGTGATATTTCACTTTCAGACACTAGAGGGTCCCACCTCACTGTAAAACAATGCTAGAATTGAAATGCATTATGCTGCTTCATGCAAGTATCGTGTTTGTTTTCGTGCAAAGCATGAACTGATATTGCTAAATAACGATGATCCGGTTACTTTTGTTGGCTACAGTGAAACCCAGCCGCTGTTTAAGAAAGAACACAAAGAAAAAAAAAAACAGGAGCAGCTCAAAATGAAGCGGAGTAGACAGTTTGTAAAACCACGAGCAGGAGTGCTCAAACACAAACAAAAAAGTAGCTCCTGAAAAGGGAGAACTAGATGGACACAAGTACTTGGTCCATGCTCTAGGGGAGGGCTATACACAAGAAAAGGCATGACGCGTGCATGCCATGGACAAATGGGGACAAAGTATATGAGACTGGCGATATAGCAACCAAAGGGTAATCTTATGGGCGAGCTGAAGTCCACAGATTGAACACAAAACAACTCTTTGAGACCGCGCATGTGCTGTCTAGCTAAGACCTAAAAACAAAACTTTGAAATGCTTTGATTTCTGGCTCGATGGACTTTCTGTTCTCTGAAGCAATATGTAAAGTGGTAATTAGCAAAGCTACAGGCTGTGATTGAGTCACATTCCCCACTCTTTCTGAGTGTTCACAACAGAATATAATTAAACAAAAAAAGATATTCAGTACACTGAATTTACTAGCTGCAAACAGATTGGGTCAGGAGATAGAAGTAAATAGTTAATGGAGATGGCTGCAAGTGATGTTGCGTAAAAGTCTGGAGAGAGTGAGCCATGTTAACAACAACATTCAACTCCTGTTCTTTCAGCATTTTTGTTCCCCGAAAAATACAGAATCTCACCTGATAAAACCGCAGCTTTTTTATAGATATCTAGGAAGGAAAAGCTTGGGCGACAACCTCTGTTGCCAAATAGAACAACGTAAAATTAAATATGTGGTTATAATTCCTAAATCTTGATTTCAGAAATCCTGTTTTGCTGAGAAGACAGACTGTAAATTGCACACAATGCTGCAGAAATGCTGGCAGTACTGTGCATTATCTGCATTTGTAGATTTATATTAGGAGGGAAGTGATGGTGGCTGTTGATAATATGGGGAACACCTATACTGCATTTTCTTTGTAGTTATTCAGAAACACTTGCAATTTGCAAACTTAACTTTAGAACTAAAAAGACAGAAGTAAATGTGTAAATTAATTGAAGACTGCTCCAAAACATCCCCATGTTTTAATGCAGTGCAGGAAAGGGGATATTTCCAAATGGAAAACTATTGTGTGAAGAAATAAAGGAGGAATAAAGATAGAAAATATGAAAATGGGCAGGTGCATCCTTCCACCATAATTGCTCCACAAGGCTGCACTCAGTGTCTCGTGGTTGCTGATGAGTGTGTCTAAGAAAAAAGCACTAGCGGATTGAATTGAAGGAAGCTCTAACAGCTGCAAGGAGATCTTCTTGAATATCAAGAACTTCACCTTGCACTCAGCTTCCATTAACATCATCATCTCCAAACAACTCTGCGATTACCTATTCAACTTCTTTCAGAGCGAAATCCCAAGCATCTACAGCAACTTCCCACCCCAACCCAACCCCTGCGAATCATTGCCAACCTACCCACCACCAACTAAAGCAGCCACTAGACTGAATGGCCAACGCTCACCAGAAACAACACAGCTTCAATCATGGGGGCCATCCTCTCAGGGGGCCCAACAAATCAATGCCATCTACAACCTAGAAACATCAGCTGGACCACCTTGACCCACATCATCAACACCTCCATCATGTCAGCCAGTTTCCTGGATGAATGGAAACTTGCAGAAATCAATGCCCTTCTCAAAAAGCCTTCAGGAGGTACAGGGGCAGACTGATTTGCATTTGGCCATGTCTGAACAGGGGTGGTGTAGTGAGCTAAGGAATGATGATGGATCAAACCCAGATCAGTTGACTGAGGGTGAGTGTTTGATTGGCTCAAACGCTCCGCCCATCATCCCCTTTGGTATCAATTTGTCCCACAACACCCTCATCAGAAGACTCCACAAGATTGGCATACATGGGTCACATTTAACTGGATCTTCTTCTTCCTTATGGGATGAACCCAAAGGGTCAGACTACCACCCTTCACATCAGGGTCTAAGGACCTGAGGGGAGTCCCCACAGGGATCATCCCTCAGCCCCACCCTTTTAACATATACATGACACCACAACATCATCTGCTCACAAGGAGTCACCATCATCTCATACACTGAGGACACCCAACTCATTCTCTACCTGATAGACAAGACAACCAGAATCAACTTCACACGCTGAATGCCCATGGTAGCAGACAGGAGGTGAACAAACTGCCAGAAGTTCATCTCCGACTCGATGGAAGTACTGGTCTTCGGTAACAAGACCTCCCCATGAGACTTCACATGGTGGCCATCAGACTAGGACCAACACCCACCGACCAAGCAAGAAATCTGGGGATTATCCTAAACGACCATCTCAACCGGACGGCACAAGTCAACGCAGTGAGCACCTCCTGCTTACACATTCTTACACATGCTGTGAAAGACCTTCAAATGGCTGCCACAGAACACAAGCAGGACTGTCACACAAGCACTCATCACTAGCAGTCTTGACTACGGCAACTCTCTATATGCCAGCATCTTCAAATAACTCCTACACAGACTCCAGACTGTCCAGAACACCGCTGCAAGACTTACACTTGCCCTCCCAGCTGTGCTGCACCTCAAGGAGTTTCACTGGCTACTCATTCAAAAGTGCAGCCAATTAAAACTTTTCACACACACAGCGCCCTATACAACACAGGACCAGCATACCGGAACAGCCGCATACACTTTCATCAATCCGCCACACACCTATGCTCGCGCCTCACTCGTACACACCCCCGCATCCGCAAAAGCAAAGCTGGTCGCTCATTCTCCTACATCACATCCAGCACATGGAACTACCTCCCTCAAAGCATCAGAGCCTGCTCCACAATCCTTGAGTTCCGCAAGAAGCTGAGGACCTGGCTCTTCAAATAACACAGTAGAGACCACACACTTACACACCTGTCCAAGCGTCTGGATACCCTCATGGGTGATTAGTGGACTATACAAATCTACATTACATAACAAAACAAAGAAGGCAGCAGGACAATATATGGAAATCTCCCACAAGGCCAATTTCTAGGAGAATTTGTGAGAAAGGATTTTGTCAATCAACAAAAATGCACAAATCTACAAATTGTAAGCCTTCATCTATGTTGGATAGATGGGCCGGTTTAATTTTTTTTTAGAGTCCCGCATACAGCATGAAGCAAAGACAAATGGAGACTGGAGTGGAATGAGGACAGGTGAGAACATTTGGCAGCAACTCATCAGAGTGCTATTTGCCATTCCCAAAACAAACATCAGCATGCAGCATAAGCTAATGCAGGTAACATATGCTGTGGGCTGCCCTCAATTCCAGATAAATTGTGAAAACTGAAGTCATTCGGTTCAGATAAGTGCTATCATTGCAATAAATAAAAGTGCACAAATAAACATATGTTGGTAGATGGTCCAGAATAAACTGAACTACAAGTCGGACGCTCCCAAAAAACAACCCAAAAACATTTAAATTACATTTTTATTTTAAATAAGTTACATCTGTAGCCTCCGAGCTTCGGGACTACATGCAGAACGGTATGCTTTTTAACGCCAAAGGCATTTGTAATCCATAGTGCCCGAAAACCGGAAGCCAGCCGGGAAGTTTAAAATGTAGGATTGGATCCTTAGATTGAAGAGATGGGAAAGTTACCAACAAGGGTAAGAGGGAAAGGGAGAACCAGTTCCAGAACATTCAGTAGCAAAATATTCCAGACCGATAGATTCTGATTCAGAGTGAATGGCTATACTATTATAAAGTATTTTTGTTGAAAAATATACCAAATTATTATTAATAATATTAAGCATTATTATTCGTTATTTTGATTAAAATAGAATATAATTTATTTTAAAAAATATGGAACAACATTAAAGAACCTTACTGCACACTGTTTTGGTCCGTTTAAGAAACTGCTATGGGCTCTACCATAATAAACTCAAAAGCAACCGTCCAGGCCAATATCGTGTTGAGCTTCGACTACGGGAATGTTTTAGAATTGGGCAGATCACAGACACTACTAAGGCGTCTTCAAATAAAATGTTGGGGCACATCTGCTGATGCACATTCCTCAACATTATCCATGTCGCCCACCTGAATGACCTGCATTGGTTATCAATTGTAAAGCATGTTAATTTCAAAGGTATTTGCTTTGCTTTCCACGCTTCTGCTGCCACAGGCCCCCACTAATTGCAACACCACATTCATACTCCTTCCTGGACACTTGGGTCTTCAGACTTAAGGTCAGTCTAGAACTCTAGACTGAAAAGAGCCAGACAGGAAGGGTGTTCCTTCAGGTACCTGACCCTTAAACTCTGCTGCTCTCTACCGCTTTAGCTGCGTCAGACCTTAGCGAGTCTTTGGGAACCAACAGAGGACGTGGTTGTTTTAATGCCGCTCCCCTGATTGCTATCTGAGTTTTTTGTTGCCCAATCTTCAGCAATGGGGCACTGTGCTTGGGGAGCCATTCACTTTACAAATCCAAAACAGAAATATAATTCTACCAATATTTGATTAGTAATCGGCATTATTAATAATTTACTGTTAACTACTTAAGAAATGGTAAGTATTTATTATTATTTTTTTATCGTTAATACTAATAACAATTTTGAAGTAGAAGTCTACATTATGTGTCCCAAGGTGTAAACAAATTTGGCTCCCGGATGGACCACCGCAATTTTCTCAACAACAGCAAGGGTGTACGTTTAAAACGTCGAAAAATGCCAAGGTTTTTAAACTACAGCGCTACTCAGAACAAATTAAATTTTTTGTCCTGCAGATAGATTTAGAAGAACATTTAAACTAGAAAATGAGAGCGTTTTTCAAGCACACTCATCATGGCCTCGACTGACAATTAAAACCCCCAACAAGAGAAATTTCAAGCAATATATAAGATCGCTACACAAGGCAATGAGACAGCCACACTCTGGCTCACTTGTTCAGAACTAATTTTTCTTTTGTCCTTTCACACTGCAAAGACCAGAAGAAAGCAGTCTCAATCTGAGGTGACATGCTCAATAATCTCTCTCCAAATTTGATTTGTAGCCACATTCCACTTTTTCGAAAAGCATAACTTGGAGTCCCTTTCAAAACAACATATTCAAATTAAGTAGAGCTTCTAGTAGCATTTTCTTTTCTCTTTGCCTCAGGAACATGCGCACTTTAAGCACTGAGAACATTTCGGGTGTTGTGAAGGATATATGTATGTTCAATCTGTCAATTCGGCTTTCAAATGGCATTTACGCAAATCTAGAAAAAATGGCTTTTTGATCAGGCATCCTCTGCATGTCTCAATTGCAGCAGGATGACTACTAAAATTTACCCTGCTTAAGCCCTGTGGATGGACTAGCAGCGACCTGCTAGCAGAATAGTCAATTTACAACAAAAGCTAGAATTGTTCAGTAATACTGCGCCATTTATTTCTACAGACTCGATAACCCGTTCACCCATTTCTGTCCTAATGCTTCTAAATTTCTGGTTCTTTATACACACATGTGCATAACCAAATTTTCATAAAAGTATGAAAATTACTCTACCGATCAATGACTAGTGCTGCTGCCTAATCTGGTACTAAAAATATTATCTGAATACATTCACATTAAGGATGTGACTCTTGACACACACACAGACACACACACAGACACACTAATCAGTAAAGACCAGTGTGATTGCGATGGGGTGAATTTTAGTAGGTTGGGTGCGTCTTTGGGTGTCTGGCACAGATACCCCTACATGCAGAACATCATCAGCCAGGCTAACTTGAATCCAGTATGCCCAGACGTAGGCCCCTTGCTCACGTTGCTACTCAGCCTGGCTGATGACGGGTAGATATGGCTTGGCAGTTCGGGCTGGACTGTTTCCATGAGACACAGGGTCAGACTGATTTGCATATGGCCATATCTGAACTGGGGTTGCGGAGTGAGCTAAAGAATGATGATGGATTAAACCCAGATCAGTTGAATTGAGGTGAGTGCTTGCAATGTTCAACACTCCGTCCATCATCCCCTTTGGTTTTGTCATATAAACCGCCTTGCATGATGGTTAAAGCCTCATGACGCAGTGAGGAAAGAAGAATAGCTCACGAGGTGAGAGCACAGCAAAACTGATTCAAATCTCAAGAGGTCAGCACCGTTAACCACAACTGCCATTCCGAGGATTACCTCACCTGCGTCAGATTCCAGGTGCGCAGCGAGGACAGAACTAACAGTGAAACTGAGAGTTAACTTGTTTACATGCTAATAACAAATGAAATGACAAACATGCCTGTATCACAAAACACTTCTCTTTTGCTCAACAAACACAAAAAACACAAAAAAGTGGCATTTAGTCAAACAAAAGGATCCTCGAGGGAATCCTTAATCTTGGCATGCATGTCACTCAATCTATAGCAGTTCCATCACTACACTCGTCCCGGTCAGATTCACTGACTGTGGGAACAGTTACAAATGTTACAGTATCATTTCTTACCGAACTCTTACTTTGCACTCTTGGAACATCCTGCAACACATCAAATTCAGTTTCCTGACTGAGATTCTCACCCCCAATGTTTCCATCTCTAATGTCCTGTTGAGATATACCAGTAAATTTGGGGCCTTCGCATTTTGATCTACGCTTACAACTCCAACACTTTCCATCCTGGGTGATAACACTATTTTTAATGTAACCACTTTGTTGGATTTCGTAAATTGACTTTTGCACTTTTCAAACAGACTAGGAAGCCGTATCATGACAAAATCACCCACAGCTATAGCAGGTTGTCTGCGCCATGTTTTGGTCATATCTTTCTGTTCATGTAGACTGACATTTATGTAGTTTTATTCTTAATTTTTCAAGGTCTGGCTTATGTCTTGTGCCCACATTTTTTTCATATTTAATCTTCAGCCACCTTGGACCGATACAAGATGATGGATTTCTTCATTTAAGTAAAAGGAAAGGTGAAACTCCTGTTACGGAGTTAGGTGTGATCCTGTATGCCCAAAATGTGTTAAGCACAGCCAAGGTGAAAGGTATATTACCCATCATGGCCAAATGAATACTTTCTTTTAAATACCTATTAAAGCGCTCAACGTGGCCATTGCACTATGGGTCATAAAGTGCAGTTCTGAAATGTCTGATGTTGTGTGATAGTAAAAAACGTATAATTTTATTTACGTAAACTGGACCCCATTGTCGTGGACAATGGTTTCAGGAAACCTTTGTTTGCTAAAACCTTCCCTAAGGAACTCCAGCAAAACTGAGGACTAACATATTCAATAAACATTACTTGAGGCCATTTGGAATAATTATCTACAAGAACAATAGCAAATCTCATGTTGTCTGGATATATATATATATATATATATATATATATATATATATATATATATATATATATATATATATATATATATATATTTGAGGTGCCACAAAAAGAAGAAGCAAAAATAATTATAAGAGCTGTTTCCAATTATGATAAATCAGTAGGCGTGTGCAGAGCACAGAGGATCATTGAAAAAAAAGAGAAAGAAACAGGGGAGGAAGAAGGAAAAAAAGAAAACAAAGGAAGAAAAGGGGACACATTCAATCCTTAATCCCATTGAAGACCGGACCAAACCCTGCGTAGTTTTAGCAGGGATCGGGGGCCTCTAGCTTTAGCGAATACAGTTTCCATTTCGAAGATCTCCCTCATCAGAGTCCAAAATTCATTAATGTCGGGAGGAATTGTATGAATCCAAGAGCGGGCTAACACAGACAAGCACAAGAAGTGATAATAGAGGCTAAAGGTTTTGTAAGACACCCGGACTCGGAGAATAGCCCCAATTAGCAGGTCTTTCACTGAAACCGTTCTGCCGTAGCCAACCCAAGTTGCTAAAGCCAGAGCGATATTAGACCAGAAGTCCTTCAGCCAGAGGCATGTAAAGAACATGTGGTGTAAATCGGCAGAATATTCCTGATATTTGGGGCAGTTGGTTTTAGCAGTAGTTGAGTTGTTAGCCCATTTAGAAATTCGCTCGGGGGTATAATAGAGCATAAAGATAATTCTATGCTGTGGTAGTTTTAAATTGACAGATGTTACGGCTAAATCGATAGTTTGGAGAGATTCTTGTATTTCCTCCCTTGAAAAATCAGAGCAAAAAAGCTTTGCTGCAATTTGTACACCATCATCACCCACCACCCGATACATTTTTGTTATATTTTGCCTATGGCTCCTCGCCCTCTAGTACCAACAAGTGTAGACAGGATCTCGGATGGATTAGATAACCCTAAAAATCCCCGACCACGAGTAAAATAGTCCCTAACTTGTAGGTATTTAAAAAAATAGGTTTGTGAAAGATCGAATTCTACTTTTCAAGATGAGAAAGTTCACAAACCCTGATCATCATATAGCTGACCCATCTGCGTTATGCCCTTAAATTGCCATTCTTTCCCAATCTGATCGTGAAATATATTAGGAAACAAAGGATTCCCCCATAGCACTGTATAGTAGTGTAAATCGACTATTGCATACGTTTTGCAGATTTCGTCCCATATTTTTGGTGATATCTCCGATTACCTTGAAGCGAACCCGCTTAAAATAGTTAGGATCAGATGTTTGATATAGTAAAAACCCAGTATGTGGTCCACATGCCAAATGATATAAAAACCAACTGGGATATATATCAGTTCCTCTAAGTACACTCTGTAGCCGTCCGGTAAATGCTGCCCAGAAGTAGAACTTAAAAACAGGGAGGTTAATTACGCCCTGCATATATGATAGTTTTAGATGTCGAATAGCTCTTCTAGCCCGTCCATATCCCCAGATAAAGCTACCCAGGACACCATCTAGACGTTTAAAAAAAGAAGATGGTACTTTTAGTGGAATTGTACGGAAAAAATATAGAAACTTTGGTAAAATATTCAGTTTAACCACGTTGCCCCTCCCGTAGATACTGAGAGGTAGCCGGTGCCAGCTTCGCAGCTTCACCGCCACTTTCTTCAGTGGTAAATCGTAGTTTAGTGGGATGATTCGATTGACTTGGCTGCTGAGACATACCCCCAAGATAAGTAGCCGTACTCGTCACCACTTTAATATCGTCTGTGTTTTATACACATTTAACTTGTAGCCGGAAAAGGAGCCGAATTGTTGTGCTTCATACGTGATTGCGGCCATAGCTTTGACGGGATTGGCCGAAAAAAATTGAGATGGCGTCCCCATATGCAGTTCATTTTAAATTTGTCCCATTTAGAATAACTGGATCAATATTTTCATTTATCAATAGATGCTGGATAAAGGGCTCAATATAAATAGCAAACAATAAAGGGGACAAAGGACAACCCTGATGGGTCCCCCTTTAAACTAAAAAAGAAAGAGGAAAGCCCATTGAGTTTGATTGTAGCTGTTGGATGATTATATAGTTTCTGTACCGCCGAGATAAGCCATTTGAGACATAGATATCCCTAGTGCTTCCCATGTCACCCGGTCAATGGTCTTCTCGGCGTCTAACATCAGCATCCCCATCTGTTGGCCTATCTGCCCAGAAACATCGAATGCAGCTATTGCTGTGTTAATGTGGGTGGCAGTGTCTCTTCCGGGGACAAAACTGTGCTGCTGCTCTGAGACGATTGTATGAATTACAGGAGCCAGACGAGCTGCAAGAATTTTAGAAAAAAACTTTGTGTCGGCATTAATCAACGCTATTGGTCGATATGAACTCAGGAAAAATGACGATGTTTGAGGTGTTCCAAGAAGGAGGGACCTCTTCTCCCTGTACAATAGAGTTGCGTACCTTAAGAAAGATAGGAACCAGTATATCTTTAAAGATTTAAAAAAATTCAAATGGGATATCTTATCCTCGCCGACTGCTTTGCCAGCTGGCAAGGCATTTATAGCTTCCTCCACTTCGCTTGCATCAATGTCTTCATCCAATGACTCGGATACCATCGGACTCAAGCTTGACATCTGACATTCCTGCAGATAATCCAAGATAATCTGCTCACCCGGACTACCTGGGCTACTATAAACATTAGCATAAAACAGCCCAAATTGTTCAACTATAACAGCAGACCTAGTATATATCTAACCGCCCACCCTTTAATAATTTTTACGTGGGTTTTAGAATTTGGATCTGCTATTTGAAGGGCCAATAACCGACCGACTCTTTCGCCGTACTCGTATTGTTTAGTCCGGAGCTTATGATAATTATTAGCAACTTTATCTTTTAGCCGTCTTTTAAGCTTAGCACGCGATTCTACAACCTTTTGGTATATCGAATGTTCAGCGGCGCTCTTTGTGACAATAGCCGTAGAGTGCGGGCGCTCCAGATCCAAGCACAGTTTTTGCTCCTGGTCCCACTGCCGAAGGCCCAGCCTATCTTGCTTTATAATATATTGCAAGGTGACTCCTCTGACATAAACCTTTAAACAGTCCCAGACAATTGCGATTGATGCAGAGCCCACATTGGAGTCGATATAATCCCTGAGTGCCTTACGCATCACCTCCATATATTCTGAATTGCTAAGAAGATGCTTAGGAAAAGTAAAATCCCTGATTGTGCTTGTTTGACTGTAACTGTGCTATTAACATAACCCGGTTGTGATCGGAAGTGATTTTAGGACATACTACCACCAGTGCGTTTTCCAAGATAGAGTAGTTAGCGAAAATCAAATCAATTCTGGAATAGTGCTTATGAGGAGAAGAAGAAAAAAGTGTGACCTGGGATATTGGGGAATAACCTCTTCCAGGAATCTTCCAACTGATGCAAATGGAGAAGCTCAAGTATAGCAGTTCTAGTTTTACACATTCTAGCATGGGCAGAAGTATTAGTGATGTCAATCCTCCTATTCATTACGCAATTAAAATTCACCAATAACTATCTTATCGCCAGACCATTCCAACAGCTCGGATCTTAAATGATAAATAACATCTGAGCAGTCTGTATTAGGGCCATAAACCATACATATTGTAACCTTACACCCGTAAATCAGGATTTGTGAGATTGACCACCTCTCCTTAGTATCTGCAAGTGAGCGGACAACAGTAGCCAGGCACAGTCTGGATTTTATCAGAGCCACCCCACGAATAGAAACAGTTTGTGACGTACACTCCATAAGAACCTGCTCTGTCTTTATACGCAATATGCATCTCTGTCAACCTTAGTATATGAGGCTTAAAAGTGCGTAGCTCGTCCATTACTAGCCGTTGTTTCCCCGCCTGATTCAATTCTGCTACATTCCAGCACATACACTTAAGTTCCGACATTGAAACATATTTAAAAACCAAACCAAGTTATCAGTACCCAAGATGACATACTCCTCTGACTGCTGCTCTGCACAGATAAGAATGTTTGAACTGTTAAAGCTGTGGCTCCCCCCCTTCCCAAGGCAACCATCCCTACCCAACCCTTTGCCTACCCCCCTCCCAGTTACTAGAAAAAGGAATCGCCCCTTTCCCTGCTGTCCCATAATGACAGCATTGCGGAGACGCCCTCCCTAAACCCCCCCACCCTCGTCCCCAGTGACCCCCACTATCTCCAACACCATTCATCAATCACTCCACTTAACCTTGTGCCTATGAAACAAAAACATGGGTGCTTATCGAAGAAAAAGACAAGAATAATAAAGAGAGGAGTTTCCTTAGGAGCGTTCGTTATAGTGTCCAAAATAGAAGTCTCTTTCCACGGAAACAACCTCTCTTATAACTACTACCATAGGATTAAGACTATAGTTCATTACTTGCTGGCTGATTGACATTTAAACAAAGCTTGTAGTCTGCCATCCTTTATTACTTTCAAGCATGCAGGCTCTTGTAAGAACACCTGCGAGGAGACCGTTTTAAAGGGATCCATATGTTGGCGAAGCCTCCACCTCTTGTCCATGGTCGCCTTGCATAAATCAGAACACGCAAAAATAGTTTGAGTTTTTTAGGAGTAATAAAAATTTTATTTTTCAGAGCCTTCGCCCCATTGGGGATATTGCATCCATTCTTTGCACTGTTCATGGAACCACAGACCAAGTTGTGCTGCTCTAAATCTGGCTCCGGCTCTGTTGGGGTCGGAGCCATTGAAGTTTTGACTAGGGCATTTCCAATTGGTTCGCTAAGGGCCTCTGTATGTTTAGTGCTTCAGTGTTTAACACCTTGGTCATTACAAAACCTGAGATGGAGTTTTCAGAGTACATGTACGAAGGATTTCAGGTGCACTGCCAGATTGTAGTGATTTCCCAAGTTGTGACCCAGACCCAGGCCGAGCCTCCTCTTAAGCCCACTAGTGCGATCAACGACTGTTTTTAAAGTACATAGACTGTGGCTCATCAGATGTAGAGGGAGTGGTGCTGCTTACCCAGTTATTCCCTGTGGTCCCAAAAGCCTGCTCCTTCTCCTTACCCCCGGCAGAGTGTTTCGCTTGCTCCCGCCAGTGTGAAAGTATTGTTGCGCCTGGTTTTTGCGTTCCGTGGCGGGCCCATTTCTGGTGCGGACGCTTTCTGTGACAAAATAGCGGCATCAAAACAGGGTGCAAGAGCAGTTGGGAAAATTGTGGCGTGTGAGAGAGCTGGAGCGGGTCTAACCAAGAGAACCACCGAGCACGGCGGCTTTGAAAAACCCTTCGGTTTATAGTTGAGATGCGACACATCCGCGGGTCTTACAGTAGAGAGTAGAGAGTGGAGAGCGGAGGGCGAGCGTCTGGTGTAGATGAGCTGAGGCAAAGACTAGACCGGAGCCCAGCAAGAACAAGACAAGAACAAAAGCCGGGATATAACGTCTACGACGTCTACAAAGCTTCATGGACCCAGCTCCAGCGGCTTCACTACACCAACAAGTGGGCAGACAACAAGCAAAGCCAGTGAGATCAAAGCTGGCCTCCGGGGGGGGGGCGTCCCACAGCCTCATGGTTCCCACTGCTCCACGGTCGTCAATGGCAGGGGAGTATCAAAGTAGACAGGCCATGGGGCAGCTCATCGAAGGCAAACCTCAGAGGACCTCAGATGAGGTGTTTCACCACTACACAGCTGCCCGGCCCCAGACAAAGATGCATTGAGGTAGAAACGGAGAGTGAACAGGAGCAGAGCCCAACGGTAACAGGCCCAGACCAAAGCAGAGCAGACCTCGGGGGAGAGATGCCACACGTCTCCACAGCTTCGCCGCTCCCACAGTCACACCACCCCAGTAAGCGGCAGGCAATGATGCAGCTTCACAAAATCGGCAGGCAAACAGCGGGACCAAAGGAGACCTCAGGAAGAAGCTCCTGCAGCCTCACGATTCCCACAGCTGTGCGACCCTCAGCTGGGGTGTGAGTAGTGGGGCCAGATGAGCAGGCAGGCAGACAGCGAAGTGGCATCACAGCGGCTTAAGCGTCAGAAGCAGGCAGCGTCTTTGCGGCTCCAGCGGCTCCGCAGCACCAGCAGGCGCGCAGGTAGGCGGTGAAATCAGCGGGGTCGACCCACCTCCACGGCCCTAGGATAGAACTTAAAAAGTTATGTTTTAAGCTTAGCAGCAAGCTATCTGTTGGGAGCACAAAACATGCTGTCTGTAGGGAGCATAGGTGGAGGATCATTGAGGCACTAGCGGTGGAGCAGGGAGAGCGTCAGCGCATATGCTGCTTCACACCGCCATCTTCCTTTTCCCCCGTGCCATTGTCTGGATATTTTTAAATTGTCATTAAATATCCACCCGATCTTTAGCCATGCAAACTTGGGCCCTGTTACATATTGCATCTGTGTTTTTTGGTATTAAAATTCTTGTCAGCTGCAGAAAATACTGTGCATTGCCTTACCATTCGGTCTGCATCAGCGTCCATACCCGACCATCAAAAATTCTCACACAATACATCTTTTAATGTAGACATTCCTATATGCCACCAACGACACAATTTCAACAACCGTTCCCTTATACCTGCCGGAGGAATGCATTTGTCATGTCTAAACATCGCCAATTACGCTCAATTCAGAAGCCACTTGAGCAAAAAAAATGTAGAGCACCTTTCATACTTTTAATGGATGGCTAACCAACACGTATGTAGTTCGTTATCAGCTTAAGTTCATTATCCTTGAAAAATGTTTCAATCCATGCTTCCTCCCTCAATGCTTCTCCTAGTGCCGCAAACACTTCAGTCATACAGGCCACTACGTCTAAATCTTCACTTCCAAAGGCATTCTCTTCTACGTCACCACATGGTGATCTCGATAAACATCAGCAGCGCTATTTTGTTTACCAGACACAAAAGAGACATAAAAGTTATATCCTTACAATATTGAACACAGACATGCAATACAAGCATAAGAATTTTTCCCACTTCCTGGTGACATCATATTGACTAAAAGTTTGTTGTCTGTGTGTAAAGAAAAATTGGCGCCCCACACAAAATGTCAAAAATGGTTGACTGCCCAAACACAAGAAAGAAGTTCCCTCTCTATAACCGAGTATTTTCTCTCAGTCTCACTTAAAGTCTTTGAGGCCCACCGATTCTGAGTTCATAGCCTTCTGAGACAAAACTATGCCAAGCCCATATCTGCAGGCATCCACAGAAATTATGTAATGTTTTCCATAGTTGATTGGTTGCAAAGCAGGTGTATCAGCAGCATACGTAATGGTTCCATTACCGGTGTGAAATTCTTCACAGATTTTCCATAATATTTGCATGGCCCTATTAAGGACGTCAACTTTTCCTTGTCATCTGGTGCTGGGGCATCACTTATTGCTTTTACCAGGGATTTGTTACAATACATACCTTTATCAGATATTGTGTGACCCAAATAATCCACCTGGTAGACAAAAGGTTTACATTTGTCAGCACTAAAAACAAGCCCCCTGTCCGATAGTCTTTTGCATACTTCTGACATAAGTTTAACATGGTGACTTTTATATTTTGAAAAAACGAAAAAGTAATCTTGAAATCAACAAACCTGATCCTCCATATCCTTAAATAGACGAAACATTATCCTGTGGAGCATGGAGGACACTGACGCAAGTTCAACTGGCATTCTTTTAAATTGGTACACATCAACCGGAGTAATGAATGCAATCAACAGTTGTGAAGCAGAAGACACCACCACCTGGTGATAAGCATTTTACAGATTCAGAGTAAAAACCATATTGGCCCCATTTAGAACAGATTATTATTATTATTATTATTATTATAGGCTTTTATAGCGCGCTCTGTTACTAAAAAAATAGTATCCTGGCGCGAAAGGGGTGAGAGGCAAGGCAGAGGGGAACCCTAAACAATGATGTTAAAAAGGTGGGTCTTCAGTCCCTTCTTGAACAGTGAGATGGAGGGAGCTGTTCTTAGCTGCTGCGGGAGGGTGTTCCATGCTCTCGCCGCTCTAACTGAGATGGATTGGCCACCGAGCCTGCTGTATTTGAATTTTGGGACAGTCATTTGGTGCAGATTAGCTGATCTGAGGGGGCGGTTGGGAGCATATAGGGAGAATCTTTTCCTCAGGTAAACTGGACCAGCTTGATGGACAGCTCGATAGGCAAGGACAAGGATTTTAAATAAAATCCTGTGGGCAACCGGGAGCCAATGTAGGGTGCGGAGAGGTTGACGGACACTTGAGCTTTTTGGAATATTAAACAAAAGCAGTACAGCGGCATTTTGTATAACTTGGAGGCGATGGATCAGATAGGCAGGAAGGCCGCAAAAGAGGCCATTAGCATAATCCAGTCTGGATAATATAAGGGCACGAATGATCGTTAATCTTGGAGGAGGATGTCTATTGATCTAAAGGTTATTATTTAATGCATTTAACTCCACACGAAGCCGGACAACACCATTGCTTTTCTTTGCTAGTACCACCACAGACACCCAATCTGAAGATTACCATTTCCTCAATAAAATAATCTGCCTGGATGTTATTCAATAATTTCTAAAGTTCTTTAGGAATTAAAGAACATTTCTTACTTTCTGCCTTACTAGTTCAATATTGATCTTCAGTTTTATTTCATGCTCAAATCCTATTAGCTTTCCCATAAGATTTGTGAACACTTGAGGAAAAGCAGCAATGAAATGGTCTTTCATATTACCTTCCTTTACTACCAAAACTGGATCTGCCATGTTGGGATTCAAAGTGATTTTTAATCGCTTTTGATCTCTCCATCCCAATATGTTGGCTCCTTTGCATGCCAGATATATCTTGATCATGGCAGACCTTCCGTTGAAATTGGTTTTGGCCATAAAATATTTATCAAAATGAATATTCTGCCCATCAGAAGTAAATGCCCATATGTGTGAAGGCAACGTCTCAATAGAGATTTCACTTTATTATCAATATACTTTTGGAAGACTTTATTATCAATATACTTTTGGAAGACTAACGGGAACGGTGATCCTGAGTTGGCCATGACAGGCAAGTCTACTCCACGAACTTATATGGTCGACACTGGAGTTCTTAGTACTTCTTCTTTATCTTCAACATCTTCTACTTGCACAATCAGGGTCATGTTTCTTCTCATCATATCCTTAAATTCTTCGCCCTCTTCATCCACCACACAATTATTTCGCCCGGTTAGATATTCTGTTAAAGTTTAGTGTTTAATGGTCTTGACATACCTTGGCAAAATGCTCTTTTTTCTTACATATGCTGGTGACAGAGCAGAACTTTCATGAGGCTAAATGAGATGGACTACCACATCTATAGCAGAAAGATTTGTTCTCAAAACGTTCGTTTTATAACGTCTTTCGCACCCTGTTTTTCTTTTAATAACACACCTCATTCTCTTCAGTTGAGGGCAGATTTTTATTCACCCCTTCATCCCAAATCATTGAGTTTTCAATTGCCTTTGCTGCTGGAATCACTTCTTCAAAAGTGAGGTGACCCATGACACACAATCTTTCTTGAATTCTTTTATTGTTTGTGTTCATTATGAGATGGTCAAGTATAATCTCATTTGTATTGACACCAAAATAAAAAGTATTTGAAAGACTTCGTAATAAGATTAAAAAATCATCAAAAGCTTTACTTTCTTTCTACCGTCCTGTGTAAAAGTGATACCTTTGGGAGTGCTAATGGTAGGTTTACACCTAATCTCCAATGTCAACATTGTTTCTTCAAACTCATCATATTCACCTTCCCCTGCAGGGCGTAAACTTTCTGTAGAGATCTACATATATCTTTTCCTTCGGAACTAAGTGAATGCAACAAAATACATTTTCTTCTTTCCGCAGGCATCCTTTTCCCTTCAATCGCCACTGGCTAAGTACTAAATTCCTCTTATTTTTTCCAGGGTATACGTGGTTACTCTTTCACTTGTAATTTTTTTTTGTGGAGGATCAAGGTGCATTTTAATGTACAATAGGGGTCAATAATGTGTTAGAACAATGCTATATAAATGTACTGCTAAAACAATCTGTAACCTTGGCTGATATACAATAATCCAGTCACTTTTCAATAAGATATTGGCAGCTCACAAACACCACAAAATGGTTCCTTTTCGCCATTCAAGCAACACCTTAATAAGAACATTACTGACACGCAAGATGTTGCCTATATAATGTGAAGCCGGACATGCTGGTTCTCTACTTCCGATCACCCTCAGGTAAATTTCCCTTAACCTCGGAAAACAGTAACACACGGGAGTGTCACAGAGTTAACATTGGCAGCAGAGTGGGGGTGGTCTCATAGCGTATAGCGCTTGGTGCAGGTGAAATTAATACGTTTCATCAAGTATATTGAGCAACAAGACACATCCATGCAAGGTTCACTATTAAACAGATTTCACTTTGTGCAGCTCGGAGACATTTTCCAAACATCTCCACAAGATGGCACTATTAGCAAACATTTCTAAAGGAGAACGGCAATTGAAATCCTGGACAGGGAATACTTACAAGAGATAGTTTGTTCTGATTTAGTAACTCCTCTAGCTGCTAGATTCACTACTCATGCCAGGCTGCAACTCCTTGTCCAACTGAGACTGGCCTCAGTGGGTGGATGATCCTGGCTGGCGTGGAGTCCACAGCCCTCACCCCCCCCCCCCCCCCGAGAGAAAAAGGTGACCAACTGGCATTGGTGCAAATTCAGGAGGGCGAGTGTAAAAATTCAGGACAAAGGGTCAAGATTCAGCACACAAATTCAGGACAGGAGGTCAAAATTCAGGACAATTGGATACGTTTTACATACACGTCAGAGGACGCGCAATAGTATAGAAGTAAGCCCAGCCATATCCAAACATATTAAACCGTTTGCAAACCTATCCATCATGTATCCTTCCATCTATCATTTCACTCATCCATCCCTTCATCCATTAATCCACTCTTTCACCATATCCATCTGTACACCCATCCATCCATTCTTCTCCCTATCCATCCACTCATCCATCCAGCCATTTACCCTTTCACCCATCCATCCTTTCACTTACTATCCAACCACCCAGTCACTCATCCTTCCACACTTTCAGTCATCCATTCTCCCTTTCTCTCTCCATCAACACTTTCACTTAGCAATCCTTCCTTCCATCCATCCACCCACCCATCTACTCATCCACTCATGAATTCATCCATTGACCCTACACTCATCCATCCTTTCTCTCGTCCATTTATGCTTTCACTCCACTTATCTATTCATCATTTTGTCCATCTACCCTCCCTTTCACTCACTCACTCATCCATCCATCCATCCATCCATCCATCCATCCATCCATCCAGCCATCCATCCATCCTTAAATCCACCCTTTCACTCATTTGTCCATCCATTCACCCTTGCACTTCTCAATTCATCAATCCATCCATCCATCCATCATTTTACTCATCCATCCAACCACTCAATCATCCACCTTTTCACTCATCCATCCACACTTTTACCCACCAAGCTACCCTTCCACCCATACATCCAGCTATTTACCTTTTCTCTCTTCCATCCTTCCACTCACTCATCAATCCATCCATCCTCTCTCATTACCCATCTATTCAATCTTTCATTCACCCTTTCACTAATTCATCCAGCCATCCACCCATCCCTTCACTTACTCACTCGCCCACCTTTTCATATTAATTTTGAGCTGAGCCTTTTTGAGAAGAGGCCCATCAAGAACTTCACCCACGCTGCAGAAGCCATTCCAGGACTGGGACAGAAGCCACACAGGGCAGAGACAGGATCCACCACAGGAGGGGGACAGGAGCCATCACAGGCGGGGGAGGGGAGATAGGAGCCACCACATGGGGGACAGGAGCCATCACTGGTGGAGGGCAGGAGCAATCACAGGAGGGGGAACAGGATCCACCAGGGTGGGCACAGGGGTGGGCGTGCAGTATTCTAGTATCTCTTCCAGGGTGGGGTAGTCTCCTCACCCCCTCCTGGACAAGACAACTAGAAGACCGTCTCACTTTCCAAAATGTTAGTTTTGCCATCCCCCACTGTGATGTACAGTACTTAAAGGAGATACTCCAAGAGAACTGATTTAACGGATTGTCCTCCATACTTTGTTCATCAGTGTGCGTGCGATTGTGCCATTTCTTTATTTCATTACATTATAGACTGCATGTTTGAATAATCGAGGTTTGTTTACAAATTAGGGACAGTAATTAAGCTCTGTGAAGAGAACCACGTGCTGCCTCGGTGTAATCAGGACCGGTTCTAGGATGTTTGGGGCCCTGGGCAGAAAAGGAATGTCTCACACAAATTGCAGAGACATGACACATTCAGGGCTGTTTGCATCTGAATAGATGCCCCTGTTCCTGAAGCTGAAGCCCCGCACTCTCAGTCCCCTTCAAGCACCTCTTAACAGCTCATCAAAGGCTGAAGGTGTGAGGGTTGTCATCCCGCTGTGCCTCTCCAATGCTTCTAGGTATCTGAGCTTTGGTACTGCATCGGAGTCTGTTACACCCGACCTCAACAGCATCGGAGTCAAGAAGGGAGGTGGGTGGAAGCTGTGCTGGCTTTAGGGTGGTGCGACCGGTGCCCGGTTAAAATTACGGACAAATGGCGTCCGTTAAAGAACCCTTCACGGACAACGGACAGATGGCCGAAATTACGGACTGTCCTTGAAATTTACAGACGGTTGGCCACCCTATGAGAGAAGGGCAGCAGGTGGAAATTCCGCTGCATAAAGAGGCAACAAAGCGCTGGCACTGGGGTGGATTCTAGGAAGCCCAATGGCTGTGTGGAGGAAGTAAGCACCAAGTCCTGCTCCTCTAGTGAGTAAACAACCAGAGCAGGTGACCTGTAGGTGAGCTGGTAACTGAATATCTGTAGGATGTGCCTCTGGAGGTGGGAGACCTCCAATTAGCACTGGTGCTACTGGGCGTCCAGGTGATCCAGCTTGGCCGGGACCAGCGCTCCTGCTTTGTATACCCAGCTACTTTTGTTAATTGGTAAATGTGCTACGGTTAAGGCATCCGTGAGAGGGTTCTGGAAACAAACGAACACTAGGGGATGCCCGTCTACGGCACTAATCGTCTCCAGTCTATGCCTGGGTGGCTCTCCCCTTCTCAACAGTCACTATGCTGGAGTCATGCTCAGTCGGAGGATCGCAGGAGGCGTCAGGAGAAAGGGTTTATCCGGTCAGCTTATTTGACTCTGATGCTACAAGGGAACGTTGGAGTGTTTGGGACTGTAATAACCTGCATACGTAAGGCGCACAGTGGCTGGGGATGTGCTAATTCTTCCTATACAGGTCCTATGTGGCTGGGGCATCCTCAGATGCAAGACTTTCCAAAACTCAATGGCCGTCTTGAAGGGTCATCTCTGTGGAGGTCTCGATGTTTTGAATAGAGACTTCTTAAAGGGCAGTGGGTTCCGGTCTCGGCTACTTGTGCCTTCAGATATGTTATGTTGATTTGCATAGCACAGTAATCATCTGCAAGAGCATCCAGGTGCTTGAGAAGGTGTGTAGTCCATGCCGTGTTATTCAACGAGCCAGGTCTTCAGCTTCTTGTGAACCTCAAGTAGTGAGGAGGGGGCTCTTATGTGGTGAGGGATGCTGTTTTAGGTTTTCGATACTGTGTAAGAGAACAAGTGCCCTCCAGTTCTGTATTTGTAAATGTGAGGGATGTGTGCAAGTGAGCACAAGGCAGAGTGTAGGTGTCTTGATGGGTTGTGAAAGGTCATGTGGATGTTGAGGTATGTGGGTCCCATGTTGTGTAGGGCTTTGTAGGTGAGGGAGGAGTTTTATTTGGCTGAGTTTGTGAATGGAGAGCCAGTGGAGCTCCCAGAGGGGAGTAAGATGCCGGTGCGGTGAGGACGGTTGAGTAGGAGTCTTGTGGCAATATTCTGGATAGTCTGAAGTAGATTCAGGAATTGTTTGGAATTTGGGCATACAGTGCGTTTCTGTAGTCGAGTCGGCTTGTGACGAGTGACTGTGTGATGCTGCATCTGGTTTTCCGTGGAAGCCCCAAGAACATTTTTTGTAGCATTCATAGGAAGTGGAAGCATGCAGCAGAGCTTACTGCATTGACCTGTGCCGTCATATCAAGCTTGTTTTCTAGCATGACCCCCAGGTGTCTGGCACAGTAGGTGGGTGTTCGTTTGGGTCCAAGTTCTGTTGGCCACCATGTTTCATCCCATGAGAAGTTCTTGTTTCCAAAGACCAGGTCAGTCTGGTCGAAGTTCAGTTTCAAGCAGTTAGTTCTCATCCATTCTGCCACCATGATCATGCAGTTGCTGAAGTTGGTTCTGGTAGTGGGTGTCTTTTCTGTCAGGGAGAGGATGAGTTGGGTGTCGTCCATGTAGGCGATGATGGGGAGGTCTTGGGAGCTGATGAGGTTAGCTAGTGACGTTGAACAGAGTTGGGCTGACGGAAGAACCTAGTAGCACACCGCATACCAGTTCCTTGGCTTCGATTGTGAAAGTTGGCATTCCAACTCTTTGGGTTCTTCCTGTGAGGAAGGAGAAGATCCAGTTGAGTGCTGGTCTTCGGATATCGCACTTGTGTAGTCTCCTGATGAGTTATGTTATGTTATAAATGGTTTGTAAAGCGCACATACAACAGATTGGTTTCCTGGCGCTACTCTAAGGGGTGCTTTAGTGCTGGGATGTTACTCTTATGCCTGTCTAAATAACCATGTCTTTAGGAGCTCATGAGGTCTGTGCAGGATCTGATTTCTAGAGGCAATGACACAGTCAAGGAAGCTCAGCCCTTGACCTTGTCCTGCTTCCATGACACGGTTGACGGGATATTATGGTCGAACATGTCAAATGCTGCGGAGTTGAAGCGGGGATTCAAGGAATTTGGCCAGGAAAGGCAACAAGGAAATAGTACGGTAGTTGGTCAGAGTTTT
This sequence comes from Lissotriton vulgaris, assembly GCF_964263255.1. Taxonomy (NCBI): domain Eukaryota; kingdom Metazoa; phylum Chordata; class Amphibia; order Caudata; family Salamandridae; genus Lissotriton; species Lissotriton vulgaris. The sequence goes on from NC_141691.1 coordinate 1,853,006,317, forward strand.
AGGGTCCGCCCCTGGCTTCTTCAGGAGGAAAATGACAATAGCCTCCTTGAAGGGGTTAGGTACATAGCCCTGGGACAAGGACTCATTCAGAAGGGACATAGCTGGACCAGGGAGAACAGAAAAGGCTTCCCTTAGGAGCCAAAGGGGGAAGCAGTCCCTAGGTGAGCCAGATTTTTCCTTTTATCAGCAGATCCAAAAATACTTCTTGACTTATTACTGGAATCTGTTCCAAGGTACAGAAATTCTTAGGTACTATTGGACATACAGGGCTCGAACATATGGGCATACTGGGCTTGATGGCTTTAATTTTATCAATAAAAAGGTTATATCAGAATGTCACATAGTGTCTGAGAGGGCGTAGGTTTTAGTGTCACTTTCGTCGGGGTTAGATAGTTAATTTTCTATCGAAAAGATTTCTTTAGACCGATTTGTGGAGGTTACAATTTTTGAGGAGAAAAATGCAGCTTTTTTGGTCAGGATAGTTTTTTGTAATTTCTAAGTACCGCTAAGTAGATGTTTTTATCATCAGGCAGATATTTACTTCTCCACCTCCTTTCAGTTTGTCTCAGAACTAATTTTAATTTCTTTAAATCAGAGGAAAACCATCTATGGGCCTCATGGCGATGTGCTCGATGTACTCTCCTAAGTGGGGCATGTTGTTGCCAACAGCCAATCTGATAAGTCTCTCTCACTATGGTTGATAGAGGATTGAGCAGGCGGAACTGTGTTGGTCAGTGTCCCAAGGAATTCACTTTTGTTAATAGTGTTCCAACTCCCAGCTGATTCAACATCAGAAAAGGGTATCTTGGACCTGGTGAGATTATTAATAACAAATGTAATTAAATGATGGTCAGACCATATACAAGGAGTAACCACCGGGTTAGTCATAGCCAAATGCGGCCTAAATGACAAGCAGGATGAGGGCGGTTGTTTCTTCACTGTCAAGGATTGTAAGTTTCTGTGCAGTGTTTTTTTCTAACTTCTGATTGTGTATTGTCCAGTAGGTGGTGGAGCTTGAGATGGCTAGTGAGCACTTTGTTGATTGCCTTTTCGATTATTTGTGCTGTGTAGGAAAGAAGTTGGCAAATTGGCTTGAGCCAGCTGAAGATTTCTTGAGGAGGGAGTTTACTGCTGCATGCTTTCAGGCTTCCGTGAAGATGGCAGAGGCATTCAGGTTGCGGGTTAGTGCTTTGGTGATTCATGGAGGTTCAAGTTGCGGTGGGATTAGGGGTCCGATGGGGCACCAGTGTGGATGGTCCACATGATTGAGGCAGTAGCTATGCTGGTGAGGGTCTCCCACCATCTGGTCAGGTGGTTGTGTTGATTGGTGACAGGCAGGTTGGTGATGAGTTTGCTGGATTTGGTAATGTGCGAAGTTGTGTAGATGTTTATGATTTTGCTGTGGAAGAAGCTGGATAGGTTGTCACAGAGTTCTTGTGAGGGAGTGACGCTGCTGGCAGAGATCATGGGTATGATTCAATGTTTGCTTAGTTTCAAACTCCCTTCGATGTATTCAGCTAGTGCTTTTTTCTTGGTTTCTCTTAGTTGTTGGTGATATTTTCTGAGTAAAGTAAGGTGGTTCGGTCAGCATCTTCGCTGCTGACTCTCCACTTTCTTTCTAGCGGTTTGCAATGTCTTTTGCTGTTAGGAAGGTCCTTTGTGTACCAACTGGCTTGCTTGTTGGATCTCCTTTGTTTGTTGAGTTTGATAGGTGCGGGGGGAGGGCAGGACTGGAAACCGAAACCAGCCCTGGCAAACTGCTCGGCTGGCCCCTCTGGGGGGAAGGAGGGATGCGGCCGTGCTGTTAGCTTGGGCCAGTTTCGGCCGATTTAGTTACAGGGGGCCGATATTGCTGGCCCCCCGGTAACAAAACCGGCCGCCACCCTTGCGGCTGACCGAGGAAACACCCAGTGCCTGTTACGGCCAGACCGGCCCTGGGTCTGAGCAGTTCTTGATCCAGGTGTTAAAGATGTTGACGTCCATGCTGATGTTGTCAGTAGGGTTGGGTAGTTCTCCATGGAGGGCACTGAGCCATTCTGGCTACTGCACCTAAGGAAATATCCAGTCATCAACCAGATAAGTGGTCAAGGGTTAAAATTCAAATTTGAATTTGCTCAATGTGAACAATTCTGCGTGTCTAGAAACATTTGAACCATACTTGTGGGAGCTCATAGTGCTCATCACTCATTGCTTTGCAGTTATAACAACAAGCCTGCCGTGGTTTGCAAAAGCAACTACTACTAACTTTGCATAAATACAGTGTGGGCTTCTGGTTATCTTCCTCAACTACATAAACAGATCTAGAGACTTAACCTGGCAAGGGCATTTCTGTTTGTTACAAGTAATTTTTTAGATGTGAAAATATTGATGAATGTTTAAATCTACAAGATTATACATTTGAATCAATACATTATTCTGGAACAGAATTAATGCATGATGAAAACAGACAGACCTGTCCAATTTTTAGAAGCCGACATATTTAGTATTGAGCCAAGTTAGGTATCAGTACAAAGTCATAATCAACTTTCTGACTGAGATTACAAGCCATGATTTCTTGCCCATACGGCCACATGAGTATATTCCAACTGATGACTGAATGTCAATTGTGTTCTCTGAAGTCTCTCTAGGGTTTCCAAACTTTCTTGAATCTCCAGGAGCAGCCACACACTAGTGCAATGTTTTTCGGACTACATACACCCGTTCATATTTTGTGCCCAATGTCACATCTGAGGCAGTGTTGCACCACCCCATAGTCTATTACTCTATAGGCCACCATCACTGAGTCATTGCAAAACAATAGGGTTTATTTTGACAGAGTCTTGTTACCCCCAAATCCCCAGGCAAATTACCTGTACATTGAGATCCAGTGCGTATTCTAGGGCCTTTGTGTGGTGATATCGTTCGACTATCCAGAAGTCCCGTAATCATGGGTCAGACCACAAAGTGTGTATAAATGAGCTCTCCAGCTAGCATCCTCATAGACACCTATGGTGTCCAACTTCCCCATGTGGTGTAATCTAGTCCGCATGTAATACGTCTGGTGCAGAATTTTCAGTTGCACTTTAGAAAGCCAGCCCTGATGGCAACTTCCTGTGAGTATTTACTTGCTTCACCCCAGTCTGAGTCTCCCATCCATCCCAGCTCTTGCTCCCACCTTTCTCTAAGGTTGGTCAGGGGACCCTGACAATTATTCAATAGAGTTTTGTAGATGCGCGAGATTGTCTGTGAGTATAGTGGGGACAGCAATACCCTGTAGTCTTGCGGGAAGTCTTCAACCAAGTCCAGTAGTTGACTTGAATATTTGGTCAGTGCATGTCAGACTTGCAGATATTTGTATCTTTGTGACTCCGACAGTGCATACTGCTTTTGAAGTTCTAGATACTGAATCATTTCCTGTGCTTTCCACACATCACCTAACCTATTAAACTCTATTAGATACCATTTCTGAAAGCCTTCTAGTTTTTTAGGTCTGTCAGGAAATTGGAGTTCCACAGAGGAGTCTCTATGGTCAGTCTCCAGTGCCATCCCATCACCCCGGTTGTTCTTTTCCATGTTTTGATGACAGTAGCTGCTGGCACTTGTGTCACCCCTGACTGCCCCGCATTGTATAGTTCTCCAACATATCCTCTGTGTGGCATTGCCCTCCTATCTGCCATCAGTGCAGGCTCTCGCTCGTCTGCGATCATCTAATCATTCACTACCAGCAACTTGGTTGCCCAAAGGTAGAGTCTAAAGTTGGGCAGCGCGTTTGCCCCCTTTTACTGATTTCTGGTAAATGTGGCTAATGGTTCTCAATATCCCCATCCCACAGTAGTGATCATGTGGCTGCATTAATTGTACTAAAAAGGTATTGGGGGATCTCATATGGGGTGTTCTTCAGCATGTAGAGGAATTTTGGCAGTGTTATTTCATACAGCACAGCTTGCCCCAGTAGAGACAGCAGTTGTTTCCTGCTGTGTTCCATATCCAACTTGTACTTGTCCATCACACGCCGGATATTACAGCGCATACATTGTTTGGGATCAACCGTTAAAAATATGTCCGGGCATTTGAAGACCAGGTTCGTCTATTCTAGGCTACAGTCCGAGGTCTATGGGGGCTACCAATCTACTAGCGGGTAGTCCACCGATATACACCCTAGCAAAGCTGGCAAATACGTAGGATATTTCTAGTATCTGTGGGATCGCAATCTCAGGCTCAGCCAAGTAAATCAGCATAGCATCTGCATATCGAGTGCTTATATCTCTCTAATCTCTGTCCCAGCACCAGCGTGTCACCTCTTATCTACTCTGCCAGAGGTCACACTCCAAAAGCGAACAGTAGGAGGCACAGGGGACATCCCTGCCTCATCCTGCGCTCCAGCCGGAACTCCCGGGACAATGTTCCATTGACTCGTACCTTCGCGGTACGAAGGTTATAGAGCAACTGCAAACATGCCATGAAATCTGTTCCACATCTCATCTTCTCGAGGGCTACTATTAAAAAAGGCCCTTCCTAAGAGTCAAATGCCTTAGTGGCATCTAGAAATAGGAATACCATTGGCTCCCTCAGCCTGCCTCCCCAGAACACCATACAGGCCTTGCAAATTGTGGCGAGTAGACCTAAGGGGTTTAAAGTCTGCTTAATGTGCTCCAATCAGTTTGTCAATTACTTGAAACAGATGGCTGGCAAGCATTTTTGCCAGAATTTTAGCCTCAATGTTAGGCTGTGAAATATGCCTGTGTGATGCACAATCCTCTACAGGCTTTCCTTTTTTATGAAACAGCACAATAGTGGCTTGGCGGACATCACTCTACAGGCTCCCTCAGCCTGCCTCCCCAGAACACCATACAGGCCTTGCAAATTGTGGCGAGTAGACCTAAGGGGTTTAAAGTCTGCTTAATGTGCTCCAATCAGTTTGTCAATTACTTGAAACAGATGGCTGGCAAGCATTTTTGCCAGAATTTTAGCCTCAATGTTAGGCTGTGAAATATGCCTGTATGATGCACAATCCTCTACAGGCTTTCCTTTCCTATGAAACAGCACAATAGTGGCTTGGCGGACATCACTCTACAGGCAACCCACACTTTGTGCCTCAGAGTAGATCCGGATCAGTGTTTTGCTCAATTTGCCACCCAAACATTTAAAGAAATCTAACGGGGGACATCCGGCCCCGGGATTTTCCGACTCTTTGCCTGCTTGATGGCCTTTCCAATTTCAGTTGCCTCTATTTTCCTGTCCAATCAGTCCGGTCTTCTTCATTCAAATTAGGGGCAGGAATATCACCGATAAGCCTCTCAGCTTCTTCCATCAAGCACTGATGCCCTGGTTGGTACACCTGCTCTAGGTATGTAGCTAAGGCTTTTGCAATTTCTGGTGTGACCTCAACCAGTTCTGCCTCTGTTTTATCCACCTTACCCATCGCTGTCCCTCCTTCCAATGGCCCTACCACACCAGGAGTTTCCCCCGCCTTATTGCCCACTTCATACAGTCTGCAGTGTGTCGGGTGCATGATTGTTTTGGCATCTTACCCCTATATCGGTCTACAGTCTTCTCTAGCTGGTGTAGGCTCTTGGTGTAACACATATCCCCCCTCCCATTTGCTCAGTCTTGTCTCAAGCTCCCTGTACGCATGTAGCTTTTTTCTACCCTTACCCGCTGTTCGAGATGAGCTAGTGATTCTGGATAGCACAAGTGCACGTTTTCTGTAAGAGATTGATCTGTCGCTTGTCAGAGATGTTGTTTACTGTTCCAGTCTCTGATTTCCCAGGGATCCAACTGCCACCCGACCATGGAGATCCTGGTTATAGTCCAAGTGTAGTACATTAAAGAGAGGTGTTCAATATGCCTTGTGAGATGGTGTGTGTCCCCAAATCTGCCCCTTGGACCTCTGGCACCAGAAAGTAATCTAGTTGGGACATTGTCCTCATCCTACTGAGCACATAGTAGTGCTGTTCCTTCTGAGGCGACTCCTGACAGAAGTCCATCAGACCCATCGACTTTGTAAAATTATGCAGTCTAGTGTTGGTTCGCCGTAGGTGCATTGTTGATGTGAATCTGTCCATCTCGGGCCTCATCGTCAGAATCAAGTCTCTCCCTATGACGAGCACAGACAGCCGACTGTAGCATCCATTTGCCTATCTTGGACAATGCCCTAGTTTACAACCCTGGGGGATGGGGATATACCAGGATAGCACCATCACCTGCTCGCTGTTCCACTCACCTCGAATAGCAACCCACTGAGTCCGTCAATGTCTGTGTGACAGTGAGTGAAAGTGATCGATGAGCAAAATAATTCATGCCCGTGAGCCGGATATAAACACAGGATGTGCCAAAACCTTCAACCTACCCCTACCTATGAAGTCCCATTTAATGCCCCCAGATGTGTTTCATGCAGAAGTATGGAGTCCGGATCCAGCCAGTATAAGTATTTCTGCGAGATTTCCCCATTAATTGTCTGGCCTAGAGCATTGACATCTCACAATAAAATCCTAAGGGTCAGATTAGTGGATACTGAGGCCATCTTCGCTGTTTTGATCGATCTTTTCCGGTTGCCCCTTCTGCCTTCCTTTCCTCTTTCCTCACATGCCTCTGGTCAACCAACCTCATGCTACCATCGCCCTCCCCGCTCCCCACCCTACAGCCCAATGCTGTGAGCTTTGAACTGCCCATCACCCCAAAGTCAGAGGCATCTGTCGCCCCCCCCCGCCCAAAACACATGAAACTTAGAAAACCGGTGTAAAATCAAGTCCCACTCAGAGGAGTAGGAGAATATCACCTTGCAACATGGATGTGATTTGAAACTCGCCTCCAGGTATCTCCGGCTCTCAGCAGTATAAGGTAATTCAGTGACTACGTTCGAACCTCTATGATCCTCCTCCGTCCTACCCCACTGTGGTCAAGCTCTTGCCGGTCTCTGGCCTAGGTGTGCACAGCTCTCCATTTCTTGTACCCTGTTGGTTGCCAGCCCTTCTGCCACTCCCAGGCCTCCTGTAGGGTTGCGAAGAACCAGGTGCCAGAGTTTCACTAGGAACAATATTGTATAGGGAATGTTGTGTTTGTGTAGCTCTATTTTTGTTTTATCAAATGACCATCTCTTGGCCTGCCCGTCTGGTATGTAGTCCGGGAAGACCACGACTTGGGCGTTGTCAATAGTTATAGGGCATTTTTGACATGCCGCCCTCAAGATAATGTCCCAGTCTCTATAGCTCAGTATCACTTGCTATTAGTGTTTGGGTCTTGCCCCCGGTTTCAGAGGCAGTCCCGGGACGCTGTGTGCCTTCTCTATAGCAAAATAGTTTGATAGATTGTCTGGATCCACCTTCGTTTTGATCAAACCCTCCAGGAACTGCTTGACCACTTTACATTTGGCTTTTTTGGGTAGGCCCACAAATCGGAAGTTGGTGCACATAGATCTTCCCTCTGTGCCGTCAGCTCAGGTACAGAGTTTATGGGTGGAGTCCGGGAGGCGACTGACATCTGTTCTCAGGTGCTTTTTGGCTATTGTGTGTTCTTCTAGTGTGTCGCCCCTCCTGCGTCCACCAGACCTAGGCTCAGGTGTAGCTCCATTTACCCAAGTAAGCTAAGTCTTAGTCCCAGTCATGAGCGTCTTATGGAGGGGGTTTATAAAGAATGTTCCCAATCAGTAGGCATCAGTGCTGCACCTCTCCCAGGCAGTTTCCATTGGCGATGGACTGTTAGGCCATACTTTCACCTCCTTTCAGTGTCAGGGCCAGCTCTTGATTTCACCCGGGTTGTAGTTCCCCTTACAGCACCTTTGACTTGCCTTCTTCCCTTGTCCGGACATTGCCACTCGCGGGAAACTAGATTGTGGGGAGGACCGGCCCAGGCATCCCCCATCCCCTATTAGGGACTACCTTGTGTTCCACAGCCAAGAGATCACTCAACCACGGGCAGAGCGTGTCCCGTAGCACCGGGATTGTCAAGGAGGTTCGTCGACAGGGAGGTTATCGCTGCTACGCCAGTGTATTTAGAGGTATAAGGGAATCAACAGGCCCAGTAGGTTACCACGAAGAAGCTAATCTTCCAAGTAATGGAGGATGTTCTAAACCTGTAAAATGTAATAATGCGACCAAAGATGCCATCATTTTTGTAAATAACCGTGGGACAGACCGGATGTCAAAAGACAGGTCCTGGAATTGAAAATGCTTTTCTAGGCAACACAATCCGTAAAACCTCGGACAAGATCTTGAGATCGAAATGGAAGGGCCCATTGAAGATAATGTCATCATGGATGCACCCTCTAATCAACTGAATAATCTTCAAGATCCATTTGTTGGCCTTCCTGAAGTCTCTGATCAATCTTAATCCTCCCATTATAGTACACTCCCTATCACGGATACTCTTTTTGGCATATGAAAAATGGCTTTCTTCACCAACACACAATAAATTGCAGACATCATTCTTGACGGGGTTCTGTGTGCAATGCAGCATTATGGTCCGATACCCTGGAGGTTAGGCAGAAAACCTGATTGGACGTCTCTCTTTGATGATCTTTAGCACATATCTTAAGTGGATTTCTCTCAGGCAGACTTGAAATGCTGTATCTGCCCACCATTTAGCCACTCTAAGCTACTTCGAGTGTTGTGATTTTGCTGGCGATGACAGCCTGGTTTGTCCATCTGCTCAAACTGACTTCATTTTTTTACTCCATTGTCTCCTTGAATTATCAGATTGCTGCTACAAAGGTCTTCATAAAGGCTGTCCGAGTGAAGACTTGCTAGAACTTTGCAAGAAAAGAAAAATTGTAGAACCTGAAAACTGGCTACAAATATGCTTTTTTTCCTATACAAAAACAATGGAGCTACTCATCCCATTCTGCCCCGAAGAGCTCAACTCCTTCAAATGGCAAACACAGAGCTGCTGATTTCTGTGCAGAGTGTGCATGCCAATCCCGCAGATATAAGTTCCTTCTTGAAGCTATAGTAGCACCTTCCGCTAACGCACAAAAGTCATCACAAGATATGTCGGACAAAGGCTTAAGTTGTATCTCCACGGGTTCCAGCAAATTTAAACATTTCAAACCCTCCTGAATAATCTTGGTGAAGTCTTTGAAATCAAAGATTGACTAGTACAAGAATGGTAAACCCCTGCTCCCATGCTCAGATGTGCACCAGCATATTCTTTTTCAGGGCAGAGTAATTTGGTCTTCAAAGATGTTCTCTTCCACGATAGAGGAGCGGCCATAGACAGATTCAGGAATGGACTTGCCCATATTCTCAAAAGGATATTGTTTAGATATACATCTGTTGACGCAGGTCTTCTCTGGATTTTTGCATCCATTTAGTATCACATCCAATGGATGCTGATGCAAAGGAAAACCTAGTGATGGAGCATGTTGGAACTGCCTTATTACAGGTTCAGAAGATGTGCTGGGGAATTCTTCAACTAGAAATCCTAATTTCTGGAATATTATATTATTATAGTCAGGATTTCCAGCAAAATATCACTACTGATATACTTTCCACTTTGGTATTAAGGAACAAAATTGGCTTCCTTGTCACCCTGATCCGATGTTTCCGCTCAGACTGCGTGGGAGCGATAAAAGGACAATGAGGTAGAGCATGCAAAGGAACTGCTGACTACCTGCTCGATGAACTTCCGTGTACACCAACAGAGGAGTCACAAAAAGGATGCTACTTTGCATGCACCATGAGGATCACTTACCTTAGCCAACTGCTGGGAAACCATCACTGCATTATCTTTTCCACTTCTCATCTGATGCCACCTGCTCTGGTGAGACTGCCAACCCAAGACATTATTATGATTGGTACCCCATCACTCATCTCAACAATCGATAATGTGTAGTGCTGCCCTTTTCCCCTTGTGTCCAACACGTGAAATCCTTGGACATGTCCCAGAGAATCCAAATTTGGAATGGATCCCACTTGATCAACTCAAAAGTATTGATAAGGACGAGTGACGCAGGGGTAATACCACAACCTCATACATAGCAGACACTTCACAAACTGTATTTTCCAGCTGAAGTATTACTGGTTACTTAAGGTTTAAGGCTGTGAGGAAAGGGGGCCTTAGTGTGAAGAAAACCAAACACTGTTTAGATCTTTAAAAAACAATTAATTAAAAGTCTAGTTGTGAAGCATATAACCAGGCAAAAGCCCTAGATTATCAGAAACATAACCTCACGTTTGTGCAACAAACATCTATTCATGTTAAGAAATGCACTTCCCTTCCATTCTGCATTTGCAAGCAAAACGATCTACAGGAGTCATGCCAAATGATGCATGTAGTAAACTACTTTGCATTCCAGAAAAACACTTACCAACCCCTATTTCCAGAAATAAATGCTGGTATGAAGTTCGAGAAATAGCTCAAAGGACAACAGTGTGTTAATGAATTCCAGCTGTAAAAGGTCTCAGTGGTAAAACTTTGATGTACATTTGCTTACAGCCACAAACTAGATGGTTACAAAAAAACAAGGTGCTGTTACTTACTGAGCGCATGGTAAATTGGCTTATGCTTTCCTTGCAGTCGGATCGCACACATTGTTGCTATTTTCCCTGGAGGCTGCATCTTCGCATCTATGAGATACCACACCTTGGAAAAGGTGGCCCATTGCTAAAACAACAAAACACATGAATAATGGTTATTGTAATTGCTGTTATTTGTGTAGGGCCCGCTTGGCTATAATACATTGGAGTGCTTTGGGCAGTCTTTGGACTACTTTCCAAAGAGTTTGAGGTTTCCATTGCAGATTGGCGTGCCCATAGTTTTGCAAACTTGTTTTGTTACTATTATGCAATAGCTGTGGGCCCGATTTACAAACGGTTTGTACTTCAATAGAGCGCACTCAGTAGGGGTGAGCACAGCCAATGGAATTAGTGCCAGGAAACTCACACCATTCTAGTAGGAGAAAGAACCAGACACACACACACATTTCAAAGCAATGATGGCGAAAAATTGGCCAAATGTTTAAAGACAAACAGTTAGGGAAGAGCCAAAAAAACAAAGAATTAAAGTTGGAAATATCACAGTCTAGACTAGAATTTATTCTTCTTTCGGGTGGTTGCTGCATGATTGAGAAAGGGACATGCATATGCATTTTAGCAAGCGGGTAGGGAACATGTCATCTGAGACTTCTATTATTTGTTTTTCCATTTAACTTTTTAACTGGAAATATGGAAAGCTTGTTGTGGTAAGTGCACCAGTGCGGATTTATTTTTGTTTTAACAGTTTCCATTGACATTTTCTATGTACACAGGAAGAAGAAAATGTGAACTATGCTTAAACAGAACATTACAATCAAACAGAAGGATGGTTACTGCCATCGTCTTCACCCAAACATTAGAATTAATACCTATGTTGAAATTATAACATCATAAAAGTGAGAGTGAGACATGTGGATACATTTGGATCAAAGCACTTTTTGAAAGGTTCAAGGTTGCTTACTGAAGAAAGGTTTTTAAGTTGTTCTACTCTTGAAGCCTTTCTAAAGTGACTGTGACGAGGATACAAGTTTTAGGAAGTGGAAAAACTATGGCAGAAGCATCACAATACCTTAATCTTCCTCTGAAGTTCCCATTCAAGCATTACATAAATTCCACCATTATGAATAGAGCGAATGGATACACAATTAAATACTATTCACTTGACCGATTTGTACATTTTCTATTGATATACTATGTAGCTTTTTTTAAATTAATGAATTTTCGGTGAACGGTTATTTATTGAACTTCATACGTTAACTAGTAGTACAATTTAAATTTGAAAAAATGCCTTAGCGGCACAGTTATAGAGCAACCCGCTTAAAACATTGCACAACATAACTACACTAGGAGGAATTTACATATTTGAATTCCTTCCAGGACCGGACTGGGAACAGATACCGGCTCTGCACACTGCTCAGCCAGCCCCCCCCTGGGGTGAGGGGGAGTGCAGCAAAGCAGTGTGCGAGGGCCGGTTTCGGCCGATTTTGTTACTGGGGCCGATATTGCCGACCCCCGGTAACAAAAAAACGGCCACCAGGGGTCCAAAATCGGCCCCCACCCTAGCGGCCCTCCGGGGAAACGCCCGGTGCCCGCTATGGCCAGTCCGGCCCTGATTCCTTCAAAGCTTTTATTAATCAAGGTGCAAAGATACCAAATTATTTTCTTAGTGCCCATTTTTAGGTCGAGTTCTCTCGACCTATTGTGCCCGAGTTGCTCCTCAAGGGACTTCGAGCGGTGCACGCACGGCGATTCTGGTCTTTGGACGAGCACGTACAGGCACGCCCACGTGCACATCTCCTGTCCCGCAGGCAAACCAGCATTCAGACAAGAGATGGCCACGCGCAGCACACTGTTCACAACACACACACACAGACACAGACACAGACACAGACACAGACACAGACACACACACACACACACGCACGCCCTCCCTCTCTGCCCCCCCTCTCTCGCTCCCCACCCCCCCACTCACCGGGCTCTTTCAGTGGTTCGTTTCAAAGAAGGCGTGCATGCAAGCCCTACCGGCTGAACGCCGGCAGCTTCCCTGCCTGCTGGGAGACAACCACTGCGCTAGGGCCTCGCCTACATCCTCCCTGCCCGCTCCTCCAAGCTCTTAAGGTATGCTCTACTTGGCTCCTGCCCTGAGGTCCGTCCGTCGTCTTGCCCTCGGGGAATACGGACCAGGGACTAGGAAGCGGGAGACGAGTCCGTGGAATAGTCTCTTCAGCAGGGAATCGGCGTGTGACGTCAGTGCGCCGGCGTCCGCTTCAAACCACGTAGTTCTGTTCCTGGGTCACTTTTTGCATTTCACTGCATCTCGTCAGTGGCGTTGTTTTTAAATATGCCGTGCAGTCCTTCGTTTACTACTTCCTTTATTGTGTGGGAGGTAAGCTGTGAATGTTCGCTACAAAAGCAATATGCCCACATTGCCGCGTTTTATTTTGAGTTTGTAGCTTTGAATTGCGCATGCCCACTGTTACGTGCCGTGCCGTTGTGATAATGGATCGGAGCAATTCGTTTTCGGGTCAACGAGGCCGAGAGTCACGGGAGGCTGTACAGTGGAGCGGAAACCGGTGCATTATCGGCACCAGCAGTACTTGTGGGGAAGCGAGAGTTACCGGAGCAGGAGCATCTGCACTTCTAAACAGGATTGCGCCACTTTCTGACAGGGCAGTGTCAGGGGGCAGTACCAGCACTTCTCGGAGGGGTTTTAATGGGGCAGTCCCAACCGTTTTTTTGGGCGGGGGAGAGTAGTGCCCTGTATTTCACACCCCAAGCCTCCCGTATCAGCTGTGAATGTGAGCGCTCTTTTGTTCCTGCACTTTCCCCCTCCTACGCGAGAGCCCTTCGCAGCGCTTCACCTCTTCCAACGGAGGGCACGCCCGGCTGCTTTCTCCCTCCTCGAGTGCATTGACCCCTCCGGCTGCCACGGCGCCAGCCGCTACACAGCGCTAGGAAGCGGACACTGCTCACCCCCCACAGCCCCAGAGTCTGGTGCAGACACCATCGGCCTGCCAAATAGGGCTCCAAGGGGCGGGGCACGCACCGTGTGCGAGCACCGTGTGCGAGCACACAGATAAGGGACGGGTGGGAATTATGCAAAACACTCCAAACAGTATTACGTATGCGGTACTCTTTATGTCGACCCTGCGAGGATAAAGGGCTGAGTTAAGTAGCATCAAAACTTTCGCCTGCATGTTTTGCCCATCTCTGCACGGACAAAGGACCCATGCAGCTGCCTTACCATCGAGAAGGGGGTCCGCGGAGACCCGCGGCTCCTGTCCTTTTAGCCCCTGTTCTCCTGCCCGATTCTACTGGATCACTTTAAAGGTTGCTGCCTGCTCTGCAGATCTCCTCCACTCGGGCCTTTTATAAGCATTGCCCTCCAGGAAAGGCGTGCCCTGATGGTCACAGCAAGTAACAATCGACAGGGTTAGTTACCCTGTGTCCATCAGAACCTCGGCGTATTACACTATACAAATACATCTGCTTCTGTTGGATCGGGTAGTAATGTTGCACAATCTCAGATGGAACCACCTGTCGAGCAAACGGTCATGAGTAGGTTATGTTATGTTGACACTTTTAGTCAATCCATCCGGAGTGTCCCGCGCTAAGTCAATTGCTTTCAAAAGTGAATTCACACTCACGCATAGATCGTTCTTGCTATAGTTACCGCCCCAACACCACTTCATAAGTAATATAGCTCAAACGAGCGTTCCATGTGCAATGAAAGATGGAGGGAGTGCTTGTGCAGTGTGTAGACGCACGTGAAAGAATACAACAAAAATTAAACACAGTTGATACAGCCTGGCTGCACAGCACATACATGTATTTCATTGGTCAGTACTAGGGTCAATTTGTTTTGCCTCATTCCAGTCATGTAGTGCAGGTGAGTTCATATAGTTTGTTAACATTTCGACACATATATATATATATCTCTTTACGACATTCAATCATCTAGTCAGAGGCCTCTTTATGTGAGCATCTACAATTAATCAAACTGAGGCGCTCAGCGGGAGCTTCTTTTATGATTTCAGAGCAACCACCCGGAGCCCCGATAAGACTCCCTTTGACTTTGTCATTTTACACTCCCAAACAATAGGGCGTCTCCTTAATGCTGTCTTGAGGACGACATGACTAGATGACTGAATATCACATCTCCTGTACTGCACGACTATATTGGGCCAAAGCACTGTGCACTGTGTAACCAGGGAGTTAAGATTATGCTTTAATTTTTATCATATTATTTCACACTGCACGAGCACCTATTCCCCTGCGCACAGACCGCCTTGTTTGAGCTATATTCCTTATGAAGTGTTGTTAACTTACCTAGGACAATATATATATATATTCCTTCTCTGAAAATGCAATCGATGCTTGTGTGTGAATTAACTTCTGAATGTCATTGATTTACTTTATGATAAATTGCTATTCATCCACATTTGAGTGTGTAAAGCATTACTACTCGACTCAACAGGACCTCACCGCCTCACAGTGCCCGCAGAAACACACAGCTACTCTTTCCACATGTAACCTTGCAGCTGAAGCAACAGCAGCCTTAACAAGCACTGGCAAAGTGAGTAGCTCTGGCTTGTATTTTCTCTCATAAACCAAAAAGAAACGTTGCCAATGTTTGTTTTATCACTGCACACAGTGGTGGTGGTGGAATTGGGGTTGGTGTTAAAGGTGGTGAATGGAATGGTAGTGGTGGTAATGATGGTAGTCCTAGTGGTGGTGGTAATGGGGGAGGTGCTGATAGTCGTGATTGTGGAAATGCTGTTGGAGGTATTAATAGAGGTAGTAATGGTAGTGGTTTGTGGGGATATGATTAATGGTGGTGGTAACTGTGGTAGGCGTAATGTTAGTTGTGATCAAGATAATTATGGTGGTAATGATCATGTAGTGGGAAAATTGTATAGCTGCATTGCAATGAAGTACGCCTTAAGAGGTGGAACAATACACTACATAGATAATAGCATGAGGTGAGCAAGAAGAGCTTCTCTGTGGTTGACCCAGAGCCCACTATGCATGTTTTAAAGTACTGATAACATGAGGACTGGCAAGTAGGCAATGCGGTCTGTAGCCGAATTGGAAAATGCAGCCACTAGGCCGCTCCATTCAGATCAGTCTCTGTAATGCACCCCAGGGGGTGGAGTCATAATTCACTGTAGGTGAACCCACTGGACTGACTTAGAATGGCTTGCAGAAGAGGAACAGCCAGACCCTGGTGTCCTGGTAACTTGGAGTCTGTGGCGACAGAACCTGTAGAAGGGTTCTTTGTACAGGCAGGAGGTCCTTATTCAACACCATTGGTTTGGGTAATCGCATCACCTGCTTTTTATAGCACTATGTATGCCAATTCTGAGGAGTTTGAACTAGAGGTCCAAACAGAGAAGATGTGTTTACATACAGTAACAAGCCCTTGGCCACCACCGTTACCTTTCAATGCAGAACATCTGAGAGTCTGTCCCTTTAACCCCTTCCATGCTCATGACGAGCTCAGCTCGTCATGAGGCACAGTTGAGCTGTGCTGATGACGAGCTGAGCTCGTAATGAATATAGGAGAATTCCAATTTCCAGCACAGGGGAAAAATAACCACAGCAGCGATGTGGTTAATAGTGCTTGTGTTACTGCAGTAGGCAGCCCCGCACTCAGAGAATCGTAGGGTTCCTGTGGCAGGGATCCTCAGACGTCACTGTGGGTGTTGTGGTTGGTATATCTATAAAAGTTCTAACATTTCTCCACATTCAGGATCAGAAAGACCTCTGCCTGAGTGAAGGAGAACTAACTAGTCTGCTGATCGAGCCCCACAGAGGTTTGAATGCTGTACCTTCAAAAGCACTTACGTCTCTTAGAGTACAGCTCAGCAGTGGTTCCTACCTTTGGCCGTAGGAGCCTCGCCCCACCTGCTGCAAGTGCAACAGTAAACCAACTATTCAATATGATCTGCATCAGTGTGTGCCACTGGGTTCGTGAGGGCGGGGCTGACTCCTTCCTGCTGAATGATTAGCAGCAGTACTGCAGCAGGGATGACACCTAAAGTGCGGAGTGCACATGTTAGATTGGCCGGCTGTCTTGCGTCGGCCAGCACCGCATGCGCACCTTGCCCACTGCATCAATTCAGCATCTGTGATAACAGCGGTGGATTGCAGACACAGGCTCCCAGTCGCACAAGGAGCGCTGGGTTAACTTGCTCCGTGCAATCATGGAGGTTCTCTCATCATGCTGAAAACATCATAAGAGAAGCTGCGGGATAGGTTAGATTCACGTCGTTAGCGTCACATAATCCCGTCCAAAAACTGCCCCTGAGGTAGCATGGAGCTCGGGCCCTCAGGGTGAAGGACTAAATGCATGATGGAACTGAAACTGCTTTGCTGAAGATAAGGCCAACTGGACAATGGAACAGATGAACCATGGTTCTTTTTAGGTCTCGGCATCGAGACCTATTGTCGCCAAGTTCGCTCTCAAGGGACACAGAGCGGTGCACGCGTAGCGATTCTGGTCTTTGGACGAGCACGTACAGGCACGCCCGCGTGCCCAACTCCTATCCCGCAGGCAAACCAGCATTCAGACAAGAGATGGCCACGCGCAGCACACTGTTCACATGCGTTTTGACATGCGAGCTTTGTGTTGACTTTAAATAACCAGCGGGGTTGGTTATACAAGTGATGAGTCTTGCTTCTTCTTCCCGTTTGGCATCAAACGTTTGGAAAGCAGATACCCATGGACAGTTTTGCAGAATTGCGCCCCTCTGAGCAAAATAATGGATAGCCTGCAAATGATGGAAACATTATTTGGGGGGAGTGGGGTGGCAGTTTGTAGGCTTTCGTATTCACATAGCACGTTGCTACCGCTGGTCTTCAAGCACTGCGCAGATGTTGTGCACTTGTTTCTACAGCGCTCATTTATAGTGCGTCCTTTGTGAGCTCACCATTGTCACCGCATACTTGGCACCGTGCTTAATTTCTACAGATCTGGTATTGTAGGGTAGGTTGTTGACAATAGACATCTAAAACGATCTGTAGGTCTAGACCTATTGTGGAGCTACTGGTGAAAGCTGAGAAACCAGGCTGTTTTGTATATTATGCCTTTCACATTTCCTTGGAAATTACTTACATTTTTTTAAGCTTTCCCATTTGGCCCAGGCTTGTGACTTGAGACATCAAATTGTTGGGGGCAGGGAGCATGGTAGCCTCATTTGTAATTTTGAAAAACTTAGTACATTTGAAAGGCTGTGGAGATCTTTGTACACATTCCCTTTCTCCCCAACCACACTCGTACTGTACATTCAGCTCTCTTCCAGTAATGATGTTCACCTTGCTTAAACACTCCACCTACATAGTTTTCCATTTCCTGTTCTTCACTTTCTACAGCAAAACGGTGAATCAAATTATCATTCTAGTAGACCAGTCTGTATCGAACCTTTAGCCAGTGAAGTCCACCAAACCTATGGTATTCCCCTTTTCCTGATCACAACTGTCGTTAATTGGATCCTCAGCTCGGTTTGCTTCATAAAATGCGCCTACCTCGAGACTCAATTGGCCATTGTTTGTGTCTACATATCCGTCTACCAACAAATGCTAGTGCACACTTTTCCATCAGGCAAACACACCACCAGCCTTCAGTGCATGCTTCCAGACACACACACCATCAGCTGTCAGGGCACGCTTTGCCACCAGGCATACACACCACCGGCCGTCAGTACACACTCACCAGGCACAGACACCATCAGTCATCAGTGCACGCTTTCACCGGGCACAAACCCCACCAGCCGTCAGTGCACGCTTCCACCACACACACACCTCCCGACGTCAGTGCATGCTTTCACCAGGCACACACACACCTCCAGCCGTCAGTGCATGCTTTCACCAGGCGCACACACACCACCAGCCGTCAGTGCACGCTTTCACCAGGCACACACCACCAGCCGTCAGTGCACGCTTTCAGCAGGCACACAAACAGCACCAGCCGTCAGTGCACGCTTTCACCAGGCATACACACCACCAGCCGTCAGTGCATACTCACCTGGCACAGACACCATTAGTCATCAGTGCACGCTTTCACCGGGCACAAACCCCACCAGCCGTCAGTGCACGCTTTCACCAAGCACAAACGCCACAAGCCGTCAGTGCATGCTTCCACCACACACGCACCACCAGACATCAGTGCACGCTTTCACCAGGTGCACACACACACCACCAGCCATCAGTGCAGGCTTTTACCAGGCACACACACCACCAGCCGCATGCTTTCACCAGGCATACACCCCATTGGCCGTCAGTGTACACTCACCAGGCACAGACACCATCAGCCTTCAGTGCATGCTTTCACCGGGCACAAACATCACCAGCCGTCAGTGCACGCTTTCACCGGGCACAAACACCACCAGCCATCAGTGCATGCTTCCACCACACACACACCACCAGCCGTAAGTGCACGCTTTCACCAGGCACACACACACACTCCACCAGCCATCAGTGCACGCTTTCACCAGGCACACTCCACCAGCCGCCAGTGCACGCTTTCACCAGGCATACACACCACTAGCCGTCAGTGCACACCCACCAGGCACAGACACCATTAGTCATCAGTGCACGCTTTCACCAGGCACAAACACCACCAGCCGTCGGTGCACGCTTTCACCGGGC
The DNA here is from genome assembly GCF_964263255.1 of Lissotriton vulgaris. Taxonomy (NCBI): domain Eukaryota; kingdom Metazoa; phylum Chordata; class Amphibia; order Caudata; family Salamandridae; genus Lissotriton; species Lissotriton vulgaris. The sequence goes on from NC_141691.1 coordinate 1,853,025,414, forward strand.
ACACACCACCAGATGTCAGTGCATGCTTTCACCAGGCACACACACATACCACCAGCCGTCAGTGCACGCTTTCAGCAGGCACACACCACCAGCTGCCAGTGCACGCTTTCACCAGGCACACACACCCCCAGCCGTCAGTGCACGCTTCCACCAGGCACGCACACCACCAGTCATCCGTGCACGCGTCAATTGTTAAGGCATCCACAATTAACTATTGAAGCAATCACAGTATGGTGCACTTTACTTTTAAACATGTCAGTGCACTATTTCCCACCAGGCGCACACACCACCAGCCTTTAGTGTAAGCTTCCAGACACACACACCACCAGACGTCAGTGCACGCTTTGCCACCAGGCACACACACACACACACAACACCAGCCGTTAGTTCATGCTTTCAGCAGGCACACACCACCAGCCGTCAGTGCACGCTTTCCCCAGGCACACACACCACCAGCCGCCAGTTCACGCTTCCACCAGGCACACACACCACCAGCTGTCAGTGCACACTTCCACCAGGCACACACACCACCAGCCATCAGTGCACAATTTCTGCAGGCACACACACCACCAGCCATCAGTGCACACATCAATTGTTAACGCATCCACAATTAACTATTGTAGCAATCGCAGTATGGCACACTTTACTTTTAAAAAACATATTCATCTAAAGCGCAGCATGTCACCATTGCTACAAAAATGAATATACATTTTTTTGCCTTACAATTTATAGACTTTTGTTGCAATTGGTGTAGCAATATTTCGCAATGCCAATAGCTCAAACTTAATTAATGCGATACCTATTGCATTGCAAATGCTTGGTGTGTGTGGGTGGGTGCAAATGCAATAGGTGTCGCATTTGCGAGAGATTAGGCTATTGGCATTGTAAATGACAATGCCATTTATTTATCTGTTTTCAAAGCCAACACAAATAAAAATGTTGTCATTTAAAATGCCAATAGCTCTAACTTTTGCAAAGGCGAGACCGTTGCATTGTAAATGCTTGTCTTAGTCAGAGATGAGCTAATAGTTGCTATATTATTTCTGTATAGCACTGGTTACTTCAGAGTGCTTCGTAATCCATGACAGGAGGAGGGTTAAAACTTTATACATAAATAAATAAATAAATATGGTAGGTCAGATTTTGTCATGGCAAGCTATTTTTAGGCCCTACTGGCAAATTCTGGCATGAGTTGAACTGGTGAACAGATGTTCGGTTCATTCGGAATGTAAATGACCAATAAATAAGTTTTTATCTTGTAGCATTTGCTGTCTGTTCAAAGACAGAGGTCAAATGTCAGCTTATTTTTTTTTAACAAATTGCTTTTTATTTATCCTGGAGATTAGCGTTTACTTTGCTTACTAGAGGATTTTGTAAACTGATTTAGCTGTAAGATAACAGTTTTTTTCTAACACACAACATTTAAAAAGCTTGTAAAGAAATGGTACAAATATTTCAAAGTATATCAGCAATTATATTTTTATTCAGATGTGTCATGGAAACAATGATTTTAGTAGGATCAAAACAAATCAGAACACTTTACTTGGCGATGTGCAAAATGAGAATTATTTGCAGAAACCTTATTATTTCCAAACATGTACGCTATATAGTTTTAAACAGGAAGACTGGATGTCAGTAGGAACTTTTGTGGACATTTCAATGTAAAATGTGCAGACTGTAAATCACAATGTGCTACCCTGCGCCAGCTCTGGTAAAAATGCTGTTAATAAACTAAGATGCAAGTCAGGGTGTCATGTAGTTCCAACAAATCTATATAGGTTCTGTGCGTTATGACAGCATAAAGTAAGGTATTGGTGTCCAGAACAATTCCAGGCACCCCCAAAGGATATGCTAGTCTGTAGACCAGCTAGCTCACAGTGCCACTATAAGCCCACTATCTTGCCAAGGAGCGAATAGTTTCTAGCAACTATTGAACATGACAAACCTGACCCTTCAGGGATCGTGGAAACAGTAGAGTGCTTTTCACTCAGTCACTCGTGCTCACTCAGTCCCAGAGAGATATACAGAATAAACGGTGGGGACGTTTTCAATAAGCATTTAATGAACCAGCGTCATTCTAGTATAAAATACGTATGCTGCAACAACCATTAGACAGAAACAGGTGTATATAGTTATATGAACCAATAGAGTAAATAAAAGGTAGAATTCTCCCATGGCGCTAAAACAATATGTAGGCATATAGATACATGCCAGTATTCATGAGAACTACGATGCAAACCCTAACTAGATGTACCCAAGTGCATCTAGCAGGTATGTAGGTGTATAGCCAAGAATCCTCATAGGAAAGAACCAACCCCTTTACCTGATGGGAGAGAACGAAAGACCCCATCTTGGTCTCGAGTTGGACATTTATGAGGGATGTTAGAGCACTGCGTAATGGAGTGTCTACGAGCAGGGACTTCAGCATCTTGTGTCAGCATGGAAGCTTCTCCTCTGGGTTGCCCAGTGAAGATGTGGTACTTATATACCCAAAAGGTACCCTCGGGGTGCTACCAGATGTGTCATGGTACTGTGGGCTTGTCGGCTAAGGATGATGATGGTGGTAACTTTTGTACAGTTATGATGCAGAAGATGGTAATCCTGCTGTGATATCAAGAATCCTCATGCATATTAAAGGAGGCTAGTTTTCTAAGAAAACCACACAACATTTATTCAGCGCATAACTAGGCAAAAGGGCAGTGCAAGAGCAGTTATGTAGAACAAGGTAGGACAAATGTAGGTAAACGTTTGTGCAACTACCTAGACCTATATTGGGGTACACTGGTGCTCATAACAAGGGGTCATGTGTATCCTATATGTGGCCTAGATTTTATTATATATGGAGCAAATGTTCTTCATACAGCAGACATGCTGAACTCGCATATTTGATGGTGATCTCAATTGTGAAAATGAAGGAAAAGGGCGCAGAGTGAAACAAAATATTTGCCCAGGATCATATAATTTGAGATCAGTTTATGGGTCAAGACCATAACAATTAGGTCAAGTACATTATTTAGGGCAGTAGACCTGCAGGTCTGATAATATTTTAATGATTTTTCAATGACTGGTAGGGAAGAATAAAAGCTGGGGATGAACAGTCAGATTATTTTAGGCTATCCGCTTTAGACATTTACATATTATAATGGATGCGTGAATGAATGCACTTATAGAGTACGTGGAAAATAAAGCCTTCTTGGGCTACACAGGATACCAGTGGGGTAGAATCTACTGGGTATGCAAGTTGTAAGAGTTCAGCCTTCAGGTCTGTGCAGTCCTTTTTATAAGGCCACTTTAGAGCAAAGTAGCACAGTTCAAAGCACTTCTATCTCACCCGGTGGAACAAAAGAGAATGCTTTAGGAGGACGACCCTGACAATTCTTGTACAGGTAATTCTTCAGAGTCGAGACAACACTTTGGTGATGCTTAGACTGCAATGTTTAACAGTGAATTTTAGACTGATGAATACCCAGCTGCACCTCAAATCAAATTTAGGCTGGAAAAGTTTTTATCACCAATAAGGTTCCTAATTGTTGCACTTTGCCAGAGCAAAATTTATTTTTCATTTTACATGATAATCTCCAGCTCATAGTGAGACCATTTTCACTTCAGTCAAATCCAGCCAAGCAGGAAAATCCATTAAATATTGTTCTCTGAAACTTTATTTTTTATGAGACTCATATGTGCAATGGCACTCAGCAGGATAAAGACATCAACTGTTTTCTGCAATGTAAAGCTAGTTGAAGACCCCAAGGTGTTGAAAAATTAGACCTAAATCCTTACTTCTGCTCCCAGGAAACCTTCTGGGGACCCACTGTGGTAACGCAGTAAACACGTTCAAACGTGCAGTACTGTTGACGATGTTTATTAAAACACAAGTAACATAGCCTATGAGCAAAGAGCATATAGCATGCCTCCTTGCTCTCCATTTCCCGACACCAACTGCTGCCCTCTGCCTCCCGCTCACCCAGTTACTGCATTCCAAACCCATTAAAACTTCTGATCCAACTCACTTCAGACTCAAAGGAATCTAACTTAGGAGAACATGCAGCCTCCTTTCTCACTTCATGAGCATCACACTCATTAATGGGGGTTTTAGACAACACTTCCTCTGTCCATTTAAATACAGTGTTTGTGATAGCACACAAATGACAACTACAAGATAAAAATGTGTGCATCATTGATGTAGATCAGCTTTTCCAAGATGCCAATTAAATACAGTGTGAGGATCATTAAAGTCAATTTGCTTTGTTCAAGTGCACAATAGTAATCCAAATAACAGTGTGAGCATCACCGAGGCCGATACGCTTTAAGCCAATACAATAGTGTAGTATCCTGTTCATGTTAATGTCATACCATTTTCACCATCTGCTCAGCCAGTGGAATGTTGCAGTGATGATGCGCTTAGGAATGTTGGGCGTCTAAGAGGAAAAGTAATAGTTGAGATTGGGCTTAGCAGCATGCTGGCTGCTCCTGGTGGGGCTCATCTACATATCTTGTAAACTACTAAAATAAATCATCCTGAACTACATCAACCTGCTTGGACCTCGTTACCACATTTATTTGGCGATGAATAGGTGACTACCTACGTGGTACCTACGTGCTACAAGTGGATCTCAGGGACCTGGAGAACATAAGAGGACCTGAAGAGGACACTATCTACTGGACAGTCACAGGCAACACAATGAAGAAGAGAAGGTATCCACAGGTTAAGATTAACCACGAAAAAGTACAAGGATGTTTTACATAGAACTACCAAGATGTCAACATGAAAGAAAGAAGTCTTTCAATTAAAAGCATAGAAGACAACAAGAAACTGGTAAAGATGAAGCACTACGCCTCTCAGCCCCACCAGTGTCATCACCATCTGACAGCCCTAGTCCAAGCGTGCTGTGCTCATCTAGTTTACCCATTTTGGACTTCTAAATTACCAGTGTTTCAGTCTTAAGTCTCAGTGAATTGACTTCACAAGCATCACTCAGCATCAAAGAGGCTCTACCTATTTTTGTGTGTATGTGCACTATTTTGGATATTTGTTTGCACACTGCCTTTTCGTACCTCCTATATTCACATGGTCAGCTTTAGTTTTGCAGGTATATGTAACAATATGGTTCTTTTTTGGGGGGGTACACTGTCTGCATGGACCCATCTGCAGTTCGACTTAATTGGACTTTCAACCATTCGTTCTGTTGAGCCTAATCTAAGGAATTCTGCCTGTGTATCTGCTGTCGGATATGGGCATATTTGGTGAGACGTTGCACAACGGGTGGCACTTTCAGTGTTTTATTTTCACGATGCCGGTGGAAGTACCGAAACATGTGTTGAGACATTACTTTGCTCTTATCTTCATGTTGTGATGCTGGACGCGGAGACTAATGCCCAAACTGTGACTATTGAGGACTTGTGAGGTGAGCCAATTAAATGTTGTTATTTGTCACTGGAAGCCCTTTATTTATGCCAGTTCAACTGCTGCGTAGTGGTTTGAAAATGATGGCGGGTGCTATCCCCAGTTCGCGCGCTGGATTACCTGCATCTATTTAATCTACGTCACCATAGATTCTTTCTTACGTTCTGGGATGTCTGAGGAGGATTGCTGCTTTTGGACGTTTCCATGCATGGTCTTGCCGTGAGCCCTCTGGCACTGCGTCAAGGACGTGCCGCCATTTTATGGTTGGCAGCAGCTTGCATTCTCCGAGTCCTTAATAGGTCCACCAATGACTTTGCGTGTGCACATTCAATTGTCCTTTGAATTTTGTAATGATAGCGCTTGTCGTGGAATCACAAATTTGCAAGCATTCGCGACAAGAATTTGCAATTCTATTAAGGACACGGAGGCGAGGATTATGCTTCTCCATCTTTAATGAAGCTCACAGCAGCCAATGAAAATGCTTGCTTTTCATAGTAAACCGTTAAACAAACTACACATCCCATCAGGACTAGCCCAAGGCACGCCCCCCTAGTCCATAAGAGGCCTCTGCCTGCCGCCATCTTCCTCTTTCTTGAAGGCGAACAGCTCCAACAACTTAGATAACTTGATAACTCCTCCAACGTGGAAGAAACTTATTCGGTCGCATTATCCTTGCAGTCGTCGACTTTCAGTCACTCTTCTTATCTGGCCCTGCAACAAAGGATATGAGACCGTAACCACCATAACCATTGGGTGGGCAAGCATTTAATACATAACATGCCGGGTGGGATAATCCTCGCCTCCGTGTCCTTAATAGAATTGCAAATTCTTGTCGCGAATGCTTGCAAATTTGTGATTCTATTGCAGGACCGGAGGCTTCAGATTATGCATGTTTAACGCTTACTAAAAACAACAGAGGTAATATCCCCCACCGGCTTATAATAGTATGTCTTGAAGGTCGATTCTGATGACCAATCTGCGCTACGCATTATATCCTGTATGCTGGAACCCAACATAAATGATTTAGATGCCATGGCTCCTCTGACTGAATGAGCCCCGAAAATGGTGATATCTACACCTGCCTCTTCCATAATATAACGAAGCCATCTGGCAATGGTGGCAGCTGCCACCGCTTTGAATGGTTTCTGAATGGCAATCAACAACTGAGAACAGCCCTGCGGTCTATTAGCCGCTGTACATTCCTCATATGTTTTCAGACATTTTACAACACATAATTTATCGTTCTCATGAAAAGCATTATAAGAAATATGACGAGATAATGTCTTAGTGCGTCCTGAAATGGAAAAAGAAACTCCCTCTGGAGTAAATACTCTACCTGTAATTTCCAGCGCCCGTACGTCCGATGACCTCCTGCATGCCGAGAGGCAGAGTAGCATGGCTAACTTAGCTGACAACTGTTTTCTGGATAAAAGCGAGTTAACCGGCCATTTGTTAAAGAGCTCCAAAACCAAAGACACGTCCCACAACCCAGTGTACTTGGGTTTCGGTGGGTTCTCCACCCTAATTCCCTTGAGCAATTTGCATACCAGTGGATGCATGCCTACTGGTTTACCATCCAGCCGAGCGTGGCCTGCTGAGATGGCTGACCTAAAGTTATTGACCGACCTATAGGCCAAACCCTCGGAAGCCTTGTCCGTTAAGAAATTCAGCACGTGGGATAATTCTGCCCCCACGGGATCCAGATGTCGTTCCATGCACCAACCCATCCAGTTCTTCCAGGCCGAGGAGTATCGCTTCCGCGTGGATGGTGCCCAGGCTTGCTTGATGAAATCACAAGTCCTGCTCGAAAGGCCTGGCAGCTGCCACTGTTCCCTGAAAGCCTCCAAGCCATCAGCTGGAGCCTGCCTTCCATTACCAAGGGATGCTGTTCCTGATGAGGGCCCAGCAATAGCGTTGTCGACTCCGGGAGGAGTCTGGGACGGTCGCAGCTCCACTGCATCAGTTTGGGGAACCATGACTGTGACGTCCACCAAGGCGTCACCATCACTACTTCCGCCCGTTGCTTGATCACCTGAGACATTGCCCTCGGGATCAGCAGGAAGGGTGGGAAAGCGTACTGCGTCCCTTCCGTCCAATTCTGGAGAAAAGCATCCGTTGCCAGAGCCACGGGATCCGGTCTCCAGCTGAAGAATCTGGGTACCTGATATGTTAGTCTGGATGCAAACAAGTCCGTCTCGAACGGACCCCAAATCTCCTGCAGCCATTGGAACACCTTCGGTAGCAACTTCCAGTCGCTGTAGTCCCTGAGGTACCTCGAATTCCAGTCCGCCACCTGATTGGACTGGCCCGGCAGGTATTCTGCTATTACTGATATCTGATTCTCCAGACAGTAATGCCAAAAGTCCTTGGCTATCTGCACAAGCATTGACGACCTCGTGCCGCCCAACTTGTTGATGTATCTCACCGCTGACACATTGTCCAAACGCAGGAGGATACAGCAAGATGTCTGCCTCGGGGACAGCGTCCGCACCGCGAACGATCCCGCGAGCAGTTCGAGACAATTTATGTGAAGCGAAAGCTCGTCTGGAGACCATCTGCCACCTGTGGAGATATCTTCGCAACGAGCCCCCCAGCCCCAACGGCTGGCGTCCGACTCTATTGTTACCTCCGGAAGAGAGCCGAAGATTGCTCGACCGTTCCAGGCGTCTACATGACCGAGCCACCATTGCATTTCCGTCCTCACCTCTTCTGTGAGGGGAATGTTGTCCGAGTACGACAGACCCTTCCGTAGGTGTCTGATCTTCAGCTGTTGAAGGGCCCTGTAATGAAGAGGGCCCGGGAATATCGCTTGCACCGATGATGCCAAAACTCCTACTACTCTCGCAATTGCCCTGAGCGAAACTGTCTGACTGTTCAACAGTCTCCTGATCTCCTTCTTCAGGTCTTTCAGCTTGTCCTTCGGGAGGCTTAGCTGTGCTATCTTGGAATCGATCGTGAAACCCAGGAAGTCTATCACCTGAGTGGGCATCATGACTGATTTCCTGGTGTTGACTACAAAGCCCAGGCTTTGAAGCAAGGTTGTCGTCAGAGTAAGGTGTCTCAAGAGTGCCTGACAACACTGATCCACAATCAGGATGTCATCCAGATAGATTATGAGGCGAATGCCGCGTTCCCTGAGGTACGCCACCACTGGTTTCATCACCTTGGTGAAGCACCAAGGTGCCGAGGAGAGCCCGAAAGGCAGAACCAAATATTCGTACCACTGGCCTTTCCACCGAAATTGGAGATATCTGCGATGCGGGGGAAATATCGGCACAGACAGATAAGCGTCCTTCAAGTCCAGTCGGACCATCCAGTCTCCCATCTGCAGTAGATCCGTCAAAAGATGGATGCCTTCCATCTTGAAATGATTGTACGTTATAAACTGGTTGAAATCCCTGAGGTTCAAAACTAATCTGTTTCCGCCTCCCTTCTTTTGGATAACAAAGATATTGCTGCAGAAACCGCGAGGACTTTGACAGACCGGTGCTATCGCGCGCTTCTGCAGCAATTCTGAGATCTCCTCGTCTATAAAACTGAGATCTTGTTGGGAAAAATGGAGATCCGCCGGGAGCTCCGATTGAACGGGGTGAGAATAGAACTCCAAGCGGAAACCCTGCACAGTTTGTAGCACCCATGCGTCCTGTGTCAGTGCCCGCCACTGCTCTAGGCAGTGCCGAGTCCGTCCCCCCAAAGGTAGACATGTAAACTCTGTTACTCTCACCTGCGGTCTGCTGATGCTTGAAGGTCCCCCTGTTGTTATTGGAGTGATAGCGGCTCCTGTCGAACCTCCTGCGGGAGGGGTAGAAGGTTCCACCACGGGTGGAGTCGTATTCATTTCTTCCCCTGCCAAAATCGCCTCTTTGGGAACCTTGCTGACCTCCACGGCCCGACGAGCGGCCCCCGCCTCGTCCGGCCCTGTTAAAAACTCTCTGGCTGAGAGCTCTCTTTATCCCTGACTGCGCCTTGTCCAGCGCCGTAAATGTCCCTACATATTTGGACACGTCTTTGACAAACTTGTCTCCAAATAGTTGGCCCGCTGCTAGGGGTCCCGGCTCAGCATCCGCTAGCTCGGTAAGGTTGCTGTCCATTTTCATCAGCAGGGATTTCCTCCTCTCTGACGAAATGGCGCAGTTGGCGTTGCCCAGCAAGCAAATGGCACGCTGGGTCCAGCCAGCCAATACATCCGGGTCTACAGGGGTGTAACTCTCCTTCGCCTTTAGAGCCATCTCTAAGATCTTCGCCAGAGGACCGATCGTGTCCAACATCTTGTCCTGACAGCCTGACCATGCCCTATCCAAACCTCGTTTGGGGTCTTTTGAGAACTTCCGAAGGAAGGTCAAGAGGCTTGCGTCGATCTCTGGGGTCTCCGCCACCTTGTCTGGGATGTCCGGGCGAGGGCATTCTGATTTGAGGCGGTTTCTGACGTCCCTCGGGAAGCTCTTCCTCAGATTATCGTGTATGTATGCCGTCACCGCCTGAGGCGGGACCCAGTCCTGTGACCTGGGGTGTATGATCTCCGTAGGATCGAATGTGAAAGGAGTATGTACCTGGGCCATCTCCACTTGAACCTTCTTCGGAGGAGGCTGCTCCTCCGATGTATCGGTATCCGTGCCTGTGGTAGCGTCCGTGTCCGTGTCAGTATCTGTATGGACCCTGCGCTTGGACTTGGCCTTGGCGCCAAAATAGCAATGATCCGCTGTGTCCGGTAGGGTAGCGAGGGCCTGTGCATGAGGCCATGTGGCAGTGTCAACAGCCTGTTGACTGGAAGTGGAAGCTTCCGCTTTCTTCTTTTGCGGTTTGGTATAGCCATGCCTCTTGGCAAAGCCCTCCAATTGCTTCCGGATTGGGCGAAGGGCTGTGGCTAGGGCTTGCTGCACTGTTTGTGGGACCGTGGTCTCCATAGCCCTATTGACGGACGACTGCACAGATGCGTCCAATGCAATGACAATATTGTCCTCAAGGACAGCCTCCTGCTGTCCGTCATAAACCTCCTCCTCCGCATATTCTTCATTGTACTGACCCCACTGCGACATTTCCACGGGTGGTCGGTCCTGCACGTCAATGAAGAATTGCCAAAGCACTGTTTAGCCACCAGGAGGGTCAAGGGGGGGGTTAGCCCTGTAAGCACACTGGATTCCACAAAGTACAAACCCCCTCAGCAAAGCTGTATTCACAAGGGGCCAAAGACCCAGGCCAAAACACTGTCCACAGAGCGTGTGCGCACTCCAATCACTGGCCTCAATATTTTACAACCTTCACAGGCGTTTGTAAGAGCAGAGGGGCCACCGGTAACTCTTCGTGTTCAAAAACGCTATGTTTGACAGTTTGGGGATCGCGCCGTGACGTGCAGCCCAAACGCGACTGAAATCCTACTAAAAACAAGCCCAAATTCAGCGCGTTTGGACGCACGCCACGGCCGAGAGCCACCCGGACCCTACACGCGTCATCGGCCTATGAGGGACGCCGATGCGCATGCGCGAGACGCGCCTGCTGGAAAACAGCCGGGACAAGGCCCTAATTGTAAACCCCGGTGTCCGTCTACTCCCGGTCAACGACCGCTGCTACCACACGCCACGAGGCGTAATCATCAAGCCACTGAGGAATAAATCAGAACACGCTAGGCGCCGCAACGCTAGCTAAACCTGCACAACACTCTCCCTGAAGTATCGATCCCCCACACGAAGGTAACTCGATATATTATTAAATTGCGCTTTAAGCCTATGACAATCGCCACACTTAGCAAATCAATCAATTAACACAACATCATTCACATTTGACATGTGCAATCGTAGCTAACAGCTAGAGGGAGTAAACAATGTGCACTTAGCTCTTGCTGTGAGCAGCAAAGAAAGAGGAAGATGGCGGCAGGCAGAGGCCTCTTATGGACTAGGGGGGCGTGCCTTGGGCTAGTCCTGATGGGATGTGTAGTTTGTTTAACGGTTTACTATGAAAAGCAAGCATTTTCATTGGCTGCTGTGAGCTTCATTAAAGATGGAGAAGCATAATCTGAAGCCTCCGGTCCTGCAATAGAATCCAACGTTCTTCTTTGATGATCGATTTATGGGACGGATTGCGTTGGTTTTACTTCAGTATGGAGAAAACTTACCACGTCGCAAGATCCAAGTGCACTTCTGCTCAGTATTTCACCCCGAGTTTACATTCTATGTGTGTTTTTTCAAACACTGCTGTGTGCCACAAGGATACAGTGACACGTACACACATAGTAGTAACGGTCTGCAAATGTATGCAGAGTTTTCTGCCCTTTACCTCATATGTTTTTTATGTCTATTGACAGTGCACGGCCAGATCCTTTCTCGTATAGCACACCGGCTTTTATAACTTCTCTGTGAACTCACCATAAAGGAGGTAAGCGGGTGTTCTGGTGATACCTTCTCATGACCACGTTCCAAGTTGAAGTGAAGACCACTAACATATATTCTTTTGTCCTATTGACAGTGCACATTAGAACCTGGGGCATCTTACCTATGGACTTCGTATTTTATTTTATTTATTTATTTTCAAAATAGCAGAATGCAGTACATACAGAGCTGACCGCCTACAACCCATCTCGGGCCGGCATTACTTTACACTGGCATACATGCTGATTGGCAAGAGGAGCAAGGAGTATACAAAGCATATGCTCAGCGAGAAAAGAATCAACAAAGGCGAAATTTCTCTGGTGGCAGACGTAGGCCCGCTCTGTGCATGTGCATACAAAACAGTACATTTTTTACTTTTACTCCCCCCACCTTCCCCCCAAACACCTATCCCGCCCCTCCAACTCCCCAATTGCAGCTCCGAATGTGTAATGGTGTGTGGACAATGAGTGTAGTGCGGACCACGCCGCATGACCTGTCCGATAGCCCAAAGGACCATGGACATAGTATTTTTCTGTCTGAATATAGTGCTAGATAAGAGGTGAGATTGTGTGGACATGATTGACATTCGGTTACTTAATTTGTGACTTCCAGTCAAGATTCGTCTTTTTCATTTGGGAAAGATAACAGTGATCTGTATCTTGTTGACAGTTTGTCCATGCACTTGGACTTCTTCCTGGGATTTTATGAACATTGAGCAATCCAGCTCCAAATCCATAGTTTTCGGACCTGAATTTGTATTGGAGGAGGTGTGTAATATAAATTATTTCTTGCACACTTATAATTGTCCAGGAGTTACTGTTTGTCTCTATTAATCAGCTTGTCCTCTCTCTGTCCCTATACATAGGAGGACCACTTTATCAGGAGGGTTTTATCGTTTGATTATCGAATAACTACGGGTGCTTTTCGATGCATGTCCCACCTTTCTGCTGCACACCTTGTGTCAAAAACAGAGGAGCCTGGCAATCTCACCGTGATATGCTATGCATTTTAAACACAATTAACCAGAGGCTGAGAAAGGGTAAGACCCCAATCCCCGGTCTGCGGGCAGACCCCGAGGAAATGAAACCGTAAGCTCTTACCTGCTCCTTACTTGTGAGGTTTCTACTAGGCCAAAATTCAGTGTGGGAGAGGGACATGCCTAACGCCAGCTACCCAGGATTGGGGTAACCAGGGAACACCCCAATTCTCTCCAGTGAATGTATTCAGGAGCTCTGGTCCAGAGCTTTTGCCTGGACAGACTCCAGCAGGGTCGAAGGTCAGCCTGGCCCATCCTCTCTGGGTGGGGCCGTGCAGGGAGGCCTTGGCAGTCCAGGTGTGTAAGCGTACGTGTAGGGCTATAAAGGAGGGCATCCCCTGCTTCCTAAATAGAGTAGCCTAAATGTGGAATGCAAGAAATGTGCTTCATTCTATGGTAATTTCTTTATTTGATTTTAAATTCCATCGGTACACATGGCCTACAGTTAGCCGGGGAGGGGGTTGGTAAAACGCTACAAAACGAGTCTAAATGAACGGATGCCCCACTGTTCATACCCTTACGGACAGACGTTTTGAGGCATGGCCAAAGTGGGAAGTTTCCCAGGACCGCCACTTTCCATGGGGCCCTGGAACAGTGAACTTTATTTCTTACCAGAACCCCCCCCCCTTTTTTTTTTTACTTAATTTCAACCCTTAGTAAAAAAATCAATATTGTTTAGCCATCACAGCTCTTGAATTAGCGATAAAATGGCTAATACAATTTGTTCCAAAAATATTTATTGCCTAGTGCCCCCCAAATCCTTAAGAGGACACTGTTCACGGACAGTTAAGTGAAGTCCAGATGCTTGTTTTGGGGGTGCCAGCAGCAGCCTAAAGCTCCTGATATTTAACAGGGTACGTGCCCAGACATTCATTACACTTCCAACCCCTGAGGTGATCAGCGTCTGTCTTGTCAACGGTTATTCCGCCCCATGTCTCTGTTCCTGGGTCCTCTGGCCGGTCGCCATCCCTCGAGCCAGTCTCTTGCGTCCCCTGGTGACTCGAAGAACCATGTCTTCCCTTCTGATTCTACGTGTAATCTTGCTGGAAAAATCATTGAGTACTTTAATTCTTTGACGCGTAATTCTTTTTTCACTTCTGCAAAACTTCGCCTTTGCTGTGCGAGTGCCGCCGTGTAGTCAGGATAGAAGGTCTCCAAAGAAGAGAGTTCCCCAAGTAAACCAGAAAGGACTGGGTAATACAAGTTAACAAAAATAGATTCCTTTCTGTGTTGTTCAATTGAATAGAGATGAATCCCCACAAACTATGTTAATGACCGTCAACAATCTAAGTAACCTAATCACATGCTATTTTGACACACGTAGGTTCATATTTCACTGTTTATTTTTTTTAACTTTTTTTTATCAAGCTCATAAGAATATTCTATACATTCAATAACATTAAAATCACCTCCATTTACAATATTTCTTACAGTCCAGAAATTTATGGCTAGCCTAGAGATAGCCTATTTGAACCTAAAGCGAGGACAACAAATCCGGCACAAGGAATAGTTATGGAGTCGAATTTCAATGAGATGAGCCATAAAATCTGATTAATAAGAATTGGTCGATACTGAATAAGACAGGTATTATTTTTTGGAAAGAAGAGAGTGAGCACACCGGGTTATGTGTACTGGTGCTTCATGAGTAACCTAGACATGCATGTTTTAGTAAATCATTTTCCACCCATTGATATCTGATATGTGTTATTTATTTTTAGTATATTTGATATTTGTTATTTTTTTCAATTTTCTATCTCTTTTTTTCACATATATAAACACATTTTTTTGGTACAAAAGATATTTTTACATATAATACATTGCAGTGATTTCACATTAAATAATTTTTAAAAAATCATCACAGATTATAACTTAATCTTTAAACACAGAAATTAATTCCTTCAACGCGTTTCGGCCGTTCGCCTTCCTCAGGAAATCTGCTTTGTTCTTTTCTACATTGACAGTGGCTTATTTAATGCTACGCTGTGCCTCCGTTAGGTATGCTTGTTAACTTGTAGCAGAACGACAGAGGCCCGATTCTTCCTTCCTGTGGAGATGCGTGACTGTCCTGCTGTCAGGTTAATGAGATGCTTCTATTGGGATAATTGGCGTGCAACGCTGCAACGGTTTAGCCTGAAGTAAATCTTTAAGGTCTTTCAATATCGAGTGAGTAGCTGTTTCAGAAATCTTACGTTATGATACGGTCATCTATGGGTTGCCGCCTCCTTAAGTTTGACTACGTTTCTGATGTCTTAACGGGGGAGCTTCTACACTTGCCACTGGATCTGTTGTATATCGTCCGTTTGAAGGACGATATACAACAGATACTGAAACTGAAACGGCTACTCACGCGCCGACATAAGGACTTAATTTTTATTGTATACATTTTTCATTGTAACTTTTATTGTACTTGCTTAGTATATTAGTACTGTTTATTGTCACATATGAAAGAAGGTATCTACCGTATTGTATTCGAATGAAATGCTTGTTGCCATAATTTTCTGGACAGTAAGAAATAAGGTAAATTAAGGTGATTTTAATGTTATTGAATGTGTAGAATATTCTTATGGGCTTGATAAAAAAAAGTTTTAAAAAAATAAACAGTGAAATATGAACCTACGTTTGTCAAAATAGTATGTGATTAGGTTACTTAGATTGTTGATGGTCATTAACATAGTTTGTGGGGATTCATCTCTATTCAATTGAACAACACTGAAATGAATCTATTTTTGTTGACTTGTCAGGATAGAAGGTGACTTCAGGGTTGTCAATTTTTATCGGTGGGGCAATACGTGCCGCCTGCAAAATGGCGTCTCGGTCTCGAAAGTTGAAGATGCGTGCCAAAATTGGACGCGGCGGCGCTCCTGGACGCAGCCTGCCTCCAGGCACTCTATGAGCCCTTTCCACCGAAAAATAGTTAGATAGGCCCTTCGGTTGGAGTTGGTTCTGGATGAGTTCTTCTACAAAAAGATCTAAGGCTGGGCCCCCGGTCGTCTCCGGCACCCCCACTAGGCGTACGTTATTGCGCCTGGACCGACCTTCTTGCTTATCAAGCTTAGCCTTTAGCAGGGTATTATCTTCTTCCAGCTTTTGTACTTTTTCCTTTAGGTCCGCCGTATCTGCCGTTAGTCCTGTTGTTGTTTTCTCAACGTCGATCAATCAGTCCGACATTTTTGCGAAGTCCGCCCTTATAAGAGAAATGTCTGTGGATATTGTGCCCATTGAGGACTGCATTGTTTTCAGGGCTGCCATTACATCTTGTAGGGTGACCCCTTCAGCCTCCGCAGGTTGGTCGGTCGGGGTTATCGATTGGTACATATTGCCTTTGGGGTTGTCCGGAGGGTCTTTAGTATATGCGAATTTGTCCAATCTGGGGGCCTGTTGCACTCTCGGCTCTCTCCCACTCATTATTCCTTACTGCGGGTGATCCCCGATATGTGCTGCGCAGTGTTAGTGGGTCCTCGTGTTGCCCCCGTGGCACCCTGGGGATCTATCTCCTGTGGGCGCTGCGTTGTTAATCTGAGCCGTCCAGCCGGGCCCACGTCGCTGCCACTGCACCCCTTCCCTGGTATTCCCAGATAGTGTAGGTTGGTGACCGTCTTCTTCTTAGGCTGGTCTGTTTCTTTTACCTGCCAGTAGTACCCACTGTTAAAGTCTGTGTGTGGTCCATTTGGGCCCTGCAGCGCCGGGGCCTCTCTCAGTTCCCAGGGGCTGGTGGGCGGGTATGGCCAGTCCAGGAATCGCACCACTCGCGTGCCTCTCTCTTCTGAAGGGCCCACACGCCGCACCCCGCTAGCCGGTAGTCTGAGGCCGTAGTTCAGTCTCGTAATTCCTGAGGTGCAGTTGCTCGCGGAATTCTCCTCACCGCCGTCAGAATCAATATTTGTTTCACCAGTTACGTGCAGGAGCCACCACCGCACAGAAGCAGTATATTTAAGACCTGGTAGAACGGCCAGTCACTGATAAGGCTGTATCCCCGGCAATCGGCGATCTTACCGCCTTGCTTCGTGTCGCACTCCCGGGTCCGCTGCAAACTTGAGGCCCTGGCTCCGGCGCCCGCTGTAGGCCGCAATGTTCTCGGCGGTCTAACTCGGCGATTTCGGGGAGTTCAGTGTTCCGGATCGGCTCTTCCTGTGTTGGAGTCTTCCTTACAGGAGATTCTGATAAGCAGCACTGCCTTTGGTCAGGATAAGTGTCCGGATATCGAAGGGAAGGCCCCTTTGGCCACAGAGCTCCGTTAAGCTGCGACCATCTTGGCATGTCGCTAGTCACGCGCCCCCCTTCAAGATTACTTAAGCAAATTGTATAAATATGTTTATGATGATGATTAAATTAATGGATCTCCGAGGCCCCCTCCCTTTCCTACCAACATAGCGGACCTTAAAATTGAGGTTTTTGTTTGTTAGGTTTTGTTAGGATGAGTCTCCTTATAGTTCACTCACAACCACTTGTGTCGTAGTATTAGATCTTTCTCCTTTTTACTTAATTGTAATGTATGCTTCTATTCATCTAGATTTTAGAAGGGGTTTTTAGGTCTCGCAATGCGAACCGGATCGCGAAAGCGATCCGTCGCTGCGAGACTTATTGTGATCATTTCATCTTTCAAGGGCTCAAGGGGAACAGACAGCGGACAAGCAATGAACGCGCAGCTCCTTGACTGGGATTAGGTCGCGCGCGTCAACTGTGACAGTTTCAGTTTTACACGCGACCCTCTACAGTTTGTGCCTCATGCACTTCTCGCATACACACACACAGCCACAGCTTTTCGCACAAGCACGCACACACACACACGAGCACACACACAGAGAGACACACGAGCGCACATGCACGCAGACACACACACATACCGCCCGCCTGCCTGCCTGCCGCCACCCCCACCCGCCCAGGGGTGAGATGTCTCCCCCCCCCCTCTTTCCTCACACTCACCGGAGAGGTCGGCGCGGGCCCCGCCGGGCAGCAGGAGGCAGGCGGTGAGCAGCAGCGGCGGCTCCATGGCGCTCGGTCCGTCAGTCTGTCTGACTGGCTGCCGGCGCGTGCCCCCTCTCGGCCTCCTATACAGCTGCGAAAGCTCCTACGCACTGAGTGAGCGCGCGCGTGCCCGCCCGCCGCGGAAAGAGAGACCCGGGTCTAATATCAGCTGCGCCTGCGCCCGACCGAGCCCGAGGACAGCGGGCAGACCAGGGCCATGGAAGTACAAGGTACAAGGGCCGCAGGCCCGCCTGCGCTCTTTTGAATCTGGGGTTGGTTGCCATGTTAGTTGTGCGACTGGTTCTGTGAGCTTTTGTTCAGCAATGACGCTCACTCTCTCACCGCTTCTGGCTTTCTGTTAAGAAATTCAGGCATAGGGTCCTAGCCGCCATGTCCTATATCACACAGTTTGCGAGCAATGAGTAGAAACGAGTGCCCAGAACGATAGGTCGGGAACTAGACGTCTGACCAGGCCTCCCTTCTCGCGCGGCCCCTCCCACACCTGGAAAATGGTGCTGACTCCCCAGCCCACAGCAACCGCGCTCTGACTGGAGCATGTCCTGCTCCACAGGAAACAACGCGGCACGCAGCTGCTTACTGCGGCGTCCATCATGCTCAGCACTGCAATACTGAAGGCATCAGTGGATAGTCTTGCGGGGACTGGCAAACAATGGAATTCACACAAAACACGGTTCCCGCGCCTCTGAAAGGAACGGAGGTTTACTTGATGGAATGTCTGACGGGTCATAACTTGTGTCACCGGAGCAGTTTGGTGCTCTGAGGTTCATGTTAGGAGAACACAGCGCAGCCAGTGTGTCACAGGCCCTAGTGCAAGGAACGAATTGCATCGGACTGTTGTTTCAATTATAAACTATAGCAATAATCACGGCGCCCTGGGCCCCACAGGCATCTAGAACCCGGTGCCACTGCACCTGTTGCAATGAAACCTACGTCCCTGGTCTGGTGCCTATATCAGGAGTTACAGCGCAAGTCAGGTAATCTCCTGCCTGCAGAGCACCGACTTATCCCATAAGTACGAGGGGGTGATTAAAAGAAAGCGGGTACTGTGGCTTCAGTCTATGCAGCGCTGCGCCTTCGGACTCTATTGTCAGGGCTGGCAACGTGCTCTTCATTAACTGCAGCTTCTTAGGGACAGCTAATGTGAAGCTGTGGCCAAGGGAAATACTATGTGTTTAAAAAACGACGATGGACACAGGGCTTTCAGTGGGACAGGCCTCACTGGTGCTGAGCACCGGCAGTTTTTTTTTTAAAGGGGGCCTCATAACGGCTCTCCATTGGGCTGTGTCCCATTTTTTCCCCACACTGCAGTGACAGCAGGCACATGAATGTGCCCGCGCTCACACTTCCCACTTCTCACTAGTACACAAGTTACGGCATGATGTCATGCCAGTTGAGCGCTGCAGGGGGAAGGGAAATCCTTTAAAGAGAGTCATTTTCTCTCTGGAATTCCCTTCTGTTTTTGAATCTCGGGAGCAGCAACATTGTCGTGGTGTCACCAGGGCTTTAAGAGGAAGCTTTTTCAATATTATACACAAGCCATAGTTGCTGCTTATTTATCTTATGCAACTAACAACCTGTGACAAAGCCAATAGTCCTGACTTGTTGTATTTATGATGTTACTTGTTGTATCATATATCTGGATGCAATGACAGAAACAGCAAAATTCAAGACCAGCGGCACACTATGCTAAACACAGATTTTTTAGCTTACATGTTTTAAGCCACGCCCCTAATTACATTGACCACGCCCCTTCGAGAAACCCCCCCAATATTTCCATCTCACTTAAAGCCCTGGATGGATGTAAACCTCAGTCTTCATGCATGACAGTGCTTGACTGAAGGGGCAGTTTGCATGCAGTATCGTGAAGGGCAGAAGAGGCAGTGTGAATGCCTTGAAATGTATGGCAGAGCAGGTCATTGCATCTTGATGTTTCTGAATTAGCAGACGAGAACACATTTCAAACTTTTGTGGAACTGTCCAAAGTGTTAAATGCAGTGCAGTTCAAAAGGTAACAAGTTGCATAATAGGCGAAATGGGGGTTTCTAGTTGGCAGAGGTTTGCACCTTGTCCAAGTAGGGACCCTTATTTTAGTCAGGGTAAGGGGATTACACCGCTAATATAACACCTTCTCACCCCCTGGTAGCTTAGCACAAGCAGTCAGGCTTATCTCAGAGGAAATGTGTAAAGTATTTGTGCATACCCAGACAGTAACACAGTAAAAACACTATAAAAGGAGTCCACACCAGTTTAGAGCAAGCATTTGCAATGCAATAAGTCTCGCATTATTAAAGTTTGAGCTTTTGCCATTGCTAAATAATGCAACACCAATAGCTCAAACTTTAATAATGCGAGACCTATTGCATTGAAAATGCTTGTTTATGCTTATATATGAATTTGTAGATTCTGGGAAGCCTATGGGATTCCTAAAGATCTATAGCTATTGTAATTATTTATACTGTGCTTTCATGATTGCTATTGCAAACCAAATAAAGAAAATCTGAAGCACTGTAGGTTTCACAAGTAGCGCTGTGAAAAAGCTCAAACTATTGCTGAGTGCAAATTATCACATTTAAAATAATAATCATAATAATAATAGTAATAATAATCATGCTTCTGATAAGGCCCAGAAAGCTGGTGGACATTTTGCAATGGCCAGTGCTGCATGCACGGTTGAGTTTCAAGTGGGGATGGTAGCTCGTCACAGAAAGGGGGCGGTGCAGTGAAGCTGGCGTCATATGCTGTGTCCAGGACATATAAATGTTTGATCACTATACTTGCAGGCAACGTTCTCAGCTTGGATATAACTACAGCGTTTTACAGCATGCCCTGCTGCCTCTGGCAAGATGTGGCCTTTCCAGAAGAGTGCAAGTGTCACAGTTTCAGGCAGTCAAGCTGTTCACAGTAATTGTGTCAATAGTCACAGCAATGCAAATCAGATGCCCAGCACGCAACCTGGTCCAGACACAGGACCAGCAGAATAAACATCTGAAGGCGCTCCTTTAGTCGTTCATCACTGATTGAATGGTCGAGGCATCATTGTGGACAGTGTTCTCCACAAAAAAGCAGAGCACTACTGAAGACATCTTACTGAACTGGTGCCTGACATTGAAGTAAGTGGAGTGAAAGTTCTATTCCTGGTATACACTGGTGTCAGTACAAGTGTTATAACAGAGGAATGTGCCTGCATGCCTTCGAAACATTAAACTGCAGCTATCAAATGTGCATATGTAACCTCAGGTTCCAACCTCTTCCAGCATTTGTGATGTCAGACCTGCTCTTTCCAGTGGAGGGTATGATGGCGTGATTTTGATGTCTATGTCATGGACTTTGCTGGTCACATCACATACCAGGTAGGTCTTATATGTGGCTGTGTAAACTAATGTTAATCATTTGTATAGTACATAATATACACTGACTTCTAAACACGCAAGTGTCTATGGCTATTTATTAGCACTCAAGTTTAACCAACCGCAGAGTAACGAAAGATAGAGTAAGTAACTGCCAGGTTTCAAACACATGCCTTGCAGATTTCATGGAGCATTTGAAATAGATGCATAATTAACTGAGCTAATCAACTAAGATGGTAACTTACAATTTTTCATGTATAATAATTATCTCGCCAAGAAAAGCATTAAAACACAACTATGCGACATGAAATGCAAATCTGTGACCTATACTTGCATGCACTGCAGCAGGAACATTAACCTTCTGATCAATGTTATGGTGTTTCAAATTTGTGACCAGAAACTGATCACAGACATCTTCAGAAAATGCATTAAGCACTCGTTATCTTCCCAGCATTATTCTTCGAACTTTACAATCTATAAATATTTTTCAACTGCAGGGGACCCCCTAAAAGAGCTTAAATTGTCATATGCCAGTGACCAATTAAATAAGCCAAACAGACCGCTTTCCTATCACAATTCCAATTTCTTTGAGAATTGGGGGGTGAGGGCAGAAAATAAGTATTGGAAAATCCAAAAGGTCCCACCTTTTCAACATATTTATTGGCTTTGCCAATGGTTTAGGCCGATGTTGCAGAATTGGCAAAAACAATAAAGACTATATATATATATATATATATATATATATATATATATATAATGTTATGTTACATGGGAATTTATAAAGCGCAACGTACACCAACAGGTTCCTTGGCACTGTGAAAGTGAGTAAATGAATAAATGAATGCAACGTTATGCCAGGGACAGCTAGTTGTAGGCCGAAGTGAAGAGCCAAGTCTTTAACAGTTTTCTCAACCGCAGATAATCTCCTTCAAGCCTGAGGGAAGCAGGGAAAGCATTCCAGATCATAGGACTCAGGAAAAAAAACCTAGTCCCGCCGATACGTTTGCGACATGTTTCTAGCCACCGTCAGAAGGTTCTGGTGCGAGGATCTCAAAGTTCGCTTGGGTAGATGTTTATTGATCAAAGATACAATAAATCTTGGGCCAGTATCTTGAATGGCTTTAAAGAGTGCGCAACCGGCTTTGAACAAGGCTCGTTGCTCCACTTGGAGCCAGTGGAGGTCTCTAAGCAGAGGGGTGATATGGCATTGCCTGTCCTTAAGAAAGATGATTCTAGCCACTTGATTCTGAATCATCTGCAAGCGATGTCTCTGGAATTGTGGGAGTCCAATGTAGAGGACATTCCCATAATCAATTTTAGAAAGGATTAGGGCTATGGCGATTTGAATGATGGCCTCCTTGCTGAAAAAACGTCTGATTTTGCGCAATTGGACAAAACATCCCGAAGTCACTGAGCCAATTTGGGTGCTCAGAGAGGTCAGCATCAATATGAAGACCAAGGCTTTTTATAACGGATTTAGGGGTGGGTGCCTCACCTAAATCAGGGGGCCAATAAGAGGGAGTCCAACAGTCAGGTTTACAGTGGGGGACAATGATCTTGTTTTTTTCTGAGGTCAGCCTTAGTTGGTTTTCATTCATCCAAGTTTTGACATACAGCATGGATCTCTTGACGAAGTCCTTGGATTCTACAGAGTTGTCAAGGGTGAAAACAAGCTGCATGTCATCTGCATAGTTGAAGATTTTTACACCAATCTGACGTAGACCTGAGATCAAGGGGCGGATATAGATATTGAATAGAATAGCCGAAAGGGAGGAGCCCTGAGGAACGCCACAGTTCAGGTCTACCATTGTGGATTTGAAGGGTGATAGCCACACTGACTGTTTACGATCTTCCAGAAATGAACTGAACCAGGCTTGGCCATAAAAAATAATAATTAAAACAAATGGTGTTTGGTGGGCTACAATTTATTGTACTTTGTTTTGCTGGGTCGCAGGGACTGGCCTTTATCCTTTTACCTGGAAGAGGTCCACAGTGAAACCTATTTTAAAAAGGGGGAGTGATTCAGACCCAATGCACTATAGGCTTATAAGCCTCTTGGATATTTCATTAAAGATATTCTCCAAGGGAGGAGCCAGGCCGGCGACCGCGATGGCCGCTTAGGCGCCCGGCTCTGTAGACCTCTCCGCCCCGCGATGATATCCTGACCGAGATCCTATGCCTGCACCGCAGATCTGATGAGATGAATGGTTGTACTCACCGATCGTGCTCCTCCGGAGTTTCTGCCTGCCGTACTGCCGGAGATATGCCCAGTCTTTGATCGCGGCCTGAGATGGGGCCGGGGCTTTGAGTGAGGCGCTGAACCGACCGCCGATGCACAATGGCGGCCACCAGCTGCGATGCCAGATCGATCACCCGGAGCGGGAGACTGACTTGCCACGCTCCACCGGCTGCGACTCATCCTTGCCGCTGAAGGGGTTTAGACCATCGCCTTTCGACCGCAGCTTTCGGAACCGGATTGTTTGCCGGTGCGATAATCGGATGTCGAGCCTGCCTCTCCCGACGACTGCGGGAGTCTCCCGAATGGAGTACGGGGGCTTCCTTTGTTAACGGCGAGGTACACCTGGGGGTGCCGGTGGTTCCGACTGCTGAACCCGACCTTACAGTCTCCTACGTGGCGCCATGCACTCTTCCTCTCCTTTGTTTGGAACTAGCTCCTGATCCTACATGGACCTGAGTGCAGACCGAGCTGCAGCTCTGGACAGCGATACCCTGCGTCAGGTCTCCCAGGGCGATCGTGATCTCAGATCAGGGAGACGCGCTGGAATTGGGATGCATCGTGATGGGATGGCGCTTGGTCGTCTTGCTATGGCCCTCGGCGCCCTCCGCAGTGCCCTGGATTGTAATGCACGGAACCTAGGGGACAAGCTGGACGCCATTGTTGCCACCCTCAGGAAGGAGTCGCCAGTCTGACCTTTCATTAATGGAACCCTGCCTGATCTCGCATCAGTGGGATGTGCTTCTGATTCCCCGTCAACAAGCGAGGCTCTGAGGGACCCGACCGCTATAACTCCTGGCCGGCCAACGAAAGGTTCGCAGGAAGCGGGAGACATTGGACGTGTACCACCGGAGGAGCCGGCGGATCGCGCAGCGCCCCTGAACGAACTGGCACCGCTCCGACAGCGGAATGGGACGGTGATTCTTCCCCGCTTGCTAAGGGCCCCATTCTCAGTCCTATTGCGATCCTTGGTGCACGTATTGGGTTGGATTGATCCCCGCAGTGACTCCTTTTTAAATGGCCGACTGTTCTTGCCACTCGGAGTGCCTGAGCCCTTCGACACGATCTTCTTCGAGGCTGACTGGCTGCTGTGTGTGGAAGAGCTCGATAGGGTGGGCCAAGGTTAGGGATGGTGTCATTGTACCGGGACTGCTAATGGGCTGCTGGAGGAAGAGAGACTCGGAAACGTTCTGTGACTTTGTAGCTTTGAGGGCGAACAAAGTATCTCATTCCCTTCTGTGAACTGGTTATAGTCGATCTCACATTGTTTACTGTACTGAGTGTTTAATGCGGGCGGAGAAGGGCTGGGAGGTCCTCCTCCGCTTTACTAGTATCTATTTCTTTTCATTTCTTATAGATTAGTTCTTTTAGTGGGTTTTACAGGGAGACAGGCACAATGCTAGGGGGGGTAGGCCGTAGCCATCTACAGGAGTGCAGGGTGGGGGGTTGGGGGGGATGGGCTTCTTTTTAGTTTTGTCCTTTTATTGTTTCTATGGCCCTTTTTTCTCCTTCTTTTCTCCTTTTGTCGGGGGCGGGGTAGGGTATTTCCATATTTCCTGTTAGCTTCTTCCACTGGGGAGGGTGCTTTTACGATGTTCACAGGCATGCCGGTGGACAGTTTTAACGATACTACGTGTATTGTTTCTTTTTGATGATCCTGTTTAATGTGTACCGGCGCCCAGAATTTCAATTACAAGTGATCCTATTTGTTAATATCCTGTAATATTGCGATTCCTTACTTTCTCACTGATTGATTATACTGACCCGGATCCTGCTTTTCCTTATATCTTTTAAAAGAAACCTTTCTTAATCCTGATACACATGTGTTATGCCTAATGCTAATGTTATCTAGCTTTGACGCGGGACCTGCGGGTGGCGGATTACTGTTCTTCACGAGATGCTTTATTGAGTTGACTTCACCGTACTAGCGGCCAGCCATGTGGGTTGTAGGCCCATACTTGTATCTGATTAATGTAACAATAAAGGTTTACCAAAAAAACAAACAAAAAAAAAAAAAACAGATATTCTCCAAGATTATCCTAGCCAAACTCGAAGATTGGGTCACTGAAACTAAGCGAATCCCACTAGAACAAAGGGGCTTTCGGGAGGGTCATTCCACCATAGACCACTGTTTTGCTCTGTGGGCTATTACTCGAAAGGCTCTGGAGGAAAATCAAAGACTGGGCAGTTGTTTTGTAGATTTCCGGACAGTCTTTGATTCTGTTGACAGAGATATTCTGTGGGGAAAACTTGCTGTGTGGAACCTACCACCAAACCTTCTTGAGGCTCTTCAGTCCTTGCACTCCGGTAACTGGGCTCAGGTCCAGTTAGACAAGTTGGGTCGGTTGTCCCTAAGAATCCCTATCGACAACGGCCTGCGCCAGGGGTGCGTTTTAGCACCCTTACTTTTTAGACTATTCTTGGCCGACCTCCCAACTGTTACTTCCCAATCAAAGTCTTTTTCGCCTGAAAGTGGGGACCAGCATATTGCTTGTCTGCTTTATGCAGACGATTTGGTATTATTGATTTATACCCCATTTGGTCTACAGAGGAAATTCAATCCTTTGGCAGAATAAGCGCCGCATGAATCTGGAAAAGACCAAGATTATGATAATCCGAAAAAACTTGCTGAGTTTTTCCTGGTATTTAGGTTCACAGGTGGTGTAGCAAGTGGATCAATTTAAATACCTGGTGTGACGGGGTGCTGGGTGAACCCCGTAATGATCTGGAGTGGTGGTCCGCCGCTCCCCTCTCACCTTGCACATTGTCCCCACAGCTGCCCGAGACCGAGTGGAGCGAGAAAAAAGACGAATACTGGACCCCTCCTGAAATGGGACCTGGCTCCTGTAATTGGAACGAGCCGAGTATGTCAGCCACGCCCCTTCTCTACGGAGCAACGTCAAAAAGCGGAAGCACTGTTTCCTCGGCGGACGGCGTTTCCCTGGAGGAGGACTGTTTGCGGACCGGAAGGAGCAACGCGAGTGAGACCGGGAAGGAGGACGAGCTACAGACGAGCCCTGCTGTGTTCGACAAGCCGGGAGGCCAACGTTCCGGTGCTTCGCCCTGCCACGGTCCCGAGGGAGGAACGTGGCTTGACAAGGTACAGGGCCGGGTAGCGGGGTGGGTTGGACGTAGTAGCGTCCATACTGAATAGTTACCGCCTCGGAGTGTACCTTGTATCCCTTGTGCCCTTACCCTCACGAGCACTGAGAGCACTGCGCCACGTTAGCGGATTCACTTGCACTTGGTTTCCTTCACCCCCCCTTCCTTAAACTGTACATATTGGACGTCCCAGTAACCTTAGTCTTCTTGCCTGTCTTTTTGCTTTTGGGTGCCGGCGGACCTGTCGTGCAACGCCTTGCTGCTACGGGCAGAAGAGACCAGTCCGAAGCCCTCCTCATATTGGTCCTTTGGTGTAAATGACGGATGTGTCCCAAACCCCACCTTTATTTTGCTGAACTCTTTGAAAGACTGATTTCCAATACCGGATTGCTAGTTCTGTTATGCAGAAGAAGACTTACATCCCAATAAAACCTTCTTTAAAGTCCTTACTCAAAGCCCCTATCTTTGCCTTTACTCCTAACTCAGACAGAATTGAAGGGCTGGAACAAAACGAGGAACCCCCCCTGGGACAACTGGTGTCAGAAGTGGGATCAGAAACATCATCCATCTGCCAAAAAGAGATGGAAGCCCTCATAGATCATATCATTAAAGGCCAAGAGATGCTTGAGTGGGCAGTACAGCAACAGATCCAATGTGCGCAAGCAGACAGGGAATTGATTAAGTCCACAGTATCGGCCCAACTCGAAGGCCTTAAGACAATACCGCCTCCCACCCAAATCATATCAGGGGAAGTGCGTCAGATCACCCCTCATCATACCGGGGTGGCTCTACAAAAATACATATCAGGAGAGGATCCCGATGCTTTTTTACTCAATTTCGAGAGGGTGGCCCGGGCTATGGGATGGCCTGAAGAGAAGTGGCCGTTTTTCCTTGCTCCTCTTCTCACTGGGGAGGCCCAATCATCAGGCCGCAAACCCCTTGGGGAGTACAGCCTACACAACCATTAAAGAAGTCATTCTTGACCATTTGGGTCTAGACCAGGAGGCATACCGAGTAAAATTCCGAAAAGAGAGAGGAGCCCCTGGAGAGAATCCAAAGACCCTTTTCTTTAGACTGAGAATGGCCGCCAACAAGTGGCTAAGACCGGTGATGTGTACGAAGGAAGAAATCCTAAACAAAATATACCTTGAGCAGTTCATGGAGGCTCTGCCTTATGCCACCCAACGATGGTTACGTCAACATGCTGATCTGGACGTAAACCGAGCAATTGAAATGGCGTCACACTTCTCCAGAGCACAACCTCGGACTGTAGTTTGGGATACTGACAAAACAGAAAAATCTCAAAAAACTGATGGTACCGTCAAAACCCGACAAGAAACCCCAAGTAAAGACCGAAGCATTTCGGTCCCGCCCGGCTGGAATGATCTCCCCCTTGAACAGGGGACCCCAGTGTTTTGAATGTGGAGAGTGGGGCCACATCGCCAGGATGTGCCCGCGGAAAAAACCTCCAGAAGAACCCATGGAAGTGGGCTATCTACCAAGGACCGTGATGTATTCGGCGGAGCTTGGTAACGCCTTTTATGTGAGTATGAAGTTGAACGGTCTCATAGTGAAAGCTCTACTAGACTCCGGGTGCCGACAGTCGGTGGTCCAGGACCGCTTTGTTAAACCGGAACAAATCTCTACCCCAGCCACAGTGTATATACGCTGCGTACATGGCGACGTGAAACCCTACCCTGTAGCTGAATTAACCCTATACTTGCCCCAAAGAGATCCCTGTAAGGTCCGGGTGGGGGTGGTGGACTCTCTACCCGAGGACATGATACTTGGTACCGATAATCCTGAATTCCTTTCCCTTTTCAAGGAAACCCTGAACACGAATCAATCTCCTAAAAACGTTAGTCTCTCTCCCGACCCATGGGTTGCGGACAAAAGTTTCCGCTTTGCACAGGCTGAAGACCGAACATTGTATAATGCCTGGGAATCCGCTCACGCTAATGAAGGGAACCCCAACCAGACATTCCCCAGGTTCTTGATAAAAAAAGAATTGCTGTATCGACAAGCCCAGAATGAGGGGGATCTACAGTTGCTAGTACCGACGTCCTTTAGAGAGCAGGTGTTGTTCTTTGCCCATGCCCATCTAACAGCCGGTCACACAGGCAAGGAAAAAACCACAGATGTTATTCTCCGTCATTTCTTTTGGCCCGGCATTTATAAGGACGTACAGAACTACTGTGCAAAGTGTGAGATATGTCAAAGGAGGAACACGCAACGACCAACGGCCGCCCCCCTCCAGAGGATGCCAATCATAGGGACGCCGTTCGAAAGAGTGGGGATGGACCTTATCGGTCCTCTGCCGAAAACTCCCCAAGGCCATCTCTATGCTTTGGTTGTGGTCGATTATGCCACCAGGTTTGTGGAAGCATTTCCATTACGTACCACTACGACGTCAGCCATTGCAGAGAAGTTTGTAGAACTGTTTTCCCGGGTGGGTTTTCCAAAAGAGGTCCTCACAGACCAGGGGACCCCCTTTACGTCTAAGTTAATGAAGGAGGTGTGCCAGCTCTTAAAAGTCAAACACCTGAAAACCTCGGTTTACCACCCCCAGACGGATGGCCTCGTAGAAAGATACAATCAGACACTTAAAGTAACCCTGAAAAAAATGCTGTCTGCAGAAGGTCCATCCTGGGACAGGCTACTACCCTTAGCCCTTTTTGTGATTAGGTCCCAAAAACAGAGCAGCCTAGGCTGCTCGTCGTTTGAATTGCTGTATGGCCGGGTTCCCCGGTCGCTGTTGGAAATGACTAAAGAACTGTGGGAAACAGAGGAAGAGATGGAGAAGAAAGGAATGTTGGAGTATACCACACAACTAAGAAACAAGCTGGGGAAATTGAGGGAGTTGGCTCACTCCTCCCTCGACCGGCAACAAGAGCGAATCAAAACGAACTACGACAAGGGGAAGAAGCTCCGCAAGATAGCGGTAGGAAAATGGGCTCTGGTACTTCTTCCATCCATCGGTAACAGTTCCAAAAATGAATGGCAAGGACCCTATCAAGTGATTGAAGCCATTGGACAAACCACCTACAGGTTACAGATATCTGCGAAGAAAACACAAACATACCATATCAACCTACTCAAGGAGTGGTTGGGGGCTCCGCCTCAAGACAGCCATGTGGTCGTACCCGCAGAACCTGTACCGTCATCGTTACCACAGTTGGTTGTGAATAACGACCTATCCCAAAGACAGAAAGAAGAGCTACAGGAAGTGTTGACCCCCCTTTTCAGACGTGTTTTCGGATACTCCTGGAAGAACCACTCTCGTGGAACATAAGATCGAAACATTACCAGGGAAGATAGTGAAGCAACGGCCCTATCGAATTCCAGCCGCTCGCCGTGAAGCCGTTCGGAAGGAAGTCTCCGAGATGCTCCACTTGGGGGTAATACGACCATCCCAGAGTCCTTGGTCTTCTCCGATCGTCATGATCCCCAAGCCTGATGGCACGAAGAGATTCTGCATGGATTTCAGGGCCCTAAACTCGGTGTCCCACTTCGACACTTACCCGATACCCAGGGTGGATGAGTTGGTGGAGAAGATAGGAGACGCCCGTTATATCACTACTATTGACCTCACGAAGGGGTATTGGCAGGTGCCTCTTCGTGAGGAAGATCGGAAGAAGACCGCCTTTGTGACAGATGAAGGATCATTTGAATTTACGGTCCTCCCCTTTGGCCTACATGGAGCACCAGCGACGTTTCAACGTCTCATGAACCAAGTACTGCGGCCATATACCAATTTCAGCTCAGCGTACTTAGATGACATTGTCATATACAGCACTAGTTGGCACGAACACTTGAGACACTTGCAGACTATCCTGTCAGCATTACGGGGAGCAGGGTTGCATATTAATGCAAAGAAGTCAAGGGCAGCCTTCACCAAAGTCAACTACCTAGGATACGTTCTGGGGGACGGGGCCATCGCTCCTCAAACTGAGAAAATCAGGGCAATAGAGAGGGTGCCTTTCCCAGCTACA
Organism: Lissotriton vulgaris; assembly: GCF_964263255.1. Taxonomy (NCBI): domain Eukaryota; kingdom Metazoa; phylum Chordata; class Amphibia; order Caudata; family Salamandridae; genus Lissotriton; species Lissotriton vulgaris. The sequence continues at coordinate 1,853,055,879 of NC_141691.1, forward strand.
AAAAGAGACCTGAGGGCGTTCCTAGGACTGGTGGGTTACTACCGTAGGTTCATTCCTAACTTTGCAGAGACCGCGGCTCCCCTAACAGATCTCCTGCGGAAAGAAGTAGCAAACAAGAAGTTCACGCAGCCATCCCAGGATGCTCTGAATGCCTTCCACTCCCTAAAAACCTCATTGACTACTACCCCAGTCCTACTGTCCCCTGACTATACAAAACCCTTCATTCTAGCAACGGACGCCTCAAATGTGGGGATAGGGGCGGTGTTGTCCCAGTTGGGTGAGGATGGGATTGAACACCCGATACTATATGTGAGCCGGAAATTGTTTCCTCGTGAATGCCACTATTCCACTATCGAGAAGGAGGCACTGGCCATCAAGTGGGCCGTAGACAAGTTAAAATACTATTTAGAGGGGACCCACTTTTTTCTACATACTGACCATGCCCCTTTGAGATGGATCCACCAGAACAGTAGCCAGAACTCTAGAGTGTTGCGGTGGTTCCTGTCACTACAGCCCTACTCATTCACTGTGCAGCATCGCAAGGGCAAAGACAATGGGAACGCAGACTTTTTGTCCAGGGTCTTTCCTCTCCCCGATCGGGAGATGCCAGGGGGGGAGATATGTGACGGGGTGCTGGGTGAACCCCGTAATGATCTGGAGTGGTGGTCCGCCGCTCCCCTCTCACCTTGCACATTGTCCCCGCAGCTGCCCGAGACCAAGTGGAGCGAGAAAAAAGACGAATACTGGACCCCTCCTGAAATGGGACCTGGCTCCTTTAATTGGAACGAGCCGAGTATGTCAGCCACGCCCCTTCTCTACGGAGCAACGTCAAAAAGCGGAAGCACTGTTTCCTCGGCGGACGGCGTTTCCCTGGAGGAGGACTGTTTGCGGACCGGAAGGAGCAACGCGAGTGAGACCGGGAAGGAGGACGAGCTACAGACGAGCCCTGCTGTGTTCGACAAGCCGGGAGGCCAACGTTCCGGTGCTTCGCCCTGCCACGGTCCCGAGGGAGGAACGTGGCTTGACAAGGTACGGGGCCGGGTAGCGGGGTGGGTTGGACGTAGTAGCGTCCATACTGAATAGTTACCGCCTCGGAGTGTACCTTGTATCCCTTGTGCCCTTACCCTCACGAGCACTGAGAGCACTGCGCCACGTTAGCGGATTCACTTGCACTTGGTTTCCTTCACCCCCCCTTCCTTAAACTGTACATATTGGACGTCCCAGTAACCTTAGTCTTCTTGCCAGTCTTTTTGCTTTTGAGTGCCGGCGGACCTGTCGTGCAACGCCTTGCTGCTACGGGCAGAAGAGACCAGTCCGAAGCCCTCCTCATATTGGACCTTGGTGTAAATGACGGATGTGTCCCAAACCCCACCTTTATTTTGCTGAACTCTTTGAAAGACTGATTTCCAATACCGGATTGCTAGTTCTGTTATGCAGAAGAAGACTTACATCCCAATAAAACCTTCTTTAAAGTCCTTACTCAAAGCCCCTACCTTTGTCTTTACTCCTAACTCAGACAGAATTGAAGGGCTGGAACAAAACGAGGAACCCCCCCTGGGACACCTGGGTTTACTTTTTAGGAGAAATTTGAATTGTACTGCGCTTTGGGATGTCATTAAGCAGAAAGCACTATTGCAGGCAAGCTGTCTGTCCAGATTCAATGGTATTTTTGGGGGACTATCCCATATACCATTACTAAAGGCCTATGAAGGGAAGATACTACTCTTAGGTTTGTATGGGGGATTCTTGATCCAACCTACGAATATGTAAGACTGGAATGGGTAGTGCTTAAAAGACTACTTCCACTCCCTCAAGGTACCATGGTTCAGGCTATAAGGAGAGAGTGCAATCTGCTCTCTTGGAATGTGGCGGCCTCTACTCGGGCCCTAGGATACTATAACACACTGCTGGAGGATGATGAGGTGGTTAAAGTTTCCAAATTGTGTTGCGAAGAGATCCACAGTAGTGAGAGGATGTCGGCAAAGGCTGTCAGAAGCAGAATAATTGCAATTAAGAACCTCCATTTGAAAAGGGGCACCATTACATCTTGGCTTCCTTTTCCAGGCAAACAAGCACTGAAAGAGTTTGCTGGTATGGCGTCAGAATCAATCGATCTATTGTATTTAGAGAATAAATCATCCATTAGTTTCTCGTTTGCCACATTCGGCCAGGATAGTGTATTCCCTTATTTATTACGGTTACCAGACCTAGGCTTAAGAAACGAAATCTTAAGGGTTAGGGTGGGATGTAATCTAATTTACTCATCCCACCCACATAAGACTAGGTTGCACAATAATAGTAGTCTCCGTCCCTCCCCTTTGAAAAGCATATCCTTATGGACTGCATATTTTATCTCACAAATCAAATCAAGTTTTTAAGACCTCTGTTTTTTAAATATTATGTTCTTCTTAGGAATAAAGAGGCGGTGTTATTTTCTGAGATGCAACATATAAATGTGGCAGTTGGGATTGCTCGGTTTTTACGATCTGCCAAACAGAATTTCAAAGGTGAAATGTAATGGGTTGGCGGGCGGACAGCTAAGAGGGGGGCTCTTTTAAAGGTTTTAATTGTTAAGTGTGTTTTTTTAGAATGTTTAAAGGACAAATGTCCAAATAAACGTATTTCTGATCCTGAACCTAAAAAATAATAATGTGTGTGCTTGTGCCATTGTAAACTTTTTTTTCATAATGAAAACTCATAAATACCTATCCCTTTTGATCCATTCACCCGTTTACCTTGTCAACACTTAATTATTACATTTAACTGGTTTAGACCCAGGGCTATGGCACTGTGCGACTCATAAGACGACGGCCCTTGTGCAAATAAAATAAACCTTCACAGGACACATTTCAAAGGCAAAACCAGAATGTTTTCTTCAAATGTATGAATCATTACAGAAGGCAAAATATAGATTGTCAAATTCAACATCAATAATTAATCAGATGATGGAAATACAAGATCAACATGAAGTATTTTCCCCAAAGCAGCCAGAACACAAGCATAGTTCAGCAAGAAGACTAGCATAACATCTGCTCAGCCAAGGAACGTCTAGATATAATAAATAGACTGGAGCAGTCTGTAGAGTTAGGAAAGCAACAAAGGTCTGAATATATCAAAGAGAAAGTAAGCAAAAAAGACTGGCACCTCTCCCAAAAAGGGCACATTTTATAGGACCGAGTAGTGAAACCAACACACTCGTCATGGTGAGATCTGACATAATAGGGCTATACTAATAAGGTTAAATACACATTAATAAAGAAAATTTGATACAACAAAGAAGAAACACCTACTTTCATACGTATTTACAATATGGATAACATTAAACAAGAAATGATCATGGTGACTGAGCATTTATAGAACACTAAAATTATAACATCCGGAATGAAATAATAGTCTTTTCATGACCCAAGGAAGAGGCCTTGAATTCTTTCCGTCGGTGTATAATTAATGTCAATGCAGGTTGATTAGGCTGTCATGTTAACTGAGCACGCTTAATTTAAGTAATGTTTTCGAATAATGAACCATACCCGCAACCTCGTCATATTACGTAGATGTCTATGGGTCAAAGGTGCTTGATAAGTGAGGGCGTTGATGCTGAACTTGACAAACAAGTTGGATTTTTTTTTACAAAACTGAAGACTAAGTGGGACATCACTTGAAACTATGTGGGAATCTAATACATACACGTGGGCTGGAGGAGGGTGGAAAACTCAGAAAAGAAGCACAGAAGGGGGGTGGGGTTTGTCCAGTCAGTGAATTGCTGAAATAGTAATATACATAAACGGGCAGGGAAGCGCAGAGTTGGTCGGGAGGGGGTGGGGAAGAGTTGAAGGCACAGGCGAATACCAAAAAAGTATTAAACTTTCAATAAAAAGGTGACACATGCACACGAATCAGAAATTGAGCCTGTGCCGTAGAGGAAACTTAATATGTAGGCATGGCTTAGTGCCATAAATCTTTGTCAGGTTATGTTTTATGTTAATAAAACTGTACTTTATGGGACTTACAGTAGTCGTTCATTTCAAATGGAGAAGCAATCAATCAACTGGGAAAATGAGTGAGAGACAGGCACAACAGAGGTGGGCTAGGCGAAATGGGAGACTGACACAAAAGACAGGTGTGCTGGAAAAGCGCATACAGCCCTAGTATGAGACCTACCTGTGCAGTTCTAGTGACCCCGGCCATCCTTACATGCTTCGATTCCTTAGGCTCAATGTGAATGGAGTGTCACGCAAAAACTGCTCCGGTCGGAAACAGCATGCGATCCTTTAATAGAAACTGACCTAATCCGGAACTAGAAATTATGCGATAATATAACACTCGCCGACGGAGCAATTTGGTCAACGCACAAAAGCACACGGCGGCGGAGCGCTGTCATCGTAAGGCTCGTGGATGTTCTAACATGGAAGAAGCCATGTTTGAGCTGTCCTTTTTTTTGAAAATGTACCCGTATGGTTCCATGCTTTACCGATTTTTCTCTAGGATGAACGTTTATTTTGATGCAAATAATTTTCCTAAATAAATATTTTATGCAGATGTGGCTGCACACTTTTACTGCAATTTTTTTTATTGCCTGCGTTTAGTAATTTATGTTTATAAGCACACCTGAATTTTTATAGTTATTTTTTTAATGTAAAATACGAGGTTACAAGATAAAAGATCCTTGCAATACGGACTCTTTCCAAACAAAAGTTGTCCTGGCCCCGTTGTCCGCCCTCGCTGTTGCTGCTCGCAGCTGGGCGGAAGTGCGTCGGGTTGCAGCGGGTTTTTCGGATGCTGCAGCGCTTTGTAGCTCTGCTCGGATAGAGCAGCGTCTGCTCTCTAGCTGAGCACTGTCAGGTGGAGCAATTGTTGCCAAGGTTATGGATCGGTATCTGCTGTTCCTCACTTGGGAGAGTAGACCAGAGCCCGGGATTGTCACCAGTGGAGGTCTGTTTAGGAAATGTTTTTTTATACTGCATGAACTGCACGTTCGATAAACTACGGAAACCTAATTTAAAGTTAAGCCTAAGCTGTGGTGGAGGCGTGCCCTTACCATTTTAATTTCACGAAAACAGTACCCCTACTTGTTGACAAAAGTCAACCGTCCAGAGATGGTTAATTGTGGGTATTCAGCTGAAGTGTCATTCAGGGAGCCTTCTGAGCTGTGAAACCGAGGGAAGCCTTCTTAGCAGTGCGCCTTATACTGTGTGTGTAAGTTTAAAATTACTTGCATATTCACAGTGCTTTTTCTGCCACAGACTGGGACTTTGTACCACTAAACATACACAAGTCACTAAACTGCATCAACCAGGATTTGGTGCTGTGGATTAACTAATAGAGGTTTCATAATGTACAAAATTGTATTTCCGACTGATTGACATATTCATTTTCATTTAAGCTGTTATTTTATATGCAGTTACCGAAAGGTGAAAGTAAAAAACCATACAGAATATTTAGATTTTTAGCCACACCCAAACTCTCACTTACCCCGCCCTTGCACACAGCATCAGAGTTCCCATACTTTTTGTTAATGCACTGCGATCACTGAGTAGCAGACACCAGCGGTAGAAATGCATTACAAAAGTACTGTGCGCAATAGAGGTGGGGGTGAGTGAGCATAGGGTCAATGTCAAAGGTGTGGCTATAAATGATATATTATGTCACTTTTTCGGTCTTTCAACTTCAATCAATCAGGGGTTTATGAAGCGTGCTACTAACCTGTGAGGGTCTCAAGGCGCTGGGGGAGGTGTGGGGGGAACTATTGTATGTTATGAAACCTGAATTAGTTAATGCACTGCAAAAGTCTGTGTGTGTGTGTAACCAGAGGGCCACAGAATGGAACTCTGCAGTGGAGGTACAGTGGAGAATGGTGACTTGTGAAAGTTTAGTGGTACGAGGTCAGTCTGTGACAGAAAGCACTGTGAATATGGAAGTCATTAATTTAAACTTTCATTACAAACAATTTAGGAGAGGCTGCTACAAAATGCACAAACCAGTTTAGATAAAAAAAGTGATTCCAAAATATAGATTTCAGTAATACCCAGATTGTGCAGTGCAATTTTTTAGGTCTCACCTAGCGTTTCTGCGCATATGCACAGTTCGCTCGGCGAGATTTAATGCAGATGAGCACTTTTAGAAAAGGGCTTTCCATTGGCTGTCGTCACCGTTTATGCTAAACGGTGGCCAGCCATTGGAAATAAGCTATCTGTGTTGCCTCTCCTTGGCTTTTTGGTCCGGCCCCTCAGGACTCAGTGGCTTGCTTTACGTCTGTCGCGAAGACTTTTCTTATCTGATTGTTAATTTAACAAGCAGATAAGAAAAGTGTCTACAACAGCTGTGAAGCAGGCACGGAGCTCAGCGGCGCTTGGGGTCACGGGGAGGACAATGGATTCCGACTCTCTGTACCCTGGCATCGATGTTTAGTGTCTGTGCCCTTGCTACTAGCTTTCAGTCTATATATCTAATTACCGGTCTCATTTATCTCCATATCTCACTCGATCTGGAGGCTTCAATTATTGTTTTTGGGTATCTGTTTTCATTTCAAGATGTTTTGGAGTTTGTTGTGTGTGTGTGTGTGTGTGTGTCTGTGCTTCATTGTCTGTCTCTACATGTGTCTGTGTTTGTTGATCTTTCTCGCTGTAACTTTCCTGGTGACTTTATCTCGATGTTTCGCTTAATAGTTGAGTCTCGGAGTTTATGAGCTGGTATCTGTCTTGATATTGCAGTTCTAATATCCATGCATGTCCAGTCCTGTGCTTCTGTGTCGGTGCCAGTGTCTCGGTGGCCGTCTGTGCATCTCTCGATCTCTCGATCTCTCGATCTCTATATCTACATCTGTTTCAGCGCCTGACTTTGGTTTCTGTCCCCAGTTATTCGCTATGGTTCCTTGTCCGTCCCCAGGTGCTTCAGAGTTTCAGTATCTGTCTGCTTCTGTATACTCAGCTACCCCTGTCTGAACCTCTCTGCATCCCCCCCTCGCCTGGCCTGTGCACATGCGTGCAGCGTGCCCTCGGTCCGCCTCCTTCACATATGCAGCATGACGTCAGCGTCAAAGCAGCCTCAGTCGCCCCCCAACCCTACCCGCCGACTGCCGAGCGGTGCCGGAGTCCTCAGTGCTCATCCACATGTAAGCACGGGCTGTGAGGGAAGCGGGCCTGCACTGCGGTGAATGGACAGCAGCCCCCTCTCTCCCTGGACAGCCTCTTCCGCCCACCACAATCCTTTCCTGGAGGGGCTCCGATCGCCTGTGCCGAGCAGGGAGCTCAAGGAGTGGGAGCATCACTGTGCACACACCACCAGCACAGGCACCTTTCTCCCTGGAGCTCAGGATGAACACGGTACTATTGACTGGTGTTCACAGCCCCCCCACGCTGTCGTAACCCTCCATTGTATACCCCCAACCCGTGCATATCCAGATTGTGCCCGTTCCGCATACCCTCCTCTGTCAGTTCTGTACACCCCTTCCGCGTTCACTAAATAGACTATTTCTGTTCCCACTCTGCTTTCCTCTTCTGTGCCAACTCTATATGCCCTTCCAGTCCCGACCCATGCATACCCTTCCCATGTCTGTTCTGCACATCCTGCTGTTTCCTCTACATGGCTCTCTTGTACCTACCATTCATACCCTCTCTGAGTCATTTGCATAGCCCCTTTTTGCCCATCCTCACATGCACATGTATCTATTTTCAACTTTCTCCGGTGGCAATCTTGCATACACCGTTGCGCCACAGTGCATGCCCCTTGTGCGACCAGCATGTGTGTCTCCCTATTCCACTTGTCCACTGCATTTCACACTACTGTACTCTGGTATGCCACTTGTATTCCCATGCACATCCCTGACCACTGTATGACCCATGCTTGGACCCTCCTTAAACCGATGTGTGGCTTTCCTTCATATCCCTGTGGTCTTGCACACACACCTCTGTGCCAACTTGGATATCCAGACTGTCTCCGCTGTGCTTCACCCTCTGCAACCACCTGTTTCACACTGGATTTCCCCGTGTTCCCTGCCTAACCCTTCTATCCATGCCCGGTTCTAGGGGGTGGGCCAGGCCCACTCAAACAGGCGCCTTGGCCCTTGCAGTGAGGGCTTGAATGCAGGCGCGCAAAGGCATTGGGCTCAAAGGGTTGTCTGTGTGTGCGCACGCCTGGGCTGAGACAGCTTTTTTTTTTTCAAAGTTTTATATAACTCGAACAAGATCCTTACAGATATCAGAGCACTTTACATAAATATGAGATATGAAGACAAAAAGAATACTTAACAAGGCATTTTGTGCAAATAGAGAACAGTGCAAGGTAACAAAATGTGAATGGGTGGTCGGTTCAGATAATGTATTACAAAGGAGAGATAAAGAGTCACAGTATTTCCACAGCTTATATTCATGTGAATTTAGCCAAGAGGATAGATTTGACTTCTTTTTTGAAGGATGCTGTGGATGAAAAAAGTCTTGTTTCTGGAGGGAGGGCATTCCAGGTCCTGGGTGCCATCCCTGAGAAGGAGCGTTTATGTTTTTTTCTTGTGGAATCTTTGTGGTTTCAAAAGGAGAGTTTCTGCGCTTCTTGTGGCTCTTGAGCCTCCTGAAATTGTCAATTTCTGAGCGATGTAACTGGGCGAATTGTGGTATAAGGAAGGCTCAATGAGTAATGCACACGATTATCAGGTGTATTCTGGCTTCGTATGGTAGCCAATTCAGAGATTTTAAGTCAGGAGAGGTGTGTGAGCGTTTTTATGATCCAGTGATGAGTCTCGCTGCAGCATTAATAGAGGCTCTTAAGGGTGCGGTTGTTGATAAGGGGAGGCCACAGAGGGCGGCACTTTCATAATCAATCCGAGGGATAACTAGCGCTTGGACTGCAGTCCTAAAGTCGTTAGCTGGGAGGAAGGGTTTCAGCTTCCTCAAGGTATTGATTTGAAAATTAGCTCCCTTCGTTGCGTTGCTAATATGATGTTGCATATTGAGATTGCAGTTGAGGGTTATACTTAAAGATTTTGCTGAGTCTACAATGATAGGTTGAACGTTGAATGCAGTGAGGTGTTTAAGCCAATCCTGAGCGATGGGGATTTTTGGAGGGGGGTGCTATTAGGAGGAATTCTGTTTTTAGAGCATTAAGTTTGAGATGGTTCTCTGCCTTTGTCACAGAGATCCTTGTGTTACTTGCAGTTCAGAACAAAAAATCCTAACATAGGACAGTGACCAATGAACTGTCACCAAAGAGCTGCATACAAACATGAATGGTATAGTTAGAACTTCGCTTTTTTTGTTTTGTGATATAGTTAGAACTTCCTTTGTCTTTCATTATTCTAATGTTGCTAAAATGAGTATTTTAAGGCAGATATACACTTTTATCAGTAAAGCTGACCCCCATGGGATACTCTTTAAATACTATGGTTGTGTTTCCACAGACCAAACCCTCTTAAAATATACTGCCCACCAGTATGGATAACATGTGATTCATACACCTTGTAATCCTCATTGGCTTATTTGACATTCCCTGTAGACTGATTTACATACTTGTATGATTCATTGTCTCTGTATAAACTGTGCGTGGGATAAAGTACTGACACACACTACACTGATATGAGTAGTGCTATACAACACATTAAATGCATATGAGAGAGGGGCTACGTAAAGATGAGGGGCACTGTTGGAGGGTGGCAGTGACGTAAGCTGAGGAAGAGGTAATGGGAGGGGCTATGGAGCGCTGAGGGGCACTGTTGGAGGGTGGCAGTGAGGGAATCGGAGGAAGAGGTCATGGGGTGAAGGGGGTGCTAGGGAGAGATAAGGGGCTCTGGTAGAGGTGGTAGTGAGGGAGTCTGAGGAGGAGGTCAATAGGCAGAGGGGCTATGGAGCGATGAGGGGCACTGTTGGAGGGTGCTAGTGAGGGAATCCAATGAGGAGGTCAATAGGGGGGGCATCGCGGGATCTTGGCACTGTTGGAGGTTGGCAGTGAGGAAATCAGAGGTAGAGGTCATGGGGTGGAGGGGGGAGCTAGGGAGAGATAAGGGGCACTGGGGAGGGTGGTAGAAAAGGTATTTACGGAGAAAGAGGCTATTGTTGTGGCGCCAAAAAAGACTTTCGCATCAGCGCTAAAGCGGGCCCTGTCATGGCCTTTCTGTTTTTTGTTTTTGTTTATTTAATTAGCATTCGGGTCATAAGGGCTACTGTGGAACATACTTTAAAAGTGCGTGCTAATGATATTTACTGCTATATTCAATGTTTTAAGGTGATTTTACTAATGTTTTTACTGGGAAAAATGAAAGGGGAGCCCGATGGTGCCTGATATGGGGCTGGGCCCAAGGCCAGCTGTGAGATAAGGTGTACTGGAGAGGAGTAGTGGAAAATCAAGCCTGTAAAGGAGTGCGTTGCAGAGTCCGGGTCAGGTGGAGTTAGTAATGAAGAGGGATTCTCCCTGAAGGCTACACAGAGGGAGCTAGAGAAGTGTCACTTGCCTGATACTCCGACCTCAGAAACCTCCTCTTCCCATCAAAGGAACATGACATGGAAAAAAACCACTTTTGAGAGTGATAATATTTAGAAAGAGACTTAGAAAAGAGTGTATTTTACTGGGCCTTGTAAGACTTAGAAGAGATAAAGGAGGGCCCTGACGCAGGCCTGCCCAGACACATATGCGACAAATCGAGCCCGCAGTGGCCCACCCAAATGCACCCTTGGCCCACCCAAATAAAAATTCCTGGAGCCGGGCTTGCTTCTATCCCTGTATAATCTCCTTTCCTTACCCTGCATAGCCAGATTCTTACTCTGTAAATCTCCCTCTGCTCCCCTGCATATCTCCTCAGCATACCCATGCCATAACCAACTTGCATATTCCCCATTTACCCCTAAATATCTTATTTGCACCCCTTGCGATGCTGACTATGCATAACTCTGCCTCTTACTCCTGATTCTCTCATCTGTGACCCTTCTAACTTTCTTCCGGCCCTACTGTGTTGGGGCCACTGTGCAATTTCCCGTGTGATCCTGCGTACCTCCTTCCTGCACCCTAGGCTGTAATTTGCCCTCCACACATGCGTATCTCGCTGTGTCCCCCCTGAGTTCCTACTGTACACCCGTACGCCTCCTTCCCACATGCCTCTCAGTGTCCCTCTCTGCATGTTTCCTCAACTTCCACCCCGCTCCCCCCACCCCCGCACATCCACCAGTGAACCTGCTGCCTTCGCCTGTCCCAGAAGCGCCGTTGTTCACAGTCCTGCGTGCTCGGCCGTCGTCCGTGTCTGTCAGGGGCTTGCTCCAAACTCCAGACAGACCGGGCCTCTGGGGTGCCAGACTCTGCTCGGAGCGTGATCTGCTCGGAGCCTGATCTGCTGATTCCGGCCCCTTTTAGATCACCATCGGCTCTGCTCTGTTTTCCAAACTTGAAAGCTCATCTTTTGCTGGCTGTTCTCTCTGAAAAAGTCATCCGGGAGCTGCAGGTGGGAGATGTACAGCCAGGCGAGTGTGTGGCTGATAGGACACCAAGGGCATAGGCAGTGCATGGTTGGATGTGGCACAAGGATCTTGGCCAGCCTTGGTATCTAGGCCAGAGGTGGGCAACATTCAATGAGCCATGCATGCTTTTACTGTCTAAGCAGCCCTGGACAATGGCGGGCGCTTCTTAAAAATGAAATAGGTCTCTCATTTTCAAGCGTTTGAGCTATTGGCATTGTAATTAACAATGCTTTTTATTTGTGTTAATTATCAAAACAGATAAATCAAAAGCATTGTCATTTGCAATGCCAAAAGCTTAAACTCTCGCAAATGCGAGACCTATTGCATTGCAAATGCTTGTTTTAATAGTGGTCTTAAAAGCACGCATATTACAGCTCAGATGATAACTCCCTTGCACTACCACTTAACACAAATAAATCTGTGTCAGGAAGCTTCACGTGATTCTGTTAATTAAAGCCAATACTGGTGGTGTTTCACAAAGCCAATGTGTCATTATTCTAAGGTTTCTAAATAAGGTTCTTTTCGGCACCAATAACGACTTATTAGTACAGACAACCTCAACTGCATTAAGTTTTAAATCCTGACTTTGTGTTTCTCACGACATAGAACCCTTCACATATAATGACTCAAGTAAGGATGATATGCGACCCCTACACCTTGTACCCCTCATTGTCTTATGTTCCTGTATATTGATTTACACCCTTGTGTGTTTAATGTAAAGTGCTCCAACACCCTATATTAGGGTGAGTAGCAGTATAAAATTATAATTTCAATTGCTATTTAAATCGTTATTTGAATAATTACTCATACAGAATTTGGGTTTCCTACTACCCACTGCTCTGAGTCTATTCTTTGACTATCTTGGAGCACCTGAAGAACATCTTGTGTAATGATGGAATGGCCGTTTTGGTCCTTTTGGACCTGTCAGCATCTTTTGACAGCATATCGCCCTGATTCAGATGTTTGGAGAACTTTGGATCAAGGGTTCTGCAGTGGTGTGGTTAACCGATTAACTCACAAATAGATCTCAGGCTATTTGTCTTCCATCTTTTACCTAGAATCTGACTCTACTAATCTAGGAAACACAGTGGCCATCCTTGAGTGCTACACTCTTTAACACACACACACACACACACACACACACACATATATATATATATATATATATATATATATATATATATATATATATATTTTTTTTTCTCCCCTCTGGTATCCATAATCCGTAACATTGGAGTGTAAGTCCTCTCTTACATGGACCATACCCATATAGTAGTTTAATTGTCCAATGAACTTGGGAGGAAAGGTTTAAAAACTGCCTAATGAAGGCCTTTTGTGGTTAATTGAAAACCATTCAAAACGTAAAGCAGATAAAAAAGAAAGTTATTTTTGGTAATGGTCAGGAAGTTTGTAACAATATCTGGTTGCCTACTGAATTGGGTACTCCATTTATACCAATTGAAGTTGTCCGAAACCCCAGAGTAAGATTTGATAATTAACTATCCTTTAAACTGCAAATCAAAGATGTATTGGTGTCCTGCTTTGGTATCAATAAAACTTGAGAAAGGTCACAGGGTTAATGAATGAATGAATGGATGGATCGGTTTGGTATTGCGCACAGCTACTCAAACTAGAGCGTCCTGGCGCTGAAAGCGGACAATTGGCAGGTCACTGGAGCATGAGTTAGTTCCTAAAAAGCTAGATTTTTAGTTTTTCCTGAAGGTTGCAGTGTCCGTAGAAGCTCTCAGCGTAGCCAGTAGACTATTCCATACTTTTGCTCCTAGGAATGTCGATGGCTGTGTGAAACTGTAGTACATGCCCTGGTACTTCGAGATTAGATTATTCAAAGAGTTAGAATAATCTTATATGGAAGTTATCAGGGCATTTACTACAGTCTCCCTGCTAATCTCATACATGATTAAAAATCATTGATGGTGTAACAGCAAGACTTATGCTTAACTCTCCCATGCAGGACTCTCTTTTGGCTGCTGATTGAAAAACGATTTCAATTTAAATTCCTGCAGACCTCGGAAAAACCTAAACATGTTATTAGATCTGCAGCTCTAGTTACTTGAATAATCTACTCAACCTATTTGTAAAGCTCCTGACCCATAAACTGGTTTTAAATGATGTGATAGTGAGCAAATATTTCGATTCATTGAGCCTCCATTTTCTTCATTATCACATATGAGAGCACCTTCAAATGGGCGAGTTCAGCATGTCTGCTGTACAAAAACTTTTATTTGATTTAATAGGATAATCTTTTTTTTATTTTTTATTTATATATATATATATATATATATATATAATATATAAAATCACATATAGAATACCCCTGATTTGCCTCAAGTTCATTAACAGCATTGTCATTAGGGCAGGAGCAGGAATGCTTCTCAAATCATGGTTAAAAACTATCACTTTTAATAAATACATAACCAAAGCATTAAGTGGTAGCACACTGTCATTTGTAATCAGCAGATTTTACATATAAATGGCCAAACAATTTTCCACTGACATGTGGTTTACGGATTAAACTATATAGTGTACAAACAATAATGGTTGGAAATGGTGATGTGCAAATGACAAATATTTGCAGAAACTAAGTAAAGTGTTCTGGTTTGTTTTGCTCCTATTTAACTCTTTGTTTGCATCACACTTAATTACAAAATAATGTGCTTTTGTAATTCCTGATATATTTTGAAATATTTGTAACATTAATTTACAGTCTATTTATATAAATGTTATAGGATAGTGATGATAATGCCCTGAGTTTGGTTCTGAAGTCATTGAATGTGGGTCCGACCAACTACCAGCCTACTTCGGTACCTGTGAATAGTGCGTTAAGTCTAACAAACAATAGAAGGAATGTTAGGTGGGAGCAATTCCAAGTCACCCCACGAGCTGGCAACTGTTTACCAATTAATAATTCCATCTATGGTAAAAATGTGGGAGGTAATATCTGTACGGGGTTTGATGTTGGTTGCTGGGGAATTTGCCATAATACATCAAGAGTTATCATCAAAACTGGCAGATATATTCTTCCCAATAGTATGCCGTAGACCAAATACTCAGTTTAAATGTACCTGGTTCAATTCCAAATGCTGTAAAGCCAAGCAGGCCCTATTGGGCACTGTGAAGGCAAAGTACAAGCCACATATTAAACTAAACCGGGTGCTGTGCAAAGATACCTTTCAGCAGGAGGGGAAAAATTGGGAATTGGATAGATGGGACAATCTCAAACTTGAATTATCGGGCCATTGTGAGCTCGGGTGACACTCCAGGGAAACCAGCAATTGAGCCAAATATTGCCTCTGAAGTGTAGGAGAAACATTTTCTTACTCTTCTACACCAGTTATGAAAATGTAACTGGAGCTGCTGTACCTCAAAGTATAAGTAAACAAAGTGGAATCCACTAAGGAGGTGGTGGTGGTCCCTACTGTGGTGGGGAGCACACCGTGTTGCACTCCGAAACATGTTCATGTCGACGCACTACAGAGGTTATTGTACATAATTATACATCAGTAACCTCACACTGCACCCTTTTTAATAATACCAGCCAGGGGCTTAATTAAAGTCTTTTTTTTCCCCCACGAGCCAGGTGTTTTAACTATCACCTTCACCACTCCACCACTCACATAGAATACCCCACACACATCCACACATAGTCCACAGCAAGTGCTCCCACTTAGTCGTCGGTTGTAGCACGCGGCATCCCGTAGAGGGGTGCGAAGACCCCAATGATGTGAAGCATGACAGAAAGGGGCCTGTTGGTGTGGGAGGGGTATTTTAAACAACACAGTGTGCTCCTCACCACAGTAGGGACCACCACCACCTCCTTAGTGGATTCCACTTTGTTTACTTATAACGTTCAGGGAGACTGAATCCACTGTTTCTCTCCCTCCCCCCTATGTTATATAGATGTACCTCAAAAAGTAACCACCGAGTCTTGTCAGGGGGTGGCGGTGAAGATTACTTTATCTGAAGCTGCAAATGCTATAAATAAGCTCCAAAGCAACAAAGCACCAGGCTTAGATAAACTGCCAGGGGACTTATTTCGGGAGGAACCAACAATCTGGGGACCATTTTGAATGGCATGGATCGCTGCAATAATCAGTGAAGTCCGCTAGTTGCCTCAGTTTTTGTTTTTGCTTCCACCTTGGCGACGGTCATCTTCCTGTTCTCCATTGATTGTCCTTTTTTGTGCCAGTGGGTAATCCTTTCTAGGGGACGTCAACCTTGCTTTGTTTTGATGGTGATGCAGTGCTTTTTACTTGATGTGACACTATCTTCTTGGCATTAATCGTTTTATAGCGAAAGTAAGTTGCATTTGAACATCTTTTCTTACTGCAGCTTTTTACAGAGTGAGCCAATAAGTCAGTGTCCACTCTTTTCCATTTTTAGGTCGAGCATTCAAGACCTCTTTAGTATATACTTATATTTGTGAGTACTTTTTGGGCTCTTGAGTTCAGTCCTAGAACTTGTCTGCATCCACGTAGGGACTTTTTTTCTGTTCAACTGCCTCTATTTAGCTGTCTTGATAGAAAACGACCAGTAGAGGTCAGTAAAATACCAGAAGTGCTTTCTGCGGAGGTACTTTCTCTTTTTTAATTTTTTTTCTGGCAAGTGCTTCTATTTAACTTTCTTTTTTTTTTGATCAAATTTATTTTATTGAGTTCCACAAAGCGATACCATACATACATTGAACAAAATGAGCAAAGCTACAGCGCCTGCACCAAGGGCGTTACACTTCTCATCCATCTATCTGTTTAACGAGGGGTAACCAGGTGTCCATGTATGCTCGTATGATGGTAGACAAACCCCGCAATGTCCGCAAGAACTCTTTTCCACCAACCTCCCCAGAAACCCCACCCGCCCCAACCTACCCCAACTGTATCCAACCCTCGACCCCTACCAACCCTCCCCACTCTGTGTGTTCCTTGTAGCGCCTAGAGGTGACTATACGGGGTTCAGGCTAAACCTTGTGTTCTGCTCTGGTCGTCTCGTCGCGGAATCCCTCCGCCAGTTTCTGAACCCTGAGATACTTCGGACAGGTGAGCTCCGTGAATTCTTGGGAAAGCAGGGAGATGAGTGGTTGCCATACTTCTCTAAACGTTTCTGATGTCTGTGTGAGCGAGGCTTGTATCCTTTCCATCCCCATGATCTACCATAATCTGTGTAGCCACCCCGTGTGCGTGGGCTTCCTTGTGGTGCCCCATAACGACAGGATGTGTTGGGTCGCTGCCCCCATCGCCAGTCCCATCTGTTTCCCCCGTATTGATTTGAGTGGGAACATAAGTCTGTTGGGGAGCCCCAGGATCGCATAAGCAGGGAAAAGGGGAATGTCGGTGTCGAAGTGGGTATCTATGTCCTTAAGCACTACCTCCCAATATTCCTGTACCTCGATACACTCCCACAGAATGTGTAGCATGGTCCCCGTATGTCCACACCCTCTCCAGCATTTGGGGTCTTTGCTCGGGTTCCCCTGGTGCAGGCGTTCCGGAGTCAAATGCCAATAATAGGCGATCTTCACTGCCGCCTCTTTGCCAGCTGTGTTTCTGGCTGTGTGGTGAGCCCGGTAGTATATGTCATGCCATTCTTTGTCAGAGAGAGCTCGCCCTAGTTCCCTCTCCCAGCGTTTCTGCCCGGCGGATCTATCCGTAGGGGGAGGCGGGGACAGCATTAGATATAGTTCTGTGATGGACCGTGAGTCCGATGTTTTAGTCATGATCCACCTCTCATAGGGGGTGAGAGGACGACTGGCCAGAGGCGCCACGTGGGCGTGCGTCAGCCAATTAAGTTGGAAGTACTGGTAGCGGTGTGGCTTAGCAAGAGTGTAGTCCGCTGTCACTATGTCCCATGTCAAAAAGCCTTCTGTATCAATCAAGTGGCCTGCGGAGCGGCACTCAGACTGTCGCCACTGGGGGAACGAGCCCGGTGGTCTGCCCGTGGGAAACGCTGGGTTATCTAACAGAGGTGTCATAGGGGAGGGAAAAGTCGTTGGGCCCTTCGGGACCGCAGTTGCGTCCCATACTTGTAAAAGAGTCCTGGTGATAGGGGATTTCTTGAGGTATGCCGGTCTGTCGGTCGTGCCAGAAAGGGGACTTTCCAGAGGGGCAGGCCCGCCATGGCCCTGTCCTGAAATAACCAATGCTTTTCTAAAGTCGGCCTGGACCACTCCAGAAGGAATCTGAGCTGCGCTGCCTGAAAGTAGCGCCGCAAGTCTGGGATGCCAAAGCCCCCCTCCGCTGTTACCCTCGTGACCAAGTCGCGCCGCAGCCTGGGTTTCTTGTTAGCCCACACATAGTGGTTCAGGATGTCCTGCAATTTCTTCAGCATCCCCAGTGGGGGGGTGACCGGGATAATCTGGAATAGGTAGAGGATCTTGGGCAGAAGGGACATTTTGATGGCCGCCACTCGTCCCAGCCACGAGAGCGGCTGTTGTTTCCACCTCCCGATGTACCCCTGAACGCGCGACAAGAGTTTAGTGTAGTTGAGGTCGACCGTCTGGGCAGTCGCTGGCGTCAGGTCTATCCCCAGGTATTGTATTGTGGTGCTGACCTCGAGTCCCCCTATGTGCAACGATTCTCTGTTAGCTGGCCGGGTGTTGCTACCTAACGGGAGGACAACAGACTTTTGTATATTCATTTTGAAGCCCGACACCGCCTTGGACTATCCACCGCCACAAGGATGTCGTCCGCGTATAGGCTCATAGTCTGCTCCACTCCCCCAAACTTGATCCCCGTGATGGTGCTATTGTCACGAACACACTGGGCAAATGGCTCAATGTAGAGAACGAACAGGAGCGGCGAGAGCGGGCAGCCCTGCCGCGTGCCTCTTTGGATGTCGAATGGCTTGGAGCTAATCCCATTTACTTTGATTGTCTCCCGTGGTGACGTATAGCAACCTGCCACCCAGGAGCGGAAACGGGGACCCACGCCGAATTTCGTCAGCGTGTTGTCCAAAAATCTCCAGTCCACCCTGTCGAACGCCTTCTCGGCGTCGACCGAAAGTAGTGCTGCATCAGAGGCGTTGAAATTAGCTTTGTCTATGACATGCATTATGCGTTTAGTGTTGTCTGCGCACTGCCGGGAGGGGACGAAGACTGCCTGGTCCGGTTCGATTATGCCAGGCAGGCAGGGGCCCAGGCGAGAGGCCAAAATGCCCGTGAAGAGCTTGAGGTCAAGATTGAGGAGTGATATCGGCCTGTATGCCGCACACCGCGAAGGGTCCTTGCCCGGCTTTGGCAGGACAATGACCTCTACCTCTAGCATCTCCTTCGGGATCGAGCCTGGTACCCCAAAAGAGTTAAATAGTTTCGTAAGGACCTGCGCCAAGAGAGGGCAAAAGGACTTGTAAAAGCCCGCAGAGAAGCCATCTGGGCCCAGGGCTTTCAGGGGCTTGAGTCGGGCAATGGCCGATATAACTTCCTCCAGGCGGATAGGGGCGTCCAACGCACTGGCGTTAGTTTCATTGATAGCAGTGACATCCATGGTCTCCAAGTAGGCCCTCCCCGCCTCTTCCCCCAGGGCCGGATCCGCAGCTTAGAACTGTGCATAGAAGGCTCAAAATGCCTCCGCTATGCGGTCATCCTCTCGGACTTCGTCGCCGTCGTCTCCTCGTATAACGGGGATCTGGGAGCGGACAGTTTTAGCCTTAAGCTTGCTGGCCAGCAGGCGACCAGTCTTGTCTCCCCCTACATAGTACGTGTGGCGAAGGCGGAGTGCCGCATATTCCGCCCTATCCAGGTCCAGACTCGCCAGTTGTGCCCTGGCCGCTTTCAATTTGCGCCAGTTCCAGGGGGCGTCCGTCCGGCAGTGAACCCGCTCCAGCACCTGCGTCTCTAATTTCTGCCTCCGTTCCTTTCGCTCCTTATTATCCGCTGCGCGATCGCCATGATGTCGCCCCTAATGACCGCCTTGAGCGCCCCCCACAGTGTCGCCTGGGCCACCTCCCCGGTGTCGTTTTGGTCCAGGTAACTGGTGATGCTTTGGGACAGTTGTTGTACCACCCCCTTGCGGGAGAGCAGGCTTTCTCTGAGTCGCCACCTGCCCCTGTGTGGAGGTGTGCGCGGGACTGTCAGTTGGAAGACTACCGCTTTGTGGTCTGAAAGCGCCGCTGGTGTAATGTCTATGTCCTGGATCATGGGGATCATGTCTGTAGAGCCCAGAAAGTGGTCTATCCTGGCGTCTGTGTGGTGCACATGTGAATAAAAGGTGTATCCTGGGGCGGTATGATGTATTTCCCACCAGATGTCAATCAGCCCTCTGTCCCTCAGCCACTGCCTCCCCGTCGCCGAAAGTGCCCCTGTGTCCCCAAACCTCTTCCCGGACCTATCCATCTCATTGTCCATGACTAGATTTATGTTCCCCCTCCCCCCCCCCTACCAGAACAAGCCTCATGTCTCCTGACAGCGCCTCGGACAGCGCCCCCCTCAAAAAGGCCTCCTGTTTAGTGTTGGGTGCGTAGATAGAGCCTAATGTGAAGGAAGAAGGGCCTATATGAACTGTGTGCGCTAAGAGTCTGCCCTTGATCTCAGCCACCTTGCTCCCCACCCGCCCCCTAAAATGCCTGGCTACCAGTATAGCTACTCCCGCTTTTTTCTCAGTGGTTGTGGAGTAAAATTGATGAGGGAAGGCTCTGGCATTCATGCGGTGCCAGTCTTTTGCTAACAAATGTGTCTCTTGTAACAGACAGATTTCCGCCCCAGAGCGTTCGAGGAATGAGAGAACTGCCCTCCTTTTGATAGGATTATTAAGTCCCCTCACATTAAGGGAGAGGATACGAATGCTGTCAACGGCCATGAGAATGTGAGCATTCTGCCTGCACTAGACTTAGCCCGAGCCACCCCTCCCTAGGTCGCCTGTCATCAGTTCGAATTGAACACAGAGTTCCCAACCCCAACCCCTCCCAACCCCTCCCGCCCCCCCCCCCCCTCCACCCCGAACCCCAACCTGCAAACCCCAACCTGTGAACATAGACCAGGGCCTATCCGGCAACAGTCCAGGCCCTTGGTGTAGTCTCTGGGTGCGGGAGAACGTGGCAACGGCGAACCTGGAGCCCCCCGTCCCGCCCCCCCACGGCGTGTGCTAAGTTGTGATCAACCCCTGCGCTCATGTCTCTTCAAGGACCTGCCGTGGTATCGGTGGAAACTTTCTGAATCGCTGCTGCATGTTCAGTCGCTACCGTCTCTGGGTCCGGTCGGAACCCCTTCTTGGGTGTGCGGCGGCCTCATCGTCTGCCAGCCGTCTGCCAGTGGGCGCGGGGAGCGCGACTGGGAGGGCCTGAAGTCGGATATGTCCTCCGTTCCTCCCTCCTCCGTGGGAAGGCCCAAGACGGCGCAGGTATATTTCAGGGACCTGAGTTGATGGAGCGTTCCATTCCACTTAAAGATCAGTCTAAAGGGGTGTCCCCACGAGTAGGGGACTCCCTTATCTCGTAGGTAGGTGGTCGCCACTTTAAACTCCCGCCACTTCTGTAGAGTGATCGTGGATAAGTCCTGAAAGAGTTCGACAGTGTGCTCCCTGAAGCGGATAGGTAGTTTCTGGCGCGCCGCGTTCAGGATGCGTTCTCTGAAGGGATAATCGGGCAAGAAGGCTAGGATGTCCGGGGGGAGGAGAGGAGGGGGGCAGGTCCCTGTCGATTCTTATCTCAAGGTCCTCATTTTCGCCTAGGACTTCTCGGAACAGATCCTGCAAGTACGCGGTGATGTCTCCCCCTTCCGACTTGAGTGGCACGTTCCGTACCCTGATGTTGTTCCTCCGAGAGCGGTTCTCCAGGTCCTTAGCATGGGCCTGGAGGTCAGTCTGTTGATCGTGCAGCCGGAGGATTTCTTGCTGCAACTGTTCCACCTCTGCACTTCGAGCTTGGTCCGAGGTCTCCACAGCTGCCACCCTCTCCCCTATGTCGTCCACGTCGCGGCGGAGCTCTTTGTCCCCGCCATATCCTGCCTGAGGGTTTGGATGTCTTCCTTGAGAGATGAGAATAGTGCCTCCATGAATGATTTAGTGGCTGGGGCGTCCCCTTCATTGCGCTCCCTTTCCTTGGGCTGGGTCGCCGGCAGCGGCTTGTCCGGGCTTTTGTCTCCCTTCGAAGCCCCTTTTGCCAGCATGTCGGGGATGGTACACCCCCCCTGCGATTAGTAGAGGTCATGTCCCTCTCGGCCTTGGGGGCGCCCTCGCTGTGTTTGCGTCCCCCGTCGGGCCCCTCGGCACGTCCAAACTGGCCTCTCACCTCCGATTATTATGAGGAACGTCTAATGTTTGTGGTGGAGGTGTGTTACCAATTCTGGGTTGGTTCATTGTGAGTGGGTGTTCTGTGGTGTTACCAGAGAGAACAGGTGTTTTAATATGAGCGGAGCACAGTGCATTACCTCCTTATAATGTTTATAAGAGTATAGTGGGGAGAAGGTTTCCAAAAATACTCACCTGTTTGTCACTGTTATAGCAGCACGCGATTGGACTGGGTCTTTATTTTGAAATATAGTTTGAGTGGAGGGCGACACTTTCCATTTTCCCTCTTAGCTCCTGTGTGGTTTGGACATGTCCAGACGAGCCTTGTGCAGTCAGTATTGAAAGGTAAGGTTAGGCATGTAGTAGATGAAAAAACAGGTCCTCCCCTCTCTGGGATGGTAATGGGACAACAGAAAAAGGAGCGTCAAGGGTCAAGATAATTGAGGGCTTCACCTTACAGTGGGACCCTGAAATCTCCATGTGAGGGACCACAGGGAATGAATCTCAATTATGAAATCTAGTGCAGATGTGAGGATCACCTAGATGAAGTATAGAACGATTACTAAAAATTCTCTGAACCAGTATCCCATCCAGTTGAAAGCAATGAGTGATTTCTAGTTACACTGGAGCAACTTCTCTTGCACCAAACCATGAACGTTAAACGCACGTGCTGGTTGGAGTGAAGAAAATGGACCCAGGAACCCCAATCTCATTGTGAAATGTATTGTCAGTCCTGTCCTGCCAGATCCCTGATGGATATTGAACCCCACAGGAGTGCTCGGAGTCACCCAAAAGCGTGGAAAAATTGGGTTGTTTGTGCAGAAATTGTAGTCTTGCAGCCATCATTTTGTGAATAGCAAAAAAGCTATCATTGTGTGTCTGGAAAATTGTGATTTGGCCCAAGGTTAGCCCCTTTGCTAACCACAGCGGGCAGATTTGAGTGGTCTTGGGCATTTGCACCATAACCATAACTTAGTTTTTAACTGTGGATTTTCACTGGAAAAATATATAAATATTATGTTCTACAATCTTCTGACATATTTTAGCTCTACTTCCTTGTTGCTACATTCTGCCATATTGAGAAGTGAGATCGACACTGGGATATCTAGACCAGGTTAGAGACAATCTTCGGTCTGCAGAGCTGATAGACCTACCCGGGCTATGTCTGGGGTGATGCCAGACATCCTTGGGGTGCACAGCTTTCTGGATGCTTCTTGTCCTCACTTTTCCCAAATCTCCGTTCCCAGATTACCAATCACATCTTGGACGATTTGTGAGAAGGTATCCTTCTTGAAAGTGACGTGTAGCCAAAATATGTCGTAAGACTGCCCTTGTGATGGGCTCGGTAGCCTATTGTATTTGTATATTCTTTTCAGGAAGAACTGTTTTATTGGTAACTTATCACACCATACATATTGTCTATACATCGAATATCAGCATTGTATTGTGAATAAGAGTAGCTTGCAATAATGATCATGCACATAGCAATTTAACATTAAATGGGCCTTATTCATGGCTTTACAGGCAGTAGAAAGGGTCACAAGTTAAAAACAAGGTTCTACTTCACAGGACAGAGGCATAAAGGACAAACATATTGAAATAATGGTAGGTGTCAAGATGGCGAGCTGACTTACGGTGTCTTATGTAGACTGGATTGTTCAGTTCAGCTGCTAATTCGGGTAAGAATTGATTTGGTTATAAACTATGACTGTATGCTAATGAAGTTGTAGCAATGCAAATTTGCAAGCGGGATAGATTATTAATGCTGAAAATTTGGTATTCCTTATGCCTCGATGTGGGAAAGATGTCCGTATAAGGTTATTTATTGAAGAACATGCGAGTTCAACCTTAAAATATCGTTTTAATCTCATCTTTCCATTCTTCCTTGATGCTTCACTAAATAGTTTTCTCATTTTCTCAACTACATTTGCTTTGTTTCTATTAAAACATCTCTAATAATTTAAGTGACAACTTTAATTTAATTTTCAGGTCTTGCGATTGCCAGTGAGGTTTACAACTTAATTAAGGGCAACTGCAGCTCCTCATCTTATGTAGATGAAAACACGTTTCCAGGTATGTTAATTTTTCTGGATAATGCAGATGCGACCATTCATGCATTACCCTATTGATTATTTTTTATAATTTTATATTGTTCTATTTCGGTGTGCATGCAACTTTAATAGGTTCCCCAGCTTCCCTCAGTACATTTGACATGTCTCATCCCTTTTCTCAGAGATCTTCAGGACTAGGGGGCTGCCCTCAATACCATTTGTGTTAAAAGATACCAGAGTAAATTATGACAGAACAAGGAGAACCAGACATGAAACTGAGAAGCAAGTAGAACTGGTTGGAGTTAATCTCACCGTACAAAAACAGGAGGAAACCCCTATCATGCATACGCTATCTCGCCATACCAGCCCAAGGAGAACACCCCATGGTGTTTAAATGTCTCTCGTCCTCTAGAATTCCAAGTGGCATGCTTCATCATAGAGTCCTCGTCCAGATAACTAGTGTATCTGGACTGGTAATCAAACTTGGTAATCAAGGGAGTTCTTTGGTTATTGGGTGGGATCATAGATTTAAAATAGTCTAGGGTGTCCTGAGGGTTAATTTTATTTTCGAAGGACACCCGGCTACTTCTAGGATCCCACCCAATACCCAAACAGCTACCATGGTGGAGTCCGTCCACATATACTAGGTATCTGGCTGAGGACTCCTATGAAGAGGTATGCTGCTTGGAATCTTCATGGGTGAGAGTTCTTTTAATACCATATGGTGATCCCCCCCCCCCATTGACTGATCTAGAGAGCTAGGCCAAGCATAGTAGGGGCCTGTTGTTTTTGTATAGTTAAATATTTGGGAAGGTGAGCAAACCCTGTATCACTTTTCACTCCCTCCTCCTTGGAATATAGTATTGTTCATCCTATACAGAAAACTGGCAAAGAAAGACTGTACCAGTTGGCCAAGAAAATATTGCTGGCACAGGCAACACAGGACCGCTGGATAGCTTGCTGCAAAACTGCAGACAAAGCTTCAGGATGACTACCTACAAGAAAAAACACCATACCAAAACTTTTTAGGAAGGATATTCTTGATCTACAGCCTTTTAAGTGCTGGGAGGACAAGCCATTCTAGGTTTGCTTTTCACTGAGTTCGCTCACTTTCTTAAACCTTGAATTTACAAATTCTTTCTCATAAGAAGTTTTTAAAATCATTCTGCATGTGTGCAATGGGTTAAGTTATAGCTAAAAGGTATGATCCTTGCAGTGTTGCTTTTTTATTAGATCAGGAGTTGAGCAATTATTTGTTTTAATCTAGGTGTGGGTCTTAAACTTATCATTTTTCTAAGTATGATGCATGGCTTTCTGTTTTGCCATCCTAGGAGAGACTTGTTATCTGTGATTTCAAGGGTTAGGTTTAAAGAAAAAAGTGTCACTTGCTTTCAAAATGTCTTCAGCTTATGTTGATAACCTCCATCTACAACTAATATAAACCTTTTTGTTGGTTTTTGTAAATTGTATTGCCTTTCAGGAATTCTGACCTAGAAGTTAGAATTGTGTTAATTCCAATTTTTAAGCTCTACACTATTGAAGTTTGTACAATAATAAATCAATGTACACCGTCTACCTTTTTTCCTCTTTTTACAATATATGATGGAAAAGGCCTTTGCTGTGGTTTTATTTCTAAGGCTGTGCACTTCCTACAAAGTGGTATTATTAATTGAAGCTTGTGACCAAGAAGCATTAATCCTTGTATTTCCATTCCAGCATGCTCAGTGGCAGGTGCTCCAGGCCCAAGAAAGTGGTTCTTTGCTGTTCAAGGAATTTATGGCACCTTCCAGGTAGGTGTGAAATGTCAGCAAATCAGTATTTCATTCTCAATTCTGGTTGAACATTTTTTATTACCATTATTCCTTTTCTGTATTGTTGTAGTTCTCGAACCCTGTTTGGGAAGAGGTTTCTTTGAGCAACGAACAAGATGGTAGTGAGGAGGGAGTGCAATCATCAGTTGAAGAATGCTTGACTGCCATTCAAAGTGTCGATGAAGACGAAAGCAGCGAAAAACATATGCCATCGCAAACTGAGTATGCTTATTTTATATGTATTCTGTGTTATGGACATCACAAGATGGAGCAGCAGTTTTTTAAATGTGTCGATTAAAGCGTCGGTGGTAATCACCACTACTATTTTTAAATCTGCGTTTTTCGTTTATGGCCCTGTGCTGACCGTAAATGGTTGTTTGTCCCCGTGCCAGGTTTTCTAAAATTCAAACTTTTAAAATCCATCGACAATTTGTCATGGGTGCATGCAAAGAACACTACCTAAGACATAAAAAGCCTAAGAATGCTCGATTTATTATACATCAAACATGGAAACCTAGAGGTCAAATTAATTTGTTTTGACTTTCAGGTTCTCTTGTTGGATATTTTAAATTCCTCTAATCTTTGAGATCTAAATTTTAGTTTCAACACACGTCTGCATAATGGTCTTTGCTACTTTCCCCTTCATAAGCTGCCATGTTGCTCTTCATGGCGTTTGAGGGATATACAGATTTATAGATATTCAGATACTACTAGTCCTTAACACAGTTACGTAAGTTCCAGGTTCTCCAATAAATTAAGGAGAGCAAATTGATTTATTTCTGAAGCTTCTGGCTGCTTCATTGTTTCACGTGTGAAGTGCACTTTTGTTTGCCAGTTTCATTATTTCTTATGTTCTCTTTATAGATTATTTGAGGAGTCTGCAGAGAGTATACATCTCTTATCAGATCAACTTCCTGCTCCAGGTAAGTATTCCTGGTATTTCCTAGGAGCTTCATGGAATGTTGGTTACATTAGCTTTACTGCAAAATGTGTGCTTTCTGCTGGTGCACGAGCCAAACATGTCCTAATGGCTTTCTTTTATGAGAAGAGCAGTTGAACTGACTGTTATATACCATAGCAGCATATGGTATGCTTAGACACTCCAAGTGAAATTACATTTACTCCCATTGTTTAGTACATCTAGGGCAATCTACTCATGACTATTCTGCAATGGTAATAAATAACTTATTACACTTGGCAGATCTGCATAAATAGATTATGCAGCACCTTTTTTTCACGTAAAGAATTTATGAACACATGTATTTAACCAGAACCCGAGTATAAGAGATTATATCAATGAAGTGAGACACGTTCTTGTTAAATGGCCTCGTTGGTGTTAGCAAATTTGTTTTTCTCTATCAGCTGATAGTAACATGGAGCCTGAGAGTCAGAGAGCAGCGATTTCTGGAGTTATTGGTATGGCAGTGACACCGTAAATAACCCTGTAGTGAAATAATGAACATTTCCTCAGTATTTACCAAACCAGCTCACTAATTATTATGCATAGAACTATTGCACACCATGTCTGTTATTCTGTTGAAATAACTAGAACCTTTGTTATACAAGCTTACCGGCAGTATCTATAAACGAAGTGTCTCCTGCTGAACCATTTACCATTCCCTCAGTTTTGGACTAAATTGAGATGGCCATTGTCCGCATTCACATATGTATAAACTTCTTTGATTTGTTTTGCCTCCCTGGACAGGAAAAGCAATGATTGACGTGATTCTCCTGGCACTGGACAAAGATGCTCCCAAATTCAAAGACTGTCTTCCTGCTGTAGGAGCCTTAAAACACTTGACGGAGTGGCATTCTGCTAAGATCACTATTGCAACAAAAGATAGAAAAGGGTAAGCACATCTTTATCCTGTTGGGTAACTCTGAAATGACCCTATGTGTTGAGCACGCGACTGGGTTGAACGCTTTTGCCAGGGCTGCTTTTTTCCCCAGTCAGACTCTGGCCTTTGGGTTAGCCACATGCTTATGATTGGATGAATTTCTTGCCTATTTCACTTCCTGAAGAACAAAAGACTGAGTTCTTTCTGGCAATTGAATGCATGACTTTCAGGTTACCACATATGGCATGGAGCTTTCAGCTTACTAAGCCATGCTGCCAGCTTAATTTAGTGCCTGGAAATTGTTTTCTGAGACAGACTTGACAATCCGTCATCCTCTTCTTTAGTAAGTAATTATTAAACAAATCTTTTATAATCGCTATGCTCATTACTAACAGTGTTTTTGGACAAACTCCATGCCATGCTTACATGTGCATGGACAAAAGGCAATCAGTTTTTGTGTAATATTTCTAGACAAGCTACAACTGCTAAATCCCTGCCACAGTGTTAGACGTTCATTTAAAACATATGCCTCTTAACACTATGTACCAATATCAACAAATGACAAAGCAAACTGTAGCATGGAGTAAGGGCTTTCAAAACATATTGCATAACTAACTTGACAATTACTTTATTGGGATTTTCCCCATAATGTGACACATCTCTGTTCAGGGACATGATATTCCTCGGCCAATTTTCAAGGAGCCACAAAGGCAAACTTGTCTGCCCAGCTGAACCAAGAGACCAGCGATGCTATCCGTCAATGCTTCTATTCCGGTGACCACAGATTGTGTACTCCAGAATAGAACTTTTCAATCTCTGGTATAGTTATATTGGCTTACCCACTCATGCTATGTCTCGCATTGCCTCTTTGGCTATTGAGGGCCTTTGCTCCTCATACTCCAAGTGGGAGGCCTGCTTACTGAACAAACTGTAAAGGAAATTGCCTTTTGTCACAGAGTACTGATTCTGTGGTGATTGAAGCAATTCTGGCAAATTATAGTCTTTTCTGCTCAGATAGCATATGCGTCAAATACGGTGGGGGTGTTGTATTCTGTGAATTGACATTTGCGGTTTCTGTCCTTTTACCCCCTTTGTCTTGCAAATTCAAAAGTTTTGACAATCAACTTTGCAGCAAACACATAAGTCACTTTTTATCATGTTAGTATATCCTGTCCAAGGCAATCAATTCTTCTGCTTTTTCATCAACTTTGTAGAAGCTATTTCCCCCTTATGCACAATGCCCTAAATTCTAATGAATGTGGGAGACTTAAATCTACACAGATACACCTTCCGGACCCTCTTGTGCGTAATTTTCTCAAAGTATTCACATACATGCATTATTCCAGTTATCAAGTCAGCGAACCATGTTGATGGGCACATCCTGTACCTTGCCATTGCACCCAAGGCTTCTAGAGATTGTTTTTTTACTAAGCTCAGTTTACTACCCACTGAAAAATCTTTGTTTTCAGATATGTCACAGACAAGTGAGATACTGAAGGAAATTAATACCAGCTGCCTTAGGCCCCTTACCTCAGTCCCACTAGTAAACAGTTTGCTTGTAGATAAGCCTGATTACTAATTATATGGGATATTGTACTCCCATTTTGTCTGCATGGAATTCTGCAGCACCCTCCACTAATAAATTCATCAAGGTTCAATACCAAAGCTCTCCAAAATTCAACAATTTGCTGGCCAAGCTTAAACGTCATTTGAAACTCACTGAATGCATATGGAGATGGTAGGATGACGACAATAGAACTTGTGAATACAAAATGCTGCTTAAGAAATGTAACACCTCCATTAGGGAAACCTAGTTTCAAACTTTTTATTCAAGGATTCTCTAAGGTGACAGTAAACAAATTGTTCAAAATCCCTATTAGATTGTCCACAGCTACCCATGTTGCCTCTGTCCTTTTGCCAAAAAATCAAAAATGTTTGTGTAAAAAACATAGCACCATTAAAGAAAACATAGGAGAGGAATTTGGTCTCGCCACCTCTTCCTTTATACCCTCAACATTTCCAACTTCGTATGGACTTATATTGATTCACAAGAGCAGCCCGCTATATCTCTCCTAATAGACACCTGCAGTTCAGTTACACCCTCCTATCCAATTTCTATGATGTTTCCCCCTCGGTTGAAAGATGTATATACTGATTACTTCTCCCTTAGACATCTTGAATTAATCTTTATTTTCATGTAGTGTGCTGGCTTCTTTTAAGGCTAGAATTGTTCTTTTTCAACTAAAGAAACAGCCATTGCATCCTTTCAGTACACTCAACCACCTACCTGTGGCTCTTTATGGCAGCAGCTAAAATCCTAGAAGGCTTTGTGTGTACGTTTTTAGACTTTTTGATGATGTGGCCTAAGGGGGGGGGATATAATCTGTTACCCTTGCAGTTGTAGATCATCCCTGCCTTGCTGAAGATGTCTAGGGTATCAATGCCATGATCCTCTTGGCTCAGTCAGCTGCATTTGTCACTGCCCCCATTCTTTTCTGTTTAATGAATGCTGCTTACCTGGTATTGGAGGAACCGTACTGGAGTAGTTACACTCCTTTCTCTTGGATATGACTCACTGTGGCACTTGTTCCCTTCCTCTCGTCAATCAATTATGTCAGTGGCACATCAAAGAGCATCACCACTTTTATTCAACATATACCTTGGGCCCCTTGCTGAGCTCATTCACTCCTTGCTTACCCAACTGTGCTATTATGCAGATGACACTCCACTATTATTTATATTTGATTGAGACGCTGTGCCTACCCTACCCTGCTGTGCGTTGCGGGCACCTGCAAGGTGGCTGCCTGGTTGCTGCTGCAAGGAATACATCATCAGTGTGACCATAAGCAGTCCGAGGCGGGATTGGCCTCTTTGGCAGCTGTGGCGATTGGACACCCCCTCACAGAAGCCTCTCTTCCAGTACAATGGTGTCAGGGGTTTGGTTCAAGCAGTTTTTGTTTGTTCATTGTTTTGGTCGGGGCGTTGCTTCTCTGACCTGGGGTATTTGAATTGAGGTTTATTTCTATGTTCACGTCCAGACTTGCTACATGCACTCAATGTTTTGGTCTGCCTCTAACGATGAAGCTGAGTATCGACCATCAGATGCCTGGTACGTGTGTGCCTGAGTCGGATGGGGGTGACTGGCTGCTAGGCCTGGGTGGAGACTCTGGAGAATGATTTACCCGTCTAGAATGGCAGGATTTGGAATGCCATATACATTCATCTCCTGGAATGTTTGGGGGCTGAGATCCATTACTTAACGATAAAAAGTACTGTCCTCCTTGCGACGCAGAGGGGTGGATGTGATGCTCCTTCAGGAGACTCATTTAGTGTGAGCAGAGGGGACTACACTGCAAAGGAAATGGAGAGGATGAATATATGTCACTGGGTACTCTGTGTTTTCCAGGGCGTGTTGATTTGGGTGCAGGCTTGGGTCCCCTTCGAGGTCAAGAAGACCTACATCAATTAGGAAGGACGCTATGTCCTCCTGATGGGACGACTCCATGGGTTTCGGTTACTGCTGGATAGTGTCTGTGCCCTAAATGTAGGGCAGGCCTACTTCTTTGATGCTGTTAATGCAGCGGAAATAGGGGTAATATTTTTCAAATAAAGACTTAATTCATAACAACCTGTCTTTCCCCGCATAATCTAAATGTAGCCCATACCTTTCGCAATTAGGTCCTCCGATGAATCTTTTAAGTAGAGTTACAGGGATTGACTATTGACACGACGGATTATATCCCCCTTATGAGGACTTACAACAAAGGGAATATTTCCACGAACAAAGCAAAACCAATACAAAATTCACAATGTATTAACAGTATTCATTAATAATGACAAACTCCAAATATTTATCAAATTACCTTTATCCATTTCTTGGTATATGAATTGTCAATCAAACGATACAACATCGAATCACAGATCATCTCACAAGAGAAAGTAAGCAATT
This sequence comes from Lissotriton vulgaris, assembly GCF_964263255.1. NCBI lineage: Eukaryota > Metazoa > Chordata > Amphibia > Caudata > Salamandridae > Lissotriton > Lissotriton vulgaris. The sequence goes on from NC_141691.1 coordinate 1,853,087,186, forward strand.
TACAATAACATCTCTTTTAACGAGCATGAGTGAGTGGATAGGAGTACAAACCTAGAGAAACTATTGCACACCGTACTAATAGAAGAGCTAACCTTCCGGCTGGAAGGGAATAGCTGGGACAACCTCTTAGGCTCAAAGTTAGAGAGTCCGGATCAGAGAGCAGCCAGCTCACTAGAGAAGCTCGAAGGAAAAAAACAACAAAGCTCTCACCTCCCAGGAAACAGCTTCACTCTTGCCTCAACACTCAAACACGCTTCTCAAAGACACACCGAAGTTGATCTTTTTGACACTAGTAGTTATACCCTAAATGTTCAAGTCCATCCCTAATTTTCTTTCAAAATCTCGGACATCCACAGTTCTCATTGGTCAATAATCACAGGGTGTTCGGTGTCTCCACTTCCATTGCACCTAATTTTCATAAGTCCTTTGTTAGAGCCAGTGTAGGAGAGTAGGGTCTGCTTCCTATGGTTACCCCCACTTTTTGCTGTGATTCTCTGTTTTTTTTACTTTAGTGTGGCAGTGGACCTGCTAATCGGGCCCACAGCCCAGCTGTTCTCTCTCTAAATTGATACCATGTTCTTTAGGTACATATCAGATTGGTTACTGGGTCACCCTTGTGAGCACCTGTAAGGTGTTCCATAGGTACCCAGGGCATAGGTGCACCCTAGGCCTACCAGGGGCTGCAGCATGTATTGTGCCACCCCTGGCTTGACTTCCAAACTGACACCACAGGTCTGTTCACACAGCCGGGGTAAGGTGGTGTAATCACCCCTTACTTAGATATAGTATACCTATATCTATATATTCATATATCAATCAATCAAAGCATTTATATAGCGCACTACTCACCCAGAGGGTCTCAAGGCGCTAGGGGGGGGGGGTCCGCTACTGCTCGAACAGCCAGGTCTTGAGTTGCTTCCTGAAGGCGAGGTGGTCCTGGGTCAGGCGGAGGTGGGCCAATCTTGACATCCTGCATGGGTTGCGTTTGCCAAGGCTTGTTGGGTCCAGTCCAGATACCGACACCGCTGTCAACTAGATCCATCGTGGGAGAGCTTGAATCCAGCTCCTGGTCGTCGTCGACGCCTCCTGGTCCTCGTGGCTTAAGAGACACTTCACATCTTCACCTGAAATCGCCCGACATCTGGTGGCATCTTTCTGGTCACTGAGTGGGCTAAAGAACGGTGATGGATTAAACCTAGATCTTTTGACTGGGTGTGAGTGTTTGATTGGTTCAGATGCTCCGTCCATTATCACCCCCTTTTGTACCATCTTTCTGGTCACTGGCAAGTGACCCAGACTCTGTCCCTTCTGCTTTCAGGTTACTACAGATCTTTGATCCACCCTTGGATCCACCCGGACACTTTTCCTCTGGTCGCCTGCAGCACTTCTTTGCAGCTCTCCAGTGAAAACGACGATTAAACCAGACACAAAAAGGCACCTATGCACCCGGCTTTCCTGGGTGAGGTACTCCGGTGCTGCCATGGGTCTTGACTCTCGAAGTGTCCTAGTTTAAAAGGGTTCCATCGCAGTCCATCCGGAAGTGTCCTTAAATTGTAAATTTGTAACTTATTTGTTTCCCATAGAAAGTCAATTTTAACCTGCGGCTGTGTTTAGACACTGCACGCGTCTCCCGTGGGCCTCCTACTTCCTAACCTTTGGTTGTTTAGAGTAGTCCCAGCGATTCCACAGGCCCCAGGCCTGCTTTCTAATTCTCCACTGGTTCTTATACCACTATTTTAGTATATGGTTTGTGAGACCCCTAAGGCATAACGTATACTGTGCAACTTATCCTATGCTAGTTGAGTAACTTGTATTGTACTTTTACCTCTGACCTCATAAAGAGTGCAGAGGGGTTGTGTTTAGAATAAATACATATATATTTGATATATACCTTGTGTGGTGTCCTTTCATTTGGTACTCAAGGGATTATAATTGGTAAAACAACTTGCTTAATACGCTCTCTGAAGTCTTAGCCTGATGACTGCTGGTCCATGCTACCACTAGGATAGCTTTCTATAAGTGTTTGACTTTACAACCACCATCAAAAAGGGTCGATTAGACGGGTGCAAGGTGCCCACTAGAACTAGTGGATATCATATGCCAGGCTAACTTCTCACAGCCAGGCTGTCGTCACTGTACTTCAGCAGGAGGAAATCATGATATTCTTCTTCCGATGCTGGTGCACATTTTCTCCAGACATTTGCAACATTTACTAGGACCGTTATCCACAAAGCTAAACAATTTCCCCAGACAGTAAAGAAAATTTTGCTGATATCCCTTCGACACCACAGTCGACAAGAAAACATTCATTCTAGATGAAGTACAAAATATATTTCTCTTGCGCCTACATTCTAGAAGCAAATTATTCTAACAGTGATTTAAGGCCTTCTCTGCAAGTTTGTCATTTCTCTAGGAAAATGAAACCGATTTCCGTTATTTGTTCCCAAGAAAATTTTACATTACATTATTCTATTATTGTGTAGGTGGAGACCACCACTACAGGACTCCACAATGGTGCAATCCAAAAAAAGCGAACACAACCTCCTCCTACCCTGATAATGCAGACAGCACAGAGTTTCAGGGGTCCTTAGGACCACTGGCACTTAAGATGTGTGGAGGTCACCGAATGTAGGACGCAAAAAATACTAATTTTAGTCTCCAGTGCATGCATATATCCCTGGCCAAAATATTGTGCTCCCTTGACTTGACGGTGCCGATCACCACTACGGAGTACTTGTGCCCACAATATGTGGCCATAACCCACTGTTGGTCACCCTCTGTTAGGGTAGGCAAGTAGTGCTCTTTCCAACTTGGTGCCTTTCACCTGGTTACTTACATGAGTTCACCTTTCGAGACCCTCCCCCCCCCCCCCCCCCCCCCCCCTCGGGAAAAACAATCTCCGTACTTTAGGACAGCTTCCCACATTAACTTTGAGAGGGATGCCTTTAAGGCAGTAATTCTGGGCTACTGTCTGTCAGTCGGTGGGGATAAAGCATGCGTTCCGGACTGAGTTGACCACCCTAGCAGATGGCATTTGCAGATGTGAGAGCATAATCCCTGACTGCCCCTGTGCTAGAACAGCACTTCAGGAAAAAATAGGGAACCATGCTGCAGTGTTGGATCAGTTAAAGCTGCACAAATAACAGAAAAGCATGCATGCAGAGTTAAACTGTTGGCGTGGTTGGTTTTCCTCGGGGATCATCCGAATTTTGGACCCGAGGTGTAACCCGGTATACATGCAGCAAGATCTTCACACTGTTTTCGCTGACCAAAGCCAGGAGTTATTTGAGACCCCTGACTACATCTAGGATACCACACTCGACACATTCCTAGCCAGGATGTCATTGCCCTGGCAGACTGCTGAAGGCCCTGGCTCGAGGTAAGACTCCCGGGACTGATGGTTTACTGGTCGTGTTTTATCAGACCTTTGCCTCACAACTGATCCCGAGTATAGCTGTCATGTATGCACACATTGAACTGCTGGTCGTTACTTGAAACTACTGGAGAGGCCCTGGTGGTGTCTGTGCCTAAGTTGTCAGGAGAACCTACGGATGTATGCGCCTACTGCCCCCTGTCAATTCTGAATCTAGATTAAAAGATTCTCAGTAAAGTATTGTCTCTACTTTGGTACACAATAACTAAAATTGATTAATTCCTAGACAGAATACCTCTTATACCCTGTGACGTCTGTACCACATGTTGTTCATAACCCCAGTGAACTACCAGGCCAGAGCAACGTTCCTTTCCTTAGACATACCGAAAGCATTTGACACCTTACGTTGGAATTACCTACAAGCGGTTATGGGCAGCATGTCCCTGCAGTAAATGGGCTACACTGCTGAGCAGGGTATGTACTGAACGCTGCATCTCGGACCCTTTCGGGATGTTCAGGGGCACCAGGCAGGGCTTCCCCTCTAACCCATGCTCTTTGCCTTTACCATTGAGCTCTTTGCTTGCATACTGCAGACTGAGGAGCAGCAGAGGGATCCCATTACATAACAGAGAGCATGTGGTCTCGCTGTATGCAGAGAGCATGCTCTTCTATCAGCGAAGCACCCAGACAGGTGTCCCATGATGTATGGAGCTGCTAGAGGTTTTTGGGTGGGTCTCTGGACTTTGTCCTAACTGTTTGAAAACCTATGCCTTCCCAAAATCACCAGATTATGTAGACTGCCTCCCCCTGGCCACAATGCGACTACTGGAGATCCAGTGGGTACCCAAGGTCTTTAAAATACTTAGGTATGCCATGCGGATAAGGATCTGATCAAGGGCAACCTATGTTGAACAATATGTGATCTGAGAGGCAGTGTGGCATTCTGGCGAACACCCCGGCTCTCCATAATGGCAAAGGCCAGCCCTGAACAAAATGGTAATGCTCCCTATAGTTCTTTATTACTTTGCGAACCAGCTGATTTGGATTCCGAAGATTTGGTTTCGGACTCTGAATGCATTGCTCCGGGACCTGATCTCGGATGGACGGCTCACCCGGGTGTTGCTCTGTACTCTTCAGGGACCAACAGGCAAGCGTGGGCTGGGCATTCAAATTTACTACTATGTGTCACAGCTGCAGTGGTTGGCGGGAATACATTTGGCGGTGTTGGTGAGTTTGGAGTCATGCGCAGGGAGGGAGCGATAACTGCAAAGGTTTTAGAAGTAAGGGTGACACTGGCACGAAAGCTGTTGGAGAGGAGCGCTTGCTAGGATTGGCCCTGCTCCCCTTATGTGCTGCTCTAGGTGGATTGCGGAGGGGTGGGGGGAGGTTCATGATGACGTAGCTCATGGCTACCAGAACAGAAGCAAATTTGGCGCCCTTAAATGACTGTTACAATGAACACCTGAAGAACCCTCTGAACACCTTATGAACACCTGATGGGCCCTCTGAACACCTGATGAACTGACAATGGGAGATGGGCCCAGAGATGGTCGATTTCTTATACATGGAGCAGTGATGCAGGTGCGGCAAGGCCTCCATGGGGACTCCGACCTGGGACCACCCATGTGTGACTTCTTGCAGACATTAGTAACGGTTGGACAGGGAAAACACCAAATCTAATGGCCTATACATTATGTCACAGGCAATGATAGCCGACCTCCTGCTGGCACTGTCGGACAGATGGGAGACTTATGTCAGACGGCAATTGACAGGGAAGGAATGGGAAAAGACTCTATCATGCACATACACGTCCACCCATAACACGTAATTTAAATTCACGCAGTTAAACTACCTACACTGCACCTTTCTCTCGTCTCATAGCTGATTGTGATGCAGCACATCGTGTACACCTGATGCGCCCTTGTTGATTCAGATTTCATGGACATGGTGTGGGATTGCCCACTGATCGTATGCTTCTGGACACCAAGTATTCCGAGCAGAGACATGCCTTTTAGGCTTATACCACAGACAGCTGGGAAAAAAAAGCAGGTAATAGATTCATAGTCTTTGCATTGAAAGCTGCCCGCAGGGATATTGCACACCATTGGAAATCCCCAACCTGGTCCACCGTACAATAGGTAGAGAAAAGAGGTTGGGAGTTAGACATGGGCAGGGGGAGATGCACTTTGGGATGAGCTGCGGTGAGGGATTCGTAGGCCCCCATTTACAAAGGGCAGAGGTAATGTCCAGCTTTGTGCATGTAGAGGACGCGTAGATAGGCAGCACCCTGACATTCCTGTGGATAGTAGCACCCGGTATTGTATTGCTGGAAGAGAGTCCCCAGGGCTTACAATGCCTTGCCACCCTTTTATTCCCCACCCCCAGGCTCTCCTACTTCCACCCCACCCTCTGACCAGACTTGATTTCACTCTGCAGACCCGCATGGACACCAACTGAGTAAGCATCAGAACGACTACACACCTAATCTAGACTGGGAATGTTACAAGTTCTAGTTGATCACTATTTATTGTTCACCCTTAAGCATAATGTGCGCTATACCCTAGTCGTACATGGTGAATCGAGACTGATTCATTAGAGTTATAAAGGATAAGTGTAGATAGCTTTTGGAAGGCTTGACTGTACCATGGATCAACTGAGGAGTGGAAACACTATACACCGGGTATAATACTCTTTACTTCCTGCCACAATTTGTGTTGCAATGCCTGAATGTCACTATGTGAAATGTTACCAAAAGCTAAAACCAATCAAAAATGTATTTCAAAAACTCTATTATTTAAATTTAATGTCCGTGCCTCAGTTGATGTTTCTTATTGCTGTTGTCACTTAAGACGTCAAATCTTGGAGGGGCCAACACTGGCTGAAATTAACAACTGACCAAACTGAAATTTTGGTAACTGGAAGTGTGACTGAGTCTTTGGCACCCCTTCTTATGGCATCGAACTTCAGGACTAGTGTCCTCATGTGGTGCCGAAAGTCTTTGCAAAATCCATCGGCGAAAAAATATCCTTGGCACTTTACTTACTCCACTCCTATTCGGAAAGCCTTAAATTGGCAGCCTAGAACAGTCAACATTACTTTTTGCTGTTCTATGGATCAATCTTTGTATGTGGCTCTCTTCTTGTCACCTCTGATTGTTTAGTCAAATACGAGCTTACCAGAGTGCTTTGCTCTGCCAAGCAACTTCTATTAATGGTACTCCGATTCTTCAATGTCCTTCTTGGGGAGTAGGGGGGAGGAGGTGGTTACTTCTCAGTACAGGCCTGTACAGTCTGTCAATTCTTTGCTGCTCGCACTGTGTCCACTTTGTTAAGAAACAAGTTAACATTTACAACCTTTTTTTTTTCCAACAATATGAATGTATTTTATTCAGAATTCTTTTCTCTCCCTCTTCCATTCTCAGGTTAATTCCTTATTGGTGTTGAAACCTTGTGCAAACTGTCCTTGGCTCCAGGTGATTTGTCTAGGGGCAGTATGTTTTATCAAACACTAATAACAATGTCACTGTAATAAATTACTGCCTGAAAGAAATTTGATTTTCATTTCCTGGTAGAGATCTGTCACATTAAATGGGCGTGGATTTATTCACTTAAGACATCACTTCTTAAATGCAGTATGTCAGTCTGTCCATTTGTTTTATTGCAAAAGATTCCTTCCAGCTCAGCTAAAATGTATTGAACAACGTCATAAAAATGGGAAATATAAAATAAGACTTGACCAACATGGGCGACAGTGGCTTGTTGAAACTATGTACATGAAAACACAAAATATAAAAAGATGATGTTTAAACAACTGCCCAGAAGATGAGCAACAACAAGGCAAACCAGAACAACAAAAGAAAGAAAACCTACAAGTATGAACAAATGACAGTAAATATACAGGAATAGTATCAATGGCAATATAAGAAATGCATGTAGGAGTAAAAACAGTAATAAATTATAGTAACTTCCAAGGAACATGTTTAACTCGCCTGGACCTCCTTAGTGCTTCACTTGGCACAGAGGATTCTTAAGTTGGGTAAGAGGACACATCAACATTTCTCCAAGAACAGTTCGAAGAGCCAAGGTCTCTATCGGCTGCTGCTTGAACTCTCACTACTTTGGATGCATTCCACCAGTGCCCACCTTTTACCATAAGTACACCCCCAGAAACGTTTTCAACACAAACAGGATCACCAAAGGACGCATCCCCCTTTTTTTACAAAATTGGTATTTCTGATATGAACCTTGTCACCAGGGTGCCAATCAACAGGCTTTGCCGACTTCTTTTGATTATACCTGCCGAACATCTTCCTCTGTGCAACTTCAACCCTGGATTCCAAGTCAGGATCAACCCAGTAAGACACTTTGTCACAAACAGTTAACAGCCAAGCCGGGTATAAAGCAGAAGTGGGTACCCTACCTCTGAGTGACTCATAGGGTGCCACTTTTGTGAGAGAATGTGGCATTGTGCAGTAAAACCACAGCATAGATCTGACTGCACCTTCCACATTGTATCCATTGTGTTTTGCCCACTTAATACATTCCACAACAACCCTGTCCATCCTCCCAACCTAACCATTGGTTTGAGGATGTCCAACCGAGCTTCTTAAATGCTTTACACCAGATTCATTCAAAAACCCACTCATTTCCTAATGCACAAACTGCACACAATTATCGGAAACAAGTGCTTCTGAAAAACCTTCCCTCCTAAAAATCTCTTTAAGGAAGTGAATCGCACTGCTTGCTATGGGAAAAGCACAAAATCTGACTTATGGCCACTTGCTGTGAAAGTCCATCAACACAAAAGCAAAGCGTAAGTTGTAAGGAAGAAAATTAAACGGACCCACCAAATCAATCCCCACCTTAAGCCATGGCTTTTCTGTAAAAGGCTGTAAAGGAGGTGTGACAACTTTAAAACCCTTTTCAGCTCCACAACAGACAACTCGTTCCTTGACTCTTAACTCGATGTCTTTGTCCATAGAAGGCCACCAATAGTGCAGGCTGACACGCCTTTTTTATCATGGTTGCGCCTAAATGTCCATCATGTGCATAGTCAACCAACTTTGTACGTACATTAAGAGGAGGAATGCACCTGCCATCCCTCATGATGACCCCATCTTCAATGGACAGTTTGTTTGCAACTTTCCAGAAAGGTTGAATTTCAGGGGACACACACCTCTCTCTAGGCCAACCTTTCACAATATATTCTTTTACTCTTGCTAGAAAAGAATCTTTACTCAACGCCTTTTTCCATTCACTCTCACTGCAAGCCTTATTTTCAACCGTATCGATAAAGGCAATATAACAGTCCTCCTTGTCTTCATCCACATCAAGTTCATCATCCTCACATATAGGAAGTCTGGACAGCAAATCAGCTCTGACATTTTCCGTTCCTGGGATGTGCTTAACAACAAAATCGTACTGTAGAAGTGTAGTAGTCAGCCGTGCAATACGAGTCGTGGCATATTTGAGAAGTCACCCGCCCCCCTCCCTGGAATGTATGCAAGGGGCTTATGGTCAGTTTGGATGACACATTTTCTGCCCCAAATGTAAGTCTTGAACTTTTCACATGCCCAGTAGCACGCCAAAAGCTCCTTTTCAATCGCAGAGTAATTTAGCTCTGGATCACGCTGTACTCTGGAAGTGTAGCTGATGGTAACTTCACTCACACCAGAAGACTGAGTCAAAACAGCCCCTAAACCATAGTTACTAGCATCAACTGTAATGGGGCAGGAAACAGTCAGGCCATATGCACTAAGGCTTTTTACAGTAACCATTTCTGACTTGATCAAGTCAAATGTCTCCTGACAGTTCACATCCTACTCAAAAGGGACATTCGTCCTCAACATATTTGAAAGAACCTTCGTTTTACTGGCATACTCGGGTATGAAATGTGAGTAGAACTCACACAGCCCCAAAAAATAACGTAACTCATCCTTCTTTTTTGGACATGGGCATTCAAAAGCTTTCACTAGACCTGGCCTTGGGCTGACATCATTAGCAGAAACAAGATGTCCCAGAAATTCTATTTCTCTCTTTCAGAACCCACATTTTTTTTACCAACAATTCACTTATCAAAAATGCCAAGCACTGTCCTCATGTCCTTAAGCACATCATCTTGAACAATGACGACACCCCTTACATCCTGAAGCACTGTCTGCTTCATACGCTGGAGCACTGAAGCCGCAGAGGCAAGGCCAAAGGGCATCCTATAAAATTGAAAAGTGCCAAAAGGGGAGTTAAAAGCTGTATAATGTCGAGATTCATCATCCAACAAAACTTGATGTTCCTCAGAGGCAAGATCTATCTGTGAAAACCATTCTGCGTCCCTCAGTTCTTCCAACAGTTCCCCAATTTTAGGAAGAGGATGTGAGTCTACCCAAATTTCTTTAAGACTTCTCAGGTCGATGCACAAAGGTATATCGACCGTGCGTACGGAGCCCAATAAATTCGCAGGTTCAGATCCAGAGGCTCAGGTCGAGGCATCGCCGGAAGGCCTTAGCCAAGATCAGCACGATGATTCTATAGCCCCGCAGTTGAGCCCGGCTACGAATATATCACAAGAGCCATCGGTACGACTTTTCAAAAATCTGGAGAAATCAAAACCGAAAGTGATAGCTAGCAAACAGAAACCGAAACTTGGCGACATCCCGTTCTTCGGACCCAAAATGGCGGATCCGTCGAAGCCGACCAAGCAAAAACAGGTCGTCGAGGCCAGATCCACTACTCCCACGTTCATGATTAGGCGTAAGGCGGTCGACCCAACGCAATAGACATCGACGCCTGGCAACACTAAAAAGGGGCTCGAACGGACAACGGTTGTCGATCCAAAGTTAGGCGTGGAACAACCGAAGCAAGTACCCTCAAAGACACTTAAGCCAAAGTCAAGTCGAAGCCCTCCGTCGAACCCAGGGACCAAAGCATCGCTTAGAAGCAATATGCTCCAAAGTCGACAACGGGCCACAAAATGGGTATCGAACAAGCAAAAACTGTCGGATCGATCACCACGGCGCCAAGACAAATCATACAAACTACTAAAACGGTCCAACAACCAAAACCTCTCGGACCGATGAAATTCGGACTCCCTCCGCATGTCGAGCCAAAGGTGCTCCAGAAACATAGCGGATCCCAACCGACCCAGCCAAAGAGGCCGAGATTGGGGGGAAAAGCTCTAGTAGCAGAGGAACAAGATCCCTCAACTGAAGAACAGTCTAAACTCTATGTCGACCCCGGCACTAATAAGTAATAATAAGGGAGTTTTATAGAGCGCGCGGTTACGCTAGCTAGCGTGTCCCTGCGCTAAGACAGATAGAAACTCATAAAAACGGGCCGCAGAGTCAGCTAGGTTTATCGTACATAAAGGTATGTTTTTAGCCTCTTCCTAAAGTCGGCTTCAGACAGTCCAAGGGTAATGCATTCCAACCCTTCGCCACCAAGTAGCGAAAGGATCTGCCTCCCATGCGAGCCCTTCTCGTCCTGGGTACCTTTAATAGGCCACCATGGGAGGAGCGCAGCGCTCGCGTAGGTTCGTATCTGGAGACCAAACTCTGGAGTGGTGCTGGTGCCCTCCCATTAAGAATACGGTGACAGGTACAGAGGGCCTTAAACTCCACCCTGCTCTTCACTGGAAGCCAGTGAAGAGTCTGAAGGGCTGCTTTGGATGCCGATCTTTTGGGAAGCTTCAGAATGAGGCGAGCTGCTGCATTCTGCAGTACCTGGAGACGATTTAACACCCTACTGGTAGCTCCGAGGTACAGTAGGTTGCCGTAGTCCAGGCGCGATGTGACGAGGGCATGCACCAGCGTCCTGCGGGCCGACATGGGAAGTAGATCAAGTACCTTCCGCAGACCTCTTAGGACGCTGAAACAGACACCCACCACACGGCCAATCTGAGGTCCAAAGGACAAATCAGCGTCAAGCCAGACTCCAAGATTCTTGGCTTCCCGGCAGGGGGTTGGAACCTCACCTAGACAAGAGGGCCACCATGCCGACGACCACACAGATGGACCACCCCTCACCACGAGTACCTCGGTCTTATTGCCATTCAATTTGACATCCAGGTTGCCAACTCCTGCATACATGTTCTAAATTGGTCCGCCGCAAGACCGGGTGCGCGCGAGAGGGAGATCGCCAGCTGCGTATCGTCGGCGTAGGATACTATATTCAGGCCATGGCCCTCCACAATAGCGGCCACCGGGGAGACATATAAATTAAACTAGGTCGGACTCGGGGACGATCCCTGGGGCACGCCCTGTCCCAAACAGATCTCCCCGGAATAGCATTCACCCTGGCGGACCGGAAAGCCTCTCCCCGTCAGGAAGGACTGGAACCATCTAAGAGCAGTAGCCGATATTCCTCCATTATTCAGACACTGTAGCAAGGTGGTATGTGCCACAGTGTCGAATGCCGCACTTAGATCCAGTAGGATGAGGGCCATGGTCTGTCCCTCATCCACCCCCTGGCGAAGGGTCTCCACTGCCATCAGAAGCGCCGATTCCGTGGAGTGACGGGGACGAAAGCCAAACTGGGTGTCATGCAGAAGGGCAGCCTCCTCCACGAAATCCATCAGTTGTACATTAATCGCTTTCTCCGCAATTTTGGCCAGGTAGGGTAAAAGGGAGATAGGTCGGAGGTTCTCTAATTTTTAAAAACTAATGTTGGATTTCTTCCTCAAGGGTAGAACCACCGCCTGCTTCCAGTCTCTGGGCACTATCCCAGTCATAAATGACAGGTCTAACAGGTGCCTGATGTAGGGTTCCAGCACTGGCAAGCTATCAACTAGCCTTTTAGGCGTAGTAGGGTCCCGAGGGGATCCGGACTTGATAGGTTTACATATCTTTAGGAGGTCCTCCGGGGGCGGGGTAACGAAGCTGGTCAATCTGTGTCTATTCCCCCAATCCCTCCGGATTTCTACGAACTCAGTCTCTGCCATGAGATGACTAGAAAAAGACGAATAGATTTTAGTTACCTTCTCAGCGAAAAAATTCGCGATCTTATCACAGGATTCCGCCGAGCACTCATCTGGGGCAGTAGCTGGTGTCCCCCTGGAGAGAGATTTATAAAGCAGAAAAAGCTCTCACGTGGAGTTGCCAGCCTCACTGATTCTGGTGGCATAGTGTGCAGCTTTGGACTTCCTAATTAGTCCATGATAAAGTCGCCTCTCAGTTAGATAAGTCTCCCTGATTTCCGTTGAAAAAGCTACTCGCCATTGCCTTTCCACTCGCTTTAGTACTGACTTTGCAGCCCGGAGCTCATCACTGTACCACGGTGCAGTTTTCTGCGTGCAACCACCTACTTTGGCACGCGAGAGTGGAGCCGTGCAATCAAGCGCCTCGGTTATACGATTGCAGAGGTTGGAGTTAGCGGTATCCGCATCATCCCCCCCTGGACTCCCCCCTTTGATGAGTGCGCACAGAACTTTATGTGGGAGAAGTTTGCCCATCTCCTCCTAGAGTAGTATCGTGGTGCTGGCACCAGTGCTCTTGCCCCGGGTATGCGTATGGAGAATGGTACCAGATAGTGGTCCGACCATGGGATAGGGATAGGAGTCATTGCTTCTACATCCCCCCAGTTGACAAATATGGGGTCCAACAAATGTCCCAGCTGGTGAGTGGGACCACCTACTATCTGCTTGAATTGGAGGTTTACTAGCGCCTGGCAGAGGTCCTTGGTAGCGTTGTCAGTGGGGCTAACCAAATGAAGATTAAGATCCCCTAGTACCAAGATTTTATCTCTGCACAGCGCAGCCTCCATAATGCCTTCTATTAGACTCTCTCCAAACCGAGCCATAGGGCCTGGGGGTCTATAGATAAGGAAACCCTTCTACGTACAGCCTTCTTTTACTTTAACGGTGAAGCTCCCCGTCTCACTATCTAAGATGGGGGAGGTATCCAGTTGACATCGTAGGCTATGCTTAGCTATAATGGCAATACCCCCTCCTCTACCAGTGGGTCTATCCTGCCTATGCATGGTATAGCCCTCTGGTAGTGCTTCTAAAGCATCAGGAGTCGAACCTTCGTCCAGCCAAGTCTCAGTGAGAAACAAAAGCTCCCACGGTGTTTCCGTGATTAGGTCGTAAAGGTCTAGTCTGTGCTTCCGCAGGGAGCGAGCATTGAGCAGACCACAGGTAAGAGTTAGGTCTCCCGATGCCAGCTTTCTATCTAAATCATAGGAGAAGTGGCAGTATTCACAGGCTATATTGTCCTCCACTCGCATTGTATGTAAGCATGTGTTGGCAGTGGTACTGCGGAAGTTCAACAGCTCTTGTCTACTCCACCGTATTAGTCCCACCGGATGGACATAGGGTCTGGCCCTGGTCCGCGCCCGATCGCAGACGGGCTTGCCTTCGGCACGCCGCCGGCTCGCCCGCTGCGCTTGTCCGCTGCGCGGCCGGAAAAGGCACATGCCCTAAGTAGGAAACCTATAGGGCGTGGCCTGGCGCAGAGTGGGCATGGCCTGGCCGGGGGGGGCTTCCCCGGAATGGCGTCGGTGTCAATAGCTGCCCCGCAGCAGCGTTAAGATCGGCTGCACGGGGGGGTAAAGTGGCGAGAGTGGGAAGTAAAGTGCTACTGCATTCAAGGTAAAAACACAAGAAATGATTAAAACCTCGTTGCTCCCGGCTTTCCGCCTCAGGAGTTCGTGCTGTCTGGCTGTACAATGTGTTTGAGTGCGCTAAGAAGACTCGGGGCGTGGCCTGGCGCAGAGTGGGCGTGGCCTGGCTGGGGGGGGGGGGAGGGGTCTTCCCCGGAATGGCGTCGGTGTCAATAGCGGCCCCGCAGCAGCATTAAGATCGGCTGCACGGGGGGTAAAGTGGCAAGAGTGGGAAATAAAGTGCTACTGCATTCAAGGTAAAAACACAAGAAATGATTAAAACCTTGTTGCTCCCGGCTTTCCGCCTAAGGAGTTCGTGCTGTCTGGGAAGGTTACCCTGTTAAAGAGGAAAATCAGGCCTGAACCTGAGTCCTTCAAAATACCTCTAAAAAGGAAAAGAGACACTTCAACATCTCCAGTGCTCTTTGAACCTATCACTCCATATGTGCAGGAAACATATACGTACTCGCCCACACGCACAGATAACTATGGGGAGTATGAAGACAATGACCAATACAATTATCCAACAGAGGATGACCAGGACATACAAACTCGGGCATGGACTGAGCCTGCGGATCCTGGAGATTCTCAAACAATTCCTGATAACTCTGCATACCCTGTAAAGACATCGCCTACAGAGGACACAGCTGCCTTTAACGCGCTGATAGAAAGGGCTGCATATAATCACCACATGGAGATGCACGCAGATCCCATTGATGAAGACTTCCTCTTTGACACTTTTAGTACCTCTGAAAAAAGTGTCAAAACATTGCCAATGCTAAAAGGGATGCTTAAACATGCAGGGGACATATTCAAAGACACCACCAGGGCACGGGTCATTAAGCCCAGGATAGAAAAAAAATATAGACCAGCCCCAGTTGACCCTACATACATTAAGGGACATCTGTCTTTGGACTCTCTAGTTGTCTCCAATGCACGTAAACGTGCTAATTCTCAAACATCTGACGAAGCCCCACCTCCAGACAAAGAGTCCAAAATTCTGGAGGCATCAGGGAAAAGGGTCGCTGCTCAAGCAGCTAACATCTGGAGAATTGCAAACACGCAAGCCATGTTAGATAGATAGAACAGGGCGCACTACGACACTCTGGAACAAATCTTTCAACACCTACCTGACCTTTACAAAGAACAGGCAGAATTCCTGATACAGGAGGGCAAGCTCCTATCTAATGCATCCATAAAATGTGCCTTAGATGCAGCAGACACAGCAGCCAGAGCTATCAACACCTGCGTCCTGCTTAGACGACATGCATGGCTACGCATCTCAGGGTTTAAAAATGAAGTTCAAACCACTTTGCTTAATCAACCCGTTAACCCTGACTATTTATTTGGTCCTGATGTGGCCACCATACTGGACAAAATGAAGGACACCGAGACAGCCAAGTCTATGGGTGCCATGCAGTTACAACAATATAGAGGCGGTTCCTTTCGTCGCTCCAGTAACAGAGGAGCTCTTAGAGGAGCCTCAACACAGCAAACCTCTTATAATGAAAGCAACACGCAAAACACCTACAACAAAAACAGTAGAGGTGGATACCGTGGCAATAGCGCCAAGGGTAGAGGACGAGGAAATAACCGCTCCAGGTCCTCCACCAACACCAAACAGTGACTTCTTGTCACTGCCCCCAGACCATTTAACACCGGTCGGGGGAAGACTACAGCAGTTCCTGCCAGTCTGGGAATCCATAACTACAGACAGGTGGGTGAGGCAAAGTATACAGCATGGCTAATGCCTAGAATTAATGTCCACACCGCCCAACATACCCCCAACACAACGTCCTATGTCCGCAGAACACCTACACTTATTGCAGCAGGTGGTCATCAGCATGCTACAAAAAGGGGCCATAGAACTAGTACCCTTAGAACACCAAGGTACAGGGGTGTACTCTCTATACTTTCTAATCCCCAAAAAGGACGGGTCTCTGAGACCAATTTTAGACCTCAGGCCCCTAAACCAATACATCTTGTCAGAGCATTTCCACATGATCACTCTGCAGCAGGTGTTGCCACTGTTGCGTCAAGGAGACTTCCTCGCAACATTGGACCTCAAGGACGCATATTTCCATATACCTATACACCCGGCACACAGGAAATATCCCAGGTTCACAATTCAAAACCAGCACTACCAATTCAAGGTCCTCCCTTTTGGGGTCACAACAGCCCCAAGGGTGTTCACAAAGTGCTTAGCAACAGTAGCTGCACACCTCAGAAGACAGCACATACACGTCTATCCATATCTAGACGACTGGCTCATACAAGCACAGTCAGCCCAGCACTGTGCCAGCCACGTGTCGCGCACAATTCACCTCCTGCACGACCTGGGTTTCTTGCTGAACTACAACAAATCCCATCTCCAGCCTGCCCACGTCCAGCAGTATCTGGGAGCAACAATAGACACTCTGGCAGCAAAAGCACAGCCACATCCTGCCATAATAAACAGCATCCAAACGCTCATCCAGAAGTTCGGGCCACAACACTCTCTCCCAGCCCGAGTGTTTATGCAACTGATTGGCATGATGGCCTCGTGCATCTTCATAGTCCCTCATGCCAGACTTCACATGCATCTGCTGCAAGAGTACCTGGCACGGCAGTGGAACCAGGCTCAGGGCCAATTAAACGACCTAGTGTTGGTGACCAGTCGCGCATACAACTCTCTGCATTGGTGGAAACCACAAAACCTTTGCAAGGGACGACTGTTCCAGGACCCTGTACCACAAATTGTGCTCACAACGGACGCATTCCTGATAGGGTGGGTAGCCCATGTTCTCCACCACACAATACAGGGCCTATGGACCACGCAGCAGAAACAATTGCACATCAACCTGCTAGAACTGATGGCAATTTTCATGGCAATGAAAGCTTTCAAAGTACATCTCTGCAACAAGACCGTGTTGATCCGGACGGACAACATGACTGCGATGTACTACCTACAGAAACAGGGAGGAACACACTCTCCACAGCTGTCGCATCTGGCGCAAACAGTGTGGAAGTGGGCCATCCAGAGAAACAATTTTCTCCTGGCGGAACACCTCCCAGGCAGGGACAATCGGATAGCGGATCTGCTCAGCAGACACAGCCAGCAAGTGCACGAGTGGGAGATTCACCCCTCAGTGCTTCACCCATACTTCCAGCAGTGGGGACAGCCGGAAATAGACCTGTTCGCCACAAAGGAAAACGCAAAATGCCGGTCCTTCGCCGCAAGGTTCCCACACCCGCAGTCTCAGGGGAATGCGATATGGATGAACTGGTCAGGCAAATTTGCATACGCTTTTCCACCAGCACCGCTGATACCGCTGGTGGCACGCAAACTGCGCCAGCATTCCATGACGCTAATCCTAGTTGCTCCTACATGGGCGAGGCAACCGTGGTACACCACGTTCCTAGAACTTTCCGTGGTGCCTCATCAAAGGCTACACCTAACACCCAGCCTCCTAACGCAGAGCCAGATATTCAGCACCCAGATCCGCAGCAGCTGAACCTTGCAATCTGGCTCCTGAGGTCTTAGAGTTCGGCTACCTCAACTTACCTCCTGACTGCATGAACATTATCAAGGAGGCAAGAAAGCCTACCACAAGAGCTTGCTATGCGTCAAAGTGGAAGTGTTTTGTCATTTATTGTAACAATAACGACATAAAGCCACTGGACGCGTCCATTCAAAAGATCATATGCTATCTTTTGCACTTACACCACTGCAATTTAGCCTACATGTCCATACGGATACACTTAGCAGCCATAGCTGCTTACCTTCAAAACAGACAGCATCTTTCGCTGTTCAGAGTGCCTGCAATTAAGGCATTCATGGAGGGCCTCAAACGAGTGATTCCACCAAGACACCCACCTTCCCCTGTCTGGAACCTAAACATCGTTTTAACCAGACTTATGGGACCTCCTTTTGAGCCATTACACTCCTGTGAGATACAATTTTTAACATGGAAGGTGGCTTTTCTCGTAGCCATTACTTTGCTTCGAAGAGTTAGCGAGCTGCAAGCCCTAACTATTCAAGAGCCATTCATTCAAATTCACGCAAATAGGGTCATGCTTGGGACAAACCCTAAATTCATGCCAAAAGTGGTATCACAATTCCACATAAATCAAACAATAGAACTGCCAGTGTTCTTCCCAAATCCACAGTCAGTACCTGAAAGAGCCCTACACACACACTGGATGTTAAAAGAACTCTGCTGTATTACATAGACAGAACAAAAGATTTCAGGAAGACAAAACCGTTGTTTGTTGCCTTTTCACCACAGCACAAAGGTAACCCTATTTCAAAGAATGGCTTAGCTAGATGGATAGTTAAATGGGTCCTAATATGTTACATTAAAGCTAATCGTACTTTAACAGTGTCCCCAAGGGCGCATTCCACACGCAAAATGGGGGCTTCTATGGCTTTCCTAGGAAACATCCCTCTAGAGGAAATTTGTAGAGCAGCCACATAGACAACCATACGTACATTTACCAAACACTACTGCGTAGATGTACACTCCAAGCAGCTGTAGCACAGGCAGCCACCGCTAGGGGAGAGACTGCTATACATTCTATGCACAGATATGAATCGAAATTTGCCTAGCTTACGTAACGGTAAGTTTCAATTCTATTAAGGACACGGAGGCGAGGATTATGCTATATCTTCCTTCGCTTTATTAACATAAAGAAACCACAGCAGCTTAGGAAAAGATATAATAAGAACAAAAAATGCTTTAAACATAAAGCATTGATGTAATGTTCAACAAAAAATCAACAACAACTCCCAAGAGTCTCTTTGTTATAATCATAGTCCACAGTCCTTTGTCACTGTTCATCATCCCTATATAACCGGACTTCCCATCATCTTCCTCCTCTTTCTTCGCGCAGATCACGCTAAGCCTCATTGGTCCTGTTTAGCACCGTCGTTGCCTGCCAAAAAAGGAACAGCATCAGCGAGGTGGCCCAGGAAAAAGTTACAACAAGGCGAGGAGCATTCAGTGAACAACACAGTACAGACAACGTAAAGGAAAACGCTTTACTTACTGCCATACGGGTGGGTAGAGACACCACCGTAGTCCGGGTGGGATAATCCTCGCCTCCGTGTCCTTAATAGAATTGAAACTTACCGTTACGTAAGCTAGGCAAATTTCGATTCTATGTCAGGACCGGAGGCTTCAGATTATGCTAGTTTAAAGCTTACTTACCACCAACTGAGCTAAATCCACCACCGGCTTAAAATAAAACCTCTTGAAGGTGGAATCCGAGGACCAGTCCGCCGCTCGCATAAGGTCCTCCAGACGAGCACCCACCGAGAATGCCTTAGAGGCCATGGCCCCCCTGGCGGAGTGTGCTCCAAAGAGAGAAGTATTGATGCCCGCTTCTTGCATGACCCAACGCACCCACCTAGCGATAGTGGGGGAGGAGACAGCTTTGTGTGGCTTCCGCAGGGCAATCAACAACTGACGCTCGCCCGGAGGGCGAAGATCCAATGTCAGGTCCTCATATGCTTTGAGGCATTGCACAACACACAACTTAGGAGTGTCAGTAAAGGCTGGATAAGAAATGGAACGCGACGACGTCTTAGTGCGTCGACCCACCGTAAAAGTAACCCCCTCCGGGGAAAAAATGCGTGCAGAAACATCCAGCGCGCGCACGTCCGAGACGCGCCTACAAGAGACCAGACATAACAACATGGCTAATTTCGCCGAAAGCTCCTTCAGAGACAGATAAGAATTCGCTGGCCACGATAGGAACAGGTTCAGGACCAAGTTGACGTCCCAAAGGACGGAGTACCTGGGCTCTGGCGGCAGCGCGAGGCGAACCGCTCGCAGAAGCCGGCACACAAAAGGGTGTTCCCCTACCGGATGGCCATCGATGTTATCATGGCCCGCAGAAATCGCCGACCGGATAGCATTGATCGTTCTATACGCCAAACCCTTGTCGGCCAAATGAGCCAGGAAATTCAGCACGGGAACAAGGCCGGCGACCATGGGATCCAAATCCCTTCGTAAACACCAACGCATCCACTTAAGCCAAGCGGATCTGTAACGCTTCGTCGTACTATCGGCCCATGCTTTGGAGAGCAAGTGCTCAGCCGACCCCGAAAGGCCCGGGAGCGTCCAGCGTCTCCTGAGAGCCTCCACGCCACGAGGCGGAGAGTGTTCTGCATGACGAGAGGGTGAGGTTCCCGATCCGGGCTCGTCAGGAGCAGAGGAAACAGGGGGAGTAGGATTGGAAAATCCCAGGAAAGTTCCAGAAGAACCGGAAACCACACTTGAGACCTCCACAGCGGTGTAACCAACACCAGGTCCGCACCCTGGCGGCGTATTTGAGCCGCCGTTCGCATGATCATGGAGAACGGGGGAAACGCAAACGGCTGTTCCCGACTCAAATCCTGCAAGAACGCGTCCGTGGCCTCCGCCAGAGGGTCCGGCCTCCAGCTGTAAAACCGCGGCAGCTGGTGGTCGAGACGGGACGCGAAGAGGTCCACCGAGAAGGGGCCCCAAAGGGAGTGTAGCCACCGGAAGACTCCCGGATCCAGTTTCCACTGGCTGGCATCCCTGAGATGTCGAGAGTGCCAATCCGCTACCTGATCGGACTGGCCTGGCAGATACTCCGCCGTCACCGCAATGTGACGAGACAGGCAATAATCCCAGAAGTCCTTCGCTAAATCCGCCAAGGCGCGGGACCGAGGACCCCCCAGGTGGTTCACATATCGGACCGCCGAAACATTGTCCATCCGGAGCAGGACACAAGCCCTGACCGAATCCTTGGTCCAACAGCGAACCGCGAAGGAGCCCGCAAGGAGCTCCAAACAATTGATATGCAATTGTTGTTCTTCTGACGACCAGGCGCCGCCGGTGAAAAAATCCCCGCACCGGGCGCCCCAGCCCGACCTGCTGGCGTCGGACTCTATAATTAAGTCCGGAGCCGACCCGAAGATCGCTCGCCCATTCCATGCCTCCATGTGAGACAGCCACCATGACATCTCCTCCTTCACTTCGTCCGTGAGGGGAACCCACTGATCGTAACACATCCCACGGCGCAAATGCTGCACTTTCAGGCGCTGAAGAGCCCTGTAGTGCAGCGGGCCCGGGAAAATCGCCTGGATGGAGGACGACAGAAGACCCACCACCTTGGCGACATGGCGCAGTGACGTCCGATCCCTCGCGATCGTCTGCCGAAGCAGGTGCCGTATCTTTGCGACCTTCCGGCTCGGTAGGCTCAAGATCGCCTGCACCGAGTCCACCACGAAACCTAAAAAGGTGATCTGCTGAGTGGGAACCAGGACCGACTTGGAGCCGTTGACGACGAACCCCAGTCTCTGAAGCAGGCCGACCGCTTGACGCAGTTGTCCTGCCAGCACCTCCGGGCACTGCCCCATGAGGAGGATGTCGTCTAGGTAAACTATCATACGGACCCCCTGGCTTCTGAGAAACTCCACTACCGGGTGAAGGACCTTCGTGAAGCACCACGGGGCCGAAGAAAGGCCGAACGGCAGGGCGGTGAATTCGAACACCTGGCCGTCCCACAGGAATTGTAGGAAACGACGATGAGGGGGGTGGATGGGAACGACCAAGTAGGCATCCTTGAGATCCAGTCGAACCATCCAATCCCGAGGGAGGAGCACGTCCCGAAGGAGGTGGATCCCCTCCATCTTGAAGTGACGGTAGACCAACCACCCATTGAATTCCTTGAGGTTGATCACAGGCCTCTTGCCCCCATCCGTCTTGTCTACCAAGAAGACGTTGCTGAGGAACCCATGCGGATGGCGCGTTGATAGGCGGATGGCTCCCTTGCGCAGCAAGTCCGAGACCTCCCCGTCTATCAATCGCGCGTCGGAATCTGAGAAAACCATTGGGCGCGGGGGCCTCACCTGAGTTGGCTGGTCGTGAAACTCTATATGGAAACCTCTCACAGTTTGCAAAACCCAAGCATCGGCAGTGAGCAACTCCCACTCCCCGTAAAAGCTTGCCAGCCGCCCCCCAATCGGAACTTGATCCAAGCAAAGTACACTTACCGGGGGCATTTCCTTGTCCGGACTTCTTTTGGAATCCTCTTCCACCATAGCGTTGTCCCCTCGTGGGGTAGAAATTGGTGTAGTTGGCCGAGGTCTGGTACTGACCTCTTCCGGAGCCTTGTCCACGGTTGTTGGTCTGCTGACCACGGCCGATCGCGCGGCCCCTGCCGCGACCGGCCCCTCCAGAAAAACGCTGGTGAAACACCCTCTTGATGCTGGACTGGGCCTTGTCCAGCGACGTGAACGTGTTCACGAACTTTCCAAGCTCGCGGATGAAAGGTTCACCGAAGAGGCCACCCTGGGCCACTGCACCTGCCTCCGACGAGGCCAGGTCCCCCAGCTTCGGGTCCAGTTTAATAAGGAGCGACCGCCGCCGCTCCGTGGACAGGGCACAGTTGGCGTTGCCCAAGAAGACGATCACCCTCTGGGCCCAGTTGGAGAGCACCTCCGGTGAAATGGCGGTGCCATTCGCTCGAGCTTCCTCCGCCATATCGAGGATCTTCGTGGCGGGCCCGACCGCATCCAACAGCTTGTCCTGGCAGGCCCGCCAGGACCGATCGATCCCCTTCCTGGGGTCCTTCATGAAGTTCGCCAGGAAGGTGGCCATCTTGGGGTCCAATTCTGGGGTCATAGCCACCTTCCCCTCCAAAGTAGGCCGAGGGCATTCCCCGCGCAGGCAACCCCTCGCCTCCTTCTCCAGGGGCTTGCGCAGCCGGCCCGCGACAAACTTCGCCACCGTCTCCCCCGGGGCCCAGGCCGCGGATCGGGGGTGGACGATCTCGTCCGGGTCCAGCATGCCCGACTCATCTCGGGGCATCTCCTTTCCCGAAGGCGCCGGGAGCCAAGACCGGGTCGACTCCCCGTCGTCATCCGTGTCCGGAGAGTCGTAGATCGGGGAAGCGGGCGCCGTTGACAGACCGCCCGAGGTGCCAGGGTCCACCAAGGGCGTCGGAGGCACCGCCGTCGCCTTGGCCAGGAAGGCGTCACGAAGACGCTCGAAGGCGCCCTTATCCACGCCTTGGGCCTCCGACGAAGGCCCCTCACCCCGGGGTCTCTTCGGAGCGGGCGGCAACCCGCCGGACGTCCCCGGGAGCTCGGGGGGCGGCGGCACCTGCGCCGCTGCCAGCTTGGCACACTCCTCTACGATGCGGGCCGAAAGGCGGTCCTCCATGGGCCCTACCACCTCCGTCACACAACGATAGATGGAGCTGTCCACCGCCTGATAAAACTCATCATCCTGCAGATAGGGGCAGGCCTCCTCATCATACTCCCCTTCCATGTCGGAACCAAGGGCAAATGCGGGGCACCCAAGAGGGCGGCAACCGAGAAAGTTCTCGAATGTGGGCAGGCCCAGCGGCTGCGATCACGTTTTGGGCCAGCTGACGTGGCAGGTGGGCTGCACCAACCCCCAAGCGCGCAGACCCTCCTCGCCGGGACCGGGTCTACGTACCCCTCAAGCGCGCTAGGCCACACACGAATAAAGGGGTGCACAGATCTCGCCCGAAGGCGATTCACGCGGTCAAACCGCCATACAGACCCCAAAGGGCGTCAATTTGTGAAGTACAGACCCGGAGCACCAGGTGTCAGAGGGGTACGCGAGGGTCGGCCCCTGCGCAAGCAGACCCCACGGCGCGGCTCCGCGCACCGCGGAGGCGCGCCGGAGGGTCGGCGAGGCGACAGGCCGCCCCCTTGCGGTCTATGTACACACCGCACACAAGTGGGAAAAAAAGTCGCGTAGGAACGGCAGAACGTTCCCGCAACTAGGGGACTCTGAAAGGAAATAAACCATGCAAGGAGTCCCCAAAGACCGCAAGACACAAGTACAATACAAGAAGACAAATAGAAAAGCACTTATCTGGCTGCGGGAGCAGCGAAGAAAGAGGAGGAAGATGATGGGAAGTCCGGTTATATAGGGATGATGAACAGTGACAAAGGACTGTGGACTATGATTATAACAAAGAGACTCTTGGGAGTTGTTGTTGATTTTTTGTTGAACATTACATCAATGCTTTATGTTTAAAGCATTTTTTGTTCTTATTATATCTTTTCCTAAGCTGCTGTGGTTTCTTTATGTTAATAAAGCGAAGGAAGATATAGCATAATCTGAAGCCTCCGGTCCTGACATAGAATTCAGCAGCCCACATGCCTCGAACGGAATATGCTACTTACCAGTATGCATCTGTTCTTGGCATGTAGGGCTGCTGACATTCATATCAACTGGAAACCCTACCCACTCTCGCATCACTTCCTGTGGGGTATGCACTAAACAATCCCACAGTGCATCTCTCTGCCCAAATCCAAGATGTCTGAATCCTTCTTTCCTGTGTGTGAGCTATCGGCACAACCCTGAGGTGTGTCAAGTAAAATGAGCAGCTCTCCCTGGAAAATCAGTTCTGCAACAGGTTTTCCACCTGTGGAAGATATACCAGCTTGTCTACTTATGCAAAAAAGCGGGCAAGCTAAGGTGTGACTTGCATTTGCCTGGCCCTTTGAACCTTGGCCATCTGCGGCCACAGCCCTCTGGGCATCCTGTCAAGAGGAGTGCACACCTCCTTCCACCAACAAGCTTTTTGTTCTTCTTCACTTGGAGCTATTCACACCTGGCCGGAGGGCAGCAGGCTGTCTTGGATGACAACTGGTGTAGTGAATCAGAAACCACTATTAGAACTTTGGGGCAGGAAAGTACTGGCTTTAAGTCATCTTAACAAAATTTACTTTAAATTAGTCTTCAGCAAAACGTTTGGTTAAATGTAGCAAATCATTTGATACCTTGAAGTACTATATTTGGTGGTCCCAAATAGGAGTTAGCACATTGTGGGTGTACTACTGTAACCCCATGTTAGCCAATCGGACTACCAGCCTCATTGCAGTGAAACTGACAGTAGGGGGTGTTCTCTGTTAAGACATGTAAAGCATAGAAGAAATGTCCTTGGTTTTTAATATTCTGTTGCCGCCTTATGGGCTTCTGAGGCCCGCCTTATAGGTAACTTATAAATAATAAAAAGGAAGGTTTTGGACTTTGCAGAATGGTTTATTTTGCCATGTCGGGTTGGTATTTTAAAAGTCCATAGCAATGTAGGTAAAAAGGCAAGTCCCTTGGACAGTGTTTTTGCTTCTAGCACTGCCAGTCACCACATAGCTTGGGTGCCTCACCCTGAATGTTTCCCTGACATCGGAGCAGTGCTCTCATATTTGCAAAGCGAAGAACATGAATAACTTAAAATGAGCTTGCATGGCTGTTGCGCTTACTACAGGGTGATGGATACTTGTTTACCAAAAATATGTTGCACATCTTTGGAGTGAAAGTATTATTGAGCTAAATTGATGGTGCATCTAAGTTAGTTGTGCTGAATACAGAGTAATGTTCTGTTTTTTGCTTAATACACGCATGATGATATATCGTTTTTTCTATAAGATGCATAATGTGCAGATTCTGGTAGCAATTATTTTCTTGTTATCCAGTACAATATTGTGCAGGAATACAATAATTTTTTTTCTTATTTAGTTGGCAGAAGATGGCAGACTACCTTTTGGCTAACATTATTGCCCCAGATGATCTTGGAACAATAATCGACTTTAAGGAATTGTGGAGAGGGAAGATTCAAATATACGAGAGAAAGGTAATCTTTTTGTGTGCCCACAACTCCATGGTATTATTCCACCCAAAGGTGATTTGGGATTGCCGGGCCAAGCTATAAGGCGGCGAGCACTGAAGGAAGCAGCGTAAGGGTCTCTCCCACTTTAAGTCTAGGACACAGGGCCGGTACCACAAGAGGTCATTATTGTGTTCCAAGTTTTTTATAAAATCAAAGTCCAAGAAGAAACACAAAACGTCCAAGCTTCTCTCTTTCTATCCTCACCACTCTACTCTTGATAAGTCATAAGGGTGTCCAGATGTCCCACGGTCTCTCTCCCTGCCCCCTATTAAGGGTCTGATTCTGATGCACCCTGTTATTCCGGGTTTGTGCAACACATCCACAGATTAAGGCATTTAAAGAGGCCATGCTCTGCATTTTAGGAATCATACTAGCTCCAGCTCCCTCTGGTGCACCTGGTGCCCACGGATTGGTGAAGGCCACCATCTTTGCTTCCTAAAGGCTGTTTTGGGTTCAGCGCCGACTCCATGCCATGCACTATGATCTATGCAGATTAATGCCACATGAACGCCAGAGGAGGACATAAATTCCACGGTAGACCTCAATCTCAAATGCCCAGCCCCTATATACCCTGACTGATAAAACAACACCTTTGCCTAGGAGCCGCCACCGAGTGCTACAAGAATTGTTTGGATCAGAGTCTGACCAGAGCCTGTCACCTTTGGGTGATGATGGTGGGGGACAAATTCTCCCTGCAATATGATGATGACAATTAGTTGATGGACCTAGAATGTGTCCAGATATTTAGCCACTTACCCTGGCACTGGGCTGGTCTCTCCCCTGGCCCTTCCACAGAGGAATTTGCTTAATTTGACATGGTGAGTAAATTAGCAGTTGAAGTCTTGGTTCTACAATTGCCCTTCGTTGAGATAAAAACCAATGTCATCACAGAAGTGCTAAAACCAGGACAATCCATATCAGTACCCCTACGTTTGCTCAATGAGGATCTGACTGACACTTTCATGGACACTTGGACCAAACCCTGCACATACCCACCCATAAACAGTAATTTTTCATGTTGCCATAGACCCACTCCAGGTGACCCTGCTTTAACACACATCCCATATCTGAGAGCCTGGTAGTACAGGCCTCCACTAACAGGATTAACCCCAATTTCTTACTTATGAATCCCCTCCACACCCTGGACCGAGAGGCAAAGAAAAGTGAGAGGCATTTGGGAAGAGGATGTTTTCTTCCTCTCACCCTCAGTTCAGTCAAGAGTAGCTGTTTTCCTGGAGGGTACTGCAGTGCATTATATGATTTGGTTGCTAAGATCTTACCAACCATCCTGGCTCAATTTTGTTCCAATTTGGTACATACCATTCAAGATGGCCAGGATACAGGCTAGCATGTCATCCGTTTCATGTATTCACCCTAAACCTCAAAATGCCGTTCACAATCGACAATACATAGACTTTCTGACCCTTAAAGGCAAATAATCTTCGGGTGTCAAGAGTCATGCCTTGTTATGTATACACACATCACCTATTAACTTTTTCCGCAGTGTTTTGGGTAATTCTAATATTTAGATAGTTGTCATAAACTGTTTTTATTATTGCTTCTCATCTCTGGATGGATTATGCATCCTAATACTTACAAATATTATTTTTCAATTGAGTCTGCAGTAAACTACTGCCTCATAATAATGCTTTCTTGGTGGGAAATCCGTCACTCACCTAATATTCGTTGGCCCTCATCTCTTACCCCTTGAAAGAGAAAGTGAGGCTTCATCTTTGGCACATCAAGAGTGCCTTGCTTTTACATCTATCCTATCAAAGACCCACTGGGGCAAAGAAAGGCAGTGCAGTGCAGAAATGGAAGCCTGGAAGCAATCTATAGTAATGAGGAGGACGCATTCCACCACGGCCAAGTATCCCCCACCGTGTTAGCACGGGAAGTGCCCGCCCTGGATACTTGTCATGCTGCAATGTGGGCATCTGTGCACACACTCATGAAGCATTACTTCCTTGACCGCAAGGTACAACTGGAGGAGCATTTTGGCAGTTCGGTCCTGTAGGACTTGTTGGTATGAGTCCGGCCCATCCCCATGGATAGGCATTGCTTTGGTATCTATTATAAGGAGGAATAATCTGCAGTATCCAAGAAAAAAGTTACATCTCTAATAATGGATTCCTCACTGCCCTCCCACCTCCCCTCTATGTGGAATGGTATCTTTTCATCTCAAAGGTTCCAAATTGGAAAGTTAGACACTGGCAGAAGCAATTCGTTCTTGGGCTTGGTATCCAAGGTTGATTATGTTGTCGGGAAAGAAACTGACACCAGCACACTCGAGTGGGTCCTATATGCGGCTCCAGTCATCACTTCGGGGCAGGGCAGAGTCGGCGCTGATCTGCATGATGCGTAGGGACTAGGTTGAAGAATCTTCTGCATCCAGTCTGGCACCTGGGGATATTCTAAAGGTGAGGAATCTACGGTTAGAGTATCTACCAGAATGAGCGTTACAGAAGGGAAGTAATTTGTTATTTTGGAATGTTTTCACATCAGTATAAAACATGGCAGCGTTTGAGCAGCTGAATTTGCTGACCTGTGACTTATTTCCCCATATTGATTTTTTGTTATATGTGATCCTCCTGCCTCCACCTTTTGTAGTGATCATTGCAGTTTTTGGGTAATCCTTCAAAAAGAAATGTTAATGTATCCGGCAGATGCCTTATGGACTCTTTGTGATTGGGACTGTAGCTGTTTAGAGTATTTTTAAGTCCTCACCATATATAAATTGAGGAAATCTACGTTAACGGAAGAGCTTATACAAGTCCGTAAACTTTATTTTTCATTGTAGGTGTACAAAGCACATATTGCATGTTCTTGATTTGTCAGAATAACAAAGTGATGTATTTTAAGTGTTTACTTTTTCTCTTTCTTCTTGAGTTTGGATCTGAAATTAAGTTTCCAGAATTCTGCTTAAGAAGATCAATAAAGAACAATTATAGCACATTACATGAAATTATAAGATCATTTACCAAGGAAGGTAAACAGCCAAAGAAGTTGAGCACATTACCAGAGGTAAGGGGCTGATGATTTTGCTTTTGTTGGGTACTTCTACTTTAAATTTGTCTATAAGACCCTCACAAAACTTTGCAATGGCTTCTACTTTGTCTGCGATCCCTTTAAATCATCCTGCATGTTAAAATGCTTACTGATAGTGTGCACACGGTTTAATTGAGTTTCATACTTTTGTTTTTTCTTTTTGTTTTAGCCTAAAAAAACACAAATGTAGTGAGTCTTAAGTTATCAATTTAAGGCATGGATTGGCATGAGTGGTCCAAGCTATTTCTACATGTTATGGTGCTTATTGCAGTAGCATGTCTTCCATATTCTCTGCATAACTTTGTCATTGTTCATTTATTTAAAATTTGTCTGTGGCACTATTCTACCCAAAAGGAGTGCCCGTGCTCTTAACAAACAACAAATATTTAAAAGATCGTAGACTCAGGGATGCAGTTAAACTATATTTAACTTTCAGAAATATAAACAAATGCTAGATGAGGGAGAAGTTGGTAGTCTGGCGTTGGTTCAGACAGACATTAATTACCATGTACTAGGGCTTCTGTTGAAAATTCATGTTTGTTGAGGTCAAACGTTAAGAGAAAATACCAAAGACTTGTTAAATACATTCATTCTTTTTATTTCAAATTGAATTTAAGTAATGCCAATCTATCTATCTATTTAGATTTCTTATTGATTTGTATGTATTCTAAAATATCCCCATAAACAAAGTGGTCTCACTCATGAGGCTTAGGTTGGATTTTTGATTTTGGGGATGGTTTCTAAGCTAAATATTCATGTGGAGGACTGTGTTTGGCAGTGGCTGGTGATGGCATTAACCCTTTCGCTGAGGCGGCAATTCCGCCGCAGCGTTAAGGGGCGGGGGGGGACGCACCGCGCTCCGACGCTTGTGACGGAACCGCTCCGTCACGCCCCTCGGGTGGGCTGTACTTGTGACGGACTGGTTCCGTCACGGCCCGCCCGCTCAATAGACCGTGCCGCGCAGGCGCGAAATCAGCTGAGCAGCAGGCACGGCGAGCGTGCCGTGGCGGAACCGCTCCGTCACCAGCACAGCCCACCCGAGGGGCGTGACGGAGTGGTTCCGTCACAAGCGTGGGAGGGGTTAAGTTAGTCATTGATAAAGCTCCATGACTGCATAACTTTCAGACAAGCGGACCTTAAAGTATATTGAACAATCATGGCTTGTGACCTAGGCTGAAGAAAAGTGCACCAGAGATTTAAAAAAAAGAAAATTCAATATTATAGAAGCAGGGAGTCTGTGACCAATTATTAGTGTGTAGTTATTATGGAGATTACTGTTATATTCCTGCAAACCTGTTTCTGTTTTTGCACTGGGCTGAGCATTTAACAGGAATTTGAGTGCAAGTATTATGTATGACCCACTGTATGTTAGTTTGTATGTTGGAGAGGACCAATATGAAACTAAATGGGCACTACTATTACAATAAAATGAGACATAAATACATAAATGAGAACTAATTAAGTTGTTACTTTGATTCCATCTTTAATGGACATTGAATATAGAAATTCAGAAGCTTTAGAATTTTTATAGACTATAGGTACCGCAACCGTTTAATGTTCTCTTGACATAAATGCCGTCATTTCTGGTTTGCAGTGAATGTGTTATACGTTTAGTTTCATGGTGTTGGGAAAACCATCAACATGATAAGTATGAATAAATGAAATTTGTTTAGACCATTCTAATTGATTTATTGTTTGTCTTTGCAGGCATTCCATTATTACAGTCCTGTTTTACAGTTTGTTCAGATGGTGGTTGTTCAAGATCTCCCTCACTACATCATTTCGGATCTTGAATTTGAACTGTATCCTTTAATTTCAAAGCATATTTTACCTACATAAATGCAATGGGTTAAAGCAAAATGGGGGTGGGGTACCTGTCCACCAAAATGTATTGTGGAAAAGATAAGTTCTGATGTTGTGTACACCACGGTTTCCTCTCAACCTCTTCCTCACGGATTGTTTTGTGGCTTAAAGCTCTCAACAGAGGCCCAGGAAGGTGTGGATGTCCAAGCACGTATCTTTTCACTTAAAAACCTACGACTGTCATAATGTGAACAGCTGTTTCTTTAACACAAATAACACCAACAGAGAGAAAAAAGGCCACCACACCTAACCTCAAAAGTCTGGAGTAAAAAATATATTCTGTCAATTTTGTGGTCTTGATTAAAGGTAGTTAGATTTAAAGTAGTATTCAAAACTGTAAAGGGCAGATATTGCAGTAATAGAATATGCAATCCTGAACAGTGTAATACTGTATTATGTGAAATGCTAGTAAGTACACAATGTGAATATAAGCTTTTCTTTAACAAGTTTCACAGCACCTTAACGAGAAACAGCCACAAAGAAAAATCCAAGCTGTTATTGGACCAGCTGTCTTCTCTTTGTGGGAAGGTTTGTACATTGACAACATTCTGCATTTTGTCTATGGTTCTGCATATCTTGAGAAACTGCCGTCCATGTTTCAACTTTGCATAAGTTCAGTTTTGGTTGTACGTTCATCAGCTTCACATGACGGGCTGTCAGGAACCTTTGCCGTCATCAGACTTTCAACCTTTGGACTTATTGTCTATCCTCTTTTACTTTTGTTTAGTTTATGACCTTCAGGGGTAACAAGTCTTATTCAATCCCTGCAGCTGCCTTGCTTCTCTCACCAGACTACCAGATATCAATTGGTCATATCCTAGTCCTCCGTGCTCATATAAGGTCCTGGCGACTAGGCAAGGCAACAGAACACCTGCTGTACAGCAGAGTTACATTGGTTGAGAACATATGTACATGTATACCTGCCAGATATGCAACTTTATGCACCCACACCTCAGTTTTTAGGTCGAGCCTAGAGCAGCGCATGTGCTGCTTGCTCGACTTTTAGTAAGGGGGTTTTCAAAGTGCTACCCGCAAGCTTTTCCTGGCCTCAAGCTTGCGTGCTCGCTCGTGTGCAGCCGCCATCTGCCTTCCTTATCTCTTCCCTCTGTCACTTTCATGGCCGCGCGGCCATTGCTTGTTATAGAAGCGAATTGTAGTGACATTTGTTCAGGCTCGCAGGACAATGGCAGCAATCCGCGCGCATAAAAGAACTTCATGCAGGCTGCACTAAAAGAAGGCAGCACCAGGCGTTCGCCCCCGAACCAGCGTCCGCCATTGTTTGATTCCCGATAGCTTTGCAGAAGCAAGATACGACTTACACACAATTATTGAGCAACTTCCAGTTCCTTATTAATTAAACACGCAAAATTATCGAGGGAGACGGCAAAATAGGCTTACCAAAACTATTGAAAGCGAACCGCGAGCTCTCCGTGCCCGTTTCCTTAGTAACAGCTGCTTCGGTTTGCATTTTTTTTGCTTTGAAGGAGCTTCTTTGTGTGAGAGGGAAAAGTGCTGTCGATAGGAGTACGAATAAACAGCTGTCGGGTCTGGGCAGATACACAGATGTACAGTGACACCACTTATTTTCTGTTTGTGCTTTGCCCAGGAATAATCATTGTCAACGCTTGGCCAGTTATAAATTGTGCCGTATCCTTTTTACCTGCTGTGTATTTCGGCAGCTTGGAAATGCACAGGGAATAATGATACCCCAGTATAACACTCCATTTATTTTTGTAGTATTATGTTGTGCGAACTGGGACCAGTTGCAGTTGAGCGCTTTACTTGAGAGCCAGACCTCGGACATTATTTTATTTGTAAAAAAAATGTGTCACAGTTCGATTAAGTGATTTTCCCAGAATCACAGGAAGATTAGCCGTGCCCGGGATTCTAACTTGGTTCCCTAGTTTCAAGTCGGCAGCTCTAGCCTTTCTGAAGACAGGTCTTCTCCCCAAACCTTGACGACCCATTTTGTTTAGGCCATTGTAAGGTTAATATATATTCTTTTTTTAAAGTGAATTTTAAACGTATTTAACAATATTTAAACAATACTGATTTTTATTCACACTTAGCTGAAACTAGCTCTCCTGTTTCGCAATTTTATCTTTCATCTGGGTTATTTACAAAGAGAAGTTACACTTGTGAGTAATTTACATATGTACATTTATTTTAACACTTTTTAGTAACTTTACTACTTTGGGTTTTTCACAAAATGTACTCAAAAGTGTAGACTTACATGTCTACACTGCCTGGAAAAGGGTGTGGAGCCTAACTTACAAGTGTAAGTTACTACTAAAAAAGCAAGCATTTGCAATGCAATAGGTCTGGCATTTGCGAAATTTTGAGCTATTGGCATTGTAAATGACAATGCCTTCAATTTATGTGTTTAAAAAACCTCAATAATAAAATGCATTGACCTTTACAATACCAATAGGTCAACGTTTTGAAAATGTAAGACCTATTGCATTGCAGATGCTTTTTTCCATCTGTTTCCTGCCCCGTGCATTTCCTTCCACTATTTTTTTCCTGCTTGCAGTACTTTTTGTAAATGGATAAAGTCCTGAAATAAACCAGCATTGGCGTAGCCAATAGGTCTCGCTTTTGGGACCTTAAAAGTATTTAGTTATGCAGCACAATATCCTTGGTGCATCAACAACTGTTGCATAGCTAAACACTTATAAGGTCCCAAAGGCAAGACCTATTGACTATGCCAATGCTTGTTATTTTTCACTCCAAAGGCTCTGCACTGTTACTCTTGCTGATCCTGTTCATTTAATCTTCTTTAGTCTCTTCTGCCAGTTTTCCTGTGTCTGGCCCTGGCTTCTTTCTGATTCTATATGACTGACTAAAAGAGATGCCAACTTTTATTTGGTTGCACCAGACTGGGACAAAGTCAAAGTTCAGGTTAACTGCGATGGAGCGTTGGCAGGCTACAGGGACCGAGTTAGCCCAGCTCAACAAAGTTCCTTGAATACAGGTTTGCGAAACGTTGCCAGATCCCATGTTGGGGATGTGTCGCACATCAGCAGTACAGAGGAGCTGCGGGCTGAGAGTCCTGTGTCATCGAGTATGCAGACCATAAGGGGCTTGAGATGCAAAGGCGTCGCTCTACGTTGGTTCTGCTTAAAAAGACTACAGCTTGACTTGCAGAGCTCCTTCAGGCTTACATCCAAGGAACCAGGACTGGGGTGGCACCAGCTGGGGGGTAGGACTCACAGCAGAGAGAGTCTAGGTGCTGGGTTCAAGGTGGGTGAGCCTTTTCTTAACTGAGGCTTTGATCAGGAGGCCAGCCAACTAGTGCATGGAGGCACTATGGAGGTCCTGCGTTCAAGATACTGGTCCAGTCCTTTTTCTTAGACAGAATTGTGACATAAAAACAACTTTACCATTAAAGAGGATTTTAACTTAAAATTCTTTAGCCACCAAACTCTACATTCCAACCTGCTCCCAATTGAAAGCTTTAATTTATTACACGTAATAGGTTAACCTAATGCTCTCCTAAGGGAGAGGTAGGCCTCAATTATTAAAAACAAATGTTTTTTTCATTCCCAGGACATGTAAGATTTAAAAGTGCATGTCCAACTTTTTTTTAAATTTTTGTTTTTTTGTTTTTATTCATCAGATAATAAAATTTCAGCAATTGATCAATATATATATATATATATATATATATATATATATATATATATATATATATATATATATATATATATATATAATACAACGTATGTTCTACATTTGGAACTTAATATCTCAAATCAGACAACAAGATACCAAAAATAATATAAAGGGATATTCAAGAGAGAAGAGTTGTAAAGACTAGATAAATAACAGAGAGAGAACATAGGGGTGGGAATCAAACAATATTAGCAAGATCAGCTATTATCCTGTCTATATAAACATTAATCATCTAGTCTTGATTTGCATTTTTCAACCGGGGCCCAAGCCCTTTTACCAAGCTGCTTTGCTTTCAAACCTTTTTTCTCGTACAGAGCTTTCTCCAGAGTATAAATAGCTAACAGCTTCGAGAGCCATTGATGGAATGACTGAGGATTAGGGTCTTTCCATACCGTTGCAATACATAGCCGGCTCAACGTCATTGCAATAAACATAAATTCTTGTTGGGGTATCACCTGCCCCTCTTTCGCTACCCCAAGGACCATAACCTCATTGGTGAGCTTGACAAAAATCCCCAATTCCTCCTGAATTTTTTTTCTATTGCTTGTTTAAAGGGGTCTAGGTTAGGATAAGATGCAAACATATGTATTGTGTCTGCCTGTGAACTTTGGCATCTTGAACAGAGTATCCCACTCGTTCCCCCCCCCCAAACGGGCTATTCTGTGCTGTGTATAATACAATTCATACATAGTCTTATAGTACTGTGCCTGCAAATTTGCAACTTTTAAAATAGTGTTTGCAAGCTTAAGTGATTTTTCACCCTCATTTCCAGCTAGATTTAATTTAGTTCTCCATTTATCAAATATCTTTACCCTGTCATCATTGTTATACTGACATATTGTCCCATAAAGTTGTGAGATTGAGCAGCCCTCCTCATCTCCAACAAACTCCATCAACTCTGCCCTTTTAAATTTGCAATTCCCCGCTTGTTTTCTTTGTAAGACTGATCTTATCTGTAAGTATTTAAAAAAAATCCCTACGATTTAGACCGTATAGCTGCTGCGCCCTTCAAATGAAATTAAGCCAGATTCGTCCGTTACATCTCCTATTGTCCCAACGCCGAGATTATCCCAACGCTTCATCACTTGATCATGGAACACCTCTGGAAGTAACTCATTCATATACAAAGGAGTATAAAAATTCATTCTTCCTAGTTTGATTTTTTTCCTGACAATAGACCAAACTGAGATGGGAGCGCTCAAAACCTTGAACTTCGTTCTTTTATAGTAATTTAATTCCTAAAATGTAAGAAGTCCCTTATTAGAATCCAGGACCAGCAAATCATATATATCCGGAATGCCAGCACTACCCCTCCAAATATCATTCGTGTTCTCGCCTAGAAGTCCTCTAAAATATTGTAGGGCTGCAGGAAGATAATAGGCCTTGAAGTCGGGTACTGCTAGGCCCCCCCGGTCTTTAGAAAGTGCTAACAGTTTTATAGCCCTTCGAGTTTTACCCTTAGCCCATATAAATCGATTGCAAAGCCCCTCAATTTCCTTAAACCAATTGTTACTAAATATTAATGGGATTGTGCGAAAAAAATATAAAATCTTGGGCAAAAACGACATCTTTATAACGTTGCATTGTCCGATAATAGTTAGGTGTAAATTGTCCATCCTATCTAAATCTTATTTAGCCTTTCTGATCACGGGGGTCAAGTCTTTCTCCACAAACTTAGACAAATCTGACATTATAGTAATACCCAGATATATAGCAGCCTTTGTGACCCTCTCGTCATTTATCGTAACAAATTGATTTACGACAACTTGTGTTTTCCCTTGGTTTAGTTTATACCCTGACAGGCGCCCATATCTTTTTGCCTCTTTCTCAATTTCCCCTAGCGCTATGACAGGTACTAATGATGTGACTGCTTAATCATCCGCGTATCCCAGGATTTTGGTCTCATATTCATTCAGAACAATTGGGAAGATATTCTTATTCATTTCTATGCGTCTTATAAATGAGTATGTAAAGAGCAAAAAGTAACGGGGAGCAGGGGCACCCTTGCCTAGTTCCGCGTTCAATTTGATTACCTCACTCTGCTCCCCCCGCTACTCTCAGCCTGATACCCGGGCTCCTATATAGGGCTTTTAGCGCTCCTATACATATTTTCCCGAAATTGATTTTACTCATTGTTGCCCACAAAAATCCCCACGAGACCCTATCAAAGGCTTTTGCAGCATCCAACAATATTAAGGACATAGGGTCTCGTGAGGCTGCCGTGCCATCAAACAGAGTAAATACCCTTCTAATATGATCAGCGGTGCCCCTCCCCGGGATAAACCCATGCTGCCAAGGTGAAACTACCTTGCCAATTACCAAACTCAATCGATTAGCCATGGCTTTAGAATAAGCCTTGGTGTCACTGTTCATCAGGTTAATTGGTCTGTATGAGCCAGGATCAGTAGAAATTTTGTGTTTCTTAAGAAAAACCACCATTGACGCTTCTCCCCAAGACTCCGGCGGTGCAGCTCCATTTTGTATTGAAACCATAAGTATATTAATATCTGCTTCTAAAATAAAAACATTTTTTTATAAAATTCGAGCGGTATTAAGTCGGGTCCCACTGCTTTCCCCGAGGGGTGATCCTTAAAAGCCCTTTGTATTTCTTCTGGGGTCAAATTTACCTCCAAGATATTTTTATCATCCTCTGTAAGCCAATCTACTGCGGCAGCCTCTAAATACTCTTCGATTTCCGCTACGTTTGGCCTTGCCCCACTTTCCTGGCGGTATAATTTCTTATAAAAATTATGAAAAACTGAGCAGATTTCCTTTGGTGTTTTTACTGCTATCCCTGCCTCCGTGATCATTTCAGTTATCTGCCCCCTAGTAGCTGCCTGTCGTGTTCTTATTGCTAGGATTCGTCCGACTTGTTCGCTATACTCCTATTGCTCTTCCCTCCTGGCTAGGTATTTTTCTGCTGCCTTTAAAGCGTATATTTCGCCTACTGCCGCCTTAGCTATGTTTTGCGTAGCTCTTGTTACGTCCCTTTGACTCTTATAATATTAACCAGCTCTTCCTCTAACTTCGCTACTAAATTTATCTTCTTCTCTGTAGCTTCCTTTTCCAACTTACTCCGTCTAAGAGAATAACTTATGGTTTCCCCCCTTATACCTGCCTTCAGGGCATCCCACACTCGTGCTGGTATTGCCGTACCCCTATTAATCTCCAAGAATTCCCTGAGCCAGCATTCCATGTGGGTAATATAATTTGCATCCTGCAGTAAAGCTCTCTCAAATGTCCAACTAGTTGTGCCTTTCCGTGAATTTAATGTAGAGATTTCCATAGAGAGTGGATTGTGATCTGACATCAGTCTGGGCATTTTTTTAATCCTCACCATCGGTATCGGTGAGGGAGAAACCAAAAAATAATCCAAACGCGCCAAAATTTTGTGGGGAGCCGAATATTATGTGCTGCCTCCCCCTCCGACTATCTGTTCCCAAATATCTATCAGCCCATTATCCTGCATAAGCTGTATCAGAGCTCTTTGACTTTTTTCTTTTTGCCATTAAACCTGCCGGGATCATTTTTCCACAGCCCATTAGGGCCATTTATATTCAGATCGCCACACAATATAATGGGGAGAGACCAATTGGGCAACTGAGAGTTTATGTGGTTAAGGGTCTCCAGATCATCCGCTGTGGGTGCATAAATAGAGCATAATGTGAAGTTAAAATCTTGCATTTGGCACTCTGCTATGACCCATCTGCCATATTTATCTGCCTGTTGTTTTTTCAATATAACGGTATTTCCTCTTGCCAATATCGCTACCCCACGAGTTTTAGTCCCCTGAGTCGTACAGGTCAATAATTTATACCCCAGTAGTTCCAGTAAAAATTTCTGTGAGATCTCAACATGCGTTTCCTGAACACAAATTAAATCAGCTTGCAGTGTCTTAAAATATTCTTTCAAATCTCTTCTTTTTCTTGCATCATTTAAACCACACACATTAATTGTGACTATACGCATACATTTTCTTTGCTTCTATGTTCCACTTCCTATATGTCCGATTTGTCTTCTGCGCTCCCCTCCCCTTATATCCATATCTGAGTTCTTTTCTTTTCTGATGAGTTTTTCCCCCTTTTTTCCCAAGTGACCCACCCAACCCCCCCACCTCTCATCCATCCCCCCACCCCCCCTCCACCCAATGAGGCAAGCAGGCTTAGGGCTTCTGTGCTAGTGTCCGGCAGTCGACCTCCCTCCGTCACCCTAACATCATCTAATATATATCTGTGCTTTTTAACCACCTAACCTAATATTGTTCCCGGCTTTTTAGCCCCCTACCCAGTGATATTCACACCAATTGTATTACAGAGAGGAAAACCATTAATTAATAATCCATATCGAAGTCTATACCTTTCTCCCTTCGTGCTCCAATTACATATTATTAGAGAGAGATAACGAGAGTCACCAGATCAAGAGACACACAAAGGCAGAAGAGAAGAAAATATTCCTGGTCAGAAGTTCTTCAGGTTCTTGCAACCGGAATTCCTGGTTTTAATGAGTCCATATATTCTCTAGCTTGTATTTCCGAAGGTGAAAACTCTGGTAATGTTTTTGTAAATAATTTTGAGCCTTGCAGGGTTCATTAAATAGGCTTGAAGTCCCATCTGTTGACATGACTCTATCAATTCTTGTAGTCTCCACCGCCTTTCAACCGTTGAGTGACAGAAATCCGGAGTTGTAAAGAAAGTTTGGGACTCAAATGAGCGTTTTGAGTAAGGCCGTTCCTTGGAATATACCCCTTCCTTTAATAAAAAGTTACCGAAGTATATTGAAATCGCTCTCGGTCTAGGGGTTCCATCTTGCGATGTGGGTGGATTCTTTTTTGTCATCATGGGAAATCTGTGAACCCTCTGGATTTTCTTTCTCCCAGTCCCAGTGGCTCAGCTCTGGGAATGCCCCTTTCATCAGTTTTACTACATAGGCCTTGATATCCTCTCCTTCGGCCTTTTCATCAATACCCAGAATCCTCAAGTTGTTGCGGCGTTGCCGATTTTCTAACTCTTCCAGCTTCCATTGGACATCTGTCATCAATTTCACGCCGCCACTCCTGGATGTTGTTTCTTTATCCCGGCTATCTTCTAGGATGCTGACCCATTCCTCTAGCTGGGCCACCCTTGCATTTGTGTCCGTACATATTTTAGCCACTTTCCTGATTGCACCCTGCAGGTTCTTATTTGCCAGTCTATTCTTTTTACCCTCCGCCTTAATTTCATCTTGCACCTGCTTAATTGACCCCAAGATGAGCTGTAGTGAGGAGGTCTCTCTTGAACCTTCCCCCCTGTTGTGGCTGCTCCGGATATACATTTCGTGTGGCCGAGTAATCCCATCTCAGAACAGGTTCAGGATTCAAACCACTAGTCAACTTTTGTCCAACACCCGCTCTTTCCTGGGAATGCGTGTCCCTTTGTCAGCGTGATAGCCTTTTCTTTCTTGTGGCTGTCGCCCTTTCCCGCGAAGGACCTCTCTTAGCCTCGGAGCTTGAAATTAAGCTTAGATCTGATGTGTCGCCTCTTTCACTCTCCTCTAGCCACGAGGGAGTGCCTTTTGATCCTGAGAAAAAATTGTCGATAGTTTCTTCGGGACCACTAGGACCACTGCTTGCTGTAGCCTCTTGGGACCAGAATCTCAGTTGTTATTTGGTCAGCTCTTTTATCCAATTGTGTATGTATATGTTCTGGCATCTCTTTCTGCGTCTCCATCAGTTTTCTCTGGCTTTCCGTCATTAGAGGTAATAGAAGAAACAGGTATATTTTAAACTATTAGGCTATCCGGGTTTTTTTGATTATTGATAGCCTCTGCTTCTATCTCTGTCTCTACCAGCTCGCTCCACTGTACAGTGTCTACAGGTGTGACTGTCTGGGCTGTCTGAGGCAAAATTACTATTGGGTCCCCTGGGTGTGCCGTGTAGACCTCTCCTAGACTTATACTAATACTACCCCCAGGTTCCTCCATTGATGTGCCTTTCTTAGCTGCTTCACTCTGGTTTACTGGAGAAAAAAAACAACTATACTATTTCTCTGCATACAGGAACTTACTGCCACAGTTTTTTTTACCTCTAGTGTTGTTCCAAGTTCCAGTGTTAGCCTTTGGTTTTTTTGCCACACCACCATCGTCACCTGTTTTTTTTTTCCCCCGGTTCTCTTCTGCTGTCTTTACCTCCATCTCTGCTCAGATCTTTCACCTGTGCGGGAGTCTGCATGTCCAACTTTTTAATGCGCTGCGCCCTGCCTTGTGGGCTGTTTAGGGCCTACCTTAGGTATGACATAAATGTACTAAAAAGGGAGGTTTGGTTCCTGGCAATAAGTTTATCATGTCAGGTTGAAATGGCATTTAAAACTGCACAGGCTGCAATGGCAGGTTTATCATGCCAGGTCGAAATGGCATTTAAAACTGCACACTCAGCAATGGCAGGCCTGTGACCTGTTTAAAAGGGCTACTTAAGTGGGTGGCACAATGAGCGCTGCAGGCCCACTAGTAGCATTTAATTTACAGGCCCTTGGTACTAATAGTACCACTTTACTAGGGAGTCACTGGTAAATCCAATGTGACAATTGGGTGTAAGCTAATGTTACCATGTTTAAAGGACAGAGCATGCACTTTAGCACTGCTTAGCAGTGGTAAAGTGTGCAGAGTCCTACTGCCAGCAAAAACGAGGTTGGAAAAACAGGAGGATGGAGGCACAAAAGGTGGGGAAAACCATGCCAAGGATGTTGGGTCCAGCACAGGCATTTTCCACTTAGCTACAATCAAAGCAGGCATTCTCCTAGAGCCCTAGGAATGGTCTTTGGCTATAACTTTGCTGGAAACCACTCATTGTGTGAGTCTATGGCTATCTATCTCCTTGTGCCCTACGCCATGTACCCCACATCTTGGGTATCATATGATCAGGTTTCAAAGACCATTCAAATCTCATCAGGACTGTTTTTCCTATGTTGTTGAGGTAAATACTACCCCATAATAAACCATGTTCTTTGCTCTTAATTGTCGCCTCTGACAATTCAACAGTGCCTATCTTCAGTATTAGACAACTAGGACAGAACCATGGTCTATGCTTGTGTGAGGTTTATGCAAGGAACTCATTATGTAGAACCTGCTTCTACCCTGATTTTACTATACTTGTTAACTCCACCCCCAGTACTGACTCCATGAGGTTAACTTACTGCATTGCCTGGATGCCTTCCCATTTTCCTCTTTCTTTCATCCAAGTTTGTCAGTGGATTCTTAATGACGCTGTATGGATAGGAAGGTAGGACCTCCCTCCCTACTTAAGGGT
This sequence comes from Lissotriton vulgaris, assembly GCF_964263255.1. Classification (NCBI taxonomy): domain Eukaryota; kingdom Metazoa; phylum Chordata; class Amphibia; order Caudata; family Salamandridae; genus Lissotriton; species Lissotriton vulgaris. Next base: position 1,853,128,674 of record NC_141691.1, read on the forward strand.
ATCACTGTGGTCCATATTCTGCCTTCCACTGAAAGTGAATTCTGGCTAATGCCACGTTGTGCCCATTTGGTGAATAGGAGCGTTCGTATGAGATTGTGCTCCAAGGAAGAAATATTTAACCCATCCTACATAGTGTCTGGTGGCATTGCATCAGAGAAGACCTCCACATCATCTTGCATGATTCCTCTAGAAAACGATGCTAAATTACTGTACCAAAAGTAGGTGTCTCCTCTGGATCGAACATTCAAAGCATTGTTTATGGCCTGGACTTTGGGACTTTGTAAATGTGCTGAAGAAAGTTTGTGGGACCTCATTGAAGCTACATAGCACTAGTGAATCTATTAGGTTTTTCACCCTACCCCCCTCCCCACCCCCGTCCCCCTCACCCCATCCCCTCAAGCGAATGCAGATGTTAGCCTTAATATTCACATTTATCTGAATTGATTAATTATGGCCTGGAACACAGATACATTTTCAGTGTCTTAAGTCTGCCTGATGTATGAGAACAGTGGATTTCTGCATTAACACCTGGATCACTGTGCATCGGATTGTAAATGTGATTTAAATGCATAATTGTTTAATGTAAATTTAGGTCTCTCACTGCCGTAAACTAACATTCCACATCCAAACAGCATATAGGCAAAATAATATCTAATCAAAATTGTGCATTCCTAATGCTCCTTTTCAAGATTTACCTTCATTTTGCTTTACTCAATTATTCAGTTTTGTATAAAACTAAACACATGTTTTTGGCATTGATTTCTTTACTATTTAAATACTAAGGCATTGGCAGTGTTTTTCATTTTTGCAACTTGTAGGGCATGTCTTAAGGAGCCCTCCTTTCTGTTCACGTTCCTATGCCAAGGTGGCAAATTTTTGAAATATATGTTCAACATACTTGCCTAAGAACTTGGGCCGAGGCAGCCTATCTCACTTGAAGGTATCCCCTGGCAGAGATCCATCACACTGTTATACAGTTTATTAAGCGCAAAGCTTCCCCAGCAGAACGGCGTCCTGGCGCCGACGGTAGAAAACTTGTAACGCCCCCAACAACGCAAGAGGCCTACAACGGAGGGAAGAGGTATGTTTAATTGCTTTCCAAAAAGCCAGATAATTCTTCAAATTGCGGATGGAGAAGGGAAGGGTGTTCCAAAGTTGGAAGCCAATGTGCGGAAGGAACGCCCCCAGCGCGTATCCTCCTCACTCTAGGGATGACTGCCAGATGTTGTCCCGTTGACCGAAGTTGACGGAGAGGAGTGTATGGTACAAGCAAGTTGGCCAGGACAACTGGGGAGGAAGAGTTCATGAATTTAAAGGCGATAGAGAGGGACTTAAACTCTATACGTTTGGCCATAGGCAACCAATGAAGCCGACAAATGGCACTAGACGCAGAGCAAGGCAGGCGAAGAAGAGTTCTTGCCGCAACATTCTGAACACTTTGCAGTTGCAAGATTTCAGTTTTATTAGACCCCAAGATAAACTGAGCTGGCATAGTCCAGTCTTGACAACATAGAAGCCTGAACAATAACCTGGCTGATGGAGGGGTCAAAAAACCCTAACAGAGGTTTGAGCCCACGCAATATACCGAAACCGGTCCCTGCCACCTTCTTGGTTTGTGTCTGGAAGCTGAGGGCAGTGTCTAACCAGACGCCCAGGATTTTTACCACCTTTTTGGTGGCGGGTGCATGCCCCAAAGTGGCAGGCCACCAGTGCTCACTCCACAGCTCAGTGTCTTTACTTACCAGCAAAACCTCTGACTTGCTAGCGTTGAACTGGAGACAGTTGGCAGTCATCCACTCCCCAATGGCCTCCCGGGCGCTCCTTAACTCAGATGCGTCCCTGGTTGGATCGTCCGGGAGTGTTGCTACCAACTGAGTGTCATCTGCATAGGACACAGCTGTGAGCCCTCTGCTCTTTGCCAGCGTAGCTAGCGGTTGTACATAATGATTAAAGAGGGTTGGGCTCAAGGCTGAGCCCTGCGGCACGCCCGTCAAGATAGAATTAATATAGGCCTTTTAGAGACCCAGGGTAGGAGGGAGATGGGACCGAAACTCTCTGGTTTGCTGCATCAAGATTAGTTTTTTTTAGCAGGGGGACCTCCCTGGCTTTCCTCCATGAGCTGGGGACAACTGCCATAGATAGACAGATTGATCACCTGGCTCAAGGGAGAAAGGAGCACAGGTAGGATCTTCATAAGTTGGTCCGGCTTCAGTGGATCGGTGACCAGACTTCATCTTGCTACAGAGCACAGACAACTCCTTTTGTGAGATTTGCGGGAAGCCAGACAGAGTATGCATAGACGGGGTTCTAGTCACACAATCGGAACATAACACTGTCTGAGGGAAGGACTTATACTTAGTTTCTACCTTCTCAACAAAGGAGGCAAGCGCCTCAAATTGCTTATCTGACAACATTACGGTCGTATTTCGGGCTGTTGATGATTTAAGAGCTATCAGTATCGAAAAGATACTTTAGGAGGGGTTATTACTGCTCCTGATCTTGGCCGCATAGTAGGATGCCCGTTCAGTCTGGATAGCCCTGTGGTATTTCTTAATGGCTTCCTGATAACACCCCTTCAAATTAGGGTTGTAGTCCCTTCACTAAGCTCTCTCCAGCTTTTTGTACACCTTCCACAGGGATGTAAGCTTGGCATTGTACCGAGGATTGGATTTCTTAGTACGACTTTTTGACCCGGTTTACCGGGATGAGAGTCCAAAGAATGGAGAATCCAGTCCGACAATTATCTATCGGCCATGTTTGAGATATAGGGGTGTGGATGCTCAGGAGCGAAAAGTTGGAAAAAACTGTGTTCAGTAAATGACCCGCAGAGTGCGTGGGGCCCCGTACCAGTTGAGATAACTGACATGCCGCAAGATTAGCCAGAAAGTTGACCCTATCAATATCCTGAGAGTTATCCAAGTGAAGATTCAGATCACCCACAATGCTAAAGTTAGCTGCTCTCCTAGCTAAGGGGCACACAGCCTCAATAAGTGCAGCCCTAAACTCCTTAGAGGGCCTTGGCCGGAGACAGATCAATAGGCCAGACATGGTGTAGCTAGCATTGAAGGTGATCCCAAAGCGTGCAGATTCGCACCTAGCCAGGGGCTCCTTGACAAAGGTGCATGGGTAGCAAGATTTAAAGATAACTGCTATCCCACCCCCCCAGACTCTCTATTGAGAATCCGAATACTAAAACCCGTGTGAAGTGCTAGGCCTGGTACAGCCACCATATCAGCTGACAACCATGTCTCAGTTAGGTAGAGGACGTCTGGGCCTTCATCCTGTAGCAGGTCGTATACTTCTGCGAAATGCTTGGCTAAAGAACGGCAATTCAGGCTGAAAAGTTTGATCTCAGGACTAGAGCTAGGAGGGAGGCAGAAGGGTACTATGGACGCCCAAGAGTTAAAACCACAATTCAAGCAGCAAAACAGACCCTCCAATGGAAAATCAGGGAGGTGACTGCAAGGCCTCAGACTATTCTTAATATCGAGGATATCATTCCGAGGGTAAGGGACCCTGCTGTTAATGAAATCGTCAGCGGGTCTGGCGTCGGCCAGGCACGGATGGGCACAGACTGGCTTGCCTTTGGCGTGCCAGCAGTGTGTCTGCTGCACGACCGCCACGGCATGGGTTGAAATAGATGGCCGATAGCGCGCCCCTGCCTGGCAGAATGTCGTCACGCCCTCCGCTCAATCGGCACACAGCAGCGGCGGAATGGGCCACAGTTCAGGAGGAGGCGAGATAGCCCCCACCAGGGAAATAGAGTATAGGTAGGTGCGTGTTTTTAAAAATAAAATTAATAAAGTATGCCCCCCCACAAAGTGCAGAATATAAAGTACACAGTGGCAGCAACACTATAATGCAAAGCTAGTAAGTTAGCTCAGTAAAGTAACACAACCCTTACAAAAATGCTCTGCAGCTTGAAGGAAGTACTGACTGTGCATCCCTGGAGGTCCATGCAGACTCTCACCCTTACGAGGTTGGTAAGATTATATAATTCTGTATTAGTAAAACCTAGTTCGAGGCATGTGGGCTGCTGAATTCATATCTGTGCATAGATCGCCGCCTAGTGTTGGGTCCGAATGAGTGCACATTGTTGTCCTGGAAGAGTCTTCGAAGTATCACGAGATAGGTGGCTCCTCCCCTGGACTACAGTGCGCATGGGCATCCTCTCCATCCCCAGATTGTTTTTTTCCGCCATTGGGTTCGGATGAACTTTCTCGACTCCAGTTCGGAAACTTTGTTATAACTCTTTACTAAGGCCAAAAGGCCTTCGGGGCGTCGTATTGTCTCGTTCGGTGCCTATTTTTCTCCAGTTCTTCGAACAGGACGTCGAAAGCAGCTTTGACTTTCGACACCAGAGGCCCAAACTACGACGACGATGGACAGGAGTCCGTTCAAACTATGCCCCGTCTGCAACTCTAAATACCCTCACATTGATGTGCACCCAGTGTGCAATAAATGTTTATCCCCGGACCACGACGAGGCCAGCTGTATGGCCTGCTCAAAGTTCCGGTCGAAGAAAACGCTTCGAGTTCGACGCGCAGCAAGACTATCAGCGCAGAAGTCGGCGCCCGAGCCCGATAACATCTTCGAGGCCGGTGACGTGGAAGGCGCCGACGAAGAAGATCCTGACCAGCAGTCGGACCCAGCGTCGGAGCATGACTCCAACTTCGATGTGGACGAAGACTATGATGACTACGTCCATGAAGAAGACGTCGTCGAGGTAGGGGATGACGCAGAGGCTATCGGGGCCGTCGATGACGACTCCAGTGATGAGCCAGGCCCAACCGCAGTAGCAGGGCCTAATAATGACAATACGCTCCCTACGGCTCAGGTCGAGGCATCGCCGGAAGGCCTTAGCCAAGATCTTACTCCACATTCTATAGCCCCGCGTCCAGGCCCGGCTAAGAATACTTCAAAGGAGCCATCGGTCGATCTTTCAAAATCGAAACCGAAACCTACAGAGCCAAAACCGAAACCGAAACTGCTAAAAGTGGTCATCGGATCGACGCCATCAAACACATTGACGCCAGTCAAGTCGAAGAGTGTGGGCAGCCCTTCGGGGTCGCAAGGGGGCGCCGCCTCAAAGGCCGGAGCGCCGAAGCCAGGCTCTACAGTCAAGCACGTCACCTCGACGCAGTCGACGTCGACGCCCAAGCATGGCGACAAGACCAAAAGTCTCCGGGCCAAAAAGGCTGTCGAACCGAAGATTTCAACGTTCAAACCGCTACTGAGCAAAGCTCTCGAGTCGAAGACCAAACCCGACCCGAAACAGCAGATTGCATCAACGCCCAAGGCCGTACATGTTACGCACCGTAAGCTCGAGTCGACGCAAGGAAACAAGCATGCTAGTGAGCCGCCGAAGCAGCTCGGATCGAACACTATGGCAAGCTCTAAGAAGGTCGGGTCGTCCACGGGTCACCCTCCACTTAAATACGGTCTGCCACCAACGGCTCGACCCAAACATCTTGAGCAGCACAAAAGCACTGACACATCCAAAAGAGTGTCCGCGCCTTCGAAGTCCACTCCTGAGGGGGTTATGTTCCAAGAACCCTCATATGACAACCAGTCGAAGCTCTTCATCGACTCGGAATCTGGCAGGCTCACCATCCAGAAAACGGAAAATCGCACCAGAACATCCCTTGGAGGCGTACCAAATCCCTCTTAAAAGGAAAAAAGACTCAACCACCTCACCAGTTCTCTTTGAACATGTTGACAGTTATTCACAACTAGTTGCATATTCTCCAACGCAAAGCGAGGAAGACGTGAGTGATGAATACGGTCAGATGGCATTCACTTATCATACTGACACTGACCAGGAAGACCCTCAGCAATGGACTGATGCTGCAGACCTTGATGATCCACAAGCTGCACCGGACATTCAGTCTTACAATGTCAAAACCTCGCCTACTGAAGACACGGCGGCGTTTAACGCTTTAATAGAAAGGGCAGCCCTCAACCATGACGTGGAAATGCACGCAGAACCATTGGAAGAAGATTTCCTATTTGATACTTTCTCCACCTATGAAAAATCAGCAAAAACATTGCCTATGCTGAAAGGAGTCCTCAAACATGCTGCGGACATTTTCAAAGAGCCCACAAAAGCAAGGGTTGTCAACCCAAGGATGGAAAAAAAGTATAGACCTTCGCCTGTGGACCCTACCTACATCAAGGGCCAGCTCCCATTGGACTCCCTCGTAGTGGCCTATGCTCGCAAGAGGGCAATCTCGCAAACTAGTGGTGATGCTCCTCCTCCGGACAAAGAATCAAAGATCTTGGAGGCTTCAGAAAAGCGGGTGGCAGCACAGGCTGCTAATATTTGGAGGATTTCAAATACACAGGCCCTATTGGCTAGATACGATAGGGCTCACTACAACACATTAGAACAGCTGTTGCAACACCTGCCTGATGTTTACAAAGAGGGAGCAGAAATGATCATACAGGAGGGGAAGTTAATTTCTAATGCATCCATCAAATGTGCACTGGATGCAGCAGACACGGCAGCTAGGGCCATTAACACTAGTGTAATGTTAAGACATTACGCCTGGCTCCGCATCTCTGGGTTTAAACCAGAGATTCAAACAACTTTGCTCAAACAGCCAGTTAACCCTGACTTCGTTTTTGGTCCCGATGTAGACTCGACCCTCGAAAAAATTAAAAAGGACACCGAGATGGCAAAATCCATGGGGGCTCTGCAGTCACAGCAGTTTCGGGGCAGTTCCTTTCGCCGCTCCGGTAATAGGGGAGCCTCTAGAGGACAAGCTTTACAGCAAACCCAATACAACAAAGGGAGCACGCAAACCACCTATAACAAGAATAACAGGGGTGGATATCGTGGGAACAGCACCAAGGGCAGAGGACGTGGAAATAACAATGCCAGATCCTCCGCTCCCAACAAACAGTGACGCCTTGTCACTGCCCCCGAACATTTAACACCTGTCGGGGGAAGACTCCAGCAGTTCCTGCCGGTCTGGGAAGGCATTACCACAGACAGGTGGGTGAGACAACTTATCCAATACGGCTATGGTCTAGAACTAACCTCCACCCCCCCAACATACCCCCAAGGCCCCGTCCTATGTCTGCAGAGCACATGCACTTATTGCAGCAATAAGTACTCTCCATGCTGCAAAAAGGGGCAATAGAACTCATGCCTGTAAAAGAGCAAGGTACAGGGGTGTACTCTCAAGGATGCATATTTCCACATTCCCATTCACCCAAGTCACAGGAAATATCTCAGATTCACCATCAACTACCAGCATTACCAATTAAAGGTCCTGCCTTTCGGGGTCACCACTGCCCCCAGAGTGTTCACCAAGTGCTTAGCAACTGTGGCTGCGCACCTTCGGAGACAGCACATCCATGTCTATCCCTACCTGGACGACTGGCTTGTTCAAGCAAAGTCAGCCCAGCAGTGTGCCAGCCACATGTCACGCACAATTCACCTCCTACACAGTCTAGGATTCTCACTAAACTACCAAAAGTCACACCTTCAGCCCGCTCATGTGCAACAGTACCTAGGGGCGACAATAAACACTCAAACGGCAACAGCGCAGCCAAACTCTGCCAGAGTCAACAGCATGCAGCTGCTAATTCAGAAATTCAGGCCACAATGAACTCTATAACAAGAGGAAAGTCCAGCCGGACTTAGAATTTAATTCAATGTATTGAAAATGTACTTAATTAGACGAACAAACAATAAAGCAGTGGGACACAGTCCTGCATCCACGATGCTACACATATAATCAAAACATACAATTACAGTGGTATTTCAGGCAATTAGAGGGCGTGAGCAAAGAGTATTTAGCGTACACTTGCTTCACATATGCGGGAAACATACAATTTTGGCACATAATAGTACACTCATTGTTTAACCCACATATTGTGTCGACGGCGTTTCGATCCAATTGTATTAATGGATCATCATCAGGACTTCCAATGTTAGCCTGAATGCAGAAAGCCTCAAGGAGTGGTTATCAGAGTGATGTTTAGACGGTGAATTAAAAGGTTTATCAGGAGAATGTACCAAATGAAGATAAGGGTAGGAAGGAATTTGCGGGCAGTGGTTGACGTCTGTAGTATAAGTCTAGTTTCAGGACTTAACCCAAGGAGACAATGGTGGGTCAGGAATACAACCGGTAATTTAGCCGATGCCAGGGTGGATGGTCATCTCGCCTAAGTAGGAGTCTTTGCCGGGATGCCGATAAATGGATTCCTAAGGTTCACAGTGGAACCGCGTTCAACCGTACCGGTGCTCAGTCGCGGCTAAATTATCGGTTGTATTCCTGACCCACCATTGTCTCCTTGGGTTGCGTCCTGAAACTAGACTTATACTACAGACGTCAACCACTGCCCGCAAATTCCTGCCTACCCTTATCTTCATTTGGTACATTCTCCAGATAAACCTTTTAATTCATCGTCTAAACATCACTCTGATAACCACTCCTTGAGGCTTTCTGCATTCAGGCTAAGATTGGAAGTCCTGATGATGATCCATTAATACAATTGGATCGAAACGCCGTCGACACAATATGTGGGTTAAACAATGAGTGTACTATTATATGCCAAAATTGTATGTTTCCCGCATATGTGAAGCAAGTGTACGCTAAATACTCTCTTTGCTCACGCCCTCTAATTGCCTGAAATACCACTGTAATTGTATGTTTTGATTATATGTGTAGCATCGTGGATGCAGGACTGTGTCCCACTGCTTTATTGTTTGTTCGTCTAAGTACATTTTCAATACATTGAATTAAATTCTAAGTCCGGCTGGACTTTCCTCTTGTTATAGAGTTCATTGTGGCCTATAATTATTACAACATCATATTCTTTGTTGTCAAGGACCAATTGTTCATAGGTTAATTGATACCCCAGGTCCTTGGTTACCTAGTGGGTTCCCTTGTTTTTTATTAATAAATTCAGAAATTCAGGCCTCAACAATCGCTCCCAGCGCAAGTATTCATGCAGCTGATCGGTATGATGGCTCCTGCATATTCATAGTCCCGCACGCGAGGCTACACATGCGTCCCCTTCAAGAATGCTTGGCACGACAGTGGAACCAGGCTCATGGGCATCTGAAAGACCTAGTGTTGGTGACCGGTCGTGCATACAACTCTCTGCATTGGTGGAACACACAAAACCTGTGCAGTGGACGACCGTTCCACGAGCCTGTCCCACAAGTAGTGCCGACAACGGACGCATCTCTCCAGGGCTGGGGGGTGCATGTCCTCCATTATACTGTGCAAGGACTATGGACGGTACAGCAGCAAAAGATGCATATCAATCTTTTGGAGCTGATGGTAATCTTCATGGCAATGAAAGCGTTCAAATTGCACCTGTGCAACAAGGTCGCGTTGATCCGGACGGACAACATGACTGCCATGTATTACATCCAGAAACAGGGAGGCACACACTCCCCGCAGCTAGCTATCTCACCTAGCCCAGAGCATGTGGAAGTGGGCCATCCAAAGGAACATCTTCCTCATGGCGGAACATCTCCCAGGCAAGGACAACCAGATGGCTGACCTGCTCAGCAGGCACAGTCATCAGATGCACGAGTGGGAGATTCACCCCTCAGTGCTCCAACCATATTTCCAGCAGTGGGGTCATCCAGAGATCGACCTCTTCTCCACAAAGGAGAACGCAAAATGCCAAAACTTCGCCGTCAGGTTCCCACTCCCGCAAAACAGTCTCAGGGCAATGCGATATGGATGAACTGGTCAGGCAGATTTGCGTACGCTTTTCCCCCAGCTCCGCTCATACCGCTAGTGGCGCGCAAACTGCGGCAGCACTCCATGACGCTCATCCTGGTTGCTCCAACGTGGGCACGGCAGGCTTGGTACACCACGTTCCTGGAACTTTCAGTGGTGCCTCACCAACTGCTGCGCCTCACGCCCAGTCTCCTCACTCAGAGCCATGGAGACATTCAGCACCCAGATCCGCAACAGTTGAGCCTTGCGATTTGGCTCCTGAGGTCATAGAGTTTGGCTACCTAAACTTGCTCCCTGACTGTATGAACATCATCAAAGAGGCAAGCGACCTACAACTAGGGCGTGCTATGCAGCCAAATGGAAACGTTTTGTCATCTACTGTTCCAATAATGACATTAATCCGCTAGATGCGTCCACACAAAACATCATATGTTACTTGCTGCATCTATATCGATGCAATCTAGCGTATAGTTCCATTAGGATACATTTGGCCGCCATGGCAGCTTATGTTCAAAACAGGCAGCATCATTCCCTCTTGAAAGTGCCTGCCATTAAAGCCTTCTTGGAAGGACTCAAAAGAGTGATCACTCCCAGACACCCTCCTTCACCTGTCTAGAATCTAAACATCGTTCACACCAGGCTCATGGGGCCACCCTTTGAGCCTCTTCATTCTTGTGAGATACAGTTTCTTACATGGAAAGTGGCTTTTCTGATAGCCATCACATCGCTACGAAGAGTTAGTGAGCTTCAAGCTCTAACAATTCAAGAGCCCTTCCTACAAATTTATGCTAATAGGGTAGTGCTGCACACCAACCCCAAATTCATGCCTATGGTGGTCTCGCAGTTCCACATTAATCAAACCATAGAACTGCCAGTTTTCTTTCCAAACCCAGATTCAGTGGCAGACGGAGCACTGCACACCGTAGATGTTTAAAGAGCTCTCCTGTATTACATCGACAGGACAAAAGACTTTAGAAAGACTAAACAACTGTTTGTTGCCTTCTCTCCACAACACAAAGGCAACCCTATTTCCAAATCAGGTATAGCCAGATGGATTGTTAAGTCCATACAAATCTGTTATCAAAAAGCTAAACGCACTTTAACAGTTCCCCCAAGAGCGCATTCCACACGCAAGCTAGGGGTATCCGTGGCTTTCCTAGGTAACATTCCTCTAGAGGACATATGTAGAGCAGCCACATGGTCCACCATACATACATTTACCAAACACTACTGCGTAGATGTACACTCCAAGCAGCAAGCCGTTGTGGGACAGGCTGTTCTCAGAACTCTCTTTCAGACTGCTGCAGCTGGCACTGGCAACTGCCGCTAGGGAGGTAACTGCTATTTATTCTATGCACAGATATGAATTCAGCAGCCCACATGCCTCGAACGGAATATGCTACTTACCAGTATGCATCTGTTCTTGGCATGTAGGGCTGCTGACATTCATATCGCCCTCCCTCCTCCCCGGTGCCTGTAGCAGCTGTAGCACTCAGAATCATTTTCAGGCATGGTCATCACTTTCAGTATTACACTCCACCTCTGCCACAATGGCGAAAAACAATCTGGGGATGGAGAGGATGCCCATGCGCACTGTAGTCCAGGGGAGGAGCCACCTATCTCGTGATACTTCGAAGACTCTTCCAGGACAACAATGTGCAATCATCCGGACCCAACACTAGGCGGCGATCTATGCACAGATATGAATGTCAGCAGCCCTACATGCCAAGAACAGATGCATACTGGTAAGTAGCATATTCCTTACAGCATTTTGAGGTGTAAGTGATTAAGTGCTATATATAAATATTCAACCACTTATTCTGTAAAATGTGATAGATTCGTAGTAATTATCCTACTTTTATTTCTTATAGGTCGGAGCATTGTTTATTTTGCATTGTAATGTTAGCAACATCTACTTTACTTCAGCCAATCAGCTGAGCACAAAAAAATGGAAGGAATACATGATCAGAAAACCAAAAGTGATTAATGGTAATATTAACCAACCGTTTATTTTTTAGTGGTTTTTTTGTTCTCATTTCTCATTTCCTGTTCTATATTTTTTTCCTTCTTTTTATTTTGAGGCTTGAAAATAATGGAACTATAGACATAAGTCGTGATACAATAAAAAGGTTTTGAATTGTTTTTATTCCTCTTGAACTGGAGATTGAGTGGAGTGGTGTCTAAAGAGTGAGTTTAGGGCCCAACCCCTTCGGGGGTTCAGAAATTGCTAGTAAATAAACCCATTCTCCTTCTAATCTGGCTACAAAACTCCTTCTGTTCTCTCCGTGCTTCGCATAATAGCATTCATAAAGGCATTCAGGGAAAATAGCCCAGGCTTCAAGGCCCCTTAATTAGCAGTAAAGCTCTATTCTATTCTTGAGAGCAGTTGCCTAGTTCAGAAATGATTGATCTATGAGCCATGTGGTCTTCCTGAAAAAGAACCAGAGTATCAAGAGGTACGCCACAAGGAATTGTTATCCGATTAAATCTTTTCTTTATGATAGTCTGACATAATGTTGAACTATTTTGTCATTGTGTTGAATGTTTACTTTATAAGCTTTTGAATCCTTTGCTGCATGTGCCTTTACACTGGTAGTTATGTCGGATTTCCCACTGTCGACCCAGCCAAAAGAGGAATGTTTTTTGTCTCCAGGAAATCCCTCAAAGTAATTCTTTGAGATTACCATTTAAACCAATAGATTTTCCTCTCAAGTTTCTGTTTGCGGGCAATAGCGACCCTCTGTTAGTGTGGTAAGAGGAAAATGATCCATTCCTACTTACTATCCTCTGAAAGATTGGTGCTTATGTACGCCCTAATCCAAACAAGGCAATATGAATTTACCCTTTCCCACTGGATTACCTCATGCATTCTACGGTGTTTTTCAGTTTGTGAAAATCCTACAGGTATTCATACTGTCCCTCTAGCATTAAATAGCTTCAGTAAGGTTTCATAAAAGTTCTCAATTTGATCTTTGGAGCAGTGGTTTAGACCATGCCCTTTATAATGCTTTGAATGTTGGCTCCTACATGAATGTTAGTAGGATCGAGCAGTGCTAAGAACACATATTCACAGTTTTGCGGTTACCTCCTTCTGTAGCAGATGTGATGCATGGGAAAAGAAAGCTGGCGTTGAATGAAAGTACAGGTTATTAACAGAGTACTTTGGACACTCTTAGTCCCTCCATTCTTCCGTCTGTGTATCATTCTATCTGATCCATGACTTTGTGCGGGCATCATCCCTGTAGCCCCAAGGTTAATTATGTTGAAGTAGTAACACCAAGTAAGTGGGGATGGATCCCCAAACGTATTCAAGTCCTTTTTGTGGTGGTACTAGAGTACTGTAGGTAAGTGGCCAAAAACAATTGACTCGCCGATTTATGTCTGATTTGCAGATAGCTGGCCTCTTTTCAGAATGCTGTTGTGGGCAAAAAGCGGTGGATTGGACTGCGACCTGAGTTATTATCAGTGGCTTAGGTTAATTCAAGCATTCACCAATTACTTGTTTGGCTTCAATAAACTGACACAACTTCCATATATTTGTAACAAATAAAGTTGCGCTTGTCGTAAGATTTGACCACAGATCCATCTGCATATCAAAAAGTAGGCCTATTCAGGTTAGGTTGAAGTGTGGACTACAGAAATTACTAATCTTGTATGCATCGTATGATCCTATTTTTCCCAAAAATCATGTTTATGCTGTTTTTTTTTTTTTTAGTTCCGGACGTGGATTTGAAAGGAGAGACGTGTAGTTATTATTTTTTGGTTCAGAGAGACGATGGAGGTGGTTGTAAAGCTGTCATGGTTCATTCAGCCAGCCAGATCAATGGTGCAGCTGCGCTTTCAATAGTAAATGGGAGGCTCAAGGAGAAATCTGAGCTGACCGCTTCAGGTAAGATAGCTATCACATCTATTATTAAGGCAGATCATCTTTTTATTCACGTTTTTAAATTTTTAAACGAAGTTGAACACTAACAATTCAAATTATGTTCAAGAAATTACTTCAAGTTTGTGCTCTTTTATATCCATTTATTATACTTTTAGTGATGGATAATACTTGAGTCCACTAGCTGAGATTTTCATTTTATCATTTTTCTGTAACTTGCCCTTGTTTGAAGTACCAAAAAGGTGGATGTAGAGTTGCACAAATGTATGCAAAGCGACAATCGAAACAATTGCAGAGGCATATTGTATAGAGGCCTCTTCTCAAGGATGTAGGGAGAAGCAGGAAAAGTGGACAGTATCGCAAAGCTGCTGCCTCTGTACATATCGGACAATAAAGTGTCAGTTGAGAGTGGAGTTGGAAATGCTTTTGTTTTGATTTGGGCCAATGCTCAAAACCAGGACAATTATATATATATATATATATATATATATATATATATATATATATATATATATATATATATATATATATATATATATATATATATATATATATATATATATATATATATATATATATATATATGTATTTGTATGTATATATATATATATATATATATATATATATATATATATATATATATATAATCTCTCTAGGTAAATATACAGAAATATCTATATTAATGGGACTGAAAATAAATGTGGCCCACCAAAACATACTTGTAGCAAGGTAGTAGTAATAGCTGTATCCTGTGGATTTTCTGTACATGGCCAATGCACCATATCACTGCTTCCCAATATGAACTTCATAAAGGGAAAAAGACCAGTATTTCTCCACCCCCAGAGTTACCTATGCCTGGAGGTACCAGTAACTCCTGGAGCAGGGGAAAAACCACATGCTGAACACTTAAGGTATCTGTAAAGTCAACCATATTTAATTGATGTTACCTTCTTTTTTACTGGTATTCACCCATCTAACAAACAAAATGCCTCCGTAGAATTTAATGGGGGTCTCAGTTTTAGACAATGAACACCTTCCAATAAAGAGTACATACCCAATTCAGCTAACCCAGATCACCAGTCGAAAGACTTCACATGATCCACAATTTAAAGTCAAAAAGTCGACGGTATGCTTTTACCATGGATAAGACTGCTTCGGCCAGGCCCTAACTCTCTGTAGATTGCTAAAATACTCTATACACATTCCCGAGGTGAGCACAACGGCTTGCCACCATAGAGCCATGCTTGCAACCCTAGTGAGCTAAACCACCTCGAAGTGTGCCACCCTTACATTCTGCAACAATCTGCTATGATTCAAAATATTCTGCATATTTCTGTAAATATACATCCAAACCTTCTAAACATGCTTGTTACATAGAGTTTGTCTATAGCACTATATTAAACCAACAACTGGAATGCATCCAAATATGCACAGGTGGGTAATGTATTGTAAATAGAAGCTTTGTTTTTTATGCAACAGGCTGTGGCTTTAAGCCACAACCTACTTTAGAACATGCTTTGCAGCCTCATTGGGTGCACTCAACCTTAACCTAGTTTAAAACGAAATACTTCTTGCACCCTAAACTTTACTGGTATGTAAGCGGTGCATATGCAACTTTCAATATGCACAACCTCACTTGCCTCCAGGTCTGATGTTGTTTCTATTCTCTTCACCCACACATGTAGACACTGGAACTCTTTGCTGTAAAGAACTATGATGTTATCGGAGATGTTATCAAAGGTGCCATCAGTGCTGTTATTTCACATTTCATGCTGGATGTAGTATGTGAGGTCAAAACCAG
This sequence comes from Lissotriton vulgaris, assembly GCF_964263255.1. Classification (NCBI taxonomy): domain Eukaryota; kingdom Metazoa; phylum Chordata; class Amphibia; order Caudata; family Salamandridae; genus Lissotriton; species Lissotriton vulgaris. Next base: position 1,853,144,068 of record NC_141691.1, read on the forward strand.
TGTAGGGCCGGGGCAAAGGTTATAGTTGATTCATTAAACACTGGTGAATTTCAGTGTTTTAAAAAAAAAAGTTTAGTGCCCGATGTAGAAGTTGGCTGGAGGGAATACTCCGTCAGAAATGTGACCGATATCCTGTATACCATGTTACGAGCCACATAGCATAAAATGTGATCATAATACGGCGGACGGGATATCGGTCATGTTTGTGAGGAAGTGTTCCACTCAGCCAACTTCTAAATCAGGGCCTTAGTTCTTAACTAATTTCCACACTTAACTATAATGTCTCTTTAAAATGTTGTTTTTGTTTTCAGAGATCAACAACCCACCCTCCCAAAAAAACCAGCCTGGATGAAAGGGAAAATAGTTAGCTATCCAACAAAGGGCACAGTCTGAGGAGGCAAATGTCCACATGGCCCCAAAATGTGTGGATATAGCAATAAAATCCATAGTCATGGTGGTTGTGATTGTCCAGTTTGTGGCTAGGTCCCTTCTCCTTCCTATTTTTAGTAGAGGTTCTGCTCTCTCCAGTTTAGAATGCAGTTTCTTGACGTTTAGCATTCCCACAGTATTAACTTGTAAATTCTAATTTGTTTTAGAGATTGAGCCTAAAGCATGGCACTTAAATGTTTTCTTGTAATGTAATGACCATGACGAGGAAGGGGGTAAGGAGATAATGGTCTGATTATGTACTGGTAATCTTCATTTCAACTATTCAAACATTTTGTTGCAGTATTTATGAAGAATGCTCTTTTGTCCCAATCACATTTTGGCTTGGTACTCTGCCGGTTTAGTGAGTGTGGGCTCCCTTTATGCTTTTATCCAGAATAGAAGATGGGCCTAGTCAAGTGGTACTTTGGCTACACGGTATCTGTCTTGGGAGGTGGACACAATATATAAAATACAAGAAATTGAGAAACTGTGTCATGAACTTCACTGATAAGTTATCCAAAATGTATTTAGCAGCCTTTAGAGATATCTAAAATGTCTGTCTGGGCTTGTGTAAGAGCGTATTTGTTAACACACTTCGATTTATTTCTCTAGAGACCATGGTAACTGATATCATCACTTCTCTTCCATGTTTTAATGGAGAGCAAATAATTCAAAGGGAGAAAAGGTTGGTTCAAGCTCAGGCCTCTGCGTTGAAAGAATTTCTGAGTAAGTATCAAGTGAAAAGTTGCAACACACAATAGTAGACATTTTTAAACAATGTTCTAGTAAGTTTGCAATAGTGTTTAGTAGAACAGTATGAATCCTGATGCCTTTTTAGGACTGGCTTGACAGAGCGGACTGACTGAGCATTCGTCAATATGTTTCAAAGAAAAATATACATACAGTGAGCTTCATAGGAGGATTATTCATTACATTCTATTTGCTGATTAGTGTATCATTTGTCTTCCAATGGACTGCTTTCATTGCAATTCTAAAGGGACTATTTCACATATTCATAGTATAAACTATCACCACAATTCCTTTTACATTCTGTTGGTCTCATAAATGTATTTTATATAGAAAGCAATCCTTTTAAGGTTTTTCACTTCAGCTAGCTTTTTATAAATGTGTTTGTCAAAACTTAAGTGGGAGCTTGACCTTAAGAGGCCATAATATTAAGCTGTCTGTTTGCAGATTGAGGCATTCTAACTCTAAGATGACTGTACAAAGTTTTGGATGGCCATTGAGTGGTCAGACTTTACTGATATCCAAAAAGAAAGCCAACCACATCTCTGCACAGTTACCCTTTGAGTGCCTAGTAGCTCCTCGGGTGTGATGCCAACTGTTCTGCATTTGCTACGGTTGTTTGGTAGAAACTAAAGGAACAAAAAAATGTTTAACTGCCTTGGGGGCCACAACTCAAACTAACTGCAAAAATTGAGATGCTTTCATTTGCAGCTATGCTTTCTACATTTGTATTAGTTTTGATGCACACTTTAGAATGAGCAGATTTCTTTCTCATGCTGTGGCTGCTTATTCTGGACAATTGACTAAGCCAAACTATTTCCATAAAATGGCAAATAAAGCTTAGCCAACAAACATCTATCCATGTTTATTCATGCATGCCTTTGCATCAGATAAAAAACCTTAATGACAGAACCATTAGCATTCTAAGTGGTTGTTTTTGTTAACTACAAGCATACATGTTCATTCATTTATATCCCGTTGAGATCCATGATCCTATTTGAGCAGCATTATTGCCTGACTTCAGTTCTCTGTAAATCCATTATATTTTCAATCAAGTAATGGTTTGAAGCCAATGGGAAGTTGAGTCAGCCATGTATATTCAGAGTCAGAACCAAGGTAACCCAAGACTCTTAAGTTGTTTTTTCTATATCCGAGATTAATAATTTGTCCAGTCCTGCTATTACTTTTGTGCATTCTGGTACTTGCAGACTTGATCTTCCATTAATAAAATAGGGGACAGCTTTCAGAATCCAAAGACCGAAAAGCATCTGCTCCCGCTTGCCGTAAATCACATCGCCAACCACCACCAGAATTATACAAGCGGATCGTACCTAAACTGGCTACCACTTACTACAATGAACAGAAAACCTGATCTGGTGGGTTGTGGAGCCTCACTCAGGCTGGTCCTGGTCAGGAGTGACTGTGGTTGTCACTCTTGTCACCAAGAGGTGAAGCAAGACTGTGAGCGAATGGTGGTGCACTTACTGGAGCATGATGGTGCGTGTGAGATAGCATCTGCAAGCATAACTGGCACTCGTCCAATGTCAGTCAATGTTAGTCCAAGTGTTCTGATATTTCTCCCTTTCAGACGTGTGTAGCTTACACACTCGGTTTTATTCTTAACGTATGGAACTTGCAGTTTTGTTTTGCCAATTTTAAGTGCAGGGTTACACCAGCCAGAACTCAGTAAAGAATACGGGACTGGATAACCTACTCATGGTGCCTGACATACATTATCTTCAGCTTTCTTCAGAACTGCTGCACAACTTTGATGGGTATTTCTCTGGCCAGAGTATAGACTCCGAAGCCCCGCAGGGGGTGGCATTACCTAATGCTTCTGAGCACTGCCATCAATGTCTGTAGCCTGAGTCCAGTCAGCCTGCCTGAGCCAGCATCCAACAGTGCATGAACCATAGCCCAGGTCTGAGAAACAAGTAGCTAAAAATAAACAAGCACATCATGTTAGAAAAAAGCACAATATTCGGGCACAATACAACTCATTTTCTAGGTGTTGTACGGCCTTTGAGACCACTCCAGCTCTTTATCTCATAAAATTATTTCTCCAAAATAGGTCATAAATGCATACAGAGATGGGCCTCTTTTCAGCGTACTTCATCCATTGGTCTGGTAAATTGTGATTCACATTTTGCTTCTGCCCTCAACCGCAATACAGCGAGAGGGACAGTGGATCAGCCTACTTTGCCAATTGGCTCCATTCATGTTGAGCGACTATTGCATTTTTTCACATCCACTTAAAATAGTTCCCTTCTCCTCTCCGAAAAGATGATCACATTTTTACTTAAATAACTGTTTATTTTGCCTGCACTTAGGATGCTCAATTATCCTGTAATTTGTTAAACATCTCCGTTTGAAAGTTGCTGTTAAATAGTGTTTAAGTGACATTGCCTATTGTAGCTTCTTGTAATTTGGGTGCTTGGTTAAGTGCTTGTCTTCTTCGGAAATAACTTTCGCATATATCTCATAGTAATAAAACGGCCAGAACAGTGATTGTTTATTAAATGTTTATTGCAAGCATATAGCAACACCCTTTAGTCATGTTTATTAATAAGCTTTCATTTTAGTCGCATGTGTTTGCTTTAAAAATAAAACAATTTAACTATTGTACCATCTTACCAAGCTCAGACTTATTCACTTTGGCTCTTATTAGGGCAGATGATGCACAACGCAAACATGAATTTATATCTCTGTGAGACTCTTGCTAAGTGATGCTGTGAAGGCTGAGCCAAAGCCATGGTTGTAAATGTGTAGAATTTTTAATAGGTTGGAGGTCTGCATGCAACAGCCATATTGGAGTTTTCCAATTGGTGGCTGTTACTAACCAGGACTGAAGTTTTAAATCCAGGCATCTGTTTTTTTAGGGTAATACTGACACATTGTGTTGTCTTTAATTTTCTTTCAGGTTTAGTGTGAATCACTTTCCTGTTGTACGGATGAAATGTTATTATATTTTTCCTTGATAAGTGGGAAACGTAAATTTTACTGTAAGGTGACAGGGATTATTTAATTATAGGCCTGCTCTGACATTCGAACGTGCCTCTAATGAGAACATGTCATTGATAACTACACACGAGTAGTGAACTCACAGATTTTTGTGTTATGGTTGTGATATAATTCCTCTGCAACCTCCCTCATGGCAGCAAAGTGATGTTAAAGCAGATGCATGCCCGTCCTGCCTGTTGCCATGTAATACTACATTTCAGGACTCTTCCCTCTCCCTACTCAACGGCACCCAAGATAGTAGAAAATCCAGTCTGCTTCCTCAATGCCCATACGTCTGCCTTCGTATCACCTGGCATTTTGTCCCACCGTCTCACTTGCAAAGAGTCTAAATTCCATCAGTACTGAAACGTGAAAGTGATGCAGTCAAGACACCAATGCCAGTCCTGTACAGCTTGTAAATGAGTTGTTTTTGGGCAGTAAACTTATTTCTTCTGAGTATGAGCCAGAAATTGGGCACACGTGTATGCCCGTTTCAACTGAGGGGAGGAGCTACTACTCCCAAGTTAACCTGGAAGCCTTGGAGTTAAAGTTCAAACATTCGAAGTTAAGTTGCAAACTGCTTTCAGTTATCCCAACCTCGCCCTCAAGGAACATATTGGCAAAAAAAGGACGACGGCCTGATACTAGCTTTCTCAACTTAAAAAGAAAAAAAAGTGAAAACATTTCTTCCAGAAAGCAATTTCAGAGCTACTATTCAAGCTCATACTTGTATCTGAATGGTGGTAACTCTCCACTCCATTGCCCCCCAGACTCCACATTTGCCTCTCTTAAGGGCATCCTCATACTGTATCACGTTTATCAATTTCCTGAAGAAATATGATCACATAACCATTTTCCTGATGGAGCTCTATTGGCTACTGTTACCTGTCCGCACCAGCAGGTTTCACTGAGCCTGGCTGCATAATTTCCAAAGTCATCATGACCAGCACCCCTGAGACTTGCGGCAAAGTGTAGGATGACCCTAAGTGGTGCCAGTTATCCCGTATCAACAGTTTGAAATCTGGCAGGCTATGGCGTAGGGCGTTGCCATCCAGATGCAAGAGCACGTGGTCTTGAACAGCAGTTCTGAAGTTGCTTTCTGGAAGAAAATGACTGACTCTCTGTACCAGGAAGACTTTCTTTTTTTGGCAGTGTGTGTTTCTTGAGGGTGAGGTGGGTGTCCAGGGTGAATCCAAGTGACTTGGCAGTCCGTGAAAGTTGGGAAGCTGTCAAGTTTCTTGTAATTGATGCAGGTTTGTTCTGTATCTTGTTTGTTGTTCTTGGCAAATAACATGATTTCTGTCTTGGTTGAGCTGAGCTAAAGATAGGCACTGGGCATCCACGATGATGTGCAAGAAGTGTATGGGGCCTTGGATGTCTGAATCAGAGGAGACTTTCAAGTAGAGCGGTGTATCACTGACATATTGATGAATCTTGATGCTGCTATCTATGAGTAGGGCACCAAGCTCTCCATGTTAAGGTTGAAGATGACAGGAGACAGTATGGAACCCAGGGGACCTCCACAGGTGATAGGGATCTTTTGTGACCTGACTATGAACAAACTGGTCTTGATTGGAAAAGTAGGAAGGGAACCAGTGAAGAAAGATTTACCTACCTATTTACTACTCGAAGCCACAGTCCTATTAGTGTGTTAACTTCGATGAATGTAAAGTCCTATCTTGTATCCTTCCTTGATGTAAAACTCAGTTGCCATGTATTTAAGTTTATATTTTATCAGCTGTATAAATAAATCTTCTGCAATGCTTACAGCTAACCTATAGCTTTTGGGTGTTTATGAAAGCAAGCTGCAGAGCATGCTGAGGACCTCCCTTCAGGATTATCAATATTGTTGTAGTGGGGCCCAATGAGCAGTAGATTAAGGAAGTTTCAGACACCGCTTCCTGCTGGGTAGACAGCAGAACTCCCGGTTCTCTTGACCTTACAGTATGAGAGAATAGTGCCCGCTCCAATTTATCAGGCAGCGCTGTAATCTGGATAGAAAGGGTGATATGCCAGGAAAAGAGACTTTGGGTCCAATTCATAAAAAAACACTGCACTCTTGGCAGAGGCCCCGCAGTTGTCGCGGGGTGCTCCACTCGTGGCAGGACCTCTTCAATGAGAAACTGCCTTTCGCATGCACCGCCACGAGTGCAGGCCCCTGGCATGAGTTCGGAAGCCCTTTGTGAATCTGACCCTATGCAGTGTTTGTATTTTATCATAGCCCCTTATGGTCTCCAAGACCACACGGCACATTGCACAGGCGTTGGGAGTTGTCTTGTGCATAGTGACGTAAATGCCCCAAGAAGGACAAACTTAGCCTGGGGAGATTTTCCATCTGCACACCATTTATTACAAATTTAATAGGATTTGAGTTTTAGGAACCTAGATGGATTTCTATCCGTTTTCTTATAAATCCACAAACTAACCTCTTCTGAGATGTGTTTACTATTTTTGTAATTTTTCGTAACTCGTTTAATTTTTCTTTCCAGTATGTTTTGTATTTCTGTGTTAGCAAGGAAAATGTAATTGTAACACATGCCCAGCCATTGCTATTTGAATCATGAGCTGCCACATAATGGGTCACACACACACATATATATATATTATATATATATATATATATATATATTATATATATATATATATATATATATATATATATATATATATATATATATATATATATATATATATATATATATATATATATATATATATTTTTTTTTTTTTTTTTTTTCACGGCGAAACGCGTTTGTCTTTTTATGGGGTAGGGGGTCTGTCAATAAATTCAATGAAACATCACCAGCTTGGAGTGCCGTCTGCTTTCTTCTGAAAAAGCGAGCGCGTATCAATTATTTATATATATATATATTTATATATATATATATATATATATATATATATATATATATATATATATATATATATATATATATATATATATATATATATATATATATATATATATATATATATATATATATTGACAGGACTCAGAAACCCCAAAACTCCCGGGTTTCGAACAATGAGAGCACTCAAAGCAGGTATAGCGTAGGTCAGCCAAGCTTTATTCGATGAACCCCTCGATAGTCAGCTAGCAAACGCGTTTCGGCGTTTCCGCCTTCGTCAGTGTAACTGACATTATTTACACATCAAATTTAAATCAGATAACAACGTGGTCGTCATAGGTCACGTGTCAATTCATTAACATAAACATAAACGATGGTACCTTAAAGCAATACATTCTCTACTCCTGCGGCGGCCATCTTTCAATATGCAATAATATACATTACATTACATATATACAAATTAAACATGGACCCAGAGAGGTAATACTTAATTCTCTGTCTGGTCCATTTCAAAATTCCGAAAGAGAACATTCATTAAAAATGCTCAATCCAATTTTTAGCACATAAATTCATACATTCTAATGGCCGATATACCGCACGTACCAAAAAAAAAAAAAAAAAAAAAAAAAAAAAAAAATATATATATATATGTATATATATATATATGTATATATATATATATATATATATATATATATATATATATATATATATATATATATATATATATATATATATATAACCTACTGGCGGTTGCCAGTAGGTATATATAGTTAGGATTTTTTCTCTATGGGATTTTTGAAAATTCTATGTCTATGTCTAATAACTTTGGCGTTTGTGGACGGAATTGGCTGAAATTGTCAGGAAAATGGAACATTTTTTTTCTGAGCAGCCCCTGACAATTTGGGGGGGTTTCATCAAGGGGGGGCCGAGAAAAAAGGGGGGTCCCAAAACGCGTTTTTCCCATGTTAATTTCCATAGGGCGGTTGGCCTCACTTTTAGCTCGAACGGCTGAATGGATTTGCACGAAACTTGGCAAAATTGTAGGGACTGTTAGCCCGATGTGCCTTTGCTAGGTCTCAATATATGTGCTCCAGTGGATTTTGAGTAATTTAGGTTCAAAAAAAGAAATATATCTGGGCGGAGCCTAACCACACATCTGATCTGATTGGCTGTCAGCACTTCATCCAAGAAGTGTTGGCAGCCATCTTGGGACCAATATACATGATAGCACCTCATTAAAAAGAATTGTAGTTAATAGAGGATTTTAGGACTTTAGTTACATTATAAATCATTTGTTGATGGTACCATACTCGTTTTAGGAATTGTGGTGGGTTCTAAGGTGATTTTACCATGTGAAAAAACCTTCTGCTGTGATATCATGAATATTGTTTGAAAGAAAATTAATATCTCATGATTTTCCCACAGTGGTTTGGAAGGGGATCTATAAGCTAAACTGAAAGCATATTTTCTGTAAATTCACATTATCTTTCTCAGTCATGTGAAAATGAAGTCTGACATTCTCAGTAAAACATGTACATCCAACAAGGACAGAGACTGTCAGTTGATTCCTTTGTGTTCTACTGCATCCTCCTAGAGTGTTCTAAAGAACAACTAGAGCGCTAACAGTCCTACTTATTACAAAGGTATGGCTCACCTGAAGCCATCTTGATTGGAATAAAGTGGTAACTCTTAAAACATTTAATTTAAAAAGAAACAACATGAGGGGGTATATTTTGCCATAGAAAGTATGATTAGTGCTGCAGAATGAAAAATTAGGGCACATTTTGAGTGACTTCTCAAATCCTTTTCTATTTCATTAAAACATTCTGACATGCAGTCTCCCAAAATGGCAACCAGAGACAAAAGAGCCCAAATGTAGCCCAAATATCACCCAGATGTAGCCCAAGTATAGCCCAATGACAGAATGTCCCAGAGTGTTTTAAAGAACAACTAGAGCGCTAACAGTCCTACTTATTACAAAGGTATGGCACACCTGAAGCCTTCTTGATTGGAATAAAGTGGTAACTCTTAAAACATTTAATTTAAAAAGAAACAACATGAGGGGGTTAATTTTGCCATAGAAAGTATGATTAGTGCTTCAGAAAGAAAAATTAGGGATCATTTTGAGTGACTTCTCAAATCCTCTTCTATTTCATTAAAAAAATTCTGACATGCAGACTGAAACATGCACTTTGAATACCAGCAGCAGACGTCCCTGGTGAGCAGTAGCTTTACTACAGTGATCTAATGTGCAACTAGAGTGCTAACATTCAGAATTTATGGCAAATGTGTGACACATCTGAATGCCTTCTTGATGGAACCAAAGTAAACAAGCATTGAAAATGCAATAGATCTCGCCCTCGTTTAAGTTAAAGCCATTCTGTTTGTAATGAGGTGGCTTTTTAGCTTTGCTTTTATTAGTGTTTTTTCAACTTTCATGTGAATAACATGCATCTGTATGCATATAAGTATATGTATGCATGCATTTATGTTTGTATTTATATAGATATACAGATGATATATGTTTATATATGTATGTATATATATATATTCACTGAAAAAACCATAGGTTATAGACCATATATAGTTAGGAATTAGCATTTACAAAACCTTGAAAATTCACTGAAAAAACTATAGGTTATAGACCATATATAGTTAGGAATTCGCATTTACAAAACCTTATTTTACTCACACAAAACCATTGAAATTCGCATATATAGTTAGTTGCACTAACTATATATCGCGCACCCGCAATCCACTGCTGATGATGTCACATATTACATCATTCATGACATGGTCAGTGACATCACTGATGACATCACTGATGACATCTCAAATATATATATATATATATATATATATATATATATATATATATATATATATATATATATATATATATATATATATATATATATATATATATATATATATATATATATATATATATATATATAATAAAAATGTTATTCGGCAATCCCCTCAAAATATTCATCATACACACTGGTTTCCTTGGTTGAGCAGTGAGTTCCAAATTATCATCTATCTAATGGATTAAGTCTTGCCTGCTGGACTCCGTTCACTCAGGCAATGGTAAAAGTGAAGTAACTTGAATCAAGTACATTAGTAACCGAGGCCACAGGAAACCAGTTTGAGATAGACTTGACTTCTCAAGGATATTGCCTTATCTGCTACAAAATGCAACAAAAGGTCTGACTGTGCCCACCACACTCTAATTCCTGCTAGTATATCTGACTTCAAAATGTACTGCAATATTAAGGGGCTGTTAACATGTTTATTATAAAATAATCCATAAAAGAGGGTATTAAACTTTAAAAGTTTAAATCTTTCTACTGATTCCCTAAAACATCCTTTTGACTGACATAAAGCAGTATTTAGTGGAAGTTGCCATGCCTAAGACTAGACTTACTGTGTCTGAATGTAGAGCTAAACCAGATTAACAAATAGCAGGTGCTAAATCCTCTTTCCAGAACTCTTAAGCCCCCCTTACCATGCTCATGCAACTCCGATATGAGGATACATTTGAATATATTGTGTTGGAATGTTCTGGTACATGAAAATGTGGGCAATATTGTTTACCTTTCGTCATACCCAAAGCTACATGGATTAAGGCCCAGCCTTGGCACAGATGAAGGTGGTGTTTGTAACCGGCATTGTTATCACCTTGAAAGACTAACTGCGATAATTATGGACATGTGCTTCCTGCGAGGTATATTTAAAAGTATGTTCTAAATATTATGGAAAGTGTTGCATTATCAGTCATTTGAAAATAATGAGTTTTTAGGGGAGGAATATGATCGTTGTTTGTTGATCAAAATATGTTTAGCACATAGTCCTTTTCTGCTATTTGGAATGAATTTTAGTCTGATGAAATCAATTTTTATGGGTTATTGGTTGATAACGTTCACAAATGATATTAAAAAGAAAAAATGAAGTGGCAGTGCAGGGGTACTATAAGTTAGGTTGTCAATTCATGTATTCGTCTCAATTCAAGTAAAATCTTGTTTCACACATTCCTTTAAAAGTTGTTTTCTTTCAGGAAGGCAAGAAACTGCCAACGGCCCACCAACGTTTTCTGTCGCTAACCTCAAGGCTCTACTAAACATGACTAGGGAGCAGTTTCTGGCATTGTATAGTGATCACGCAACTAAAACTGTGCTAAACAGCAAAAGCGACAAAGTGAACACAAACATGGTAATCTCTGGTAGGTGACTTATTTTTGTTTTAGAGTTGGTTGTTGTGAAGTCTATATTCTTTCAGCAGCCACGCAGCAGATTATTCTGCGTAGAGCTGTAAGCATGTGATGTATTTTGCATGCTATTTAAATGTGCATCTTCTCTTACATGCATTACATGTCAAGACATGCAAACGGTTCCGAATAAGGTTTTGACTGTCATCTCTCTATTTACATGGTTAAGGCACCTGGGCTAGGGACATGACCTTTGATGTTTTTCATTTTATAAAAACCCAAACTGTGTTTTCAGTTATATGCACAAGAAACAGGTACCAACTATGGCCTTTTATGCTTCCCTTTCCATTGTCCGATTGAAACCTGGCCTGTCTGGTAAACTGCTAGGAAGTCTGACTTCATTAAGTGGCTTTATAAGCTTATGCCCATGACCACCAGATGTCTCATGGATTTGTATCCATGGTTACAGGCTCAGTTAGGCAGCATAGGTTGTGTTTTTCAAGCCGTGTACCTCATTTATTATCTCATGCGCTGGGGCGCGCCAACAAAGATAGCAAATGAAACCCAGTACCTGCGCAGCACCAGAGTGTTCGGATTACTCCTATTTCTCTGGTATGCATGAGCTGCACGTTTGACTCAACGCGGTGTTGTGTTCCCCGACGGTACTACCCACGATTTTGCGAACTGAGTATCTTACTAGAACGATCTCAGATCATAACCCCCTATTATTCACCATGGACTGGATGGTTGTGAGCTCATGTGTCCCCACTTGGAGGCTACGGCCCGAAACGTTAGACGACCCTTTTTTCCACCCGGCGTTAGAAGAGGGGATTACACAATACTTTGCAGTGAACGCGGGTACGGCCACGTTGAGAGCGACAGAATGGGACGCCTTTAAGGTGGTCACCAGAGGGCTCTGTATAGGTAAGCACGCAGAGGTACGTAAGGTGCTCCGGGAAGACCTGGATAAAGCTGACACTGAACTGCGGGAGATAGAAATAATGATACCTTGCCACCCAAACCTACAGGAAGAACTTCGGGCAGCCAAGGAAGCAGCAGCGGTCGAAGTGGAGCGTTTGCGGTGGTTTGACCACAGGGCCTACACGGTGAGGGTGCATGCGGAGGGAGACTAGCTAGCTAGCCTGGCTGGCTGGCTAACCCCACAAGGCGAAGTTCCCCCCATTCTGATTTTGAATAATGAGGAGGGAGAGTCGATTTACACCCAAAGCAAAATCATGCAACGCTTCCGCCGCTATTATGAAGAGCTCTATAAAAGCAAATTTGAGATCGGAGATACCGCTATCGACACTTTCCTAGCCGAGCTGGACTTGCCGGGCATGGACCAAGAACAGGCGGAGGCCCTGGGAAAAGAAATCGAACTGGGGGAAATTCGGGCCGCCATTAATCGAATGGCCCGTAATAAAACGCCGGGACTGGGTGGATTACCCACAGAGTTTTATGGGAAATATGCCGAGGCTCCAGGAAGTCTATAAAGAGGCCAAAGAGCCTGCCCGAGTCAATGCGCGAAGCGCTGGTGATCCCACTGTTGAAACCTGGAAGGGAGAGTGAGAACACGACCTCATATAGACCGCTGTCAATGTTGACCACAGACTATAAGATACTGAGTAGCATCTTGGCGGCCCGTCTCCTGCAGCACATGACTGCGCTGGTCCATGAGGATCAGGCCGGTTTTATACCAACGCGGAACACAACAGCAAACATCAGGAGATTGATACGACTTTTTAGATGACGACCACCTAGACACACAAACGCCGCTAGTAATGTCGATAGACATTGAGAAAGCTTTTGATAGCTTGGAGTGGGAGTACTTATATAAAGTTTTGAGACGGTTCGGTCTAGGTGAGGGATACTTACAGTGGACGAAAGTACTTTATGCCTCCGCGGTGGCTAGAGTAAGAGTAGGATCACTGATATCACCCCAGTATCCGGTAGAGCGTGAGACGAGGCAAGGGTGCTCGCTATCTCCACTATTATTCGCCCTGGGGATCGAACCCCTTGCGGCTGAGATCCGAACAGGGAAACACTATGGAGGCCTGGGCAGCAGGGTCGGACGGCAGTACATATCTCTGTACGCGGACGACTTGTTACTGTTCCTTGAGGATGCGGAAAGGGCACTGACTGGATCGAAGAGGCTACTCTCACGGTTTGGAGCAATGTCGGGCCTGCAGGTGAATTGGTCCAAGACATGCTTATTCCCAGTGTGACGGGGAGAAGTTAAGCCATGTATGTGTCAGGAAATGAGCTAGGTGCCTACTTGCTTGAAGTACCTGGGGGTATATGTCTACCACACAGCGACGGACATGTTGGAAGGCAATGTGGGCCGCGGCATGAGGGCTTTGAAAGGCAGTATGGCCTTTTGGGCCACCCTCCCCCTGTCTGTGACAAGCCGCATTTCCCTCTTGAAGATGATAGCACTTCCAAGACTACTATATTACTTCAAGACGCTTCCGGTGTGGATACCCAGCGCTACCTTTAAACTATTGAAATCATTGATAATATCGTTTCTCTGGGGATCGGGCAGCTGCAGGGTGGCGCAGACGACGCTCTTGTGACCTAAAGATGAGGGTGGGTTGGCAGTCCCGGACTTTGAGATATACTATCTAGCTGCCCAACTGCAAGAGGTTGCGAGAGTATTCCGGGGCCCGGAGCACCAACGGGAGAAGGGAACGACATGCCACATCCTTGCATCCATAGCTCTGCAGCAGAGGCTGGACCTCCGAGACCTTCTCACTGAAGAGAAGACGTTTAGGCTCTGTTGGAATCGCTCCCAGCGCAGAGCGGGGGTGATTCACCCATACGCGCCCGAAATACCGCTCGACATAACGGCACTTCTGCACAGCGGCGATTGGTCGCAGCTACAAACGTGGGAAGAGGCTGGGTTGCAAGTCTTGGGTGATCTATACGAAGACTAGAGGCTGCTGCCCTACTGCACCTTACAGGAGAGATTCGGGTTGCCGAGGGGGGGGATTTTTGTTACATGCTGCTCTTACTAGAGCGCTACAGGCGCACTGGAAGGCTCGGTTGCTTGAACCCAAGACAACTATGACCTGCCAGTACACCATGATGGCGGCAGGGACGTATAAAGCAATCACATGCCTGTACGCTAGGATGCTCCACGAAAACTTGCCTTCCCTGACGGCACTCAAGGGCAAGAGGGAAACTGATCTAGGTAAGGACATCCCTGAGACGGCCTGAAAGCAGATAGTGCAGCGAGCCCGGAAGAGCACGAGGAACGCACGATTCCAGTTCGTGCACTTCCACATTCTCCACAGGGCGTACTTAACACCTGGGAAGATCCAACGATACTTTGGAGCGGATAAAGCGGCGTGCCCCAGGTGCTTGAGGGTAGGGGTGGAACTAGACCACATGCTTTGGACATGCCCCGCAATGGAACGCTACTGTACGGAGGTTGCTGACGTCTTGAATGGGATAACAGAGAGGCTACTGCAGTTTGACATGGCTGCACTGCACTGGTTTCCACACACGCCCAAGAACAAGATCACAAGCAAGTTCATAGACATGGGGCTCCTGTTGGCAAAGCGGGAAATCACGAAACGTTGGAAAGCAACCATAGGTCCCACCACTACTAGATGGAAGAACGAGCTTCTAAGATGGGCTGCCAGCGAAAGCACATTATGATTTCAAATGGCACGCAGGCGTAATGATGATAAGGCATTAGAGGCAGCAGCGGCCTGGGAAGCTCTAGTACAAGCACTTCGAGACTATGAGCCACATGACGCAGGGGAGGGACACGACGCTGATGGGGGGGGGAGATGAGCTGTGAATAAACCGGCACTTCACGTACTCTGACACAGAGCTATTCCTAAGGAGGCATACTACTAAAATTTGGATTTGGCTAGCTGCGTAGGTGGTGGGTCATGTGGGAGGGGGGGAGGAGAGTTCTAGTTTCATAAGGATAAACGTGGGCTTCGCTAATATGGGCCCAGTTTCACTTGGAGCATTGACTGTAGCAGACAACACATTGTCATGCCATGTAATGTATATCTAGTGGGGGGGCTATTGCTCTCTCCTTTTGGGGGGTTTAACGATATGCATTGCACAAGGTTCCATGTATGTTTTGTGGAAAAAAAACAATAAATTACGTTAAAAAAAATGAAACCCAGTGCCTTTTGTTCTCTGTGCACACCCGACTTTAAGTTGGAGTCAGTGCTAATTGCGCTAGACTTCCAAAAACAGCCGCCACCTTCCGCATTCTCCAGTCTAACAGACAGAATTCAGTATTTGATTTCAGTTCAACTCGTGGCACTGGTAGATGTTGGTTAGATGATCATCATTGTTAATATCTACACTTCAGATTTCACCAGTCTACCCACAATACTGCATTCTTTGTTCATCTGTGAAAAGTCAAGTAGACCCCTGTGTCAGTCTGCAGGCTGTCTGATGGGTTAAAACACTGGCGTCAAACGAATATTACTGTTGCATGATGCAGAGGACGACGACTGCTAGGCTTCATCATAAAAACAAATGGTTTCACATTTTCTACTGGGCTCTTGGGAATTACCGAAACCCCTAATGAGCCTGGACTTTCAGGTTAAGACTAATATCAGACTCCTTGCTGACTCCTACAAATTCCTTGCGGACTCTTTGCTGATGCTGCCTGTCTCACCAGACCTGGAGACATACGCAAACTTAAAACATATGCAGTTAGGAAATACTTTTTTGGTCTCATCTATGTACACCCTTCTATGCACAGGGGAACCTCAATTCATCATTCTCACCTAAATGAATACACTATTTTAACTAAAACAGTTAAAGTGACAGGATTGATTGGAAACATTTTATTTTTCTTACTTGTGTTTTCATTTCCCAACTACTTCTGAAAGAAGAACACCCCAGTTGTAGAGTACATAATCACCATACAGTTGAATTTTTGTATGGTCTCCATGAGAAAATGTCTATTGATGACAAATGGCTTGTTTTTCTTACGATAATTCTAATAGAAGTTATAGATTTCCTTTTAAAGTACAGGCTTCTTTTTTTGCATGGTGGGTTACCTTTTCCAAACATAGGCTCTTTGGAATTGTGTGTTGAATTGTAGTTTACATTTTTCAGTATAGTCTATGATTAAACAAAAACCTAATGTTCATATTTCCTTTGTATAAATAGAAGTGTTCGTTTTCCTCGTGTATTGACTTTAAAACGCGAACGTGCTGTAATTTCATTATTGTCTGTTTAGATTGATGACGTTTCCCTTTTGTTACCAGAACCTGACTCAAGGTCAAATCCATTAGAGTGGCCAGAAAGATATGTTCTTCAGAACTTGGAGAATTTTGAAAAAATAAAGCATAGAATGAGGTAAGAAGCTACTTGGCCCGCTTGGTAGTCCAAATTGCTTGGCGATGGGTGCTACTGTTTTGTTTTAGTGATTGCAGGCTTAATGAATCCTGAATTTAAATTTCTCCCATTTAGAGTTGCAATACTTACAGGGTCATCCGAGCAATTGTTAGGACGGAAGGATAGCCAGAGGGAATCCATGACACAACTGGATGCTAAAGAGCTGCTAAAATATTTCACACCACAAGGCCTGCCATGTGGGGAGCTCCAGCCATTGCAAGTTCAACGAGGGTAAGCTGTGATGCGCAATGTTAAATTGTGTTTTGAAAAACTAGTGATTGAAAACAGCAAGGAACCAAACACTGAAGTAGAAACTGAACAACCTGCATGGCACTAAGCCAGTTGAGAGTACTGGAAACAGGGAGGGTGTTTTTAGAATGATGCAGAAGCAATACCAAATCACAAAAAGCACAATCTTTGGACCAAGATCTAGCGTTTTGCCAAATTTAGTGTAATTCCGTTCAGCGGTTTTTGCTGTAATCTGCCTTAAAGAAGTTTTTGGTAAATGCATGGGGATTTCGCGTTTTGATATCCCCTTTTTTCACAGCCCCACTTGACGGATCACACTGAAACTTTCCATGCACAACATAGTAAAAAACCAGCACCTTTTCGAAATTTTCGTGGAGATTCGTTGAACGGGCCAAAGTTATTAGCAACACAAAAAACGCTTTTGCCATGGACAGCTGATCACTTATTTTTTTTTAAACAAACTTTATTGGTTTTTCAATGTACACTCAGCAGGCACTGTTAGACGACAATTCTTAATTACATAAATCACAATTCCCCTTGCATCCAAACAAGTTTCGAAACTGAGGTGAGATCTTCTCTGCTCGGCACCCACTCTCCCTGGGTCTAACAAGCAAGTTGAAGAGATTACTATGATCCAACCCAACATGGCTCTGTCCATCGCATTGTGCAATATCTGTACTGTATAAGTCAACAGTAAAAAATACTAATTCAGGCTAACCCAATAACTCTTTTAAATATCCCCCTCTTCCCCTCCCCCCCTCCCCTGACCACCCCCAGGCATGTCGCTCCTAGCATTGCACCTTACTTTTGTTAATCTAGAACATCACATAAATTGAAATAAACCCATGACCCAATACTATGGACATGTGCATGTCCCTGACCCCGTCTACCAGCCATGGTAGTTACAAGTGCATCCCTTTTACTATTGTGGTGAACCAACGTGGCGGTGCTCTAGGTCCTGAACGATCAGCGCTGTATCATCATCACTATAAGTGTCTGGGTCCTTTAGCATTCCCACCAGACGCTCCCATGCCCTTGCTATCTCCAGTGCCCTCTTATTTCCGGAACTTTTTGCCAATTGGAGCCGCACTACCCTATCGTACTCCGCCCATTTAAGAAACTCTTTACCGACGGCATTTGGAGATTTCTATTTCCATGAACAGGACCCATCTATTGAACCTATATTACAGGAGATGGGTGACAAGGGTTATTGGGAGGGGTCTGAAGACCCTCTGGCACGGGAGTGCCAGTCACCACAGGACTGCACATATGAGCTTGGGGAGGCCAGTGGCATTGAGATTTCGTCAGACACTGGATTTGTCTCCCCTCCCACCGTGGCTACGGAGGAGGGGGCTGCTTATAGTGTAGTGTTGACACAGGCGGCCAAGGCCTTAAACCTTGAACTCTCTGTCGCGGGCGTGAGGACTAAACTCCTCACTGAGGTCCTTAAACCGCAGGCAAGCTCCATTGAGCCTCTGCTGCCGTTTAATGAGGCCTTGTGTGACGTTCTTGTGGGCACTTGGTCCAAGCCTGCCACAGGTCCGCCTGTGGATAGGACCGTGGCCAGACGCTACCGCCCGGCCCCGGGCGACCCTTGCTTTTTGTCCACCCACCCCACCCCGAGAACCTGGTCATCCAGGCCTCCACTTCCCAGACCGCATTCCCGACGGCTCCGCCCGATCGGGAATCCAAGAGGTATGAGCAGTTCAGGAAGAAGGTGTTCTCGTCCCTGAGTTTGGGACTGCGGTCAGTTAATACCGCATGCCTCTTGGGCCGCTACACCCACACCCTGTGTGACACGGTCGAGGACGTGCTGACACAATGTCCGGAGGAGGTCCGGGCAAAACTCACCCAAATCCTTGAGGAGGGTCGAGATGCAGAGCGGTATTCCATCCGGTGTGGGCTGGATACCACGGACTTACTGGGCAGGGCGATGGCAACGACGGTGGCGGTTCGACGCCATGCCTTGTGGAGGTCCGCCAACTTTTCGGCCGATGTCCAGGCCACTCTTCTGGACATGCCGTTTGATGGCCGTCGCCTCTTTGGCAACAAGGCAGACCATGCGCTTGAGCGATTTAAGGACTCCAGGGCTACGGCCAAGTCCTTGGGCCTCTCGGCCCCTCGCCAGCAAACGGGTGCCTTTCGCTCCTTTCGTGGCCAAGGAAGGGGCGCCCCCACACGTGCTGCCAGCCACGCGCCGCAGAATGTCCAACAGCGCGGTGGCGGCCGTGGAAACCGCTGTGGCGTCGGTCGGGGACAACGGCGCGGCCAGCCCACACCTTCCCCCGCAGCACCTGCCTCAAAACCCTCCTAGTCCGTGCTTTCAGGCCCATGTGACACCAGTGGGGGGCAGGGTTCGCCATCACCTCTTCCACTGGCGCACCGTCACTTCGGACAGGTGGGTGTTGCAAATCGTCCGAAGGGGCTACTCCCTCCCCTTCGAGGCGATCCCTCCAGCCATGCCACCGCAATTCCACCGCGTGTCGGGGGATCACTTGCAACTTCTGCAAGAGGAAGTCATGGCCCTCTTGGCCAAGGGGGCCATTGAGCGTGTTACTGGGCCAGAAGTAGGGTGTGGTTGTTACTCCCACTACTTTCTGGTACCCAAGAAGGGCAAAGAGGGCCTGCGCCCTATCTTGGACCTACGGAACGTCAACGGCTTCCTCCGGAAGGAGAAGTTCAAGATGCTGACTCTGGGTCAGGTCTTAGCTGCCCTGGACCCAGGAGACTGGATGGTAGCGTTGGGCTTGCAGGACGCCTATTTTCACATCCCCGTCCTGCCGGCCCACCGGCGTTACCTCAGGTTCACAGTAAGCCACGAGCACTTTCAATTTACCGTGCTCCCCTTCGGCCTTACCAGCGCCCCACGGGTGTTCACCAAAGTGATGGCGGTGGTCGCAGCCCATCTGCGCAGGTTAGGGGTTTGTCTTCCCCTACCTCGACGACTGGTTGTTGAAGGCGGGCTCGCCCCAGACAGTAGTCAGCCACCTCAAGACTATGGCCGATCTCCTGCATCTGCTGGGGTTCTCCATCAACGTGCCGAAGTCACACCTGTGTCCCTCTCAGAAGCTCCTCTTCATCAGAGCGGTTCTGGACTCAGCGCAGTTTCGGGTTTATCCACCAGAACAGCGGGTTCGGGATATTCAGGCTCTGATTCCGATCTTTCAGCCTTTATCCCGGGTCTCGGTCAGGTTGACGCTGCGGGTTCTGGGGCTGATGCCCTCCTGCATCCTTCTGGTGCATCACGCCCGGTGGGGGATGCAGGCTCTGCAGTGGGACCTGAAGTTTCAGTGGGCCCAGCATCAGGGCAACTTGTCCGACCATGTTTTGATCTCGGGGGTCACTGCAAAACAGCTGCAGTGGTGGCTCACGGACCGCGATTGGGTCAGTGGCAGATCCCTCTCCCTACCCCACCCGGAGCACGTAGTTGTGACGGACACGTCCCTCCTGGGTTGGGGGGGGCCACATGGGAGAGGCGGAGATCAGAGGTCTCTGGTCTCCGGCGGAGTCCCAGCTCCACATCAACCTTCTGGAGCTGCGGGCGATCCGACTTGCACTGAAGGCATTCCTCCCCTCTGTCCGGGGAGAGTGTAGTGCAGATGTTCATGGACAACACCACCGCCATGTGGTGCTGCAACAAACAGGGCGGGGTGGGGTCCTGGACCCTATGCCAGGAGGCTCTGCGCCTCTGGCAATGTCTGGAACATCAGGGCGTGACCCTGGTGGTTCAAAACCTGGCAGGTTCCCTGAACGCCAGGGCGGACTAACTCAGCCATCGGTGCATGATGGATCACGAATGGCGTCTGAACTCTAACGTGGGCGCAAGGCCTCTTTCAGCAGTGGGGAGAGCCTTGGTTCGATCTATTCGCCACAGAAGAGAACGTGCAATGTCCTGCACGTTGGAGTTTCCAAGGCGGCACTCGCTCGGAGACGCTTTTCGTCGTGAGTGGAGTTGCGGTCTATTGTACGCCTTTCCGCCTATAAAACTTCTGCCCAGAGTGCTGAAGAAGATCAGGCGCGACCGGGCCCAGGTTATCCTTGTGGCTCCGGACTGGGCACGAAGATACTGGTATCCTGAGCTACTCAGCATGTCAGTCGATCCCCCGATTCGTCTGCCTCTTCGGGAGGACCTTCTGTCGCAGCAGCAGGGGACGATCCTCCACCCGAACCTGTCCAGTCTCCACCTACAAGCTTGGAGATTGAGCGGCGACAGTTGAGGCCATTTCACTTGCCTCCCGAAGTCTGTAATGTCATTCTGGTAGCCAGGCGTCCCTCCACAAAGTCTGTATACGCCTGCAGGTGGAACAGATTTGTGGCATGGTGCACAGCAAAGGCTGTGGATCCACTCTCTGCACCCCTTTCTGAGGTTCTTCTCTTCCTTTCTCTTGCCCAGCAGGGCTCTGCTCTGGGCACTATCAAGGGCTACCTTTCTGCCCTTTCCGCCTTCTTAAGGCTCCCTGATCAGCCTTCCTTGTTCAAGTCCCCGATTGTAAATAGGTTTTTGAAGGGCATCACACACACATGTTCCCTCCTGTTCCTTTAGTGATGCCCTAGTGGGACTTGAATCTTGTACTTACCTATCTAATGTGTGCTCCCTTTGAGCCGCTCCATAACTGTCCTCTCCGTCTTCTTACCTTGAAGACTGCTTTCCTGGTTGCCATTACCTCTGCCAGGAGAGTGAGTGAGCTCCAGGCTCTTTCTTCTACACCTCCTTTCCTCTCTGTTCATCCGGACAAGGTTGTGTTGCGGACAAGACCTTCGTTCCTGCCCAAGGTTGTCACGGCTTTCCACATTGGGCAGTCCATTACCTTGCCCACCTTCTTTCCGCCTCTGCATCCCTCGAAAGAGGAAGAGAGGCTCCACCGTCTGGACCCAAAATGTGCGCTCTCTTACTATCTGGATTGCACACGCCAGTTCCGGGTGGATGATCAACTCTTTGTTGGTTACGTGGGCGCTAAGAAGGGAAAGGCGGTGCACAAGCGGACCATCTCGCTGTGGATCATCTTGTGTATCCAGGCGCGTTACTCCTTGGCAAAGAAGGAACCCCCCTGTGGGACTACGGGCTCATTCTACCCGGGCCACGGCGACTACCACTGCCCTGGGCCGAGGAGTGCCCTTACTGGATATTTGCCAGGCAGCTACGTGGGCCTCTCTGCACATGTTTGCAAGACATTATTGCCTGGACAGCCAAGTCCGGAGGGATGGCTTCTTTGGCCGTTCTGTCCTCCAGGACTTTCTGGTGTGATTATTGGTTCGCAGACCCACCACCGGGGTTGGTATTGCTGGGGTATCTATTCTAAGGTAAGGAATCTATCACTAACGTGTCTCTTTCAGATGCACAAGTTACTACTTGTGTAACAATATATCTGTAAGAGACATTAGTTAGTGATAGATTCCTTACCGACCCACCCATCCTCCCCGTTCTGCGAACCGATATCTAGGGATAAGGTCATCCCCTTTCAGGGCCTTGTTTCATGGCACCAGTGTTGGCTCTGCGTATCTGGCGCGGAAAAGCTGTGTATCAAAACTGCCGTCAGCGCGCATGGGCGGCGTTTAAGTACTCCAATGTCATTCCAGCGCTAACGACTCGCGGACGACGCCTGCCGGCGCGCAGGGGTATTGCTACGCTATATTTTCCGGATCCAGTCTGACCCCTGGAGATATTCTAAGGTAAGGAATCTATCACTAACTAATGTCTCTTACAGATATATCGTTACACAAGTAGTAACTCGTGCATAAGGCTTATCTTGCCCGTACCCATGTAGAGGGGGATAAATCGGGAACACTATTGGCCTGGTTAGCTAGCCCGTCCCGAAGAGGGACGCCAATTTTGGAGATTAGGGATGATCGGGGAAGCCTTTTTAACTCGAGGGCATTAATGGGTTGTTCTATGAGTTTTACAAGGAGCTCTATAGGAGCAAGACTCCCACTACAGGAGATAATTTGGTTGAGTTTACGCGCAGGCTTCAGTTCCTGTGATTAGACGCCAAGCAAGCAGAGGCATTGGGGGGAGATATTGAATTGGGAGAGGAGCGGGCAGCGATTAAACACATGGCACGGAATAAGATGACTGGTTCGGGTGGCCTCCCGATTGAATTTTATTTAGCCTCCTCTGCGCCGGCTCCGTGTAGGAACATCGAGGCCACACCAAACTCTGAACGAGTCACCTGCACAGGCAGGGGGGCACCGGGCTGGAACAGATACCTACACAGTTAATGGGGGTATTATTCCACCATCGGGCAGAGCTCTAGTCCCTCATGGCCATCTTAGGTGTTGCTGGCCACGCCCCCCATGTACAGCTGATCACTTATGACAGTGGTTCCCAAACTATTTTAACCCACGGCTTCTTTGACACATTGCCCATTACCCGCAGGTCCCTGTTATGTTAATATTTTTAGGGCAGGTTGAGGGATGTAAGGCCGGCCTCTGGAGTACTTCTATTTTTCTCCCTGAAAATAATTGGGATGAAGTCAATGAAGGTATTAAAATCATAGATGTAATAAAAATATAACCATTGTTTAATATAAAAAACAAATTACTTAAGTCAGAAACCATACAAAGGAAACTCTTCAGCACTGGCGTCTGCATATGGAATCATAGGTGTAGAAAATACTAAACAGTACTACAGGAATCAAAATTGGCACTGTTTTACAATTGGGTACAAAACCCGGAAATCCAGGAGTCAAAAACTCTAACAAAATGCGAGTCATCTTCGAAAAGAGGCACTAAGCCTATGAACAAGGAATGCATAAAGTTTGTTCAAAATTGAAGGAAACACTGATATTCGAGGTATATCGCTAAAAATATTCGCAAAGAGGTACTGAACTTGTGCATAATATATAGGCGTATACAAACAAAGAGCTACAGCTTGAGAATAAAAACACCACTTAGGATACAATCACGCGAACCATTCTCGAACTCTGGTACTAAACCTACAATTAAACAGACCTATAAATATAATCTGTTAAATAAGACTCACATAACACCATATAAACGAACTCCAATAGTGCCATTATACAAAGACATGTATATAATGTGTAATCATTAAATGTGACTCGTTTGGCAATACAAAGACCAGAATGCAGGGTTGGACTTGCCACGCTGAAGCTGGAATGGGATACGGGAGGTAGGGAAGTACCTAACTTCAAACTCAATCAATCAATCAATCAGTGACACTTATAAAGCGCGCTACATACCCGTAGGGTCTCAAGGCGCTGGGGGAGGGGGGGGGGGGGGGGAGGGGGGGGGGGGGGAGGTGCCGCTACTGCTCGAACAGCCAGGTCTTCAGCTTCTTCCTGAAGGAGAGGTGGTCTTGGGTCAGGTGCAGGTCGGTCGGGAGGGAGTTCCAGGTCTTGGCGGCCAGGTAGGAGAAGGACCTTCCTCCTGTAGTCGCTCTTCGGATGCGGGGGACGGTGGCGAGGGCGTGGTTGGCTGATCGGAGGTGGCGTTTGGGAGCGTAGAAGTTGATCCGGCTGTTGAGGTAGCTCGGGCCTTGGTCGTGTAGGGCTTTGTGTGCGTGGGTGAGGAGGCGGAAGGTGATTCTTTTGTTGACGGGGAGCCAGTGAAGGTCTCTCAGATGTCCGGAGATGTGGCTGGTTCGTGGGATGTCGAGGATGAGTCTGGCTGAGGCGTTCTGGATCCGCTGGAGTCTCTTCTGGAGCTTGGCGGTGGTACCGGCGTAGAGGGCGTTGCCGTAGTCCAGTCGGCTGGTGACGAGGGCCTGGGTGACGGTCTTCCTGGTCTCGGTGGGGATCCACCAGAAGATCTTCCGTAGCATGCGTAGGATGTTGAAGCACGCCGAGGAGACGTTGTTGACTTGCCTGGTCATGGAGAGGGAGGAGTCCAGGATGAAGCCCAGGTTGCGTGCATGGTCTGTCGGTTTGGGTGCGGTGCCCAGGGCGGGAGGCCACCAGGAGTCGTCCCAGGCGGAGGGTGAGGGGCCCAGGATGAGGACCTCCGTCTTGTCCGAGTTCAGTTTCAGGCGGCTGGTCGTCATCCACTCGGCTACCTCTTTCATCCCTTCGTGCAGGTTGGCTCTGGCGGCGGCGGGGTCGTTGGTCAGGGAGAGGATCAGCTGGGTGTCGTCGGCGTAGGAGGTTATGCTGAGGTTGTGTTTGCGTACGATGGCCGCGAGGGGGCTCATGTAGACGTTGAAGAGGGTGGGGCTCAGAGATGATCCTTGAGGGACGCCGCAGATGACTTCGGAGGCCTCTGACTTGAACGGTGGTAGGCGGACTCTCTGTGTTCTTCCGTTGAGGAAGGAGATGATCCATTCCAGCGCCTTGTCCTGGATTCCGATGTTGCTGAGGCGCCGTACTAGGGTGCGGTGGCAGACCGTGTCGAATGCCGCGGAGAGGTCTAGGAGGATGAGGTGCATTATCTTGCACTGCACTTACAACATGCTGTACACTGGTTCGATAATGAACCTAATTGGGATAAATCCCTATTGACCAGTACACTAGGGGAGACACCTAGCATCCCTAAGGCCTAAGAACACCTGGGACAATGCCACACATACTGCGACTGGTGTGCAGGCTCTGGGAATGGGTAGTGCTCTGCATGGCGCCTTATGCGCTGGAACTGGAGGTGTAGAAAATCTGACCCTTTGCACAAATAGCTTGGACCATGCCCATAACCTGCTGGCGGAGAGATTTGTCACCTTAGATGATTTATATCTATCTGGCCGGTTTATCATCCTACAGGTAGCAACAGAGACATTTAGTTTGGGTATTGGTCAGTTTTCCCACGATCAAATAACAAATTGGAGAGATGGAGAAGGAAGCACTGGTGCTTGTTCGTCTCCCCTAGTCATAGATCTATATAAACAAAGAACGAGCTTAGAGCTGAGCTCTAGGTAACTCAATCATCAGGGTTATTGAGAATAAGCCTCCTTGGCTGGGAAACCAGTAGGTTTTTTAGAGGAGGTGCCTACCAACGCACAGTTTACACTCGCTCATAGTACACAATACATACCTTTCACCCAAGTATCTGCATGATATACCTCTATAGGGACGCAAGCTGTACTTGCTGTAGACAAACACCGGTGGACTGCTTTCATGTTCTTGGGAGCCTTTCGCAGATTGTAAGTTATTGT
Organism: Lissotriton vulgaris; assembly: GCF_964263255.1. NCBI lineage: Eukaryota > Metazoa > Chordata > Amphibia > Caudata > Salamandridae > Lissotriton > Lissotriton vulgaris. The sequence goes on from NC_141691.1 coordinate 1,853,170,025, forward strand.
GATTGTGTCCTGGGGCACTTCCATAACACTACTGGATGGGCAATACCTTGACCTGAAATAATGCCTACTGGGGTTGATACCTGCTAAATCAAAAAAGCAAAAAATCCCAGGAGGAAATGTTCACTTCTTGGATTGACTGGCCAAATTACATTTAGTCATTAGATGGGCAAACCTTACCGCTGCTGAATGGCTCCCGGATATGAAGGAATGGGCTGGGGCAGAGGAGGCACACATGAAAGAAAGTGTGGCGCAATGATAGACTGGTGGATGACCTGTTATGGGGAGCCATGGTACAGGACCTTACTGGTGTGGCCGCTGCTGCCTTTACAGCTGTGGTGAGCGGCAGTGACGAGTGATACTCAGACGTTGTGCTCCCAGACTATATAGCTCAACAGAGAGGTTTAGCTTTGTCCAAACATAAGGGAGCACCCAGTATAAGTCAAAACAATACCCTTTCAGGCATAGAGTGCCGTATAAATTATGCAAAACAGAAGCAAAGAACTCTGGGTAGTTCCTAAGTTTAGGTGGTGAGTAGCTCCTGTAGAGATCATCCTACAACACCAATGACACTTTAAGTTAGCTCAACTCAAATGTCTGCTTTTCAATCCAAGTTTGTAAGCATAGGAATAGCACGGTGCCAACCACGGTGAGATAGAAAGGGGCAAAGTCTTTAGCCTCTCTGAAGAGCTATAATGATGGCAAAACACATGTCAGTGGTTGCTTTTATTCATTCCAGGTGGGCTTACAAGGTATTTTACCAATCCAAAGCTGTAATACTGTGCCTAGAGTGGTAAAAGGCTTTTGTCATTGTACAGCTCTGCGTGGATGGCACTGTGCTAATCCTATGCTGAAAGACATGCTGTAGAAATGGCAAAAGATTTTGTCCCTTTCTATCTCGACCTATGTCATTGGTGATGTAATATGTGAGGTCATAAGCAGTGTATTGGGGGGTGTAAGATATAGTTAGCTCATGTAACTCTAGCTGCTGAATTTGTATGGTTTTATACAAATAAAATCTGAGCTTAACTATAACATCTCTGGAATAATTTTTTTTTTTCAGTAAATTTCTACGGTGTTATTTTAATTCTGTTTCGGAATTATAACATCACCTTTGTTTTTTTAAGTGAAAATTTATATATTTCCCTGCTTTTCACCAAGAATCCTGGATTATTTATTCTCCTTGCACAGTAAATGTCTGTGCTACATTTTAAACGTAATTTTCTCTCTGCATGCTCGACCTGATAACTCGACAAGCAGAGAAAAGTTACTGGCGCGTATCTCTAAACTACTTATAGATATTTTTGTTGTAAGGTCCTGTACGTTATGGTGACTTATGATGTAAATGTGGGAAAACTTACCTACAGGCTTATAAATTGCCCTGTAATACCTACATGGTAATGACTCTCATAGTAATGGGGCTGCTTATATATAAATACAATACTGTTATCTTCCTATACTTGCATGTCTTCCATGTTCTTTCTAGCTATATGCATTCTTGTTCTGAATATAACTGCTTTCTTCACCTTTTTTCAGCGAAAATGCGTTCCTGCTGACCCCGGAACTTACTCCAAGGAAAGTGAAGCAGTTATCGTTTGAAAAGGCGGCCGGGAGCTATTATCATGGGCTTGAGTAGGTTTTGCTCCAGTTTGCTTTGATATGAAGGATCATACATGCTGATTCTGCTCCAGACCTGCTACAATGATTCACAGCTCTCAAGTTTCTGAAAGAGGAGTAGCTCATTCAGACCAAATTTCTAGGTGTGGCTTAGGGGCAGCTCCAGCAATCCAAATTAGGTTTGCCTCCTTTCAACTGTCATTTTTACTGATCCGATTTTAAGATTTTGATTTCCGTTGCATGTATTGGCAAAAGAAAATGAAATGAATGAAAAAAATTATGGTGCGCTTTCAAGGAACTAGACCTTCTGGCTTTGCCAGTGCTTGTTTTTTGTGTGCTGACACTTGTAGAACTAGTACCAAAATGAATTAAATAACCCCGGATTAGATGAGCTTCCCAAGCATGAACCTAGGAAACATGAAAACTCTGGTAACGCTGGGTACTCATACAAAGCAGTAACTTTTCTGTAGTGACTCTGACTCTTGATACCTTTATGTACAGTCAGTGACATTCCTTTAACACTTTGATTTTCAAAAGATTCCTGAATTTTTTTTTAAACAATTTTTATTGTCATAAAAAGTTAACAATGGGCATTTTCTAGGTTTACATTGTACATAGCAATAGCACACAATTAGTAAGGCAAAACATAGTGGACACAGCATATTATTTCAGGGAGACGACAGTAATGCAATCATGACATCAATTCAATATAGACACCCCGTTCCTCGTTTATCTCGTCCCCTCTCTTTGTCATTCCGAATCAGTATCACTATCCGTCTGGGGTGGTGCACAAATGTTCCCTCTATATTCATTCCAAGCTCCTCAAATTTTGGCCCACTTTGGCGGGCACTTCCGATTCAAATACACCGCCTTTTCGGCAACCATCGCTGAGTCTAGTTCTGTACTCCAGGCACTAAGCGCCAGTAACACGGGAGACCCCCGGCCCTAGCCACATTTCGTTTAGCGTACATAATACCAAGCGTGGCCCAATCTTGTAGGGGGTTACTAAGTTCATTAGGCTCCCAAATGTTCAACAAACAGCGGCGTGGTTCAGGGAGTAGCATAATGCGAACCACTTGTGATCTAGTTCACATCACCTTAGACCAGAAACAAACAATCAATGGGCAATCCCAGATAGTGTGGTAGAATGTCCCCACCTCCCCGCAGCCTCTCAAACAGTACTGATGTGTGATGGCACAGAAAAATTATTTTTTAATTTGGATGGATGGAAATCCACCTCAATAATGTCGCTACCTTGCCAAGTGCGGTCAAAGCTTTTATTAATGTAAACCCGAGTTCAACCTCTGGTTACAATGGCACACAGCAGACCAGCCTAATTCAACGAAAATGTGTAAATCTTTTAGACGTTTACCAAAATAGTTAAAAAGTCAGATGCAACAAAGTCAAAATCCTGTTCAAATTTATAAAATACAAAATAGTGGAGAAAAAGTAATAGGCAAACCCACCCAAAATGACAAAAATACAATAGGAAGAATTGGAGATATGATCTTTGAAGGATTTTAGTGGAAAATGTGCAGAGAAAAATAAAGCTGATTGGACACTGCTGAACGAGACCAAAGTCCAATTTCAGGCCAACCTTGATGGAGCCTGGATTGGATACAACAAATGGATTGGTTTCTGTGAATTGTCGAAGTCCAAATGTTGAAAAGTAGGTCCCATTTTAGAAAGTCACTGTTTGAGAAGAAAAATCCTCTCTGCGTCAGCTGCTGCTGAATTTGTGGCCACCACTGTGGATCTAGTCTCGGTTGGTCTCTACAAAGCTCTAGAGGTTTGGCGATTTCTCACTGAATACTTTTCAAGTCCCAATGCAGATTGAGAGGTGAAAACAACAAGGACCCCCTGGGTAGTATATAGACTCCTAGGGCAGGGTAGCAACTGGTGTGAAAAAATTCCTAGGACGTCTAAGTGGACAGTGTGAACAATCAGGTAAGGTCAGACCTCTGACCTTACCTGATTGTTCACACTGTCCACTTAGACGTCCTAGGAACTTTTTCACACCAATGCAGATTGAGACCTGGTCATTTTTTCGAGTATTCAGTGATCTCTGAGCAGAATGAAGCTGAACTCCAGTCCGATGTTGTGGAACTGCCAGTCCGATACTTTTTACAGCACGTCCCGCAAATGTTTTGGAGGTCTGCAGGAAAGTTTTCTAAAGTTTTTTAACTTCTGTTGACAAAACAACCACAGGAGTACACTTCTAAGGCCCCCAAAACATTAGGGGAGGTACTTAAGAACTTTCAGGGTCAAGCAGGATGCAGTCCAGGGCCAGTTGCTACTGGTCAGTTGAGCACTTTAGTAAAAAGACCTCTTGAACTTTGTCCCTCTAGCCACACAGGAGGTAAGCAAACTGACCCTTGGGATCACTTCTTTTGTCCTGGGAACAAGCAGGAGCAGGTCCAGCTCTTCAGGTCTCCACACAGGTCTGCAACAAGGGGTGCAATACTTTTCTGTTCTTCCATAGGTCCAGAGAATGTTCAGCGGATGGTGCCTGGGGTGCCATATTTATATTTGGCACCAACTAGTGGCTTGCGACTCTGGGTTCTTCCATAACCCATAAGGGGTAACCGAGTGATAACCAAACCCATTTGTGCAGCAGTTCCTGTTTGCCTTACTACAAACAATCCCACGATGTGTCCTGCCACTCTTCTCCCCCTGTTCAGAGCCTGGGTGTAAATTCGGAGGTCAATCAAAACCAGTACTGGGGTTGTTAGCTTTCCTCCCACTGGGTTTTGTGCCAGCCTGACTTTGTGACACATAGGCTGTGCCTTTCCAGGTATCACCTGTTAATTACGTTCCTGGGCCCACCCCAATTGGTCTTCCTGCCAGGAAAAGATAGCACCTCACTATTTCCAAGCAATTGTCTCTGCTCTGGACCCAATGTTTAGGCCTCATTAAGGTGAAATACTTAATTGATAGCTTCTGCGGAGCTACTGTAAATTACCCTCTAAGAGATTCAGGTAGGGCAAAGGTAGGTTTCTAAAAGTTACTTTTCTTTCGAAAAGTTCCTTTTTCTAAATAGTTAATAAAACTCCAATTTCTCAGTTAGATGGGGGCGTTTAATGAATTCTAAAGAGCGATTGAGATACAGCACTTTAGGACAGCCAGAGCCTTCTACAGTGAAAATAGCTTTTGGGGCTTGTCACTGCAGTACTTGTTAACTTCACATTTCTGCATGTCTCATTTTTAAATGCTATGCAGCCTACCTCATGGGTGATTTATTAGCATGTAAAAGGAAGGTCCCCTGTCAAAAGGGTTATTTTGTGGGGCTGCTGGTGGAAACTGCAACAATTAGGCTACAATAGTAGGCCTGATGCACTAGGTTTATTTTCTGCACCACATACAATGGCCTTATAAGAAAGTGTAATAAGCCAATATGGAATTATCCAATTTGTACATGTTTTATGGGGCACAACACGTACACCTGGCACTGGACAGCAATGACCCAGTGTGCAGAGTTTGGCAAAAAGGGGCATTTTCTTGCAACTCTTGTTACCTAATCAGTGTAGTTATGAGGTTCATAATTTAGCTTACTGTCTTAATCACCAAACCAACTTAGAAAAGATGCGCAGAAATATAGGTAGGGAAGAGAGCACATTTATAGAGCGACACAGTCAAGTTGACTGACTGGTTTTGTTCAAAGAACCGTTCTACAAGCACAGCACTTAGAAGCATTAGCATGTAAATATTTTAAATCTATTTCTTTAACAGTTGCAACAGTTTTAATTTAGTACATTAAAATGTTTTTGCCTGGAATAACCTTATTAAACTTCTCAGTCGTTGAAGGAACATGGTTCGGTCTCCATGTGAATTCCTGCTCAACTGGTATATTTTTCTTTGCAGGAGATTTGCAGCCGGTATGCCTCCTGTTTATAGATGTTCCTCTCCAACAGGGTTTTAGACTCTATAAGGTAACCATGAGTACACTCTAAGTGGTACTATTTTAAAATTTCTAGAGCGCGCAAATACCTTCCGGTGTCTCAGCGCTTTTATGTGACAGAACCATGGCAAGACTAATAAGTGGTGTCAGCTGATCTGTAAATGTACAGGCCTTTTTACTTGCACCCCGTGGGAGATGGCCTACTGGCACTCCCTGTGTTAATCTTATCCATGTCCTTATTTCGTCCTGTGTTTATTAGGTGCGCTTGTTGTAGCGCTTGCACACATGAAGGGTTGTTGTGTCTCTTGTCCTGTAACCCTGAAAGTTGCAAGATGGTTTAGCTGCAAACAGACGTTTGCAACATCCTCTTCCCTGCATGCCCCTTGTGCTACTCCTCCACTGGCCTCTCTGCTGCAGCTTTTGTGAAGCCAAAAAGGAGTCTAATTTGAATTCCCATAACTCTCAATAGGACAAACAAAGCTCTTAGTATCCAACTTTGAAAGAAGGTATGGTTGCTGCTGCACACATGAGCAAAGATGGATCCTCCTATCTTGTACCAAAAGCCAAAGCAGCAAGAACCCAGAAACAAATGCCAATTGGCTAGCATGTTGCCTGATTCGAATAAACACAAACGTTATTGCCCTAGGTCATTCGGGTTCTCCCCAAAGATACCACAGTGATGGTGCTTCATTGGCTGTTAATTGACTCTTAACTTCAAGAAAAGCGTTGCCTTTCGAATGATTAGTTCCTTCCAGGTATTAGATATTTCTGAAGCGGAGTGTCCATTGGGCTTGGACACAACTCTTGCTGTACCCAGATATAAACTGGAACTGTGGATCACCTGAGAGTAAACCATTTGACTTGAGACACTGAACACCTGTTCAAAGAAAATGCCTGCATCAGAGGCAGTAAAACGTGGTTGTGCCCCATAAAGGAGTAGGGCATATCCTCCTCCAAGGCTGAACCCTGAAAGGAGAATGCGTAGATTGCCTGGCATATAGGCTTTCAGCAGATTCCTGACTGGGCATGACCGCAGGTCAGCCAGGAGGGATTAACAAATGCGACAGGGGAGACTGTCATTTGAAGACAGCGCCAGATTTGCTGACAGAGGCCTTGGTCCCGGCCTGATCACTCGCCAGCCACATGTGCTCCAGTTGATTGGCCTCCACCTCTTGCCATCCCCTCATTGAATCCATCTGGCTGTATCTCACGAGCGGGAACAAAAAGGGAGAGACTGGGGCTTGAGACTGGTCCAGCATGCGTGCCCCTAGGTAAGAATCGAAAAAACAAGGGTATGCAGTTCCTAATGGGAAGGAGGAGGGTCCAGGTGTGAAGAATAGATGGGGAAAGGGGGGATTGCTCCTTTAGGAGCAAAGACCCTCACACACCCTAAGGGGTGTCATGCTTCTTTATCGGGCAGCTCCTAGTTGGGCCGGAGCTGTAATGCCCAGTGGGCCCGCAGTGGGGCTCTTTGCTGTTGGTCTTTTCTTTTTGCCGATGTTAGATGGATGGGGTGGAGGGGAGTCTGCTTAGAAGAGGTATGAGTAGATGAGGAGGAAAAGTGTGTGCAGGATTAAGAGAACTACAGGAATCCCAAAAGAGTCTTTATTAGCCGGGTTTCCATGCTATGGTTAAAAAAAGGAGACTAAAGAGTCAAAGCAAGAGCAGGTTATTCTGAACCTCTCAAGCTCAAGATAGTGTATGTGAAGTGAGAGGTGTCATCATTTTTCATGCCTTTCCTAGTCCAAAGGATGGTGGCATTTTATCAGGACTTGGAGATTCTCGTCTACTCGCGTAGGGATGGTGAAAGTGTGTGTCTGTGATATCATACCCTAAGATACTATATTTGTAGTGCCGTATAACTTGTACTGACCTACTTTGTACCTTCTGGATGATCCTAATGGGGTGGATTAATCGCCTCTCTCGTTATGGTCAGGCCAGTTGCACACTGGCATACCCAGGAGCAGTAGGTGAGACTCCGTTTGCTGGCTGACCTATCCCACGTCCTGCCCTCACGGGGTATCACCCGAGCACATGCCTCTCCAAGCTGTACATGCTCTGCTGGTACCCTACTGAAAACATCAAGAGTGCCTTGATTCCCCTTTGCTTCATGCCCTCTGCTGCTGTAACCCTACTGGACTGTTCCCACTAAAGCCACAGGCGTCCTCAGTGCTGTGCAACATGGTTACCCTGGCAGACATCACTATTGACTGTGCCGAAAAGAGCTTAGAATCAGACTCTCCAGACACATCTTTATTATTGCCAGGTTAAATTGCTATTCCTATGCTGGTTTGCCTGATGATGTAACACATCTTCCTGGCAAAGCTGCCCTAGATCCCTCTTTCTCAAGCTTCTAACTTGACAATATATGGTTGGGCGATCCACAGTCTAAGCACTGAAAGATAAACTAGCCGTAAGATTGGTTGGTACATTGTAAGTATGTTTAGAGACTGATTCTTAACCACAATATCTATGTAACAATGCCTGTAAATTTAAATTATTGTGTGAAAAACATGTGCTATTTGAGCAATGTGTAACCCTGCAGCCGAAAAAGAAGGCAATTGGTATTTCAGGAAGTTCTCAGAAGTGTCTGACTCTGATTCCATTGAATAACATAAACCCCAAGAACTAGCCTGGCATTTCTAAACATACTCTTGGAAAGATTCAAGAAAAAAATCCCACTCTCTCCTAAAAAAGAGACTGTTTTTGGTGAGCTAAAACGCAATTTGGTTTGTGATGTGCAGATACAAATTGGCCATTTTTGTATAATTCATGGAGCAGCATTTTGTTCTTTCAAACCATACCGCTTTTAATATTTTGTTTTTGCTTAATTGACACCCTAAAATGTATTTTGTTCTTGTCATACAGTGAAGCATGGTGATCTGTCTATGCGTACTTAGCATGGTCAAGTGAGGACGACCGGATATGGCCACTGGTTTGACCAGTTACACAGTCTGCATTTCAGTCGCTGGAAAACGGCCATCTCACTCCAGCTTTACTCAAAAGAATGTATTGCGCTCTCTTTCAGGTTCTAATTTAGTACAATGTGTTCAATAAAACAGACTTAGCAATTTCCTTTTGTTACATGCTGAATCCATCTCACTCTATAAGAAATATGTTAGTGAAACGGACTATTATTCAGTTTTAAAAAATGGCGAAGAGAATGGTGAATGGAACATATGAAGCAACACAACAAAATGCACATATTAAAATGCATATGTGTTATTTTCACAAAAAATGTCCAGTTTAAAGCAGAGCACTCTATCTGTTAAGGTACCAGTGGCCTCTCTTGACCTATCAAACCGAAGTACTCCAGGAGAAGCCAAGAGGTTAATGGATGCTTCCCAGGATGGCTGACTGCATCAAAGTGTTTGAGCCGTCCCATGAAAGAAGGGTTGAGTCAAACCAGATATTTGACTCGTGCCAGGCTCAAGCATTCGTTGGCCCAACCAGATATATTAAGAAGCACATAATATGCACATCCCTCTGCCAGACATTTAGATTACCCTCTTCAGCCAAAAGATAATGCTTCAGGATATACCAACAAGATTGAACTCAAAGAAGCAGAAACCTCCCTATGGTTTGGTTTTTGAGTCTTAGTACTAAATTAAAATGCTTCTTCATAATCCTCATAGTAAAGTGCATATATTGTCTGATATTTTGGCGTGTCAGGTGTATAGAACATAATTCATATTGTATTTGTATCCATATGTGATTGCAAGATCTGCAAAATGATTTAATTGCTAATTGTTGGGGTGTTACATTATTTTACCTCAAAGAAATTCAACTTGCATTGAAGCTAATATTAAAGCAGGTGAAAGACAGTATGATAAATGAGAAACCTGACACACTCAAACCGGCTTTGATTCCTATCTTTGCTTGTTCTAGATACTGCCTGGATAACCGAAGAGCTCTAGAAAGGGACTCCGGATTTGTTGAGCTTCAATCTCGACTTATCCGCTATGAAACCCAGACAACCTGCACAAGGGAAGGCTGCCCCATTCCGTTTGTTCTAAGCCCTCTGCCCTCTCCTGCTGTATTATCAGAACCTGGAAGTGTGCCTGATGGGGAATCCGTACAGAGTGATGTCAGATCAGAAAGCCTAAGACTGAAGCGTAGATCCAAGGATATGGATGGACCTTTACCAAGCAAAAGGTAACAAGGCAAACAGTGGAAACCTCGATTGTTAAACACGTCTGCTTTATACATTAGTTTTTGCGTATTCCCACAATGGTGAAGCAGTTAATTAAACCTTGTTGGAAGTACATTTTTCATACACATCTACTGTGCGAATGGTCCTTCAAATTGCTTGCAGGTACTTTACATCATCTTTACCCTGGACACTCCCAATTCTCTGCTACACTCCTAAAGCTACGATGGCACAAACTGCCAAATTGTTGCTTTTTTTACCACAATGACTGACATTTACAATTGCAGAATTTCTCTTATCCTTACAAATTCTTTATTTTTATACACCTAAACCTCTGCCTAGCTAAGCAAAATAGGATGTGAATCTCACCCAATGTGATCTGTTTGTTATTACTTCACTGTTAGGGACCCTTACAATCTGATTACTCAGCATAGTTTTTTGATGCTAGTCGACTTTTTCTCTAGAGTCTGTTACTGTAGAACCTGCTTCTCTATTCCAGTTCTTAAGGTTAGGATTTTTTATTACACAATTGATGAATGATCTTCTTAAATTTGTTAAGAAATTGCCTCTTTTCCCAGTAGTGCAAACAGTTGCAGTTTATTTATTTATTTATTTATTTATTTTGAAAGTTTTATATAGCGCGAACAAGATCTATGCAGATATCAGAGCGCTTTACAAAGCAGGGGATACAAACAGGAGAGTGAATAACAGGCCATTCGGTATAGCGTAGTTGTAGGTAATAAGTGGGGTGGGGAAGGTACATGAGGGAGCATAGTAAAACAGGCACATCAATGATGCAAATACAGTAAGTGTGAGCATAGACAGTCAAGTAGGTCAATAATACAAGTAGTACAAATAATCGAAGGGATCGAACAGAAAATACAGATCGGTGCAGAGTCTTTAAAAATCCACGTTAATATTTCAAGTGTATTTAGCCATGAGGATAGCTTATACTTCTTTCTTAAAAAGTGTGATGGAGGAGATGAGCCTGGTTTCAGGAGGGAGTGAGTTCCAGATCCTGGGTGCCATTCCTGAGAAGGAGCGTTTATAAGTTTTTTCCTTCCGGAATCTTTGAGGTTTTAGCAGAAGATTGTTTGTGCCTCTAGTGTTTCTAGAGCCGCCAGAGATTGTCAGCTTCTGGGTGAGGTATCCGGGTGAGCTCAGGTGTACAGCCTTGTGTGTCATGCAGGCGATTTTCAGATGTATTCTGGCTTCTAAAGGCAGCCAGTTCAGGGATTTCAAGTCAGGGGAGATATGGGAGTGTTTTTTTGACCCAGTGATGAGTCTCGCTGCAGCGTTTAGAGAAGCTCTTAGGGGTGCAGTAGTAGTTAGAGGGAGACCGCAGAGGGCGATGCTGCCGTATTCTATTCGAGGGATGACTAGTGCTTGTACTGCAGTTTGGAAGTCTTTGGCTGGGAGGAAGGGTTTAAGTTTCCTCAGGGTGTTGATTTGGTAGTTCGCTCCCTTAGTTGCCTTGCTGATATGTTGCTGCATGTTGAGATTGGTGTCGAGTGTTATGCCTAAAAATTTTGCTGAGTCCATGATGGTGGGTTTGACTTTGAGTGCAGTTAGGTGTTTAAGCCAAATTTGAGTAGTAGAGATCTTCGCGGGAGGTGAGATCAGAAGGAACTCTGTTTTCAGAGCATTGAGTTTGAGATGATTATCGGCAAGCCAGGATTGGGTGCTTCTGATCGTTGAGTTCAGGAGTAGAATGTCTTTGGGGGATTGTAATTTGAGATATAGTTGGGTGTCATCGGCGTACATGTGAAAGAGTACATTGGATGCTTGTAGCAAGGTGGTGAGAGGTTCCATAACTAGGTTGAACAAGGTTGGGGATAGGGAAGATCCTTGGGGGACGCCTAACGATACAAGTATTGGCGAGGACATCAGGTTGTTGCTCTTGAATTTCTGCGACCTGTTGTGCAGAAAGGAAGTGAACCACTTGAGAACAGTCCCAGATAGACCCATTCTTGTGTTTAAAAGTTCGAGTAAATTCTCATGTTTAACGGTGTTGAATGCTTAAGAGAGATCAAGAAGGATGAGGAGGCAGGTATCATTTTGATCTAAGATCTGAAGGGCGTCGTCAATTATGTGAGTCATAGCAGTTTTTGTAATGTGTCCTGCTCGGAAGCCTGATTGATGAGGGTTGAGGAGATCAAACTGATCAATGTGTTTAGTCAATTGTAGTTGTGCGCATTTTTCCAAGAGTTTGGCGAGGGTGGGAATATTGGTAATGGGACGGTAATTGTTTAGATCAGATGGGTCGTCTGTAGGTTTCTTTTAGTAGAGGTGTGACTTGTCCCACTTTGAGGGAGTCAGGGATGGTTCCTTGTTGAAGTGAGCTGTTGATAATTTTAGTCCAGAGTGGAAGGAGCAACGGGGTGAAGTCTTTGACAGCGTTAGCAGGGAGGGGGTCCGTGAGGTGATTGGATGGTTTCAAGGTGCTGAGCAGTTTGCCAATTTCTTCTTCAGAGTAGGTGTCGAAGGATGACCATGTAGCATTGTTTTTTGGTTCAGTGGGTGCTATGCAGTGGGGTTTGGAGTAAAAGCTTGCGTCAATGAGGAGATCACTCCTTATGTTGTCAGTTATTTGGATAAAGAAAGCAGCGAAGTCTTCACAGGAGGGTGCTTCGCACATTTTGCTGAGTGGTTGGGGTTGTTCCTTGGATTGTGTTCTGATTAGCTCAAACAGTTTTCTCGGACGGTTTTTTGCTTGGTTGAGCTGGAGGCTGAAGAAGTCTGATTTGTGCGCTTTATTTTCCTGAAGTAGGCGTTTCTCTTTTTCTTCAGTGTTATTAGGTGCAGTGCAGAGGGAGCTGATCTCCAGGTGCGCTCTGCCATTCGCATGGCTCGTCTATCCTCATTGAGACTCCCGTCGTACCATGGATTGGAGATTTTAGCGGAGACTCTTTTCAGCTGCATGGGTGCAGCCTCATTAATTATTTAGGTCATGGCGTTGAGATAGTGGTCAGTCAAGGATTGGACGTCCGTATCGCCGGTAGGAGGGAGTAGGAGGTCGCAGCTGTTCGAGGGTAGGGAGTTTGGGTTGAGTTTTTTTAGATCTCTTTTCCAGACTTTAGGCTTGGAGGATTGAACCGTGTTGAGTTTGACTTTTTCATTGATGAAGAATGTGACGATATGATGATCTGACCAGTCACAGGGTTGGATAGACTCAAGTTGGATAGCGTCCTCTTTGGAGATGATAAGGTCGAGGATAGAGCCTTTCTCGTGGGTCGGGCTGTTGCATAATTGTGTGAGGTCAAGGGCGTTGGGGAAATTTTTAAGACTATTTACCACCGCATCATTGTGATCGTTCCAGTGGAGGTTGAAGTCACCAAGGTATATTTGGGTGAGCTGTCGTCCGGAATTGGTTGAGATCATATCCATGATTTGTTGGGCGAAGGTGAGGTTGTCCCTGGGTGGGTGGTAAATGCTGTGAAGAGAGCATATCGGTTTGCCCTCACTGATAATATCGAGGCAGATGTATTCACAGGAAGTTGGGGAGGGTAGGGAAGGTGCGGTGACTTTCAGAACAGAAAGGTTGTTCCTGTATATGCATGCAATTTCACCACCTATCTTGCCAGACCTGTCAAGTCTAGTGATGTGGTAGTTGGGGGGAACCAGAATGTCCATTATAGGTGTAGAAGATTCGGTTAGCCAGGTTTCAGTCATGATGATTAGGTCAAGGTCCAATGATAAGATGAGATCAGCGATGGCGGAGGAGTGTTTAGAGGCCGATCTGCAGTTGAGGAGAGTGCATTTGAGACGGGGTGTGTCTGGGGAGGTAGAGGGTTCTAAAGAGAGGGGGACTTTTCTAAGGTTATTAGGGACAGATTCTGTTGTTTAGTATGGGGTCTACGGGGATATCGTGGGAATGGAGAGGTGTGTGGCGGTTCTGTGGTTTAGGGGAGCTGGGTCATAGGAGCGGTGGAGGGTGAGCGTGTCGAGGTCCGAAAGAGGGTTGCATGGGCGACGGGGCGGTTATTGCGATTGTGGACAGGGATCGCGGTCCAGAGTGGGGGGTGTAGAGTGGGAGAGTCATCCGGAAGTGTGGGGGGCAAGTTGGGAGGGGGGTGGTGGTGAGTGAGGGGTGTCTGGGGTGTGTGAGGAGTAGTTCTTTGATGGTGTGAATGTCTTCTTTGATGGTGTGAATGTCTTCTTTGAGCTGGAGGAGGGTGGACATAATCTTGTCCAGCGTGGGATAAGTGTTGGTGTTGGGGATGGAAATCATGGGTGAGTAACTGACCTGAGAATTAGCGTGCGGGTGGGGGTGGTGGGTTGGTGTTCGTGGAGGGCTCCGTGGCGTCGGTGTATGGGTTGGTGTTAGAGAGGAGAGAGGGTTTGGGAGGGATGGGTGTGGATCAAGTAGGGAGGAGGTTGGTGGTGTAGATGAGGGCATTGGTGGCAGGCGGAGAGAGCCGGGTGGAGGTTGAGTGTATGTTAGTGGTGATGGGGGGGCAGGTAGGGTAGTAGGGGCTGAGAGTGGGGGGGGGGGGGAATGGGATTGGAGATGGTCCTGTTGTGGGAAGGAGGAGTTAAATTAATAGATGTGGTGTGCTCTGCGTGGTTAGTTAGAGGGCGGTAGTGGGGACTGAGAATGGGGGGGGATAAAGGGTGGGATTTGTCGTTATGCGTGTCGTTCTGGTGCTGAACTAGGTTAGAGGGGTTGTGGGTGGGAGCTGTGATGTCAGCGGAGAGAGGAATGGGAGTGGTATGAGGGGGGTCCAAGGGTTGGTGGTTGGGGGCGGCTGGTGTATGAGGGGGAGAGATTTGTGTCTGTGATTGAGGAGTGTGGGGTGGTTACAGCAGGTGGGTGATTGGCTAGGGTGCTGGGGGTAGAGGTGAGGTGCGTGTCATTCTGGTGCTGAGCTAGGCTAGAAGGGTTGTGGGTGGGGGCTGTGAAGTCGGGGGTGAAGGTGCTGGAGGAGATATGAGTGGAGGTCCGAGGATTGGAGAGGTGCTCTTTGAAAGTGGGGAACAGGTTGTCTAGTAGTTCCAGGTTCCTGTCTGTGGATTGAAGTAGGACAATCCCGTTATTGTAGATAGTAATGGTGGATCTGCCTGGGAAGAATTGGGATGGTGTGATGGGGAGAGTTAGGCCATGAGCGGATTTCCTGGTGGTGGAGACGATGAGTAAGGAGTGGAACGCTTTTCTCCATTGAGCTCTGCGTGTGGTGTGGAAGATGATATCGATGTTCAGGGAACCATTGACCGGTGAGAAGTAGGTGTCGGCAAAGGGGGTTTCAGGGTGGGACTTCAGGAAGTTGTGCTTAAAGCGTTTAGCGGCTTTTTTGGTGAGTGTGGATGGGTAGTTGATTTTATATGTGTGCTTGCCGATGGGATCCATATTGGGATGGCGGTATAGGTGGGTATGGGAGGGTGAGCGATATGGATACACATGTGCAAAAAACAAATGCAAAACAGTAAGTTACATGGGACAAAAGTGACACTGGTGAGTAGCCAAAATAATCAAAATATAAGAGGTAGCAATCGGTGCAATCCAGGAATAAAAAGTGAAATGGGTGCAGCTTACAAAAGTGTACAAAAATATATGAGGTAGCAATCAGTGCATCACAGGAATAAAAGTGAAATGGGTGCAGCTTACAAAAATGTACAGTATACAAGTAGAAGTATAAAACTGATGAAATACTGGAACAAAATACAGGTGCAAACAAATAGCTACATGAGTCAAAAATGACACTAGTGAGCAGCCAGAACTATATGAGGTATGAATTGAATTGGTTACAATGTATTAACACCTGTAAAATGTTGATTATTTAAGTATTTTTATGTTTAACTAGCTGTACCTGGCCACGTGTTGCTGTGGCTCAGTCTGGTCAAGTGGAAGAGAAAGAAAAGAGTAAGCGCACGTTTCTAATATGTTTAATTTCACAAGGCTTGTGGGTATACAATATGTTTTTGTGACTATTGTCTCTATGCGTCCCTTGTAGTTGTTGCGCAGCAATCAAATCGATAGGGTCTGTTCTGCCTTTCAATTAAAAACACGTGTGTATTGTACAAGCGCGTATTCGATTCCAGCGTTGTGTGTATATATAAACACGCGCTAATGTTGCAAAGTGAACCAACTCCTCCCCCCTCCCTCCACCCACTTCCCGGTCTGCCATCCTGATGCCAACTGTCCATCCTAATATATGTAGACTATTGTCTCTATGCGTCCCTTGTAGTTGTTGCGCAGCAACCAAATCGATAGGGTCTGTTTGGCCTTTTGATTAAAAAAGTTCATATTGGACACGCTCTTAATCGAATCCAACGTTGTGCCAAAATCGGTGAACTTCCTGAGATTTAAGATTTTGAACAAACTAACATTGACATTTGTATGTGTCCAGGCTTTCGATTAAAAACACGCGTGTATTCGACACGCGCGTATTGGAATCCAACATTGTGTATATAAAAACACGCAAGTATTCTAATCCAACGTTGTGTCAAAATTTCAAAGCAATCGTTGAAGAACTTCCAGAGATATAAGATTTTGAACAAACTAACATTGACATTTGTATGTGTCTGTTCAGGCTTTCGATTAAAAACACACGTGTATTCGACACGCGCGTATTGGAGTCCAACATTGTGTATAAAAAACACGCGAGTATTCTAATCCACGTTGTGTCAAAATTTCAAAGCAATCGGTGAAGAACTTTCGGAGATTTGCGATTTTGAACAAACAAACATTTACATTTTTATTTATATAGATATTTGTTCATATTGGTATTACTGCTTTCCAAAACACTTGGGCTGCTATGGCACCATATGTCTGCATAAACAGCAATGGCCACAATTCCACTAATGTAGTTCCTTGTGTAGGGGCAATGTGGGCTGCAAGTGTTACAGAGGCAGGTGCAACCTGTGGTATAGATGAGATATATCAGTAGCAGATAAAGACTTTTGCACAGAAATGATCATTGTATTGATCACTGTGCCAAACGTATACCTACCAGCCTGCCAATGAGATAGGACTCAAAAGACATAGAGGAGAGACTTACCCAAAGATCTACAATAGTAAAATCAAGTTTGAGGCATTATGATCTGGCTCATTGGCGACTCTTGCATTCAGTGTCTGTGGAATGAGGGCAACTTTTCTGCTGTCACTTCTGTCAGCGAATGCAACCAAGAACATAAGCTTTGCATTGCCTGCGTGAAGAAGATGAAGCTCCTTCAAGATCTAGGTCTAGATCTTGCTCTAGATACAGATCTTCATTTTTGTAGTGGAGACATAAGAAGAATAAAAACGAGCACTGCTTCTCTCTTGAGCAGAGTGTGAAGGCTACATGCATCAACCAGCCCAAGGACCTCTTGTCTTTGAATTGGAGGGTACCCGTAAACACCATGGCAGTGTATAGTACGAGTAAGCCGTTACTGTCTTAACCCTAAATTAATGCTGCTTATATATTGCAAAGTTACTTTGAAGACATATGATCTACCTCTATTCTACACTAGCAGCCCGTCCCGACGTTGTCCGGGTATGAAATAGAATCAGTGCAATGTGTGTAATAGGCAATTCAAAATTATTTTAAAATCTCCCGGTATACAACATGTTTTATTTTATTTGAATCTGGACGGAGAATAAATAGGTTATGGACATTGCCGGATCTAGAGATGAAATCCTGTTAGTTACACTGTGTCCAGAAATGTAAGTCGTTATGTATGCAGAATTTGGCAAGTTTGACAAAAGGTAGTATGCAGCATTCGGTAAGTATCAGAACAGATAAGATGAGTGAGATGCCTTCTGTAACAATTGCCGTGCAGTGTGTGCGCTGTGTAGTCTGTTAGTTATGGTAATGGCATTCCCCCCCAGTACGTCTGACACGCCCCTAGCCCCAATGAAAATGCGAAGTGTGTGACCCTGTAACGTGTGTGCCCGGTATTTTGCCATCCGCTATTTTGCCATTTAGACAACCCACATGGCGTGAACGCCGAACGCACCAGAATTTTCTTAACGCACCGCCCAGTGTTATTGTAAAGGCTTTCGCCCCCAGTACGTCTGACACGGCCCCAGCACAACGCACAAGCGCATAGTACGTCTGACACGCCCCCAGCACAAATGAAAATGTGAAGTGTGTGACCCTGTAACGTGTGTGTCCGCGCCCCCAGCTGAACGCTTACGGCCACTTTGTGTGTGACCCTGTAACGTGTGTGTCCGCGCCCCCAGCCGAACGCATACCTCCACTTTTTGCATAACTTGTCCGCTCCAGGATTTACGAATGCCGCGTGATTGCTGGCGCGCGATTGCCACTCCCATTGGCCACGCCCCCCGCACAACGCACACGTTGTGTTTCCCCACGCCCACAAGGAACGCTTCTCTGTCGGAATGCCGCATTGGCCACGCCCCCAGCACAACGCACACGTTTGGTTTCCCCACGCCCACTTTTTGTCGGAATGCCACGGCCCGCCCACGCCCACAAGGGACTACTTTGCCGGTAAGATTCTTTTACGTTTCTAATGTATATGGTGGGCATCTGTATAGCCTATGCTGCAACTGTCCTTTCCAATGATGTGGTTCCTAAGCTTACCCGCTTCAAAGGTTTGGGTTCTCTCTTTATTATATTAGTATAGATTTGCAGCTGTTTCAGGTATAATTTAGTAAGCATCACTCAGCATATATTAGTAATTGAATTAAAATTGTTAACTTAAATAACCATCCATGTGTTCTGTTTGCTTTTATTTCAGACTATCAAAATCGGAAAGTTCAGATTCCCTTGTGTCTCTTGCCAGTGGCAGCAGCGGACATCATCATTCAGCAGTCTCCTCGCAACCTCGCCCAGAGAGATCTTTGTCTGCATCTTGTAATCCTGGTCAGCAGCCCAGTGCCCAAGATTTTAAAAGTAAATGTGAGACCAAAGGAAATCCAAAACCAGAAGAGTCTTCTAAACAGACGAAGGAATCCAGATCGCAAAAGCATTCACGGGTACAATGATCTAATGTTATTTATTTTCAATTCCTTCCTCTGAACTTGCACTTCTACATGGCAGAGTCTATATTATTGTGCATCATGAACTATCAAACAAAGTGGCTAGCCTCACTTCTGCTGTAGCAGAATACTGTATACTTCATTGTGGGAAGGTGTATTCCCCTCTGGCTATGCATCAATGGACGGAAGCCATGTCAACTACTGCTACTTCTAAAAGATTGATGTACAAGTTGAATGATCAGACACTAATTGGGTGTATTGAGAATTAAGGTGTGCTTATTTAGAAGTATAGCCATCAGATCTTCATATGCAAATTAACTACTTGCCAAATACACACAGTGTGTGGAAATTCAGTCAGACTTTGATACAGTTGATGAGGTGGCATGATCAATAGGATCTGGAGTTGTCCTGCGCTGGCACACATGGTTTCGAATGACTGAATTCAATGTTGGTGTACATTCTCAACTTATTGAAATGCCCACCGAAGGCCAGCACCCATTCATTGAGAAAGCGTGCGCTTCTCTAGACCATGTTAAGCAAAGCCATACGGCTGCTTTGGCTTCGTGACTGTCATCTGCTTTGTGGAAATTCCATAAACATTATCGTATAGCAAATTTAGATAGACTAGTAATCATTTTGGTGGGCAAGAGCCTCAAGCTCCCGAGCATTTCTTTCAAAGGTAAGGGATTGGGTAGAGTCAGACATAGTTAGGCCTCTTCGTTATCCTCTTCAGTTCACTGCTAAACCACTGATCCCATTCCTAAATTGAAGCATACCACACGTGTTGGTAGTAGAGTGGTATCTTTTTTCAAAGCAAATGCAAAAAAACAAGATTACTTTGATCTTGTTGGTCTTACAGATTGACAAAAAAGGTTATAGCACGCCATTGACCACAAGACCTCCACTCTTTCCCCCTAAGAAATATGAAGAGGTTGTTCCACTCTCGTAGAAATGGAAATGTTGCTGTTCAAAATATTTAATTGTTTAAATTGTTCTTTATTGCCTTTATTCATATACATAAGAAACACTTGTGATACTACATTGGCATTCATTGACAGTGACCCACGCAAGGAGATCATTGTGGGGGCGAATGAGGTCAGCACAGAGAGCAGCAAAAATGAAACAAAAGACAAGCAAACTAGTGAGACACAATAGACTTTGCTGGAAGCTTGTTGAGCAGCACATAAGACACATGTTATGTATCACAGATGGAACTGAGGGGTAAACATATAAGGTGTGTCTGTAGAGCATGAATAGCCTTTTAGTGCTGGTGGGGGAGGATGTGTACCAGAGAGTCAAGTACCAGTTTTGTTGACCCACCACGAGCCTGCCTGCTGCGGTTTCGCATCAGACTTGGGGCCTTGTGGCAGGAGAATGAAGTCCCACCCATTATTGTTGTGCTTTTCACAGCACTTGATACATTTATATTCAGACTATGCCATTTGGCACCTCCAAATTGTGCCAAAGGGAGGAAAAGAGTATTCACCTTTCTGCACCCAGTGAGAATATTAGTGATTTTAGCTCCTCTGCAAAGGAATCAGTTTGCAGGGTCTCCCATGGGTCAGTCTGTGTTCTTCAATCATTACATCTAGCTATGTGGCCTGGAAACCTTCGTAGTTGCCTTTAACCAATAAGCGGATGGGACCCAAATTATGCTTTCAATTTTCAAACATAAAAGATGCTTCCATCCTAAGAAACCTTATCTCCATGTTTATCACCCTCTGTTAAATTTGTGGGGTTCATGATTGTCTTGTTGCTCACAGTGGCCTCCCATTTTCTTGAAGTGCAAAAGCTACTAACTTTCATCTCTGTGCCTTAAAGAAAGTCTGACTCTCTGCTTTGAAGAAGTTCTTGGAACAGCCACCCACACTAGACTTTAGGAATGCCAACTTGCTGGTGTGCCTTTCACAGACACTGTACCACTCAAATGCCACCTTTTATTCTGCAGCTAGGCTCGTTAAGGCAGCAAGGGAATATGACCATGTCCCTACCATAATTCATGACCTAACCAGTCTACTCATAACAGCCATAGTTATAATCAGAATATGCAGTTTAACCAACAAGGCCATCTATAACCACAGCTCATCCTATCCATCGGTTCTTCTTGCCTTTCCAGTGATTAAGGGGTTCAGGAGGTCCAGTGAAAATTAGAGCCCCTTTCCTAGAAGTCTTGCATTCAAATCTTCAATTGCACTGATGCAGTCCTTATCTAGGGCTTCTATTTACGACCAGTACTTTCTTCCAGCTGTACTGAGGTGTAACTTACCACACTCTCTGCCTTGAAACCCATTTTTTCACACAGTTTCCAAAAATTAGGTTAGCAATGCCTAGAACTGGAGAAACTTGAATTGTTTGTTGCATTGAAACTTGTGCTTTGCTAGTTGGCCATTTCAATCCCTACCACATCTGAATTTTAATCCTGTTAGTTTATGTTCTCTGCAAAGCACCACAACAAATTTCTGGTCCGGGCTTTCTATATAAATGGCACAAATGATGGCAAAAAGGACTTTGGCAACGGTTCTCTCTGGAGTTCCCTGTAGAGAGCTATCTGGAAGATGCTTTCTCGCTGGAATGGAGGTACAAACTCCACTAGGAGTTTCATCCAGTGCCTGCAATGCAGAGAGTAGTTCACAAGATTCAAGCCACAAGACTCCTGATCAGACTCATCGCCTGTACACTCTTACATTTCCCCCTAAGCTCCTTCTTTGATACATAACACGTGTCTTATGTGCTGCTCAACAAGGTTCCAGCAAAGTCTATTGTATCCCAATAGTTTGCTTGTCTTTTGTTTGATTTGTGCTGCTCTCTGTGATGGCCTCATTCACCCCAAAATGACTTATTTCACCGTCCGTGAATACTAATGTAATATTACATATGTTTTATTTCTCAACTGTTCACCTCCTTGGCATTTTTTGCTTAAGATGAAGGTCCAATACCAGAGTCTTCAAATTATATGCCTTTAACTTCTTGAGGTTAGTATTCTTCTTCTTCTTCTTAGCTTCCTCATCAGGTTCTGGGTATTTTTAGAAGGCGGCACTGCACAAAATGTTTAAGAAAGGTGAACATCACACCCGGTAACATTGATAGAATTTTAATGGCTCTGTTTTGCTTTTCAATGGGGACTGGCACCATACAAGCAATCCACAAGTTATTTCCTCCGGAGCCAAAAGACACTACTGAAAACTCCATACTGCATCTTTTGATGCTGGGAAAAGGAGAGAACTAAAGATATTTTTAAAAATCCAGATCCAGTGTTGCACCTTGAAAAGGGATTCAAATTAGGACTATGCACGAGGATTCATCTCCTTTTAAAGAGAGCATTACTAAAAGTAAGTGGCTGGTTCTTTGCCACAGAACATTTAGTTAACTAGTCTCTGCAGTTGTTAAATTGAGGCAGTGGATGATGTGGGAGGGGGGGCGTTACTTCAGGGCAGCTAGTCTAGAAAGCTTTTGAATTATCCTCTATTACCTTTGAGTAAAAAGTTATAGCCACTATTCAATACTAATCAGTCCTGGTCATGCTGTTACTGTAAGATTCCTCACCAAATAAGTGGATTTGATTTATGGTGCTCAAGATCTTCCGTAGGTTTGTTCACTCGCGTTCTAATGGCAGTCCATCTAGAAACCTATTTTCAAGACTATGTGCCAGGGAGCAAATACAGCCAAACTGTTTACATGAGCAATTTCTTTACTCAGTTTTGAGGTAACATCCATGGAAATGTACTGTAGATTTGTGAAACATACAATACTCGTGGGTTTGGTATTCTGCACGTTTACTATTTTATGGTATTGTAATTCTTTTAACAGTACTAAATGTTCACATGTCATAGAGGTGCTCTCATGGTGCCACAATACCCGCCCACTTTGGTATAAGTCCATTCGAACTGTGCAAACAGTTCAAAATCAAAGGCCAGCAAGTACACCGAAGCACACCACTTTTAAGTTACTGTTATCCTTTGAAAGTAATCCGAGGCACAGTCATTCATGAGGGTTTCCTTGGAAGAAGCAACTGCTGTTTTTGTCTGTAATGGAATTAATTAAAACATCAACAGTGACCTGATTCATAAATTATGGTGCATTTCTACCAAGGAAACCCTCATGACTGACTGCGCCTTGGATTATTTTCAAAGGATAAGAGTAATTTAAAAGTGGTGTGCTTCGGTTTAATTGCTGGATACTGTAGATTTGCTCTGGGGTGCCTCCACCCTTTGAGTAAATATATTGTGTGGTATACCAGTTGCTGAAAGAGGTTGTTGGAAGTGATCTCTTATCACATTCTTGGGGTTATATCTGTGTGAATCTTTGGTATGGTGATACTATAGTAAAAATCCTCTTTGATCTTACAGATGCTGAGAGAGGTTGTTTCTCAAACACTCAAGAAGCATGGCATTGGAGAAGATCACAAGTGCTTTGCTGCCTGTTCTCAGCGTCTTTTTGAAATATCGAAATTCTACTTGAAGGTATATTTTTAACCTAAGGAATCTAATACCTAATGCTTCCTCAAATGAATCCTTTCTGTAAATGTACACCCTAAATGGCCTTGTTTGCGCTCTCTCTTTATCTATCTATATACATATGGATATAGATATATATGGAAAGAGAGGGACAGAGAGAAAGAGAGAATAAACCTGTGTGTGTGTATATAACCCCCCGGTCCGAATAAACGACATTTTAGCGTTCTGTTATATTTAGGAGTTAAAAAAACCTGAAATTTACCAGTTCTAATTTAATAAGCCGACTATAACTTGCCCCCACCATTACATCACTCATGGCATCTTAAATGACATCACTGATGACATCTCAAAGGACATTTTGGATTACATCACTGATGACCCCAAAGTCATATACAGTATAGCAATAGAGTGTACATATACATGTGCGGATCCATAGCATGGTAAGAGCATACGTCCTTGCTGCAATTATGGTTGCGCATGTTCAAAATTATATGGTGCACCACGTGCAGATCACTTTTTGGGATGCTGGAGGTACACCATGTGTGTTTCAAATTAGAATATGCCTAAATGCCAACTCATATTGCAAATAATCTGTAAGGTTAAAGCTTCTGTTCACAAATGATTATCGACCACTGGCTATCTGGACATGTGCCCATTTTGAAGTATTATAATACAGTGCTATAGAAAATTCTAGGTATCAATGAGATTTATACTGTATTTTGGTTTATTTCCAGAGATTAGCTGAAGAGTTTAAAGCATTGCACATTGTTGAATAATGTAGAATGTAAAGGTGATTCACTTTGAGGTGGTTTAAGGCTCAATGGTTAGTAAGCATGGCTCTAAGTTTGTATGCCGTCATGCACCAAATGTGGGCGACTGAACAGATGTATCCAGCATGTGGTATCCATTATCATATGATCGGTGATAGAAAATTCGCCACAGCTGTACATGTGGAATTACTTCATGTCTACAAATTCTATATGAAACCATCACATTGACTGGATGATGTCATCAGTGATGGCATTAATTATGTCATTAATGATGTCATTAAGATGTCACTGTGAATGTCATTTTACTTGTCATGAGCATTGTAATATGTAAGATCATAAGTCTTGCATGTTTGATGTATAAGTTATAGTTAGTGCAGTAAGCTATAAGTGGTAAATATCAGTGGGTTTTTAGGGTTTTTAAACATTAGGTTTTTTCTACAATACAGTACCTAGCTATAATGCCACTTTACCCTTTTTAATTCCAGTGAAATTCTAGTTTTTTTTCTTTTTTTTTTTTTTTAACAAAAGCAAACCTCTTACTACCATACCGAGCTATACGTCACTTTAAGCTTTGGGAGTGTTTTTTCTTCATTTTAATTTTTTTAAATCCTATTTAGCCTATGCCCCTTCTTTGCAGTACCTACAGGGGCATGTAGCAGGGTGGCTGGCCGGCGGTGGCGGAGTTGGGTGCCAGGCTCTGTACCCAATTTCTCCTTCACAGGCCTCTGGCATTTCGCAGCAGGAGGTTAGGCCACACGTCCTGGCAGAGGTCCTGCACAGCAGAGACTTGCAGGCCAACCTTCTTTCTCTTAATTTTTTTTTCTTTTTTACATTTTCTCAGAACTAGGGTACTGTAAGGGTATCTGCCACACAAGATACTCTTCTCCTGAAAGTCCTTTTCAATTTTTGGCACCTGGGAGTCGTCCCTCTGGGTCACCTTCACAAATTCAAGGTGGTCAGGCTGATGGAGCCGAGGTGGATGAACTTTATTTTAGGGAGAGTTTCATGAAGATTTGTTAAAAGGTACCATTGTTATTAAGAAAACGGCAAACAACTTTGGAAACTCTGACCTTACTATACCTGGGGCACACACACAAGTAAAAAAAGAAATTGTGGCCGGCACCCACACACACCCAGCATTAGGAAAGTGTGAGCTATTGGTATTGTAAATGACAAACTATTTAAATATGTAGTGGCTTTGAAAATATATAAATCTGAAAGAAACACGTTAGTGTTAGATTCCTTACCTTAGAATATCCCCAGGCGTCAGTCTGGATCCGGAAACTTTTGCGTAGCAGTACCCCTGCGCGTCGGTAGGCGTCGTCTGCAGGCGTCGTCTGCAGGCGTCCCCAGCGGCTCCACGTCCGTCGTCGGCGTCGTGCGCCGTGATGACGTCGCTGGAGTATATAGACGCCGCCTCCGCGCGCTGACGTCAGTTCTTCTTTTTTCCGCGCCAGTAAGCGCAGATCCGAAGAGCAGTACTCCGGTCTTTTGACCAACTTTGTTTAACTTCTAATCTCTTTTGGTGCCTGGTAGGATGCCCGGTTTCAAGAATTGTGACGGTTGTGACCGCACGATGTCGGTCACGGACCATCACCGACTCTGTCTCCGGTGCCTGGGCCCCGACCACGACGTGGACGCCTGCGTCGACTGCCGGGCTCTCACTAACAAGGCTAGGCGGGAGCGGTCCCGCAAGCTACTTGAGCTCCGGGTGTGGTCCCGGTCCGGCCGGAGGTCCAGGGAGCGTTCGAGGGAGCGGTCGCGGAGCCGCTCCGGAAGTCGTCACCATTCGTCGGGCTCATCAGGTAAGAAATACAAGAAGTCGGGCGTCGTCATCGTACCCCCAACTCCCCCCGACGTTCGCGCGACGCGGCCGGGGGTTCGGGTGACCCCAACCCCGCGGCTCCGCGAGAGTCGCCGGCGCGGCCTGCCCCATACCCTCCGGTCCCTGGGCAAGGTGCGACGCCTGAGGAGATTGAGGCGTTCCTCATGGCCATGAGGGCGCTCAGTTCTCCGACGTGGCCTACGGCGCCTTCGGGCCCAGTGCTACCGTCTGGGGGCCCTGGCGGGTCGGGTGTCCCTGGCTCGACGCCATCGGGTGCTCCGGCCCCGGTGCCGCCGACGGCTCCGACCCCGGCGCCGCAAGGGCCTTCGGGGTCGACGCCGGCTGGCCTGCCGGGTGGTCCGGCGCCGCTCCCATCGGGGTTACCCCCGATGCCGTCCCCGCGCGGCGCCGGTTCTCCTGTGCCGGCTTCGGGGCCCCGGCGCCGGCTCCGGGCGGCGCCGTCCCCATACCCTCCCCGAATCCGGACGCGGAGTCGGACCGGCGTCGATCGACGCCGGGCTCGACGCCGATGGGGCCTGTAAACCCCGAGGAGCCGGTCTACATCGTTGACTCCGAATATGGAGATGATGAAGAGTACGGGGAAGGTTGGGAGGGGTCTGAGGATCCTCTGTCACGTGAGTGCCAGTATGACCCGGACTGGACAGGTGATTTGGGGGATGCCAGTGATCTGGACGACTCTCCTAACCCTGGGTTTGTCTCTCCTCCTTCCGTGGCGTCGGAGGAGGGAGCTGCATATTCTGTGGTGCTGATGAGGGCTGCCAAGGCCTTACACCTTGAGCTCCCCGTCGCGGCCGTGCGGCCTAACATCCTCACTGAGGTCTTCAAACCGCAGTCATGCCCACAGGAGCCACTGTTGCCGTTTAACGAAGCCTTGTCAGACGTTCTGTTGGGCACGTGGTCCAGGCCCGCTTCAGGTTCGCCTGTTGATCGGAACGTGGCCAGACGCCACCGTCCTTGTCCGGACGACCCCAAGTTCCTGTCCACCCACCCCACCCCCGAGAGTCTGGTGATCCAGGCCTCAACCTCCCAGACCGCATTCCCGTTGGCTCCACCCGACCGGGAATCTAAGAGGTATGACCAATATGGCAAGAAGGTCTTCTCGTCCCTGAGTTTGGGACTGCGGTCTTGCAACACCGCTTGCCTCTTAGGCCGCTACACCCACTCTGTGTGGGATACGGTCGCGGACCTGCTGCCAGAATGCCCCATGGAGGTGAGGGCTAAACTCGGTAAAGCTGTGGCTGAGGGCCGAGATGCAGCTGAATACTCTATACGGTGTGGTCTTGATACGACCGACTCGCTAGGCAGAGCGATGTCCACGACGGTGGCGATTCGTCGCCACGCCTGGCTGAGATCCGCCAACTTCTCGGCAGATGTCCAGAATGCCTTGATGGACATGCCGTTCGATGGCTGTCGCCTGTTTGGCGACATGGCGGACCACGCGCTGGAATGCTTCAAGGACTCCAGGGTCACGGCCAAGTCCTTGGGTCTCTCGACCCAGCGCCAGCAAACGGGTTCGTTTCGCTCCTTTCGTGGCCAAGGAAGGGGCGTCCCCACACGTGCTGCCAGCCACGCGCCGCAACAATCCATTCAACACGGTGGCGGCCGTGGAAACCGCCGTGGCGGCGGTCGGGGTCAACGGCGGGGTCAGGCCACACCTCCCCCCGCAGCATCTGCCTCCAAGTCCTCCTAGTCCGTGCTTTCGGCCCCATGTGACGCCAGTGGGTGGCAGGGTTCGCCATCACCACGCTCACTGGCGCACGATTACATCGGACAGGTGGGTGCTGCAACTCGTCCGAAGGGGCTACTCCCTCTCCTTCGAGACCACTCCTCCAGCCATGCCACCGCAGAACCACCGTGTGTCGGGGGACCACTTGACACTTCTGCAGGAGGAAGTTACGGCCCTCTTGGCCAAGGGGGCCATCGAGCGCGTTCCTGGGCCAGAAGTAGGGCGTGGTTGCTATTCCCACTACTTTCTGGTGCCCAAGAAGGACAAGGGGGGCCTACGTCCTATCTTGGATCTACGGAACGTCAACGGCTTCCTCCGGAAGGAGAAGTTCAAGATGTTGACTTTAGCTCAGGTCTTGGCTGCTCTAGACCCGCAAGACTGGATGGTAGCGTTGGACTTGCAGGATGCGTATTTTCATATCCCCGTCCTGCCGGCCCACCGGCGTTACCTGCGGTGCACGGTAGGCCAGGAGCATTTTCAGTTTGTCGTGCTCCCCTTCGGCCTTACCAGCGCCCCACGGGTGTTCACAAAGGTGATGGCGGTGGTCGCAGCTCATCTGCGCAGGTTAGGGGTTTCTGTCTTCCCCTACCTAGACGACTGGTTGTTGAAGGCGGGCTCGCCCCAGACAGTCGTCCACCTCCTTCAGATGACGGCAGACCTCTTGCACGACCTGGGGTTCTCCATCAATGTGCCGAAATCACACCTGTGTCCCTCTCAAAAGCTCCTTTTCATCGGAGCGGTTCTGGACTCTGCGCAGTTTCGGGTTTATCCTCCGGAACGGCGGGTCCGGGATATACAGGCTTTGATCCCCATCTTTCAGCCGCTATCCCGGGTTTCGGTCAGGTTGACGCTGGGGCTGCTGGGACTGATGGCTTCCTGCATCCTTCTGGTGCATCACGCCCGGTGGCGGATGCGGGCTCTGCAGTGGGACCTGAAGTTTCAGTGGGCCCAGCATCAGGGCAACTTGTCCGACCACGTCTTGATCTCAGAGGGCACTGCGAGACAACTGCAGTGGTGGCTTACGGACTGCGATTGGGTCAGAGGCAGATCCCTCTCCCTTCCCCAACCAGAGCACGTAGTCGTGACGGACGCGTCCCTCCAGGGCTGGGGTGGCCACTTGGGAGAGGCAGAGATCAGAGGCATCTGGTCTCCGGCGGAGTCCCGGCTCCATATCAACCTGTTGGAGCTACGGGCGATTCGTCTAGCACTGAAGGCATTCCTCCCCTTTGTCAACGGGAGTGTGGTGCAGGTGTTCACGGACAACACCACCGCCATGTGGTACTGCAACAAACAAGGCGGGGTGGGGTCGTGGACTCTTGACAAGAAAAATTTATTCTCGTTCGCACACCATATCTTATTCTGATTTCAAATGCTGTAGCGTGCCCCAGGGTGTATCCTCCTTCAGGATACTCTTTGAAACAAACTGATAGCGTGGCCCTTAGCATGAGCAACGTCCCCTGGTCACAGCATGAAACCCATTCGGGGCTATGCAGGTTAAGTCATTAATTGAAACAAATGTTCGTATTCTTTGACGAAATCTAAGTATTTATTTTTTCTTTCATGAAAGTTATATCATCACATTCATCAATCCAGCCTTGT
Source organism: Lissotriton vulgaris (assembly GCF_964263255.1). Taxonomy (NCBI): domain Eukaryota; kingdom Metazoa; phylum Chordata; class Amphibia; order Caudata; family Salamandridae; genus Lissotriton; species Lissotriton vulgaris. Next base: position 1,853,199,005 of record NC_141691.1, read on the forward strand.
GAATTCCTAAATTATAATGTCCATATCCAATGCATTTCGGCTAGGGACTAGCCTTCATCAGGGACTGGGATCTATAAACAAACAGATATGGGGACATATCAGGGACCTAGGTCATAATACAACAGTACTTCCTAACTTAACATCGTGCAAGCCAGGTGTAGCCAAAGTCAGAGTCAAACAGGTAGCGTTATGTAGAAAGAGAAATGAAAAAAGCTTCCACCCGAAATGCTCATGTGAAAACGAAAACCGAGTAAGTCGTGCATTTGTAAAATAACGTTCCAAAAGTATCCATCCGGGAAGGTTATAAAGCGTAGAAGAGAGTAATCAATTTGCCTCCACCAAACATGCTCGACATTATAGCAAAACCACTGTGCAAGAAAACGTAACGTTAAAGTTTTTAAAGTGCTCGTAAATTGCGAGGTAAAGAAATATAGAACGTGAGGAAGAATAGTTTGTGCCGCTTACCAGTAAAGTTGATTAGCGTGCCCGTGAGCCGCTTCACGAAGGGTGTTTAAGCTCGTACGCAAAGCTCTTGTTTTATCGAGTGTTTAGAATTAAAACATAGACAAAGGACCAAGTTCCGATGAGAGTCATGGAAATGGAAAACGGAAAACGGAAATGTAGGCAGAAAAGCGGTGCCATGTTGGAAAAGTATATAGAATGAATTAAAACGGGGAAGAAACCAGAAATTACATGAATCGGCAGAAAATTAGAATTGAAGGTGAATCATACAAAATAAAGGTAGCTACAATAGTACTGAAAAAAGTAATAATAATAAACAGAATCAAATAAATGTCCATACTACATGGTTAAACTTTTGAAAAAGCAAAACTTTTGAAAAAGCAAAACAGGCAATTATAAGACAACATGCAGAGACCATGTTAGTGGCAAGGTATGCCATTCTCATTAAAGGTAACATCTAAATTCAGTTCTTTCATTCATTCCGGTCGGCTTCAGTGTTTCAAGTTTGAAAATCCAGAAGTTTTCTCTACGAAGCATGTTGTTGCGGTTATCAACACCTTCACATTTTCGGACAATCTCAAGGATAGTGAATCTGAGTTGGCTTACATTATGTGAAGCTTCACAAAAATGTGTTGCAACTGTGGATTTTGTCTGTTTGTTCCGAATGTTTGATTTGTGCTCATTCAGCCTTACTTTCATTTTTCTCTCAGTTTTACCCACGTAACCTTGTCCACAGGGACACTTCAATAGGTATATAACATTCGCCGAATCACATGTTGCTGAAACACGTAGCTTGATGTTGTGGCCTTTGCTGGGATGTGTGATTACATTCCCTCTGATAATGTTGTTGCAGTGACTGCAGTTGTGGCAAGGCAGGGTGCCATTGAAAACTTCCTCTGTGTTCTTGGTGCCAGATTTAATCATGTTCCCCAAATTCGTGCCCCTCTGATATGCAAAAAGAGGTAGTTCTTTGAATATATTGTTGAAATCAACTTCTTGGGCCAATATCGCCCAATGTTTTATGATGATTTTTTTGAAGACTTTACTCTTGGTCGAGTATTTCGAGACCACCACAGTTCTTGTGTTCTCTTTCTTTGGAGCTTGAATCAACAAACTATTCCTATCCTTTTGTGCACATCTCTTTTGCTTCATCCAATATTTTCTGAGGGTATCCTCTTTTTTTAAATCTCTCTTCCATTTCATGGATTCTGATGTCTGATGTTACTGGGGAAGAGACAATCCGTTTCACTCGCAACATTTGCGAGTAGGGCAAATGCGTTTTCAGAGGATCATTGTGAAAACTGTTGTAGTGCAACAAATTGTTGCGGTCAGTCTGTTTTCTGTAGATGTCCGTTTCAAATAGTGGCCCATTTCTACGTATTTCCACATCTAGAAACGTGATTTTGTGTGCACTCATTTCAAAAGTAAATTGGATACGTTCATCCCGTGAGTTGAGTTCGGCAATGGCATTCCTTAAATCTGGTACAGAACCGGACCAGATCACAAACATGTCATCTATATACCTCAGTATCATTTTGGCACGAGATTTCCATGGTTCTCTATTGAGAATGTATTTATTCTCGAAGTGCTCCATAAATAGATTCGCGTAGACCGGAGCCGCCGAGTTTCGCATGGCCGTCCCGGTCAACTGCAAAAAATATTTACCTTGCCATTCAAAATAACAGTGAAAAAGAGTAAAATGAAGGAGCTCCATAAGGAACACTTTAAAGTCTGAATCCATTTCTGTGTTGAGCAGTGTCTGTTCTATCGCCTCAATTCCATCCTGGTGAGGAATAGAAGTATACAGGGACCTGACGTCCATGCTACATAGTATAACTTCTTCGTTCTCTACTAGTGGTACTGTGCCTAACCTTTCCAAAAAATGGGTCGTGTCCTTTACAAATGTTCTCATCCTCATTACATTTGCCTGCAAGTGTCTATCCAATAGTTGACCGATGGGTTGGTGAATACTCCCAACAGTGGATACGATGGGTCGAAAGGGAGGTTGAGTCAAATCTTTATGTATTTTAGGCAACATATGTATTGCCGGACTCCTTGGGTGTTCAGTGATCAGGAACTTCTTAGTTCTCTCATTTATAATTCCGTCATCAAAAGCTTTATTGACAATGTTATTTATAATCTTGGCAAATTGGTCGGTTGGATTATATCCCAAAGGCACATAGGTATGTATGTCCCCCAAATGTTTCTCCACCTCTTGTTCATAATGAGTAGTGTTCATCACCACGATAGCTCCCCCTTTGTCAGCTTTCTGACAAGTGATGAGTGGATTGTTCGCAATTCTTTGAAGTATTTGAATCTGTTTCTGCGTCAGATTGTGTTGTCTAGTCTTCCCCTTGAAACTTAGTTTAGATAGTTCAGCTCTCACTAGGTTTTCAAAGGAATCCAATGTTTTATGAGTCATGGGTGCCTCATAGTTGCTGTGCGGCGTCAATCCTAATAGTTGGTCCTCTTTCATGTCTTTTTTATCAGTAACCACGTTCTCAAAGAAGTGCCTCAATCACAATTTCCTCATTAGCTTATATAATGAGACCTCCAGCTCCAATTTACTTGTTTCAGTGGTGGGAACAAATGACATACCTCTCTGTAGGGTTTCAATAGTGATATGGTCAAGCTTAACGTTAGAAATATTGATGACAAGATTATTCAGGTCCCTTTGAAGAGAAAAAGAACCGCCTACCACCAGGAGTGTAACGGCAGAAAAGAAGAAGGAGAAACCGAAGAAAATCGGGACCTGAATAATCTTGTCATCAATATTTCTAACGTTAAGCTTGACCATATCACTATTGAAACCCTACAGAGAGGTATGTCATTTGTTCCCACCACTGAAACAAGTAAATTGGAGCTGGAGGTCTCATTATATAAGCTAATGAGGAAATTGCGATTGAGGCACTTCTTTGAGAACGTGGTTACTGATAAAAAAGACATGAAAGAGGACCAACTATTAGGATTGACGCCGCACAGCAACTATGAGGCACCCATGACTCATAAAACATTGGATTCCTTTGAAAACCTAGTGAGAGCTGAACTATCTAAACTAAGTTTCAAGGGGAAGACTAGACAACACAATCTGACGCAGAAACAGATTCAAATACTTCAAAGAATTGCGAACAATCCACTCATCACTTGTCAGAAAGCTGACAAAGGGGGAGCTATCGTGGTGATGAACACTACTCATTATGAACAAGAGGTGGAGAAACATTTGGGGGACATACATACCTATGTGCCTTTGGGATATAATCCAACCGACCAATTTGCCAAGATTATAAATAACATTGTCAATAAAGCTTTTGATGACGGAATTATAAATGAGAGAACTAAGAAGTTCCTGATCACTGAACACCCAAGGAGTCCGGCAATACATATGTTGCCTAAAATACATAAAGATTTGACTCAACCTCCCTTTCGACCCATCGTATCCACTGTTGGGAGTATTCACCAACCCATCGGTCAACTATTGGATAGACACTTGCAGGCAAATGTAATGAGGATGAGAACATTTGTAAAGGACACGACCCATTTTTTGGAAAGGTTAGGCACAGTACCACTAGTAGAGAACGAAGAAGTTATACTATGTAGCATGGACGTCAGGTCCCTGTATACTTCTATTCCTCACCAGGATGGAATTGAGGCGATAGAACAGACACTGCTCAACACAGAAATGGATTCAGACTTTAAAGTGTTCCTTATGGAGCTCCTTCATTTTACTCTTTTTCACAGTTATTTTGAATGGCAAGGTAAATATTTTTTGCAGTTGACCGGGACGGCCATGCGAAACTCGGCGGCTCCGGTCTACGCGAATCTATTTATGGAGCACTTCGAGAATAAATACATTCTCAATAGAGAACCATGGAAATCTCGTGCCAAAATGATACTGAGGTATATAGATGACATGTTTGTGATCTGGTCCGGTTCTGTACCAGATTTAAGGAATGCCATTGCCGAACTCAACTCACGGGATGAACGTATCCAATTTACTTTTGAAATGAGTGCACACAAAATCACGTTTCTAGATGTGGAAATACGTAGAAATGGGCCACTATTTGAAACGGACATCTACAGAAAACAGACTGACCGCAACAATTTGTTGCACTACAACAGTTTTCACAATGATCCTCTGAAAACGCATTTGCCCTACTCGCAAATGTTGCGAGTGAAACGGATTGTCTCTTCCCCAGTAACATCAGACATCAGAATCCATGAAATGGAAGAGAGATTTAAAAAAAGAGGATACCCTCAGAAAATATTGGATGAAGCAAAAGAGAGATGTGCACAAAAGGATAGGAATAGTTTGTTGATTCAAGCTCCAAAGAAAGAGAACACAAGAACTGTGGTGGTCTCGAAATACTCGACCAAGAGTAAAGTCTTCAAAAAACTCATCATAAAACATTGGGCGATATTGGCCCAAGAAGTTGATTTCAACAATATATTCAAAGAACTACCTCTTTTTGCATATCAGAGGGGCACGAATTTGGGGAACATGATTAAATCTGGCACCAAGAACACAGAGGAAGTTTTCAATGGCACCCTGCCTTGCCACAACTGCAGTCACTGCAACAACATTATCAGAGGGAATGTAATCACACATCCCAGCAAAGGCCACAACATCAAGCTACGTGTTTCAGCAACATGTGATTCGGCGAATGTTATATACCTATTGAAGTGTCCCTGTGGACAAGGTTACGTGGGTAAAACTGAGAGAAAAATGAAAGTAAGGCTGAATGAGCACAAATCAAACATTCGGAACAAACAGACAAAATCCACAGTTGCAACACATTTTTGTGAAGCTTCACATAATGTAAGCCAACTCAGATTCACTATCCTTGAGATTGTCCGAAAATGTGAAGGTGTTGATAACCGCAACAACATGCTTCGTAGAGAAAACTTCTGGATTTTCAAACTTGAAACACTGAAGCCGACCGGAATGAATGAAAGAACTGAATTTAGATGTTACCTTTAATGAGAATGGCATACCTTGCCACTAACATGGTCTCTGCATGTTGTCTTATAATTGCCTGTTTTGCTTTTTCAAAAGTTTTGCTTTTTCAAAAGTTTAACCATGTAGTATGGACATTTATTTGATTCTGTTTATTATTATTACTTTTTTCAGTACTATTGTAGCTACCTTTATTTTGTATGATTCACCTTCAATTCTAATTTTCTGCCGATTCATGTAATTTCTGGTTTCTTCCCCGTTTTAATTCATTCTATATACTTTTCCAACATGGCACCGCTTTTCTGCCTACATTTCCGTTTTCCGTTTTCCATTTCCATGACTCTCATCGGAACTTGGTCCTTTGTCTATGTTTTAATTCTAAACACTCGATAAAACAAGAGCTTTGCGTACGAGCTTAAACACCCTTCGTGAAGCGGCTCACGGGCACGCTAATCAACTTTACTGGTAAGCGGCACAAACTATTCTTCCTCACGTTCTATATTTCTTTACCTCGCAATTTACGAGCACTTTAAAAACTTTAACGTTACGTTTTCTTGCACAGTGGTTTTGCTATAATGTCGAGCATGTTTGGTGGAGGCAAATTGATTACTCTCTTCTACGCTTTATAACCTTCCCGGATGGATACTTTTGGAACGTTATTTTACAAATGCACGACTTACTCGGTTTTCGTTTTCACATGAGCATTTCGGGTGGAAGCTTTTTTCATTTCTCTTTCTACATAACGCTACCTGTTTGACTCTGACTTTGGCTACACCTGGCTTGCACGATGTTAAGTTAGGAAGTACTGTTGTATTATGACCTAGGTCCCTGATATGTCCCCATATCTGTTTGTTTATAGATCCCAGTCCCTGATGAAGGCTAGTCCCTAGCCGAAATGCATTGGATATGGACATTATAATTTAGGAATTCACAAGGCTGGATTGATGAATGTGATGATATAACTTTCATGAAAGAAAAAATAAATACTTAGATTTCTTCAAAGAATACGAACATTTGTTTCAATTAATGACTTAACCTGCATAGCCCCGAATGGGTTTCATGCTGTGACCAGGGGACGTTGCTCATGCTAAGGGCCACGCTATCAGTTTGTAGTGGACTCTTTGCCAGGAGGCTCTGCGCCTCTGGCAATGGCTGGAACGTCAGGGCGTGACTCTGACGGTTCAACACTTGGCAGGTTCTCTGAACGCCAGGGCGGACGAACTCAGCCGTCGGTGCTCGATGGATCACGAATGGCGTCTGAACTCGGACGTGGCGCAAGGCATCTTTCTGCAATGGGGAGAGCCTTGGTTAGATCTATTCGCCACAGAAGAGAACGCGCAATGTCATCAGTTCTGCGCGTTGGAGTTTCCAAGACGGCACTCGCACGGTGACGCCTTTTTCGGCGCGAGTGGAGTTGCGGTCTGTTATACGCCTTTCCGCCTATACCACTTCTGCCCAGAGTGCTGAAGAAGATCAGGCGCGACCGGGCCCAAGTTATCCTTGTGGCTCCGGACTGGGCACGAAGGTACTGGTATCCCGAGCTACTCAGCATGTCAGTCGGTCCCCCGATCCGCCTGCCCCTTCAGGAGGACCTTCTGTCGCAGCAGCAGGGGACGGTCCTCCACCCGAACCTGTCCAGTCTCCACCTCCATGCTTGGAGATTGAGCGGCGGCAGTTGAGGCCATTTGACTTGCCTCCTGAAGTCTGTGACGTAATTCTGGCAGCCAGGCGTCCCTCCACAAAGTCGGTATATGCCTGTCGGTGGAACAGATTTGTGGCATGGTGCACAGCAAAGGCTGTGGATCCTCTTTCTGCCCCTCTTTCCGAGGTTCTTCTGTTTCTTCTCTCTCTTGCCCAGCAGGGCTCTGCTCTGGGCACTATCAAGGGCTACCTTTCGGCCATTTCAGCCTTTCTAAGGCTTCCTGATCAGCCTTCTTTGTTCAAGTCCCCAATTGTAACGAGATTCTTGAAGGGCATCACACACATGTATCCACCTGTTCCGTTTGTGATGCCTCAGTGGGACTTGAACCTGGTTCTAACCTTTTTGATGTGTGCTCCCTTTGAGCCCCTTCATTCTTGTCCTCTCCGTCTCCTGACTTTAAAGACGGCTTTCCTGGTTGCCATCACCTCTGCCAGGAGAGTGAGTGAGCTCCAGGCTCTTTCTGTCCAACCTCCTTTCCTGTCCATTCATCCTGACAAGGTGGTTCTCAGGACAAAACCCTCTTTCCTGCCCAAAGTAGTTTCTGCTTTTCACATTGGGCAGTCTATCACCCTCCCCTCCTTCTTCCCGCCTCCGCATCCTTCAAAGGATGAAGAGCGGCTCAATCGTCTGGACCCAAAACGTGCGCTCTCATTTTATGTGGATCGCACACGCCAGTTCCGGGTGGATGACCAACTGTTTGTTGGCTACGTGGGTGCGAAGAAGGGACGGGCGGTACATAAACGGACCATCTCTCGGTGGGTCGTTCTGTGCATCAAAGCGTGCTACACTTTGGCTCGGAAGGAGCCTCCTGTTGGGCTGAGGGCCCATTCCACTCGGGCCACGGCGGCTACTACTGCCCTGGGCCGGGGAGTCCCTTTGCAGGACATTTGCCAGGCGGCTATGTGGGCCTCGCTGCACACCTTTGCGAGGCACTACTGCCTGGACAGTCAAGTCCGGAGGGATGGCTTCTTTGGCCGTTCTGTCCTCCAGGACTTTCTGGTGTAGGAGTGTATTGGTTCGCAGACCCACCACCGGGGTTGGTATTGCTGGGGTATCTATTCTAAGGTAAGGAATCTAACACTAACGTGTTTCTTTCAGATGAACAAGTTACTTACCTTCGGTAACGATATATCTGTAAGAAACATTAGTTAGTGTTAGATTCCTTACCAAACCCACCCTTCCTCCCCGTTCTGCGTCATCCCTTTCAGGGCCCTAGTTTCAAATGGCACCAGTGTTGGTTCTCACATGGCTCTGCGTTTTCTGGCGCGGAAAAGCTGTGTACAAAGAACTGACGTCAGCGCGCGGAGGCGGCGTCTATATACTCCAGCGACGTCATCACGGCGCACGACGACTGACGCGGAGCCGCAGGGGACGCCTGCAGACGACGCCTACTGACGCGCAGGGGTACTGCTACGCAAAAGTTTCCGGATCCAGACTGACGCCTGGGGATATTCTAAGGTAAGGAATCTAACACTAACTAATGTTTCTTACAGATATATCGTTACCGAAGGTAAGTAACTTGTTCATTAATAGCATTGTTATTCACAAAGCCAATAGCTTACACTTTCCTAATGCGAGTCCTATTGGCTATGGGAATGCTTATTGGTAGCAAGCAAGGACAGTGCTGTTGTGGTGCTGAGTGATGATGTCGTTGGGCTGAGTGATGTGGTGGTGTCCCCGGGTGATGTGGTGGTGTCCCCGGGTGATGTGGTGGTGTCCCCGAGTGATGTGGTGGTGTCCCCGAGTGATGTGGTGGTGTCCCCGAGTGATGTGGTGGTGTCCCCGAGTGATGTGGTGGTGTCCCCGAGTGATGTGGTGGTGTCCCCGAGTGATGTGGTGGTGTCCCCGAGTGATGTGGTGGTGCCCCCGAGTGATGTGGTGGTGCCCCCGAGTGATGTGGTGGTGCCCCCGAGTGATGTGGTGGTGCCCCCGAGTGATGTGGTGGTGCCCCCGAGTGATGTGGTGGTGCCCCCGAGTGATGTGGTGGTGCCCCCGAGTGATGTGGTGGTGCCCCCGAGTGATGTGGTGGTGCCCCTGAGTGATGTGATGTGGTGGTGTCCCCGAGTGATGTGATGTGGTGGTGTCCCCGAGTGATGTGATGTCGTGGTGTCCCCGAGTGATGTGATGTGGTGGTGTCCCTGAGTGATGTGATGTGGTGGTGTCCCCGAGTGATGTGATGTCGTGGTGTCCCCGAGTGATGTGATGTCGTGGTGTCCCTGAGTGATGTGGTGGTGTCCCTGAGTGATGTGGTGGTGTCCCTGAGTGATGTGGTGGTGTCCCCGAGTGGTGTGGTGGTGTCCCCGAGTGATGTGGTGGTGTCCCCGAGTGATGTGGTGGTGCCCCTGGGTGATGTGGTGGTGCCAGTGAGTGGTGCCCCTGGGTGATGTGCGGTGCCCCTGGGTGATGTGGTGGTGCCCCTGAGTGATGCCCCTGGGTGATGTGGTGGTGTCCCTGAGTGATGTGGTGGTGCCCCTGAGTGATGTGGTGGTGCCCCTGAGTGATGTGGTGGTGCCCCTGAGTGATGTGGTGGTGCCAGTGAGTGGTGCCCCTGGGTGATGGGGTGGTGCCCCTGGGTGATGGGGTGGTGCCCCTGGGTGATGGGGTGGTGCCCCTGGGTGATGGGGGGGTGCCCCTGGGTGATGGGGGGGGTGCCCCTGAGTCATGTGGTGGTGCCCTTGAGTCATGTGGTGGTGCCCCTGAGTCATGTGGTGGTGCCCGTGAGTGGTGCCCCTGAGTCATGTGGTGGTGCCCCTGATTCATGTGGTGCAGCAGCACAGAGACTGAAGCTAAGAACACGCAGGGTTGAGCGCTACAAAGCGCGTTCAGTTTATCAAAGACGGAGCCGGAAAAAAAGCAAGGGGAAACAGGAAAACACAGGGAGAGTGTATAATGATAGAGGCAGTGAGGGCTGGGGCTTGTACAGCAATCAAGTACGGGGTCGAGAAGGCACTGAATGGGAGAACACGGAAAACACCCAGGGCCAAGGAAGAAAGATGCAAGCACACGGGAGAGCAGGTGGAGACAAGCTCTTGGCATTGCTGTGGCGGGGGGGGGGAGCGGGAGCGCCTTCATTTGAAGTCTGATGCGGGGGGAGCGGCAGCCTTTGAAGTCTGATTGGGGGGGAAGCGGCAGCATTTGAAGTCTGATGCGAGGCACAGACAAATGGTGGTATGTGACGTGGCTGGTTTGTGCACGCGCATAAATCACATGAACTGTGTCTAATCCGCCGTTTTGTTAGACTGTTCTTTTCCCTTTACTATAATCTCGCCGGAGCAATGCGCAAGCGCATTTGCTCAGGCGAGACCTAAAAACAAATTGTGGCCGGCATTCACACACACCCCAGGATAGGTGCACGCTAGGGGTGCCTTGTGGTCCTTGAAGTTCCCCCCCCCCCCGCTTCCCCCAACAATATGGCAAGCTGTGGGTGTCCTGGGTGGGACTGTGACACTCCCAAAAATGTAAAGCGTTTGAAAGAAATAATAAATGACTGACTGTAGATACTCATTTATTATTCACTACTCCTCGCATGGAGTGCCCCATAATGCCCTTTGTGGGCTAATTTGCACCGATATTTATGTTGTACTGAAATTGTCACAGATTTAATACTTTATACGTTATTGAGTTAGTTTGCAGTGTTTTACATGTACAGTGTTTCAAATATTGCACATTGTATACATGGGCTAGACATTCTCCAAAGTGAGATGCTCATACATTGATTATAAGTGTTAAACAAGAAGTTCTTCGGCCTAGCATTGAAAGGGGCAAGAGTATCCAGTGTTCTATTGCTTCAGTTAAGCACTACACTGCCTTCCCATAGTTCTCCCTCATTACTGTGTCAGGGTCCGAGTGCACCGGTGTTCCTAAATATCTTACTGGTTCGCTAGTCCATAGCAGAGGGATTTCAGTTGTGACAGGAGTGGTAGCTGTTGTAAGTGGGAATATTAACGATTTTTCCCAATTGTTTTTCAGTCCAGAGAGACCACCGAATCCTACTACCTCTCGCAGCACTGGGGTTTAGTGTTGTTCTTGGTTCCTGACTTATAACAGGGTAGCATCAGCATAGGCCAAGATAAGTAATTTATAGCTATGGAAACGTTTTCTCCGATGTGAGTGATACTTGCGCAGGGCGCATGCCAGGGGTTCTGCTACTAGTGCATATAAATTGCGATTCTCCTATTTACATGACCAGAGAATCTGGATTTCATTAAAGACACGGAGGCTGACATTATGCATTATCCTTTAATAGCAACTCACAGCAGCCGCACTACATCATAAAGGATAAAGTTCTAGAGTTAACAACACTAAACAAAGGATGTATCTTGGAGATGATCTGCCTCTTTTAAAAGAATCGCAGCAGGAAAGAACTTCATAAACGGAGAGATCCAAGTAGAACTTGAAAAACATCATGGAAGAAACTTCAGCAAGTCAAAGCAACTTGAAAAACATCATGGAAGAAACTTCAGCAAGTCAAAGGCCAGTCGGTTAAACGGAATTGCCTGAAAGAAAGAAATGATTAAGAATCAAGAGCCTAGAGAGCTAAAGATCTCATCACAATTAGAAGATAACAGAAGCATAGGCATAATTCATAGAATAAAAACAATTGAAGCGATCAATAAATTCATAAAATACATATTAAAAGATGTAATAAGTTCATAAAAGACATGTCAAAAGTTGTAAAAGGGAGGAGGGAGGGATAATGTCAGCCTCAGTGTCTTTAATGAAATCCAGATTCTCTGGTCATGTAAATAGGAGAATCGCAATTTCATTACAAGACCGGAGGCTACATTATGCATGTTCGGTGCCCCGAAGGACAACATCAGACATATGATTGATAGGCTTGCAATAATGACGAGCAAAAGTGTTAGCATTTGACCAGTCAGCAGCTTTTAGGATATCATCCAACTTACCACCTGACCAGAAGGATTTACTTGCCATAGCTCCTCTGATAGAATGTGCTTGAAACTTAGAGAGGTCGATACCAGCAAGGCTCATGGTAGATTTAACCCACCTAGCTATGGAGGTGGATGAGACAGGTTTAAAAGGTTTAACAAAAGAAACTAAAAGTTGATTTGCATCAACAGGGCGTAGGAGAGGCATCCTAGCGTCATACTCTTTCATACAAGCAACCACACAAAGTTTAGGGAAACTGTCGAACCGAGGATAAAAGATAAAACCTGACATGGTTTTAGTTCTTCTTAGTAATTCAAACTTAACACCAAAAATATCATAACATCTATTAGAAATGTCTAAGCTTTTGATGTCAGATACTCTCCTACAGGAGACTAAACACAAGAGAGTGGCGAGTTTGAAGGAGAGAAATTTTCTATTAAGGGAAGAGTTATCTGGCCAAGAACAAAAAAGGTCTAGAATACACTTGACATCCCAAAGGGTCTGATACTTAGGTCTAGGGGGTCTCCTTAGCCTTCTACTCTTGAGGACTCTACAAATGATAGAATTTTTACCTACCGATTTACCGTTGATAGAGGAATGGCCCGCGGAGATTGCGGATCTAAAGCAATTATTAATACGATAGGATAGGCCTCTGTCAAATTGTTCAACCAGAAAATGTACAATATTGACGACAGGAGCCTCCACGGGATCCAGACTCCTTTCCAGGCACCAATGAAACCATTTTGTCCAAATGCTGTTATACCTAAAGGGTGTTCCGGGTGCCCAAGATTCTCCGAGAAGAGAGAGGGCTGTCGACGAAAGTCCAGACAACTCGTTAGATTGCCTGACACTTTCCAGGCAAGAAGGTTCAAATTCCCCTCGAGAATAAGATGATTATCTTCCCCGTCTGCGTTTGAGACCAGGCCTGGAGACGCTGGGATCAGAAAGGGAATGTCCCATGCTAGTTCCAGGGCTGTCGGGAACCAAGCTTGGGATGGCCAAAAGGGAGTTATTAGGATCAGAAGGCATTGTTCCGATCTGACTTTCTGAAGGACCCTCTGAATCATGGCGAAAGGAGGGAAGGCATAACCCAGGAAGTGAGACCATGGTTGGAGAAAGGCGTTCACAGCAAGAGCGCCCGGGTCTGGCATCCAACTGAAGTAGTTGGGAAGTTGGAAGGTAAGCCTGCTGGCAAATAAGTCGACGTCTATGGGACCCCAAAAGTGGGAGAGGGTATTAAAGACGTTCACATTGAGTTTCCAGTCCGACAAGTCTGGAAGGAATCTTGAATTCCAATCTGCAGAAATGTTTGATTTCCCGGGAAGATATTCCGCCCTGAGGGAAATTTTGTGTTTCAGACAGAACTTCCAAAATTTCTTGGCAAGATTGGAGAGATCTGCAGATCTCGTTCCACCAAGACGGTTGATATAGGCCATAGCGGAAATGTTGTCCATTTTCAAAACAGACCTCCCTTGAATGGAGTGTTTCAAGCTCATAAGAGCGTATAAACCGGCTGTCAATTCCAGAAAATGTATGTGTTGATAAGATTCCTATAGGGTCCAAACCCCACCGGTATTTGGTCTTCCAAACGTGCACCCCAGCCATGAAGACTGGCATCTGATTCTAGGACAAAATCCGGGGAAGAGCCAAAGATAGCTTTCCCGTTCCAGGCGTCTAAGTTCTCCAGCCACCAAGAGAGTTCTGCTCTGGCATCTGGGTCCAGAGAGACAAGCTCCCCATACCATAGACCTGAATTGAGCGCTTTTCTCTTTATTCTCTGAAGCGCGCGGTAATTCAGAGGACCGGGGAAAATGGCCTGGATGGAAGAAGAAAGAAGCCCAAGAAGTCTGGCTAGTTCGCGGAGCGTTAAAGACTCTTCTTTCAAGACGGACCTGATCTCCTTCCGGATCTTGGCAATCTTCTTGGCAGGAAGAAGAAGGCATTACACGGTGTCTAGAGAGAAGCCAAGGAATTCTATGGTCTTGCAGGGAGAGAGAATGGACTTCTCTCTGTTGATGATGAATCCTAGACTCTCTATTAAGTTCATGTAAGTTTTTAGATCTCTTAGGAGTTCTGAATGATAAGAATATCGTCCAGGTAGATGATGAGACGGATACCCCTTTCTCTTAGAATTGTAACGATACACTTCATGATCTTGGTAAAACACCAAGGGGCCGAAGAGAGGCCGAAGGGAAGAACTTGAAACTGGTAAAGACGTTCTTTCCAAGCAAATTGAAGGAAAGCTTGATGTTCTTTGTACATAGGGATGGTGAAGTAGGCATCCTTCAGGTCTAACTTGACCATCCAATCTCTTTCGAGAAGGAGATCCCTTAGGAGGTGGATACCCTCCATTTTAAAATGACAATAAACCAGAAATTTGTTGACTTCTCGAAGGTTTATTACGGGTCTCCACCCTTTGTCCTTTTTCTGAACAAGAAACGGTGTGCTTAGGAACCTTGCATCGGACCAGGGAACCTCTACTATTGCGCCCTTTTTGAGCATAGAAATAATTTCTTCATCCACGATCTTTTCCTGATCTTGTGAAAGGACAAAGGGTTGGGGTAAGCGTGATTGGAAGGGGATCTGTAAAAAGTCTATCTTGAAGCCCATAACAGTTTCTAGAACCCATGGATCTTGGGTGATTGAATCCCTAACATGATAGAACTGTTTTAGTCTTCCCCCTACTATGGGAGGGAAAGAAGAAGAAGGAGTAGTACTTACTTGTAGAATTGGAGGTGTTGGGAGTACCACGACCTCTGGAACCACGGTTTCTTGGACCCCTTCCTCTTTGGGGAAAGAAGGGTTGTCTAGGGGGGTAGAAGCCCCTTCCAGTTCCTCTGATAGATGAATAGGGTCGTTGGTTGCCTCGGCCGGAAGAGCGACCCCTTCTTCCGGCCTGACCAAAAAGGTAGGTGTTAAATACCCGTCTTAGGTTATTTTGAGCCCTATCGAGAGCAGTGAAGGTAGACACATTTACCAATCTCCTTGATAATATCTTCCCCGAAAAGGAGGCCCTTAGGGTTTTGAGAGGGTTCTCTCTCTGCTATGTCTCCTAATTTGAGGTTAATTTTATTCAAAATAGATCTCCTCCTTTCAACGTTTAAACTGGAATTAGCGTTGCCAAGGAGAACAAAGGCTCTTTGGCTCCACCCTCGAATGAGATCGACATCCAAAGGGGTAGAGGAGAGGTGGGATTGTTCGGCCATGTCCAGGATTCTAACAAGGGGTCCTAAGACATCTAAAAGACGGTCTTGGCAGCCTTTAAGAGCTCTCTCCAGCCCTTTCCTAGGGTCTCGCCCTAACTTAAATAGGAATTTGATAAGGTCTGGATCTAGGTTTGGAGTTTGACAGACCCTCTTTTCAATGGTAGGTCGGGGGGATTCAGATCTCATTGTGTTTCTAGTATTTCTATCTAAAAGGTTTCTCAACCAACGTGTGACAAACTGGGAAACGTGATCCTGTGGGAATCACTTCAAACTATTAGGGTGAGAGATGTTTAGGGGAGAAAACATCTCTTCTCCGATAGGGTTCAAAATAGTATTTTTAGAGTTCGGTTCCGGATCAGGTTGAGAATTAAGGTCATGTTGGACCTCATCTAGGTCAAAGATCAATTCGTCTGAGGGGTCTTTGGAGGAGTTGTCATCAAAGGAGGAGAAAGAGAGTCAAAACCAATATTCTTTTTTTGGTTAGCACTATTCCAAAGTGTGCCGCGAGGGACACCGTACATATTTGTGCCGCCATGAGCACCGGTCAAGGGAGTGTCCCGAGGGACATCAGGTTCAAGTGGGGCGCAGTGGCCTCCCATCCAAAGTGAGGTGCTAGGACCTCCCGTACTATGAAAGGCGCTAGGGCCTGTAGTGCTTTCACAATGTTTAGTCTTTTTGGGTCTCTTACTGTGTAAGGGAAGATCTTGGGAATCACACGGTCTTTTAGAGAGCATGACTTCTTTGAGAGAGGACATCATACAGGGCTTAATTTCCTGTTGAAGGAATTTTTTAAGTGAATTGCCGATAGGGGCAGGTGAACTTGCAGTGGCGTCATCAGAATCCATGTCAGACATGGTGTAGAAAGAATTCAGAGGAAATTAGAATGATATTAATGAAGTAAAGTAATAAAGACTTCTCCTCTCTTTCTCCTCCTTTTTTTTTTTTTTTTTATTAAATAAGCTCAGAATATAAAAAATACCCTTTTTTATGTAAGGTAAGGGTGGGTAGGTTATAGTAAGGGAAGTTGGAGTATTATTATCAGTATCTATTAGGGAAGTAATATAACTATTCAAATCCTTATTAATATTATTGGCAAAATCCTTGTTAATATTATTGGCTAAATAGCGTATTTTGATGGTAACAAAAGCGTTTGTATCGTTATTAGAAAGGTATCGGTGAAAATCGCAATGGGCAGAGTGTCACCGACGGCTGAAGCAGAGCAACTGACAAAATACCGAGGAGTGCTCGAGCTCAGCCGCCGGAGAAGAGGAAAGTCGCTTCGGAAAGGAGGCACGCAACGCGGGTGTTGCTAATGTCCTTTCCTTTAAAGTGAAGCGTATTTCAGGGCAATGCGTTAAAAAATTAGATAGGAGCGTGGAACAAGGGCAGAAAAACGGCGGACATCGGCGAAGTTGTTGCGCGATCGCGCTGGGGAAAAGGGAAGGTCATTACAAAGGTGAGGGACAACCGAAAATTGGAAGTCCATGGGAGGGGGGTTGGAGTGGTATCGAGAAACCAGCGCCACCCACGAGTAGGGAATCAAGCCAATGAGGCACAGGTCAGGAATAGTAACGCAAGGTAGTCGGAAAACGGCTAAGAGGGCAGAGTTAAGGCGTCACAGGATGAAGAAAGAAGCATGAAGGCGTAGTAAGGCATCATATTGGCATTGAAACGTTTAGAAATTATCAATATACACGAAATATAACCCAAATTGTTCAAAATTAAGGAGAAATAAGAAGTAATGACTTATCTGCTGGCGAGCCGCTTTTAAAAGAGGCAGATCCGCTCCAAGATACATCCTTTGTTTAGTGTTAACTCTAGAACTTTATCCTTTATGATGTAGTGCGGCTGCTGTGAGTTGCTATTAAAGGATAATGCATAATGTAGCGTCCGGTCTTGTAATGAAATCAAGGGAAAGGGGGCAACCCTGACGGGTGCCGCGCATTATTGCTAGAGGAGCGGAGAACATCCGATTCGCAGATATGCGTCTCGTTAGGTTTGAATACAGGACTTGTATTAATTTAGTATAGACCTCCCCTTCTCACCCACCTGCCGAAACACCGCCAACATAAAGAGCCATTCCACAGAATCAAGAACTTTTTCATTATCTAAACATACTGCTAACACCTGCGTTGTCAGCTCAGTGAGGGGTATAGCACCGAATAGTGCTCTAAGGTTGCTGGTCAAGGTTTGTCCTGGGACGAATAGTTTTGTGTCCGTATTTAATAATAATAGTGGACAATTGGAGAAGCAGTGCTCCCCAGGAATCCCTGTTTTTTTTGATTATCAGCAAAACATTGTGCATAGTGGCTGGCATAATACCCTCTCAGGCAATTTTCTCGAGATATTAACAAGGTGGGTAATCCGTTTTACTTGAAATGTCTCGTAGAGGGCTAATGAGAGGCCGTTGGTTCCAGGGGATTTCTCACTGGGCATCTTCTTGAGCGCTGCCATAATTTCTATATGGTGAAGAGGGGCTATCAGCCTCTCTCTATTCTCGTTTGTGAGGCATTCCATTTTAATAGGGGCTAAATGTTATGTTATGTTATGTTATGTTATGTTATGTTATGTTATGTTACATACATTTGTAATGCGCACTGCTGCCCCAGCTAAGGGGCGTCCAGGCGCATGGCAGGTAAAAATGCAACACCACAGGAAACACAACAGAAGGGAGGAAAGTGAATTTATTAAAACAAGAAGGTTTTTAAGGCTTTACGAAAGACTAAAAGATCATCTAGCAGTCGCAACTCTACAGGAAGGGAGTTCCAGAGCTCGGCTGCTCTGACCCGGAAGGAACGGCCACCAACCCGACACAGCCTGTATCGGGGAATCACAGTAAGTGCATGACCCAAGGATCTCAGGGGCCGAGTAGGCACATACCACGACAAAAGGTCCGCAAGAATAGGGGGACCTACTCCCCTCAAAATCTTGAACGCCATACACAGCACTTTAAACTGAATTCTGGCCCTGATAGGCAACCAGTGCAGTGATCTCAAAGTGCTGGAGGCAGAACAAGTACGGGGAAGGCCAACAATAGCTCTCGCCGCAGCGTTCTGGACGCGTTGGAGGCGGGTAACCTCAGCCACGTTGGACCCTACCAGAAGAGAGCTGGCATAGTCCAGGCGAGATAACACTGTAGCCTGGACTATCAGCTGCCTGGTGCGATGGTCAAAGAACTTCAAAACCGGGCGAAGCGACCGTATGATACCAAAGCAACAGGCCGCGATTTTCTTCGTGTGGCCAACGTAGCTGAGGGAGGGATCCATCCATACTCCTAAGTTCTTTAATTCCGTGACCGGGAGGGGGGCCGGCCCCAGCTCCGTAGGCCACCATCTGTCCCCCCATAGCTCCGATCTCTTGCCTACGATCATGATCTCTGTTTTCTTAGCGTTGAGCTGGAGACAGTTGTTCTTCATCCAGCTCGCCACCGCCCTAAGTCCACTCTGAAACCTGGGGGCATCCCGGTCCGCATCCCCGCTGATCGTAACCGCTAGCTGAGTGTCGTCAGCATATGAGACCATAGTCATGCCCCATTGCTTGACGACCTCAGCCAGCGGTCTCACGTAGAGATTAAACAACGTGGGACTCAGCGAGGATCCTTGCGGCACCCCCTGTTTCAACGGATGGAATTGGGACTGGAACGGTGGGACTGCAACGCTAAAGAAACGATCGTCTAGAAAAGACCGGAACCACTGGAGGGCAGGTCCACCCAGCCCAATCTCCTCCAGGCGATGCAACAGGATAGGATGCGAAACAGTATCAAACGCAGCGCTCAAGTCCAATAAGACGAGCGCTGCTGTCTGGCCCGCATCCATCACCGTGCGAAGGTGTTCAGCCATGGAGAGGAGGGCGGTCTCCGTGCTGTGTCCAGCACGGAACCCATTCTGGGTGGGATCCAAGATGTTAGCATGGATAAGGTGAGCCGAAAGAACTTTGTTGACATGGGCCTCCAACACTTTGGTCGGCCACGGGAGTAAGGAGATGGGCCGATAGTTTTCAGGCTTATCTGGATCCAGAGACGGCTTCTTCAAAATGGGAGAGACCACTGCCCGCTTCCAGCTAGCGGGTACCGTGCTTGATTCCAATGAGATGTTAATCAGGGAGTGAACCACGGCCCGTCCCACAAACGACTGCTCTCTAAAGAGAGTCGCTGTAAGCGGATCAGCGGGGGACCCTGATTTGACCTGCAGAGCCAGGAGGTCAAACCCCTCTGATGTCAGCGGGGGCAGCACGTGCAGGGTGGAATCACCATAGATGTTGATCGGGGGCTCAGCCGGAGGCCCTGTACAAGGGAACGTCCGATAGATGTTTTGGACCTTTTCCAAAAAGAAACAAGCGAGAGCCTCACAGTGAGTGGTGGAACCAGTCGTCGTAGTACAGGCACGCTTTGCCAAAAGATCCTTCATCACTTTAAAGATGGTTTTAGAGGGGTTGGAGCTGTTGCCGAATTCAGTAGCGTAGTAAGCTGCCCGAGCTTGGCAAACAGCCCGATGGTAAACTTTGACGGAGGCGAGATAAATAGCCTTTTTCCCGGTATCGTACGCCTTCCGCCAAGCCCTCTCTGCTCGCCTACAACTACCCTTGAGTGAACGTAGGGCGCCATCGTACCACGGACTGGAGTCCCTGGAGCTGACTTTACAAGCGGTAAGTGGAATAAGGGCGTCAAGCGCCTTGGAGATCCAGGAGCAGAACTTCTCGTAACCTGAGTCAACCAGCAACGGAGGTTCTAAAGGCTCCTCGGCGAGGACACAGTGTAAGTCCTCCAGCCGTAATTTAGTCCATTGCCGCCTTATAACCAGCTTTGCCGGGGGAACAGTAATCATTCCCGGCAAAGGGGTACAGATGGTAACCAAAGAGTGGTCCGTCCAGCCAAGAGGTGTGACGGCGGAGACAGCAGCGTCTGCCAAATTGGTGAAAAAAGGATCTAAGGTATGGCCGCCTGTATGAGTAGGCTGTCGGACCAATTGCACCAGTTGAAGGGCCTCCAGGTCAGCAAGAATACCGCTAACCGAGGGGGAGGTAAGGTTCTCAAAGTGTAAGTTGAGGTCTCCCAAAATCGAGAAATTGGGGCAGCCTACCGCCAAGGAACTAACCATGTCGGGGAGGGCCGCTCTAAACGCCACATCACTCCCAGGGGGGCGATAGACCACCATCCCCGAGAGTGTGAAATGTGGGGTGACCGAGATTTTAAACACCGCACTTTCACATCCCGCAATGGTCAGACCAGACCAACTACCAGTGAGGCCAGGTCGCAAGGCCAACGCAATACCCCCTCCCCTGGTAGATCGATTAAGGGTAAAAACCGAAAAATCAGAGGGAAATGCCAAGTTGATAATGGCCACATCGTCATCCTTCAACCACGTCTCGGTGATGGCTACGATGTCCGGGGCCTCTTCCTGTATCAGGTCAAACACGGCCTGATAATGCAGCACCAGAGACCTGGCATTCAGGCTGAAGATGCGAAGGGAATGCTCGGCGAGGTTCCTACTAAGGGAAACCGCAGGATTTTCGTGTGAGCTCAGGGTAGGGGGATCCAAAGACCACCTTCCACACGCACAGTGAAAGGGGCCCGCTAGTGGGTGTATTGGGGGAAGGGTACAACTCACATTTGAACGACCTATACCCCGCAGAGTGTCGCCAGAGTACACCAGCATGGTAACGAGAGCCGAGACCAACTCTCAAGGACCCCAGATGCCCGCAGCGCCCTGCGCGTCCGTAGCGCGGACGGGCGCAGACGGGCAGGACTCGGGCACGACTCCGGCTAAGCGACGGCGTCCCACTGCGCGTTCCCGCTGCGCGGGAAAGGACGACTTTAAATAGGCGTTCCTTGGAGCCGAGCGAGCGTCAAAACGCTCCAAGATGGCGCCCGCAAACAAACCACAAAGCCCAAAGCAAGATGGCGCCTAAAGCTGCAACCCAGGGCCACCCACGGAACCCGGACCCGCCAAGTGACGGTGCTTTAGTAAATTTTACGTGCGGTAAGAGGGAGGGGGGGATCTATACCCATGTCCTGCCAAAAGTAAGGGAACAGTAAAAGCTCAGCCAACAAAAGAACAAAACTGAAGTTAAAAGTGCAGAGCGAGCAGAGCGCACGTGCCAGCGCGCTAAGGGTAGAAGCAGTACCTGACCAGAGTCCAGATACCGAGTCCGCCTTAAATAGGCGTTCCTTGGAGCCGAGCGAGCGTCAAAACGCTCCAAGATGGCGCCCGCAAACAAACCACAAAGCCCAAAGCAAGATGGCGCCTAAAGCTGCAACCCAGGGCCACCCACGGAACCCAGACCCGCCAAGTGACGGTGCTTTAGTAAATTTTACGTGCGGTAAGAGGGAGGGGGGGATCTATACCCATGTCCTGCCAAAAGTAAGGGAACAGTAAAAGCTCAGCCAACAAAAGAACAAAACTGAAGTTAAAAGTGCAGAGCGAGCAGAGCGCACGTGCCAGCGCGCTAAGGGTAGAAGCAGTACCTGACCAGAGTCCAGATACCGAGTCCGCCTTAAATAGGCGTTCCTTGGAGCCGAGCGAGCGTCAAAACGCTCCAAGATGGCGCCCGCAAACAAACCACAAAGCCCAAAGCAAGATGGCGCCTAAAGCTGCAACCCAGGGCCACCCACGGAACCCGGACCCGCCAAGTGACGGTGCTTTAGTAAATTTTACGTGCGGTAAGAGGGAGGGGGGGATCTATACCCATGTCCTGCCAAAAGTAAGGGAACAGTAAAAGCTCAGCCAACAAAAGAACAAAACTGAAGTTAAAAGTGCAGAGCGAGCAGAGCGCACGTGCCAGCGCGCTAAGGGTAGAAGCAATGTCAGCAATATTCAGCAATGTCTTCAAAAATGTCATTGTGGGGTGGGATGTGTAATGATCAGAGTAATACTTACAGAATCTATCAACTACTGTGCTCCCTGAATAGGCTTGCCTTGTTTTACCTGTAAGCTGAGCACATTGTTCGCCATTTTACTTGGCCTGGTCAGGGCTGCTAATGTGGTGCTAGGTCTTTCTTGCCTTACACTCTGGCAGTGGCGTACTTTCCCAAGTGTGTGATATCTGATTGGGCTAGCTTGGCATATTCTTCTAAGGCGGCTTTAATCTGTGCCTGTATTACCCGACTAGGCTGTTGCGTCTGTACCAGCTCCTTTGCTTTCAAAACCCCCTCCAGCCTATGCAACCAGCCCATAATTGCACGCAAAACTCCTGCACGCTTAGAGATGGTGATACCACAAATGTATTCCTGAAAAGCCTCCCAGAGCATGAGCATTTGAGCCACGCTTCCTTTGTTTGTCCCTTAATACTCCTCTTTGGCTTGCTCGATTTCCTTATGGAACACTGGGTCAAGGAGCGAATTTTGCGGTAATCGCCATGTGTTCATTTGAGGACATATATCTGCAATTCGCAGGGTGAGCTGTATAGGAGAGTGGTCTGTGTAGGTTCTGGTTGTTGTTCGCAGTCTTCCGACCAGCGAGAGGGATGTTAGCCAATAATCAATGCACGTGTGGGTGTCGTGAATAGAGGAGTAATGTGTGTACTCTCTGCCTTCAGTGTTAATGTGCCGTCAGGCATCCATGAGCCCACCCGCCTCAGCCATAGCAGCAATGGTGCAGGCTGCAGCAGAGGGCCTGCCTGGAAAGCCTTTGGACCTATGTAACTCTGGAGATAGCACGCAATTAAAGTCCCCCTCCCAACATATCTGGGGTATGTGACTGTATGTGATAGTTTTACTGTGTAGCGCTTTATAAAACTGTGGGTCGACATAGTTGGGGCTGGACACCCCTATCAGCAGAGCCTCAAACCCTCTGCCTGCAGTGAGAGATTGCATATTGCCATCTGTCTAGGTGTACCATTTTAAGTGTAACACCAGAGTTACGTCTTGCCCACGCAGTACTCCACACGCATGAGAAGTAACCCCTGCTGCCAGACACCCCCCCTTCATTCTCCACTGTGATATTAGACAGGTCTGAGGAGTCAGTTGAATCTCCTGCAGTATTGCCACATCAATATTGTGTCTTTGGAGATATGCGACTATTTTGCTATTGTTAATAGATTTACACATGACACTCCCTCCTTTCTGATCAGAAGCTCACTACCTATTATTGGACCCTTTAAAACGTGTGCTATAATATAAAGTCTGCCCTATGGTAGACTCTAGTGGGAAGCGGAGAGCACAGCAATTTCCCCTCATTGACTGAAACGTGGTTGTTTCGAATTATGTGAACTAAACAAAACTGGGTGTGTGGCCATAGTAGTGTTTATTGCTATCCTGAAAATGCAGCGAATTTCCAGTCTGATGATGGGGAATGATTCAAGCAGGTGACTCTATGAAAGGTGCCTACAATGGAGAACTAGTATTACAGATAAGTAACTAATTTCACATAGAAAGCAGCCATGTATTGTAGGCTAGGAGATGCGAAGCGCTAAGTGGCCTGTGTACGGTGGAAGCATCTTTTATTACAAAGTGTAACATCATAAATCCACTTTTTTTTCTTGCAACAATTTCACGAGTCACTGCTTCATTTTTAGGATCTGAAAACTTCTAGAGGTTTGTTTGACGAAATGAAGAAAACTGCAAACAACAATGTCAAACAGGTAATATTTTGCACTTTACAAACTGTTTCCTTGCATCCAACCTTCTGCTTGGATTGCGTGGATTCAGCAATGAGAGATAATAACATTTGATCTCCTCAGTAGTCTACTGTAATTCCAATACCAGACATTTGTCGTTTGATTATTATTGTGCATGAACTAGAACTGTATAATCAAACTTCAAGGCTTCAAGTATGTACATGTTAACTTTGGTATGCAAGGACCATAAACTTAAAAGTAGACCAAGTACAATATTCAAAAGTAAGTGAAAGAGAGCTGCTTCTTAGTTGTATTTTGTAATTATAGTTACACCTCACCAGAATTGGCATATGGTTATTTGATTTAATATAGTCATTCATGTTTTGAGCAAGAGGGTCATCTACCAAAATTCAGCAATATAGCAGAAATAGGTCCCTTGCTGCTTTCATACGTCCCCACAGGCAGTGAGTTTTAGGCTGAAGAAAGATTGTGGTAAATTGAAGAATTAGCAGTATTCAAATAGCATGCCTGTTATCAGTTAATGGGCTCCTAAAACATGCTCTCAAATTTGCATTTGCTTCTCTTGTCCCTTAGGGTGCGCTTTTTATTACCATTTTGCTATTTTTTTCTGTGCAATTTTTTCTGTGCATTTTGTGTAGACTTCATTGACTTGTTTGAAATTATGTATCAAGAAGCATGTTTAATTTTTCTATAGGCATTTGACAAGTCAGATTTGCTTTAAATCTGCCACAAAATGAAAAATCCCTTTTGCGCAAATCTGCCATCTGTTAACTGTGATTGTGTTTGAATGGGCAGTGAGTGTATTGACCAAATGACCGGACTGGGAGAATCATAACGCACTTTAGATTATAACACACCTAAGTGTTTCAGTGGGCAATGTGTTACCTAGCTAGAGAGTAACACTTCAGCAAGAACTGTGACCTGAAAGCATGTCCAGAGGCTCACCTCTTGCAGAAAGGCTTGTGCAGGTTGCAGATCCACTGTATCCTCTGTTCTTTATGCTGAGTGCAGAAATTACCTGGAATCCCAACAAGCATTTACAATGCAATGGTCTCGGCATTGTTAAAGATAGAGCTATTGGCATTGCTCATGACGGGGACGGGTCAATAGATACTTTTATAGATACAGCAAAGCCCACATTTACTAAAGGTTTGTGCAAGAGATCTTGAGACACAAGTATCAGAGTAAATCAATTTTTGCATGAAAAACGCCAATGCAGTGAGGCACAGGCAATCAGTATTATGGTATATTGCCTGAAGTACCTATTTGTACTGGGGGGTTTACCCTGAATGTTCTCTGCAACCTGCTTTGGTGCTCTTTAGAGATCACGTGACATGGGATACATAGTATCAACCAAAATTACAAATAAAATTAAACTTGGGGAGAGAAAGAAATACAGATTTGTCCAGCAGCTGGATTAACCCATCAAGTTATCGTAGGGCAGTGGAACATGTAACCTGCTTTTTATACACAGATCACTGTCGCTAATACCAACCTCTTCTCATTGGAACTGTAGTCAGGACACTCGAGGCGCTATCCTCTTTTACCATGGTCATACAACTCGTCACTCTCCCTTTTTCGGGTACACAGCAGTAGTTGTTGGGAAGTGTTAGACTCAAGTCCTACAAATCTCACTTAAACAGATACACCCTTGACTCTTGGATGCGGTCAATGGCACATGACTTTGTTCTCCCAGGTGCCGTGGGCACCATAGAGAAGAAAGCGTTAGTGATTTCGGAAGCAAACACTACTCGCTTAGGATTTGCTTGGAACTGTCCTACTTCTGGTCACCCGCTGGATGGTAAGGGTGCCATGGGGACTAATGCAGGCAAGGAAATGGCTTCCCCGACACCCTCTTGGGTAGTAAATTATAGGTACACCGCAGTGCAGTGGGTACCTTGCACGGCTTTACCCTGGTGCGGTTTCATCTGCTGCACTAGTAATAGCTAACTCCCTGAGAACCAGACCTGTCTACCATCAGGGACACTAGAATTATTCAGCAGCAGAGGGCTAAATTATGTGGTTGGGTTGAGTAAATTATACGGCAAGAAAAAGGCAAATTATGCTGCATAATGCGTAACATATTGTAAAACTATTACTTCGTTATTTTGTCATTTATTTAACTTGACAACCCTATCTGGGCATGGTTGCAACTCAATAGTACCAGTTCAACACCCAAATATAGCAATAACCAACAGAATGGTGACCAGTCTAGTTTTGAAAAGAGCAGTCCAACACGTGGCAACACTTGTCACTGCATTTTTAGTAACTTTTGCGCGGTTTAAGGTAGATGTTTTCGCTAAAATCTGCAGGTTATGCGGCTGATGGTGGATGTATGTGGCAAATGCGAAAATCGCAGAGGCGGCACAATTGCATATTTCCAGTGGCCCTGGCTATTAGGCCGCATAGGCCTTCTCCTTAAAGCCGGTCAGCAGAGAAGCAATCACATAGTGCAGAATGGGTTTCTACACGATTGACTGAACATCGGAAATCAGGAGCAAAGACTGAAGAAACTCCAAGTACTAGTGTAGCACCAATGCAATCGCCCTGCACGCGCTGCCACGACAAGTACTTTTATATTAATAAAGGATAAACCAGGGAGAGAAAAGGAAGCCCCAAGTAATTGAGGAGCTGGTCGCACTGGCACGAGCGGGCATCACGGCCCTGCAGCCCTTTGCGCTTTACCCCTCGCGCTTCTAGTCTGCGTCACCCCTCGCGCCTCTATTCTGCAGCGCACGCAGCGCCCTCTGGAGCTTTCCCAAAACGGGCCTAACCCTCTGTCCTTCCGTTCCACCGAGCCTGCCTCGGGAAAGTGCGCGCTTTTCCAGATCTCACATGACAAATCACTTCTCTCGCACAAAGCAGGGGAAAAACGAAATTGGACCGCCCTGCAGAAATGAAGCCAACAGAAGAAAATGCTGACTTTTCAAGCCCTGCAAATCCCGCTAACCATGGAACATTCTGGACAGCAAACTTTCCAAGTACAGATGTACTCACAATGCCGGAGCCTTAAAGGCTGAGGAAGAGAACGACGGACATGCGAGTTTGCCTGCCTCCGCCTCTCCCGCACTCAGTCTCCTCTTTAGCAGCGCCGCGTGCTGGTATGCAGACTCCCCCTGCATTCCACCAGGCGCACGTCCTGATCCGTCCTGCATTAGAAGCTGTGGAGACAAGACCTGGCCGCGCGCACAACGTTATCCTATGGGGAAACGCGCGCGGCCAGGTCTTGTCTCACTTCGGCGTCTCAGACTGCTGAGAAGCCGACAATAGTTCTCTGGCGAGAACGCGCTTTCAGCGCGTTATAGCCGAGACCTAAAAAGAAAGGTTACAATTTAACGTTCTAGTGATTGCCATGGAGCTCTGGTCAACTTAAAGGGAAATATACTTTGCTCTAATTCCTTCCACCTAAGCAATTAGGACTAAATTTTAACTTAATTGGACTGAGCAGCTTTCTTCAGGACAGGGTATAATCCAGCCCAGCCAACATATCTGGGGCTCCCCTTCTTACTCGTAGAAGCTCTGCACATGGATGTAGGATGAATAAGATCAGAAAAAGAAGCCTTATCTGCCTTCATTTTAATGTGTAAGGTCTACTTCTCTAGCGTTGTGGGGATCTCTACTGTCAAGTCCATCTAAGAGTGCAGGCTGCCCTGTGGGATTAGTTCTTGCCTTGCACTATCGAACAGACCCTGAAATCTGTTGTGCTAGCACTACAGTGAAGCACTGCTAAATCAGACCAAGACGGAAAGCAGTGCCGTATTGCCAACCTGACCCAAAGCTGGTCGTTTTGAGCCATCTGCTTGAAGAGTAAACTTCTGAAAAGTCATTTGAGTTGTAAACATCTGGAGAGAAAATGGAGAACAGAGTATAAGGATAGCGACAAAGAGGAGTATAAACAAGGTCTTGCCATATATAAACAGGAGATCCATCAGGCAAAGCTTCTATTTTATTCCATAAAGATCAATAGAGCTACCAACTCTGCTAGGGAATTATTCAATACAGTCACCAGCTTGGCCAATTCAGTGGCTATTACAATTACACCTAGTCAGGTGCTCTGTGAAACTCTGCCCAGTTTCTTTTATGAGAAAGTGAATACCATCTTTTCCGTTTTCACCAATGCAATTCCAAAAACTTTGGCGGACCAAGCAGATAACCTGTATGTAGAAAAAAAGGGTTGTTGGACAATTTTCCTAAGCTTACTTCCACAGATACTGTCAACCTCCTGATGCAGGTGAAATCTGGTTCCCCTTCGGATCCCTGTCCGATAGCGATTTTAAAGTTAGCAGCAGAGCCGGTCGTTCAAGTCTTGACACCCATTTTTAATGCGTTGTATAAAGAAGGCTATTACCCGTTGGACTGGAAAAAAAACTCCATTCTGCCTTTATTAAAGAAACCGAACCTCGACACTAAAAATCCTAATAATTTCATGCCAAAATCAAGACTTCCGATACCGGCGGAAATTGTCGAGAGACATATCAATATGCAGCTTAGCCAATTTCTGGAATTCACGCAAGCTCTTGACCAAACGCAGTATGGCTTTCAAGGGGGTCACAGTACTGAAGCTGCACTTTTGAAATCCACAGAAGAGGTTTGGACTAATTTAGATCAAGGTGGCAAGGCAGCTCTGATTAAGCTAGATCTCTGTGCAGCATTCGACGCGGTCCATCACGATTTGTTGATGGACCGGCTGCAGGAGATTGGCATACGCGGGCAGCAGGGAGACTTCTTAGGATCGCTCGTGTCGAATCGGAGTCAGCAGGTGGCGCTGGACTAATTTGTATCAGACCCTTTATCTTTGCCATGTGGGGTCCCGCAAGGGTCCTCACTGAGTCCGACATTATTTAACATATATGTATCCTCGCTGGCACCTCTTATTCGTTCATTTGGCTTTAGTTTGACTATGTATGCGGATGATATGCAAATTGGAGTGTCTCTTCTTCCATCAGAGGCAAAAGGCACAGCTCGCCGTCTTAAAGAGTGTATGAATTCCATAGGGATTTGGATGGCCCAAAATTGCCTTAAATTCAACTCTAGCAAGACAGAGGTGTTGTGCTTTGGCATTAATCCTAATTTCAGGACACCAGAATGGTGGCAACATACCCTTGGCCCTCTCCCCGACCCGAACAGGAAGGTTAAAAACCTAGGTGTATGGGTGGACCAGAAGCTCCATTTTAAAGACCATATTTACCCACAGAATGCCGAAAAATAGTTATCACTTCCCTCAGACTGGTGTTGGGCATCCCAAAATACGCCCCAATAGCGAAAGAGTTACGGAAGTTGAACTTGCTGACAGGAAGCGTACCTGGTTCAAGGCATTGTGTCTGGTTCATAAGGCACTGTACGGAGCAGGACCGGCCTATCTAAAAGAGCGGCTGCACTGGTACATTCCTAACAGACCTTTCGTTCCTCTGATGCCAAACTGGTTCATGTGCCATCTGTAGAAAAAAGCCACATGTGGAGGCAAAAGCTTTGTAGTCAATGCAGCTAGAGCCTGGAATCTGCTCCCCCTGTATTTGAGAGGTATGTTGAACCTTATGGCTTTTCGAAAAGCCTTAAAAACTTGGTTGTTTGCGGACTAGCATTACTCTGGGCTCATTCCGAAGGATGTTTCACATAGCGCCAGGAACCTACGGCTAACAGTGCGCTCAATAAATGCTATAACCTAACATAACAACATGTAACCTTGTGAGCAGCACCCCACGTGGTAGCTTATCACCTTAATCAGCCCCAGTCACGAGCTCAGAGCTAACTCCCTAAACCAATAATAAAAAGGGCAAAAACCTATCTCCACTATGACATGCCCGAAGGCCACTTCTGTGATGCATGACTTTGTGACTGCAACCCGCTGGTACTTGCCTTTCAACTCCACGACCACCAAAGTAGCTTCCACCACGGAGGGGTGCTCCGACAACACCCGTTCCGAAGCAAACAGCTTTGCAACAGAGCCACATACTGTGGTCCCCCGCCTATACGTGAACTAATGGCCCTGTCACAAATATTGCACACTTGTAAAAGATGCCAAACACCCATAAGAGGATACTTGCACAAGTATGATATACACTCATACCCTGGGGAAACGGAGAAAACATCACACTTGGCTAATTTATACCAGCGTTGTGATTGTTCAATTCTTACATCATTTGTAAGTTACAAAATACTTAATTGATATAATACTTATACATGTTGTGCATTAACTAGTCTTTCAGCCCCTTACCACTCTTCAAGAGCAAGCTTCACTTCTTAACCTTGCTAAACCTGAAAGCTATATTTGGAAATTTAGTGATTTGGCACTAGTACATGGTTCCTGTATTTCGAAGTAGAGTGGCAAAACTTGTCACAAGGATTGCCAAACTGCTTTTGAGTCCTGCAGGCCCGGGAGAACTTGCCAAAAGATGAGTGTAAGGAATTTGGTTATTAGTTGAGAAGGGTGAATACCCTACTCGCATATTAAACACAATCCTTGTCAGGGTGAGCCACAAATGATACTAAATGAACCTGATCTTAACCCTCTGGTAGCTTGGAAATTTTAGACTGGAAAAAAGGATTATTTTACCTGGTCGAAATGGCAGTTCAAAAGTACTACAGCCTTCAGTGGCAGGCTGGAGACCTGATTTGCAGTGCTACTTTAGTAGGTGGCACAATAAGTGCTCCAGCCCACGTGTAGCATTTAATTTATAGGCCCTAGGTACAACTAGTACCATCTACTAGGGACTTGTAAGTAAATTAAATGTGCCAATTTGGTGTATACCAATGTAACCATGCTTGGAAGAGAGAGCACAGGTGTGCAGAGTCCAAATACTTACAAGACCAGGTTCAGCAAAAAATAGGGTCTTTAAGGCAAACATCTGAGGGAATACCATGCAAAAGATGGTTATTTCCAACATGTACCCCCAACCCACCACTAGGAAGAACTTATCAACGTCATGAAAGTTCTCAACACTAAGGCTGAAAACCCTGGTAAGACCATCAACATTGGTGTAGTCAATGCCAGGGTTATATTCCACTGTAAAGTCTGCTCCCTGTAGGGAGATAGATCACCTCAGCCGTTTTGTATTCTTCTAGAGGGTGGTCACATTTAGAACCCTTAAGGGGTTCCTTGATGTTTTGAGTTACACCAATTAGGTGACCTCCCCTTTTCGCTCCTTGACCTCATAAAGCCTGGCACACTGGTCGTTTAAGACCCAGGGCTCCATAGCCATCACCCACAGTTCTGGCCATGTTAATATTCCACCAGCGAGGCCTTCTGGCCGTATCAATGTTTCATCACTTTGTAGCTGGCTTCTAGGTTTTCAGTGACCTCTTTCCTTTCTCCTTCATCTGAGACCGCAGAGCAAACATGTAGCTCACTTAATCTTTAGGGGGTTTCTTGGAAGCTTCCTCCCACCCCTCCTTTACAAGATTGAGATGCCCACATACAGGGTGTCCAAACAGAATTTCAAAGTAACTGAGCCCCATTCTCTTTTGAGACATTTCTTGGTACATAAAGACAATGCATGGCAAGACGATGGCCTCATTGGTTCTGGTAGGTCATTGTTCTGGAGGTGGTATGGGGTTGGAGAACTAATAGCATATTCGATACATGTGTGGCTGTAGATACACATGCTTTGTATAACCCCACCATCTAGTGTTAGGCTCGGATAATTACACGTTGTTTATGTTTGTGGAAATGTTTCGAGTGACGAGGCTGTGTGATGCCTACTTTTAGTGATACTTAACATTGTTAGATTGTTTCTTTTAGCCTACTGGTTTGGATGTATTCTCTCTCTCTCCAGTATGAGATCCTTTCGGGCTTCCTTCAGTTCCCAAGTAGATCACTTTCTCAACGGTATTGTCTTGATTACGTAGTCAATCTTTCATTTTGAGAAAAAGAACGGTTTTATGCGTCTGGTTCTTTGACTCACCTTGATGGCCTAAAGGCAACGCCGAGCTGGACCCTTTCCAAATTCACAGATCTCACCATAAAAAAAGCTGCGGATTGAATGCACTCCATTCTGCTTCTGTCTGAATTACCATTCCAAATATCCTCACACCGACCTACATTCGATCTGTAATTTGTCTGTCGTCCAACCATAGGAAAGGTACCAGTGAGCACTGCAGATCATTCTGATCTAAAAAGACTCTTCGTGATCGGCACGCACGGCAACTTGAAATGCAGCTAGACAAAAGGACAACACTCCCGACATATTTTGCCAACAGGATGAGGAAGAAGAGGAAGCCTCAGCAGCCCAGAAGGATTCCTTCTCCAACCACAAAACCTATTCAGAGTCGGAGACTGAGCAAAATCAAGTCCTACTGGAGTCTTCCGAAAGGTGTCAGACCGTGAGTACACTTACCCCGGATCCAAAAGCCAAAAAATCAGCTTGACCAATAAACCTGCTCACAGGCCGTAACGACAGAAAAGCCATGGTGCGCACCCAAGTACCGTCTCAGACGCACCTCCCTTGGGCTCAGTGCCGAAACACCGAGCAACAGCCGGGGCCTCCACCAAATCAGACTTGGCATTGTACATTAGGTTCGGTACCAAAAGATAAAAGTCACAGTGCTTTGGCACCAACTACACCCACACAGAATACTAAGCATCTACTGGCACTGAAATGCTTTACATTCTGTTAGAAAACACCACCAGAGCCAAATCTTGAAAACATGCAAGAGCGGCTCGATAAGAGTAAAAAAAAAAATTACAAACACAGCCTGGGACAAAGAAGATGACTCTCCAATTGACAACGTCTCGGCCCTCTAGGAGACCTTTGTTCTTTGAAGATGCTATTTGTGCTCTAGCTCCATCTCTCAAAATGAAGAAAATGGACATTGCCACTAGCCCTTTACACACTACACTTTCTAACTCTCCAATTCCACCAAAACCAGCCCCACCATCCAGTTTACCACCCACTTCACCACACCAATCTGAAGCAGGCGATTTCTCACAACATTCACCAATATTAGATGACAATGATACTATAGGAGAGGGCAAACACCCTGGGGAGCCATGGAACGGCTATTATATAGAACTAAAAGGGGATACAGATCCAGATCGCCCATCCCCACCAAATGATGCTTCACCATATCAGGACTAGATAGCCAGAGCTGCGGCATACCACCTGGTGCCCCTACATAAGGGCCCTATAGAGGATAACTTCCTCTTTGAGACCCTCACAACTACTCAACAAGGATCTCAATATTTGCCAATTCTCAAAGGAGTACTGTGTCATGCAGATGACATTTTTATATATCCGGTGAAATCACAAAACACCACGGGTTGACAAAAAGTATATTGCCGCACCGCGTCATGGCGATGGTGCGGGGCGTTATTCCAGAATAAAATAGCATTGCACCAATATCTCTCTAGGTAAATATACAGAAATATCTATATTAATGGGACTGAAAATAAACGTGGCCCAACAAAACATACTTGTAGCAAGGTAGTAGTAATTACACAGTCGGCCATTTATTACTACAGTGCTAGCTGTATCCTCTGGCTTTTCTATACCTGGCCAATGCACCATATCATCACTGCTTCCCAATATGAACTTCATTAAGAGACATAGACCAGTATTTCTCCACCCACAGAGTTACCTATGCCTGGAGGTACCAGCAACTCCTGGAGCAGGGGAAAAACCACATGATGAACACTCTAGGTATCTATAAAGTCAACCTCATTTAATTGAGGTTAACTTCTTTTTTTACTGGTATTCACCCATCTAACAAACAAAATGCCTCCGTATAATTTAATGGGGGTCTCCCCCTTTTTAAACATTGAGCACCTTCCAATAAAGAGTACATACTCCATTCAACCTAACCAGATCACCCGTCGGAAGACTTCACATGATCCACAATTTAAAGCCAAAAAGTCGACCGGTATGCTTTTACCAATGATAAGACTGCTTCTGCCAGGCCCTATGGACAACTCTCTGTAGTTTGCTAAAATATACTATACACATTCCCGAGGGGAGCACAATGGCTTGCCACCGTAGAGCCATGCTTACAGCCCTAGTGAGCTAAACCACCTCTAAGTGTGCCACCCTTACATTCTGCAACAATCTGCTATGATTCAAAATATTCAGCATATTTCTGTAAATATACATCCAAACCTTATGAACATGCTTGTTACATAAAATTTGTCTATAGCACTATATATATTTATTAAAGGACAGTTAAATACGGACTCCTTGTTAGTAGCCAAGGAGTCCTAAGTAGATACAGCCCTTGAAAAGATAAAAAAAGACAGAGGTAGCCAAATCTATGGGGGCCTCCAAGCTCACCCTATTGTGGGTCTTTTCGTTGCCCAACTTTCAAACTGGGTGCCAGGTGTGCTTCCACGGACACTGCAGGGTCCTCCTACAAAAGCAAAGGACAATCCTCCACCTCTAAAAGCTTCTATAGAAGATCATATAGAGGCAACAATTCCAAAGGCCGCGTCTCAGAAATTCTACCAATACCGCAAATACAAACACTAAACATTAACTTCTTCAACATTCCCCTTGAACATCTAACACCTGTTGAGGGATGTCTTCAAAGCTTTTACACTGCATGGAAATCCATCACAACAGATCAATGGTTTTTGGACATTATCCAACATGATTACTGTTGGGAGCTCCAAATACCCCACCCGCAAGCACAAACTAGCCATACACCACCAAGCCTTCCTCAAACAATAGATTTCATCTCTTACTCAAAGGAGCCATAGAGCCAGTTCAACTTCATCGAATAGCAGTATGCTCACTATACTTTCCCATTCCCAAATAGGATGGCTTACTTTCACCAATTCTAAACTTCAGTCCCCTAAATGACTACATCCTTTTGGAACATTTCCACAATGGTCACCCTTTAGGAAGATATACTATTGCTGCAAAAGGGTGACTTCATGGCTGCATTAGACCTAAATGTCACCTACTTTCATATACCCATCCATCCTTCACATCGGATATACCTGTGTTTGTCATCCAAGGAAAGCACTATCAATTCAAAGTTCTTCCCTTCGAAGTCCACTCCGCACCACGGGTATTCACAAAATGCCTAGCAGTAGTGGCTGCACATCTGCACAGACAAAACATTCATCTATTTCCTTACTTAGACGATTGGCTTGTAAAGGCACACAGCTCTCATGTTTGCAGCCAACATACACAGGAAACACTCGTCCTACTACAACTAGAGTTCACTATCAACCTGCAAAAATCCCACCTAAAACCATCCCAAATACTACTGTATTTAGGAGCCACACTCAATGTGCACTTGGGATTAGCATACCCACATACGGCCAGAATACAAAACATTCTGTCCCTAGTCCAACGGTCTCAAACCACTTTCAAGTCAGTCAGAACAGTAATGTGCCTTTGGACACAGTCACATGGTCAGCCATACAATCTAATGTTGGTAGACAGCCACACACATCACTTTCTGCAGTGGTGGAACTCCCAAAACCTGTCCAAGGGACGGCTGTTTCTAGACCCAGTTTCCCAAGCCATTCTAACAGTAGATGTTTCACTAAAAGGATGGTGGAGCTCGCCTTCAAAATCTTACAATTCAGCGTGTATGGGACTTCAAATACCAGGGTCTACATATAAATTACCTAGAGCTTCAAGCTGTTCACCTGTCATTGAAAGAATTCCTGCCTCACTTGAAAAACAAGGTTGTCCTAGTCCAGACAGTCATGACAACCATGTACTGTCTACAAAAACAGGGGTGGGGGGGGCTCACTCTGCAATTATCGCACCTAGCCCAGACCATATGGCACTTAGTAGGTCATCACAACATTAATCTCCTGGCAGAGCATATACCAGGGGCAAACCATCAAGTTGCAGACCTCCTCAGCAGGACGCAGCAACAAGCCCATGATGAATGGGAACTCCACCGCAGAGTCCACTACCATACTTTCACAAGTGGAGATTTCCACAAATAAACTTATTCGCAACCCCAGAAAACGCAAAATGGCTAAACTTCACAACCAGGTTTCCACACCCACTGTCCAGGGGCCGTGCTCCATGGACGAACTTGTCAGGGATATTTGCCTACGCTTTTCCACCTCCCCCACTACTTCCGTTTGTAGACCGAAAACTCAGGAAGACCATCCTCAGCCTAATTCTCATAACTCCAACTTGGGCTTGTCAACCATGGTTAACCACACTACTGGAAGTCTCAGGTTCCCCGTGAGAAACTTCCCCTCAACCTGGACCTTCTCACACAGAACCATGGCAAAATCAGGTATCCTAAAGAAATGAGCCTTGCCATATGGTTTCTCAAGTGATAGAATGTGGCCCTACAACTAGAAATGCTACACTGCTAAACGGAAAAAAATGTGTTCTATACTGCCAGCATCAAAAAATAAACTCTTTAGATGCACAGGTTCAAACAATTATTTATTTAGAAAGTTTTGTATAGCGCAAACGTGGCCCTCGTGGGTATCAGAGCGTTTTACATGGATGTAACACAATTAGCACTTGGTCTGATCAACAAGCAAACATATGCATGAGGGGGATCTGCTGCATCTTCGAACCTCAGGTTTAGCCTACATGTCAATACGCCTAGACCTTGCTGCAATTGCAGTCTAGCTACAAAACGGACAACGTGTATCTTTATTCAAAATACCTGTCATTAAAGAGTTCATGTAGGGACTTAAGAGTAATTCCCCCTACACTTCCACCAGCGCCAGTATGGAATCTCAACATTGTACTAACAAGGCTCATGGGGCCTCCATTTTGAACCACTACATTCCTGCCAACTCCAATACTTATGTTGGAAAGTAGCTTTTCTAATAGCTACCACTTCACTCAGACGTGTCAATAAGCTCCAAGCACTAACCTTAGAAGAACCCTTCTACCAACTCCACCAAGACAAAGTGGTGCTCGGAACAAGCCCAAAGTTTTTTCCCAAAGTAGTCTCTCCTTTCCATATTAATCAATCAATAGAATTACCTGTATTCCTTCAGCAAACTGATTCTATTGCGTAAAGAGCTCTTCATACTCTTGACTTTAAAAGAGCGTTAATGTATTATATCGACGGAACCAAAGTACTCAGAAAAACTAAGCAATTATTTGTTGCTTTCTCACCTCCTCACACGTCGAACCTATTTTAAAAAATGTAATTTGTAGGTGGATAGTCAAATTTATTCAAACTTGTTATGCTAAAGCTAAAAATGCATTTACCTGTACCCCATAGGGCTCACTCAACCTGTAAAATCGTAGCCTCTATGGCATTTTTAGGGAACATTCCTAATGCTGACATTTACAAAGCAGCAACATGGTCCACACCACACATCTTCACAAAACATTACTGTGTGGATTTTTCAGCATGTCAACAAACCAATGTTGGACAAGGAGTACTTTGCAGAAAGCCCTTAAAACTTATTCATGCTTCATGGATAACTTAGGACTGAAGTTAAATGCTAAAAAAAACATTTGTAATGGCATGTGGGAAGGGGAGAAAGAAATGTAACTGCATTCCTCTGGGGGTTAATAGGGTAGACTCCACAAACATTTTTACATATCTAGGTGTTTTATTTGCAAATTCAGGCTCATGGGCCCGGCGGTGAGGAGTAGGAGCCTGTTATTTATGAAGTCAACTACTACCCCCGTTAATTTCTCTAAGAAAATGGGAAATAGGCCACCTGCTATACTTCTTAAGATTTATCTGGCCAAATGTATTAGCATTGCGATTTTTGAGCCGGGCGTGTGGGGCTGCCTTGATGTTTCTCTAATCCAACGAGTGGAAAATTCTTTTTTAAGATTTATTTTAGCTGTTCCGGCTAGTTTTCCGGTTTTTAACTGTCACAGCGAGCTGGGTATTTCGTATGTCTCTGAAATTATAAAAATGCAACCTGTATTATGGCATTGTGTATGGGCCACTAGCAGCGCAAGTTTAAATAGAGAAATAATCAGGGACGCAATGAATCTGGATCATGCTGGTAAAATTACGTGGTTGAGCTATGTTAAAAAATTTCTTTATGACATAGGATATCCTGACTACTATTTTTCACCAGAGAAAATGTGTACCATCCCTAGAAAGGAACTCAAAATAATTTGCCTATCCCACTTAGTCTCTCAGAGCTGGCTTGGAGATTAATAAAGGGTCGGTAATCCAACATCAAATGACCCTGATTACGTTCAACATTCAACCCTACCCTGTATGCTGTATCAATGGATACAATAGATATCTCCTGACTCGATTTAGGTTTAATAGCTTTCACCGACTTGTCAGTTATCCAAAAGTTAACGATTGATCCAGAGAACTTAACCCTTGCCCTTGCGATAAAGTGTCACCCCAATATACCATTCATGTGATACTGTTCTGTACATTTTATGCAAGGGAAAGAATTAAATGGATTCTTCCATTACTAAAACAAGCAGGTTTGAGACAATGTAGACCAGCTTTTTTATATTTACAATGTTTAGATAGTTTGTTTACTATTTTTGCTATGTCTGGTTTTCTGAAAAATATTTTTAGAGTTCGGAAAAGCCCAAATGAATTAAATGGATGTGATTATTGCTCCGCCACTATTACTATGTAAGCTTACTGAATGCACAATATGCACTTTGCACTAGATAACGTATAAAGATCATATCAAATGTTTTTAATGCTTGTGTATGCTTTTGTGATTTTAACCCCTTCGCTGCTGGCCCGTTTCCGCCGCTGTGCGGTAAACAAATGAACAGGGGCGGGCCATGACGAACCCCAGCCGTCATCAGCACACGAGCACCGTAGTGCATGACGGCTGGGGTTCGTCATCAGCATGCAAGGGGTTAAACGCCCAAAATCGAATAAAGCTACATTTGAATTGAATTGAGTATTTTTTTACTCTCTTTCAAACAACTGCAACCGCCACAGGCTAGCCACCGCTTTGGGAGAGGGACTGCTTTACAGTCTATGCAAATCATGTGTATATACGGCCACACATGCCATGAACTAAATGTCACTTACCCTCTAAGCATCTGTTCTTGGTATGTAGTGCTGTAGGTTCACATGTGCCCACCCTCCTCCCCGGAGGCCTGTATAGGTCACAGTTTACTGCTTCATTTTACCTTAATTCACATTACTGGCATGGACATCACATTACTAATACTTACTCTAACTCCATTCTTATCCGCCTGCTGCAAAACAATCTAACAGTGGAGTCTATGCCCATGCGCGGTATCACCAAAAGGATGAGTCACACACCTTGTGACTCAAAAAACTTCTTCGGACATAAAAAACATATAATCATCTGAGCCCAGCACTAGATGGTGGGCTTATGCAAATCATGTGAATCTACAGCACTAAATGCTAAGAACAGCTGCTTACAAGATAAGCAGCATAATCCATCCCACACTCCTACCTACTGGACTTAATATAGGCACACATGAAGTTGATGCCCTGTCAAACACAACCTCCTTGCGGAAACCCACCGGGTTAATCACCATCAGTGAACTGACGGTCTCCCTGAGAGCCTCCAACCTCTGCCCATTGTTGGTCACCCAATGCCTATACGTCTTAGTATTTTCAGGCATGGGAGTCTTTGGATTCATCTCCTTGACACTAGCAAAACGTTTACACTCCCCCCACAGCACTAACAAGGTCAGTCTCCTCCCGGGCACTACACTTGCCATTACAGGCATAGGCAAACCAATGGGGTCTGCTTCCTTCACTTTTGTTGAGGACTGGATGGGGAATGCATTTCCAGGAAACTTTTAGGTGCCTTTTGACAGCTCTAGGTTTTTTCTTGCCTCGCCCTTAGTCCTCCTGGTGGGGACCCTGTTCATCCTTCTGTTTAGCCCCACCAGTAACCTTCTTATGAACCCTGCTGCTAAACCAGAGGTCTGCTTCCTTGGCAAGCTCTCTGGATACAGTGAACTTGGAGTTTTGTATGTGTTGGCACAGCTCTTGGAAACAATGACTGAATATGTGCTCTTTCAAAACAATATTGCCCTGTGCATTAGAATGACTCACTTTACTTCCCTTCAGTTAACCATCCAGTGCTTTACTGGAGTACCCCATGAAATCCACCCAAGACTTGTAAGGCAGTGTCTGACTCTCTAAATTGTATTCTGTACTTTTCTATGGTAAGACCATATTTCACAACCAGGACTTCTTTCATTAGGGTATGCTTCATCCGGCACCTCTTTTCCAAATGGCAAATTGGGAATGTGTTTCCACAGACAAGACATACCCAATTCTCTTCGGGGACTCTGTGCCTTTCTGAGGCCACCTCATAGGCCTCAAACCACATGTGGATCCTAATACCTCCTCTAAGAACTTCTGTATCACTGACAACACTGCTTAATTTGGAAAAATATAATGGCCTGGGCTCTCGTCAGAAGGCCACTACAGCTTGCACCACACATTGCCCCAGCTATGCTTCCAATGATAGTAACAAAACAAGTACTAACCATCAGACTTCTACAAGTGTGACAATTCGGATTACTTCAGGCCCCTAACGCTACAAGAATGGCTTTGGCGGTAGGTAATAGTCATTTTTTATGTATATAGAATTAATAATAAACTGTTGTTCTGATCATCTCTAAATTATCCAGACAGTGCTACGTTGTGGCAGACTGCGGGAGCTCAGTCGGTAGAGCATGAGTGGCTGAACGAAAGAGCGTCTGGCTCCCGCGATTCCCAAGATAGGGTTACGTGTTCTGGGTTGTCTAATCATTGGTAGGTTTGCTGCAGACAGAATGAATGAGACACAATAGCTAGTCAGTAAGGGATTTTGGGTACCGATGTGATAGGTCAGTACACCACCTATTCCCTAAGGTACTGTTTTCGTGTGCATAGTTCTGTGTATGTGCAGAATCCCCGCAACTGGGAAGGCTGATAACTGCAGGCGTCGGAGTTGTGGTGCAGGCGTGGCGGTGCATCATGCACTTCACAAACGGTGCCCCGATCTTGGTGCATGTCCCGGCGTCACTGGCAGCATCGTTGTTATGCTTTGCAGCACCAACCGCACACTTCTCAGAGCTCAGGAACTGGAATTGGCACACTTTTGAATGCAGTAGTCTAGAGAGGATCCAGGTGCTGGTCATCGGGTGCAGGCGAAGTCTGTGTCCTTGACTTCAGAACAGGAGGGCAAGCTCACAAAAGCCTTTAGAGATTCTTCTTCAAGCCGGTTCACAGCAAAGTTCCAGTCTTTGTCCTCTCTTAGCAGAAGCAGCAACTGCAGGCAAACCCAACAAAGCAACACTGCAATGCGGCAGTACTTCTTCTTTCGACTCTTCTCCTTGGTAGAGGTTCCTCTTGAGTCCAGAAGTAATCTAAGTCTCTTGGGTTTAAGGTCCAATACTTATTCCCCATTTTCTCTTTGTGGCAAGGGTTTCTGAGCCAGTCCAAACCAGTTACTGTCCTCTCTGGTCTAGCATTCCTACAGGAGGTGGAGACCGCATTGTGCAAGGGAGACCAAGCCTATTTAGGTGCTAGGAAACTCCTCCCACTATTCTAAATGCAGCCAAGGTCTTCTCAGCCCAACTATGAGTCACCCAGGAAAGGCAGGGCAAACCCCAACCCCCCTTTGGGACTGTCTAGAATGAATGCACATCCCTAGCTCCTGTCACTCCAAAACCAGACAGTGAATACACCAACCGACAGAGAGACACAGAATGGTTAAACAAGAAAATGCCCATTTTCTAAAAGTGGTATTTTGAAACACACAATTTAAAAAACACTTTTACTAAGAAG
Organism: Lissotriton vulgaris; assembly: GCF_964263255.1. Classification (NCBI taxonomy): domain Eukaryota; kingdom Metazoa; phylum Chordata; class Amphibia; order Caudata; family Salamandridae; genus Lissotriton; species Lissotriton vulgaris. Next base: position 1,853,240,433 of record NC_141691.1, read on the forward strand.
TGGGTTATTAAATTCCAAGTTAAGAGAGTCTAAACTTAATTTCTCTATCTTGTCCCAATGGCAACTTACACTTGTAAGATGTTACAGTGCAGCTCCCATGTCATCCTATGGGACAGGCAGCCTTTCAATAGTGAAAAACGACATTGGCAGTATTTTACTATCAGAAAATGTACAATATACCAATGTATGTCCTATCTTTCACATATACTGTACCCTACCCACGGGGTTACCTCGGGCCTACCTTGAGGGGGACTTGCATGTAAGAAAATGCAAAATTAGAGCCTGGCAAGTGGGTGCATTTGCAAGGTCAACACTGCGGTGGCAGGTCTGAGACACATTTACAGAGCTACTCCTGTGGGTGGCATAATCAGTGCTGCAAGCCTACTAATGGCATTTGATATACAGGCCCTGGCACACTTAGTGCACTTTACTAGGGATTTACCAGTAAATCAAATGTGTTAATCGGGGAAAATCAATCATAACTACAGTTTACACCGGGAGCACATGCACTTTGACACTGATCAGCAATGGCAAAGTGCCTAAAGCACCTTAGCCATCAAAAATTAAATCTATCACACAGTCAAAAATGCAGGAGGTAAAGGCAAACATTCAGGGGAAACCACAGCAAGGATGCCAAGTGTATGTATGTATATATATATATGTGTGTATGTGTGTGTGTATATATATATAGATATATATATATATTTTTTGCAGGTGTGCTGTAACTTATTAAAATCTATAATGTGCTTTAGACAAACAGATAACCTATTTATCTTCATTCAATTTTTCTGAATGTTTTTCCCCATCTTTTTCAGGTGATTCATTGGGAAATGGAAAAGATCAACAGGAAGTGATAAAGAATGTATTCTTGTGCTGGTTTATGAACTTTGTACAAAATGTATCTACAAAGCATATTGGATATAAGCGATCTTTCGTTTTATGCATAAATGAACTCCCACTGCACTAGCACCGTCTGTATTTTTACCGTTTATTTAAATTGTACTGTTTATTTAATTTCTATCACAAATGCTGAAAATGAATTGGTATTTGTTTATAATTTTCAGCTGCCACCCTCTTTGTTGAAATGTTGTATTTGTCTTATTAATGCAAAGCACCTGTCACTCCTAGAGTATATGCAAGACTGTTGAAAACCTACTCTTTGGTTTATCTGTTGTGTTCTGAGAATGTCCTGTCACCAAGGCTTTTTTGTGTCTTTTTGTAGATATGATTGTAACAGTTTTTCAGATATCTATTAAATCTAATTTTATTTATTAAACTGAATTTTGGTACTCCTGTGCAGTATTGGTAGTAGATAATAGCTGACTCTGGAGAACAGCCTGCAAAACGCTTGCTGGGCTAATACAACTAAAAAATACTGTCATTTTGTAATAAAATACTGCATTTTTGATATCCTTGTACCCTGTCTATCAACTTAAAGCCATTTGTGACTGTAATTCTTTGTAAGAGAAGCATTTAATAACAACTAAAGAGTTGGCAACCATTCGGAAAGCCTTCTCTGATTTTAGTTCCCTGGTTTCTTCGGTGGTAGACTGGAGAGGGAAGGGGGAGGGAGTGTCATGGTAGCGGGACTGCAGATGTGGGTTAAGGGAAAGGGTCACAATAAGTCTGTCTGCAGAAGCCTTAATCAGAATCTAAAATATTGCTGCTTCCTGATTGTCTGTGCCGTGGTAAGGAGCCATGTTCTCTATGTTCTTTCTACTTTTAAATATTTTATTTTTATCTTCAGGAGGGATTCTCTGTGCCTCAATTCTAGTGTAACTAAAGGAGAACTCACTATATTTGCTGCAGTAAATTAGAAACAGGACTCCATGTGGCTGCTAACATGGCTAAAAATACTTACAGCAAAAAAGAAACAACCAAAAACCATATGGATTTAGGGTCAGATCTCTGTACTGGGGCTGAGTGTTCGACATTGTTCAGCATTTCTTCCATCATTTGTTCTATTTTTATTTGTCACCCTAAGTGGTACAGGTATGCCCATACCTGGGCCCGGTCCTCACCATGCCACCGGAGTCCAGCTATCCTGGCTGATGAGGGGTTATACCCCAAAAGCGATTCTAGAATGCTGGTTTACGGGGCTGGACTGTTCCCACGGGGAGCAGGGTCAATACTGATATACATATTGTTAGGTCCTAACTCAAATGGTGTGGTGAGCAAAAAAAATGTGTTGGCAGGCCACAACATCGCACACGTCATGCCAATTTTTAGGAGGGGGCATACCCTACACTTTTTCACACGGCTGCACCTTCCACAGTCAGTAACAACTGAGAACCATCTGTCCTTTTTGCAGGAGGAAGTGCAAACCCTTTTGGCCAAAGGGGCTATCAAGTGGGTGCCTGGGCCAGAAGTAGAACATGGCTGTTATTCCCATTACTTTTTTAGTGCCAAAGGAAGGAGGCCTCTGTCCTATTTTAGACCTACACCCTCTCAACTTTTCTTAACAAGTAAAGATTCTGAATGCACATGCTGGCTCAGGTCTGGTCTAAACTTGACCCCAGAGTCTGGATGGTGGCGTTGGGTCTACAGGATGTCGATTTCCCTATATAGTCCTGCAACCCCATCAGCAATACCTGCAGTTTGTGGTGGGGCAGGAGTATTTCAAGTTCTTAGTGCTCCCTGTTGAGCTCACCAGTGTCCCTCGGGTTTTCATGAAAATGCTTGCGGTGGTAGCATCACAACTTTGGAGGTCTGGAGTCTGTCTTTTCCTACCTCAACAACTGGCTGTTGAGGGTGTGGTCGCCCCAGGCAGTCGTCCACCACCTCCACACTATGGCGAACCTCATGTTTTCCTTTTGGGTTCACAGTCAATGTGCTATAGTCAAACCTGACTCCTTCTCAGACACTTCTCTATATTAGAGCTATTGTGGTCATGGTTCAGTTTCCTGCATTTCTTGAAGTGCTTTGTATGTTACCTAGTGCCTAATCTGCAGATAACTCCTTCTTTTAGACCCTGACACCCCTAAAGTCAGCCTTAATTTGGTCAAAGGTTTTGCCTAGTTTTTCAAGTGGAATTATGTCTGGATTACTTATAAACGATGTGACCATAGATGGACGGGATTAAAAGCCTTTATTCATAATCACTTAATCCCACAAAGCTAATGTTCCCCTTGCAACATGAAACGAATAAAGATCCCATGATCTGTGTTTTGGGGAAGCCAAGCTGCTTTCCAGACCTAGTAGCCAGCAATTAGTTGATCAGTTAAACACCAATACTTTTAACTTTCTGCACAGATGTATTAATTAGTTTTGGGATTTTTTCCAACTCATCCTTTGGGGGTTATAGTGGCAGAGTCTGCAGTTCTGCCCAATATTTAAAAAGTCTAGGTAAAGGTGGGGGCAGCATTGTTGGAGACCTATACCCTGGGGTGAGATTTATAATGTTCCCGAAGGCTTGCGAAACGTTAGCAGTGGCGACAGGCCCGTTTTTGCAGTATACAATGATAGCAAGGGTTGCTAGGGAAATATGGACCGGATTTTCAGAGGCTCCACCACAGACGGTGACCCTCCAAATGATGGTGACACTGGGTGGAGCCCAACACCTTGTGTGACTTTTCTACAGGGAACCTAGGAGAGCTAGAATGAGTAGGAGACCCAGAGCGAGACCGACCTTGGACCAGGATTTGGAGGAACAACTCACAGTGAGTGGAGACAGACATGCGCAATGTGTCTAGTAACGCCAGATTTAAACGTATATATTTTAACTACTTTCATTGCACGTATTAAACCCAGATGAAGCTGAACACAATATACGTAGGGAGAACAACAGCGTGTCATTCCTGCAGTATGGATGGTGCCTCCTTGCACATGCATGATAGTGCCGCAGGATGCAGGAGTACTGGACATTGGTTGTAAAACAGCTGAGGGGAGCATCTGGAATTACACTTGAGTGCACTCCGCAGCACTGTATAATAGGCATAAATTAAGAGACCCAAGGCGAAAAGTTTATACAACTTGCTCTGGTATTGGCCGGTAGCCATGGGGGTGGATGGGAGACAGAAGCCCATCGATACATCTCTGGAGACGTGACATGGTGCAGTGGGCACTAGCTGAGGAAACACACACCCGCCTCTCCAGAAGAGATGATGAGGTCCTAGAGGATCTGCACACCTGTGCGACTTTACAAGTGTTTCAGGAAATTGAGATGGGAGGTGATTACAGGCGGGGCCGGACACAGGACTGTTGCAACGAGGTCAGTTAATACAGGATGAGAAGGGCTGGGACAGTAGGGGTAAAAGGACTGTCATTGATTGTTGGGAGTGGGGATGGGGAGAGAGCTGGGAAGGGAGAGTTGAAGAGTACCCTTGATTGAATAAGGGACAAAATTAGTGTATATGTGGCCCTGAGCAGGAAGTGGGAGACCCGTAGTATGATATCTCCTGGCTGTTATATGCTACATGCTGTGCCTGTTAACAAAAAACAATAGTTATTAAAAAAAGTTTAGGTAAAGTCGTTGTTTTGACAGCTGTAGTTCTGCTTAGCTGGGACAGGCTCCCATGTGCCACGCTCGGAGAGCTGTCATTAAGAAACATAGGTTTCACCTGCTGTTTTCTCCAGTGAAGGAATTATTTTAACTCCTAGATAAGGGAAATACCAGTCATCCTATTTCACTTAAAACCTATTCTACAAGAGAACTTTCTGAACTACAGGAGTAGACCAGTTCAGAATCTGGGACTTCTGCAAATTGATTTTGAATCTTGATGCTAGGCTGAACCTCCCAAGCGGCTCCAGGAGGGGTGGCAGCGAGGTGACCGGATCTGTTAAGACCACCAACACATCAGCCACATAAATGCAAATTTTGAGTTTGTCTCTCCCCATCATTACTCCCTTGTTATCTTCGGCTCTCACTCTGTTCACCAGAGGTTCCATACACAAGACAAAGACGAAGGTCGACGGGACAGCCCTGCCTGAGTCCCCTAAATCTGGAACAAGACTGAAACCTCTCCATTGATGGAGACCCTGGAGATTGGATCCCTTTAGCAGCTGAGAATCCAAGTGCAGAGTCTAGGGCCAAAGCCAAACACCACCAGTGCATTCTTGAGGAATGGCCAATGTACCCTGTTGAATGATTTTCAGATCAACCAATAGGAGTAAGGCTCCCTTATGTATCCTAACATTATCAATTACATGGAGGATGTTTACTGTTTACTATTGTGTGAGCAGTTCCCACAAGCTGGTTCCATTTCCGTTAAGAGGTTTAATCTGTTTGCTCAGATCTCTGACATACTAGCCTGAAGGAGGAACACAAAGTTAAATCTTTTTCCTGTTTGGGAAAGATTACTATCAATGACTACTATCAATGTCTCTGTCATAAAATTATCTATTAATCTGGATTTAGAATGGAGCCAACGAGTGACGAATGGTTTTATTGAATATCCCTATGAATATCCCTATGAAACCGTCGGGCACAGGAACTTTATAAAGTTGTAATTTGGAAATACAGGCTATCACTTCACCAGTGGTAACCTAGGTATCTGTGAGTTGGTGCTACCACCATGCTCCAAAGGTATTAAGAAGCCACCTCCTGTGTCTCTTTGCTCCACTGTGTACAACTCATTATAGAAATCCCTGAATGCTAATGTGATTTCTGTATCCTTATTGGTCATTATCCTGCTTGAGTTTCGACTGTCATTACTCTTTCCTTTGTTTGTTTTTTTTGTGTCCTCATTCGCCTCTGACCACTATAGACAAACAAGCCGTCCGTACCGCACATCGATACTAGAGAAAGAGATGTAGGCAATAAAGGATCGAGGGGGAACGCCCAGCCTACCCGTAACAAGACAGGCTCAGATGACACTGACCCCAAACTGGTGGGGGTGGTCGCTCTTCCGATCAACCAGGGAAAGGAACCTGGTGAACTATTTACGTTGGCCTGTCGAAAGCTGGAGTATGCCCAACACAGTCAGAAGAGTACAAAAGAGGCATAATCATAGGACCCGCCAAACCCCGAAAAAAAAAAAAGTTTAAGTTAAGTGATTAAATGGATGGCTACATAAATTGCGAAGGATATGGGGGAGAAACAATATGGAATTTACAGGACTAAGCGTCGGACCAACACTACACGCTTTCTTTTGTTGTTTTGGTCTTGAGCTTATAGGCAAGTAGCGTTCCTGCTTTGTTCCACTTTATAAAATATTTGATGGGGCCTGAGCAGCGCTATGTCAGTATCTCGTGCTTTAAGTTAGGCCCTGCCCCCTCTAGTTTGCTCTAATTAGTTCTACCCTCTTCCTTTTATGAAACTCCTTAGTTCTCTGACCTGGATCTCAAGCTCCTCCTGCTTATCTTTTCTATCTCTATTAGTCTTAGCCGATAGTAACATCCAAAACCCTCATACAAATGCCTTTAACGTGTTCCAAGTGCGTTTATCCTTGTTTCATCCAGATCGTTTTCATTAAGGAATGACGCCTTTGACTCTACAATGTAAGACTCATTTCTATCTCCGCCAGGAGGCTCCCTCTAACACCACCTCTCCATTGACACCTGATCCCAAAGCATCCGAATGGCCAGGTGAATCAGATAATGGTCTGAAATTGTCCTGACCCCAATTTATATCCTCTCCAAAAAGGTGGGAGGATCCAAGCAATGTCTAGCCTAGCATATGAATTGTGCACTGCCGTGAAAAATAAAAAGTCTCTTCACTGCAGACATTCGTTAGCCCAGTGTCCTTCAGCTGGACTTTGCAACCCTGGGACACCTCACCTGTGTGCCCAGATCTCATGATTGGAAAGACTAATTTACTATACATGACCAGGATGAGTTTACCCCCCCCCCCTCCCACCCCAGTATAAGGTCCTTGTCTGGGGTTTGTATAGAATGGAGAAACTCCAACCTCAGGAACTTTCCTTGGCATTCGTAGGGACACCTAAGGAAGCTGCTGTGTTGGCAACTGGTTAGAACGTGGCCATGCAGGACGTTCCCTGCGTGGAACTGTGCATGTTCAAACATCGGCAGTTGCTGCCGGGGAGCTTCCACGACTGGTCTCAATAAACTCCGCTCTTACCTTACTACGTTTTTGGCCTCTTTTCAATGGCGACGAGGTGGTCCAGTCCTTGGTCTTCCCACTCCGATGAGTTCCGGTGCACTCCTCTCCACTGCTATCCAGTCAGGTATCCCGCTGTCTCTCAAGTTTTCATGGTACCTGTGCTTATGCTGTTCTGAAGGTGACCTGCCACGCATTCACCCGACCTTGGCTGTCTTCTGGATCGGAAGGTACTCTCCTTTTGATTTGGTCGCGTTTCCTTGCATTGCTGTTCCTTGTTGGTGACGTTAGGAAAGCGCCGTCATCATGCAGCGCATGCCACTTTGCCTGCTTGTCTGACTTCCTTGTCAACTAACACGCAACGTACTGATGTTGCGTGCGTCCATCTTGAACTTCTCCTCTATTGTTGACGTTTCCTTGGAAATGCCGTGCTGCGCACATCGCTCAAGAGCTCAGCTGTTGTTACGAAGCTCAGCCCAGCCTATTGTTGATGTTTCCTTGGCAACACCGTGCAGCGCACATCGCTGATGCGCTCAGCTGTTATACTATAACCATCAAGCGCTCAGTTCTCATTGTTTGCCTCTTTCGCTGATATGCACAGCATACTTCTAACAACAAGCATTATTGCCTGCTTTCCCCGCTGATGCGCACAGCAGATCTTCATCAACACCCACCATTTCTGCCATTACTATGCACACCATATACTCCTAACAACGCGCATTAATGCCTGCTTTCCCCGCTGATGGCACAGCACATTTTCAGTGACGCGTATCATTTCTACCATAACAACCAAGCTCTCAGTGCTGTTTTCATTGTTTGCCTCTTTCGCTGATGCGCACAGCATACTTTCAGCAACGAGCATTACTTCAAATATGTTTGCCATCGTTGTGTTCACCGCTGATGCGCTCAGCTATCACTTCTAAGTTCTCAGTGCCATTTCTCCATTAGTGCATCATTCTTCTTGTTATGTACATTCATCTTTAATTCATATCTGTGTGGCAGCAACTCACCCACGCTCAAATATGGATCGCGTCTTAGCACCTCCACCATTTTTGCAAACTGCAGGTACTCCACCTGTTAAGTGGGACGACTGGAAAGATATGTTTGAAATGTATCTGGAAGCCATAGATGGTGAAACTTTTACTTAAAAAAAAAAGAAAGCTCTTTTAATTTACAACCTTGGTTCTGAAGCTATAAACATCCTAAAAACGTTACCTCCGGAAATAGTCAGTACTGTAGTGATTGGTGGAGACAGTGGTGATTCTCTACTTGTCGACGAATATGCTTCAGTTATTAAAACTTTGGACAAACGTTTTTGCCCCAAAAGGAACATTGTTCTTGAACGCCACAAATTTCTTCAACATGCTCAAACTCCTGGTGAGTCTATTGATGATTTTGTCGCGGCCCTTAGAATTCTAGCAGTCAACTGTAATTACAGAGAATTCAGAGATGAGATCATACGTGATCAGCTGGTTGAAAAAACTTCTAATAAAAAAATTCAAGAAAAGTTGCTTGCCTCTGATGATCCCGATTTGGAAACTGCTCTTACGTTGGCCAGAAGTATTGAACATTCTCAATTTTGTGTTAAACAAATGGGTAGCACTTCTTCTACTTCCGAAATTAAACTGTTAAACACAATCCGTTTCTAATCCGGTAAAGTCATCATCTGCCAACATTTCTAAACCGTCACCTATCAGTTTTCCTCGTTCTCCTTCGATTCTGTCAAAGAGTAAACCTGAACAGAACGACGTAATGTGCTTCCGTTGTGGTAGCAAGTCTCATCTGAGCAATGCCAAATTTTGCTTTGCTCTCAATGAAACTTGTTACAAGTGTGGAAAGAAGGGCCACTATTGTAGAATGTGTAAAGCCGTTTCCGTCAAGAAAAACCCAACTCAAATGGTGAAAGCCATCGCTGATCAATCTGATGAGGAGTGTTATGACTTGCTGATGTTGTCCTCTTCATCATCTCAAATTGAAGGTGTAGTCTAATTCTCTTCTTTGGGTGGTGGCCATAGGAGGAAATCTCATTCTTGCAAAATTATTGTGAATACCATATGTCTGAACTTTCTAGCTGACTCTGGTTCCCCATTTACCTTAATCAATGTTGCAGATTTTGGTAAAATAGACGGCGTTCAACTTGAACAATCCAACACCAAAATTTTTGCTTATGGGGTAAGAGGGTTGAAGTGTTGGGAAAATTCACCGCCAATCTCGTTTTCAATACTGATCACGCCACTGGTACTGTATTTGTAGTCAAGGATGGTGCAAATCTGTTTGGATGGGATGAGCAAGGAGCGTTGAATATCATCCTGGATCCAAACCATCCTGACATGATAATTTCCCGCACAGCGCTCTATCAGTTTTACAGATCTTCTGCCAACGCGTCCTCTGCGTGCACTGTTACTCAATTATCCAATGTCCATTGGGAACACTTGTTTCCTGATGTCTTCGAAAGTAAACTTGGAAAGCTCAAGGGGTTCCAGCATCGCATTATTCTGAAAGATGATGCTAAGGCTGTTGCGCATAAGGTCCGCAAGGTGCCTTTGAGTCTCTGTTCTGAACTCAAGAAAGAATTGGAACGACTTTGTGCTGCAGGGGTCATTGAAGCCATTGAGGGTTCCGAATGGCTCGCCCCCATTGTTTTGGCCCGAAAATCTGACAACTGTCTCAGGATGTGTGTTGACCTAAGAGGCCTCAATGCCAACATCTGGGTTGATCGTCAACCATTTCCCAACATCAATGAACTGTTAAGCACTCTTGAAGGTGCCAAATCTTTCACGACTCTTGACATCTCCTCTGCTTACCATTAAATTGAGTTATGCAAAGAGTCCAGGCATTTAACATCTTTTGTTACTCCGGAAGGTGCATACCGTTGCATCCGTATGCCTTTCGGACTCGCCTCTGCGTCAGCAGTGTTTCAGAGACTGATGAACAATTTATTCAAGGACATTCCTAGTGTCGATTTTTTTTCAAGATGACATTCTTATTCATGGCAAGTCTGAGTTGGAGCATGATACCAGAGTTAAACATGTTCTAGGTATTATACAAGCAAGTGGTTTAACTCTAAGAGCTGACAGATGCACTAGATTGCGTTGACTACTTGGGTCATCATATTTCCCAGAACGGCATAGTCGAAACTTAAAATCATAGGGGCCATTCAAAATGCACCCACACCTACGAACAAAGATCAACTCCGTTCCTATTTAGGTTTGGTGGAATATTATGCAAAGTTTATTAGCAACTTCTTCGCTAAAACCGCTTCTATGCTTAATCTTCTCAAGAAAAATGCCAAATTTGTGTGGGATGATGATTGTTGCAACAATTTTTATTCCATCAAACAAGAAATTGTTAAAGCCCGGCCTCTTAAACTTTTTAATATCAATGACTTATGTATTGTTTCTACTGATGCAAGTAATGTTGGTTTGGGGGCTGTTCTTCTCCAGAAGAGGTGTGATGGTCGAGAAGAAACCATAGCTTTCGCATCGAGAACCTTGAGGGGTACTGAAAGTACCTACTCAACTATAGAGAAGGAAGCCCTTGGGTGGTGGGGTGTACAACATTTTAAAAATTTTCTCTGGGGGAAGGAATTCATCCTGAGGACAGATCACAAACATTTGGTTGACTTATTCACAACTAAGGGTGGTGGTAGGGCCACGCTACGTATTGCGAAATGGCAATTCAGGTTGCAGGAATTGTGTTATCGACTTGAGTATGTGGCTGGGGTTAAGAATCGCGTTGCTGATTGCCTGTCCAGGTTACCTTTTGCAGCTGAGAATGATGTTCCTGAATGTGATGATTTAGAAATTGTCTGTGCTGTGTGCTCACTAGAAAACACGATTGGTCATGCTCTTTTGGAGAGTGAATGGTTGAATAGTATGTCTGACGATAGTGTTGTTGTGAAGGTCATTGACTTCCTTACTAACGTGTGGCCTATCGACAAGGATTGCCCTTCTGATTTGGTGCCCTACAAAAGAGTAAAGGATGAGTTGTATGTGGTAGATGGTGTGTTACGTATGGGCGGGTTGTTAGTGGTTCCCTTTTCTCTGCGAGGCAGAATTTTTAACTTTGCTCACGAAGGTCATCCTGGAATTCGTGCCATGAAGCGTATAATTAGGCAGGATTTTTGGTGGTCAGCCCTAGATAAGGATATTGAACATTTTGTAAGGGACTGTTGTGCATGTGTCACAAGTGACAAGTCCCAAGTGACTCGACCTTCTCCGGTTGAACCAGTGGTTGTAAAAAACACTCCATGGACCTAGCTAGCTTTTGATATTGCTGGTCCATTTGAACTTATTGGGTGTTACCCCAAATATGCTCTGGTCTTGATCGATTACATGTCTAAATGGCCTGAAGTGAGGTTTGTTGATAATGTCAACTCCTCTTCTATCATCAATTTTTTTTAGGACGTTTTCCTTAGGGAGGGTTTTCCAGAAGAGTTGGTATCAGACAACGGTACCCAATTAACTTCAGTTGAAATGCAAAATGTTCTCAAGGAGGCTGGCATCAAACATATTCTTACGTCCCTTTACCACCCCCGTAGCAACGGTCTGTTTGAACGTTTCAACTGGGTTGTCAAAGAACACATGCAACTTGCTTTGGTGAATGGGTTTTTTGGCGCAAGGCTCTGTGCGATATGTTGTGGGCGGTGAGAACCACTCCTCATATCAGTACTGGAGTTGCCCCATTTACTTTGCTTCGGGGAAGGGTGACGGGTTCCAAACTTAATAAGGAGTGGATGTCCAGAAGAATGGTTGATGCCAAGAAACTATCTTCTGTAACTGGTGTTGGAACTGCTGTTCAATCCAAGTATGATACCAGGTCTGTTGTGCGTCACCCTTTAAATGTAAAGGTGGGAGATTGGGTTAGAATACAAAAAACTGGGTTTTTTCGCAAGGGAGAGTCTCGGTTCTCATCTCCTATAAGAGTGACTGCTGTAAAAGACCGTGTTATGATATTAACGGATGGAAGAGTCTGGAACAAATCTGCCATATCAATTGTACCCCAACCTATGGTAGATATAGTGAACAAAAATCTGGGTGCGCATTTTCCTTCTGTCATTGTACCTTCGGGTATCCACGGGAAGGGAAGTGTTGTTCATTCTGATCATGTTCCTTTGAGGCGTGCGTCTTCCAGATTGAATTTTGTTCCCATGAAATTTCGGGATTACAAAATGTCATAATTTGGTTCTTACAAATGTCATTATATTCCTTTTCTCGCATTTTGTTACATTGGTTTCCTATTTTCAACTTTTGCCTCTATTTTCATCTATTTTTCTCTTTCTCTCTCTGTTTCTTTCTCTTCTTTTTTTTCATTGTGTAGAGAGGGAGGTGTATTGGGAACTAGTTAGAACGTGGCCATGCAGGACATTCCCTGCGTGGAACTGTGCATGTTCAAATATCGGCAGTTGCTGCCAGGGAGTTTCCACGACTGGTCTCAATAAACTCCGCTCTTACCTTACTACGTTTTTGGCCTCTTTTCACACTGTAAATGTGTAGTTTCTCCCTAAAGAAACAAATTACAAGCGGTTCTGTTTCCGATAATTGATTTTTACATGCAGGCTCTTCCAATTGACTCAATCCGTTCGATTTACTGTGAGGTCCTTTTTCTGGGCTGCCGCTCTGGTCACCATCTCCTTCAAGAAGACTTCTTCATTGCTTCTATTGTAAGACATAGTTGAGATTGCCTGCCCGACTACCGGGATATTTTGCATTTCCTGCTGCGAAAGGCCATTTTGCCCCCAGGAGGAAGTAGGTCTGTCCGCCCACCCTGTGTATTATCTGCAACAACCCTCTGGCTAGTAACTGATGCAGCTGGGGTGGTTCCTGACCATCCCCTTGGCAGGGCTGGACAACACAGCGACTCTAGAGTGATTCACTTGACAGACGTTTTTCCTGGGTTGGCCATGCAGCAGTTTCTAGCTTCTAAATGAGTATCCAGGTCTAGTGTGAGTTCTTTGCATTGCATACAGCACATTTAATTTGACAACTGTTGCTGGTCTCACCTGACCCCACTTGGCGGGGTGCCCCCTCATTCTTAGGCGTGGCTACGAAACCCCAAATCAACTGCCAGATGCCACTCTGCTCTTCAGTGTCCCTCCCATTCTCCAGCTCTCAAATAGGCCAAGCCTTCATGGTCACTAGACATAGCTGAATCCACCTCCCAGCCGTACTCCGCACAGTTTAGTAGGCTGCCATGCAGGGCTCCACCTGACTACCTTATTGCGGACCACTCCATTATTGCTGGCTGTGGAATGGGCATCCTCTGCTGAGACAAGCCCTCTCTGCAGCCGCTCTCGTCTCCTATGCATGCGATATAGAACAAATGTATGCCCTGAGAGTCTCCATGCGTATTCTCTTCCACTCCCATCGCTGATCAGGTCGCCTCCACCATCTTGTGTGTGCCACTCTGCCTGCGTCCCATCATGTGGAGACACTTGTTGAAATTACAGTTCCAGTGTCCACAGCTACATCAGGCGAGTTTCAGGCTATCGCCCGCCGCCACCACCACCCTAACTGTGGCATTGCTGCAGTCAGAGGCAACACTTCATTTGGTGGACCTGGCCAGAGTAGAGACCGAAACATCTCACCATGCCCTCATCTTGGCTCCGCTACTCCACCAATTGCCTCTGATAAGAACCATCTTCACTTGGGCCATTGGGTTTTTGGATGTTTGAACTCCTGTGTATTTCCTGCTTAGTGGTAAAGGAGCGGTGTAACTTATCTGTACTGTGTTCATATTTCATAAATAGACAAAGTTTATGGTTCTCTCCATTCCTCCACATCGCTATCACCACAACATTCCTGATTCAATCATCTCTTAGACCTAGAAATGTGAACCTCTTGGTATCCTGTGATCTTATCAAGATATCTGGTCGTATGTGTGTTTTCCCCGCTTCGTGGTATACAAATGAAATATTAGTTGAAAGTTCTCGTCTATTTAAAATACTAAAATGTTTACTGATGGCTCCGCCATATAACAAATGGGGAGCAAGTTACTGACCATGCGTGTCTTCAGTAATATGCATGGATTCATCCTGAGAGCCTGAGATTGTTTTTATGTGGGCTAAATGTTTTCCCTCTCAGATCAGAATTCGGTAGTGGATAAGGATGAGGAGGTAAGACTGTGTTCGCTTTGTTATAAACATAGTTCTGGTGGATAGTATGATTTCTGCAATTCTTTCTTTATGATATTCGAAGCATAGGCCGGGACATAAAGAATCTGAACAGAATCCATCACAACTATTGTTCAGAGGATGCATACATTGTCTACCTTCCATAGTCTGCAATCTGAAATAGACAGAAATCATATTTTACCTGTTGTATGCAAACAGTGCTCTTGTTCTGTTCTAAACCAACCTACTTAAATATTCTTTGAAATGACTGAACTTTCCTTGGTGTAATACAACAGTCAGAAGACATAGCTTTGATATCCGGCTGACTGATGATTGGTAAATATATGCAGCATGAGCCGCAGTTTGTTCCTGCCAAGGAGGTGTCTGGGAGAAAAGCCATGCCCCCAGAACTTGAGCACATGGTATATCGGTTCTATAAGCTGTCGAGGATATAATGAGTTCAGTTTATTTTCCTCTGTTAAGACAATTCATACTTTCTTGAAGATTTACATGTAGGAAAAACCCTCGAACTATAAAAAAATATATATATTACATCACAGCTGAAGAGTGACTGATTAATCTGTTCTGCTTGAGTGCAAAAGCTACTATTCCTAATACTATCTGTTTTAAAAGCGTCCGATGAAGTTGTTTTGGAACATATTTGATACTCTATGCCATTTAAATCCTATATGTTAGTAGATCACCCCACTACCAGACAGTTTTGAAGGTCTGTAGGGTTTCCTAGGTTAATATAGTGATACACTTAAAATGTGAATAAAATAGCCAGTACTTACAGATCACGAAATCAAAGGTCTTTCCAGACGATAGATATTTGGACCCCTAGTTATTTTTAGGATTCTTTTTTTGTTACTTTCAGAATGTAAATACCACAGAGAGACTGAATTGTGAATTAGTGTGGCTCACTGGTTAGAGGCGGCAGACCCGAGAGCAGAGGACGGCCCGGGACCAGGGTTCGATTCCCGGCGCGGCAGGTTTCTGGACCAGGGTCAGCGGACTCGATAATTCTCTCGCCTTGGTGCCCACTCTGATCAGCGTTCACACTCGGCAACTCTGGGCATTAGCTTGCCTCATCTTCACTAACGGCCCCACCAGACCGCCGGGGATGCCTGGTCTCACCCTGGAGATACCCATTAAGGGACCATCTCTCAGGGAAGCCAGGAAGGGTTCCGCAGCGGTCGAAGCGCCTTGGGACCCTCCGGGTAAGTAGTGCGCTATATAAATGCCAATACATTTACATTTACATTTACAATTGCTGATTGGATGTCAAGTAGCCCTGCGTATATACGCTTTGGAAACTTGAACAGTGCTCGAGGATCTTTGTAACTGGATAATTATGTGGTTAGCAGCTTTGCTTTGACTTCTGTTTCCAATGAAATGATTAGCCCGCATTTGTTCACATTAAACTACACTGTGTCTAAAGTGATGCATGTGTGTCTAACCTTTGTCTCGCTAAAGTCTTTGTTGTGTAATGGTAACATTTAGGGGCCGATTCCGATGTCGGACGGACTCCGGTCCGTCAGGCATCGGTCAGAAGCCATAACCGACCGACCTGCTGTGGTCGGTTACGGCCCTGCAAGTACTATGCGACCGAACCCTGTTCGGTCACACTCGTATACTTCACAATGGGAGAATGCATTCCGAGCGGAATGCATGCCTCCATTGTGAAATGCAGGGGTTCAGTTCTCCCCTGCACCCCGTGGCCGGCACCCCAAGGTGCCTGCTACCGGGTGCAGGGATCAACGGAGGGGCACCATAGGTGCCGCCATTTGGCGGCCTCACACCCATGTGGTCCCTGCTGGGGGCCCCCAGAGACAGTTCCCAACACTGGCACGAAGAGGCGGTGAAAAGCTGCCATCGTATTCCCTCGGTCGTAAAGAGGCGACCGGAGGAGTACTGACGGATTTCCGGATGGCAGAAGGATTCCATTCCGACCGAGCCCATCGGAATGGCTCGGTCGGAAGGGAATCCAGCCGGCACATTATGATGCGGTCGGAAGGGCTCCAAACATCGTTCGGAGCCCTTCCGACCGGAATCGGCCCCATAGAGGTTGGTGAATGCCCTGCCTGCCAACCTTGCGGTTCCCTGACCCCCACCCTAAGGGTCAGATGTAGCAAAGGGTTTTATCCATTCTGTGTATGTGGGTAAATGGGTCCGTACATATGGCCCTAGAGACGAGAAATCTGCTGCAAACTCTCCTTGCTTTTGGGCCACTAAGTGTGTCTTTTTAAAAAATAAACCCCATTCCCTTGAGTGGACTAAAACATATCCTGGTGTCTTTGGCATTGACAAACTTGCCTTCGCCGTACTAGCACTTGCACTTTGTGATTTAAGTTCTTGCGTTCACTGCTGCATTAAACTTGAGGACAGCAAAATCTGAACCAAAAGGGAAAGTTCTTTACGAGACGAGCTGGTTCCCGTGATCTGTACGGGGTTACCTTGACAACCGTTTTATCACGGGCTCCTATAGATGCAGCCTGGGCTGCAACACTATTGTTTCTAAACTAACATTAAGAGTTCGTTGTTCTTTAATAGGAAAAAAACAATTACCACTTGCCACTCAAGCGCACGCCTTTCAACCAGATCGAACAAAGCAACCCGAGCGACAGACGAGCTTTATTACTGGTAAGAGTTTTCTAGTGGCTGTAGGGAATTGAAGCTTTGTGTGTCTTTGAAATTACTGTTCTCGAGTACATGCTGCAAAGTGCTTTCCGTCTGCAGTGCGCCTATCTTTAGCGCGGCAACAACGATTCTGCTTTTTCATACACTTTGCTTCAATCCGCAGCCTCCAGTGGGAGGCTTGGTTCCTGCTGCTCTCCCTACAGCGGTGACTTGCAGCTGGAACCTCACTTCAAAAGAGCTTTCTAGGATTCATGTGCAAATGTGGCTCGCAAATTGCATATTTTGCCTAGTTTTTTTTCTGAGAAAGGGTGCAACTCTTCCTTGATATTGTCATGGCAATGATATGAACAGGTAGTGCTTTTTCATGCATAGTTGGAAATTATCTTCTTGTTCGCACTTTTCTCTCTTTACCTCACGGCGGGAAGCAGTTCTCTTTGATACATGCACCTGCAAGATTTCCTGAGACCCTGTCTATATGTGCACAGAATTGTACCGGGTACTCACTGCAAATAGTCCCTTAATCATTCGGACTCTGTCCCTGCAAGCTTCGCTGCCTTGCTTAGTTAAGTAAAATGTTTATTTCTCTGAAAGTGCATCCACTGTGCTCAAGTCACTGGGTCTGCGAAAATATTTCCAATAAACTGATGACAGATAAGTAACATTTCCATGTTTCCTCATCATTCATTAATGAACGTTGCTGTTAGGTCAAGGTCATTGTTCAAGCAAAGGCGTTTGTCTTGATTTCATTGCAAGACCGGAGGCTATCATTATGCATAAACCTTTTATTGCAGCCCCAACATGCAGACCTTAAAGAACGTTCAATAGAATACACCATAAAACATATTTCAAACTGGAATCCGGAAGCAGAGTTAATAAGCTCCTGCTACACAAACACGTTCCTCCTTTATTGGTTGACCCTAACAAGATAAGTAATGTTTTCTCTATTCATCATTGTTTACTTTGTATTCCGGTTTTTATCGCTCTTGTCTGTGTTCTTTGACCCTTCCAATTTATGGTTTGGTCATGTCATGTTTTCTTTCTTCATTTAGATTTACTTTTCCTTTAAAGTGGAGGTCGTATGATGTGTTGCTTAGCTATAGGTTTTGATAGTCCTTCTGTTCATGAGTCCTTGCTCGCACTGCAGGGTGCTGTCTAAACTCAACACGGAATTTCGGGACGTGACTCGCTGCTTTTGGACGAGCACACACCCATTTGTCCATGTGGGTGATCGGAGGGGGAGGTGCTTTTAAGGCGTGGTCGTTTTTTCACCTACTTCCCGGTTGCTGGAGGTGAAGGGAGAAAGGCACCGTGGTGGTTCGGGCATATCCCCCATCTCCTACCTCCCCCCCCCCCCCCCGCCCCAACCTCCGTCCTCCCCCTAGACTCAGTGCTCCACCACACACCTGATGAGTCATGGCAATATAAAGCGAACTGAGGCCTGACAAACTGCGGTCTCCATTTTCCTTTGGAAACATTAGACTTGGGCCGTTTTGTTTATCGTGTCGGCATGCTGTAGTATCCTATACCTTGTTGTTTGGTATCTTGTTCTTGCATTACAGCTAACACTAAAACTTTATAAACCTACCTGTACCCTACAAATAATGCCCTGTAGTTTCCTTTTAGGTTGGACACACAATTTATTCAGAACTCTCCCTGTTGCAGCAATAGCGCGGAGATACCCCTTCGGGGGTCTAGTCTGGCGCTTTACAAGAATATAAAATAAAAAATAAACACTGATGTGCATTGTAAATCAGTGTTAGCTTAATTAGAATGTCAGGACTGTATCTTGGTTGTCCCTAGTGATAGATTGTGGATGTTTGAAGAGGAGCAGTTGAGAGAAGCCTGGCCGGCCTGCTGGTGGCTGCACTGCTGAGGCTGGTGTCTGCACTGCTGAGGCTGGTGTTACCATCAAGCGCTCAGAGTTGCAGGGACAAAGCAATCTTGTAGATACAGCGCATTGGGAGGGAGGGGGGCAAGCCAGACCGAGACCCATTCTGTGTGTGAAACAGGCCGCTTTATTGAAACAGGTGCATATTACAAAATAACCAACTGGCAACTGTCTTACAAAACTAAAGCCTCGCTATACATCGAATAGCTGACCCCTCATTCCACCCCCCTTACGATCCCCTCAAAAGTTCCCCCGCCCTGGCATTAACTTAGCAACATTACACAGTATGGCAGTTAAAACGTTTTGCCCCAATGATACCCTGTTCCCTACCTGCCTTCCCCCAATGATACCCTGTTCCCTACCTGCCTTCCTGCAACTGTAACTAACAAACGTCTATCCTGAAACTTCCTGCCTACCCTATTCCTGCCCACAAACAAACTTCCAATACTTAACCAAAAACCTGTGCCAACCCTGGCCAACTTTTCAAAACCCTGCAAGCACCTATTCCAAGCGACAACCTCCATAAGATCCCTTAAGGGCCTGTCTCCACAAACCTGGCCTAAACCAAAGAACAAACCCCAAAGACTCCTCCCAGCTAAAATTCTTAAAAAGAGAGATGGGAGGGCGGGGCCAAGAAAACTATTACTAGCTACCCTGCTGCCATCTACCAGGTCACCAAAACCTAAAATGGTGGCTGGCAAATCCCCTCATAGGATGATATAAGCTTTGGGCTACGCCGTAAAAAGCCCCAAACCACAAAATGGCCGATCCGCCAGCCGAAACCGCCCGGTGAATAAACCTCACTACGTTCGGCTGCCCCCCAAATCACCCTGGAGAGGGAGGGGGAAAGCCAAACCGAGACCCATTTTGTGTGTGAAACAGGCAGCTTTATTGAAACAGGTGCATATTAAAAAATAACCAACTGGCAACTGCCTTACAAAGCTAAAGCCTCGCTATACATCGAATAGCTGACCCCTGATTCCCCCCGCCTCTACGATCCCCTCAAAGGTTCCCCCACCCTGGCATTAACATAACAACATTACACAGCATTGCAGTTAAAACTTTTTCACCCAATGACACCCCGTTCCCTACCTGCCTTTCTGCAACTGTAACTAACATACATCTATCCTGAAACTTAGACTACCTGCCTACCCTTTTCCTGCACCTGCTCACAAACTTCCAATACTTAACCAAAAACCTGTGCCAAACCTGGCCAACTTTTCAAAACCCCGCCACCCAGGATAAAGGGGATGACGGCCACTACTGCCTAGCCCCCTTCCCTCCCCCCCCCCCCCACTGTCCTATAGGCCTCTTACTTTCTAGGGTGGCTCTGAACATTTAACGTTCTGGCTAACACCTCCCTAATTTCCAACAAATAAAGGTCCATCACCAGCCTTGACAAGTGGATCCTGTCTCCTCCCAAAAATTCCACTGAATCAAAACGAATGTCCCTGTGCACAATTCTACCAAAACTCAATAACCTGCAAAACCGAGACCTCTACGAATTAAGCTTCCTCCTGGCTCTGACCACTGCTTCTGGATTAACTGCCCCCGCCAGACCCAGCGGGGTACAAACTCAGTCCATACCACAAAACATCCTGACCACTGTTGTTTAATAAGTGCTAAGTCCTTCTTCATGCTTCTCCTCTGGACGATGCAATTCTCTTTACACAAATTGTTTCCACCCAAATGTACGACCAAAATGTTGGGACACCGTCCCCCAACTAGCAGACTGTTAAGGCATGGAATCAGCTCCTTTGTATGAACTTATGCATTGTTAACAACTGCGCTAAATTAATTATCGCTGCTGCGCAAGTATCGCTTATAGCAATCTGAGGACTACCTCCCCAAGCGCATGATATCACCCTGTCCCCACACTCTATTGCTTGCCTCAGATGCTGCCCCAATACGGAAAGAGTGTGTCCCAAAACTTGCACTGTGTATGCCCAATTCCTTTAGTGCTTTCCTCAGCACTGCTAGCAGTTGGAAGGCTGTAACTCTTTCCCATTTGCATGCACAAAAACTGACTCTCCGATATCCTTGGATGCTGCTCGCCAGTGAAGCCCCCTTCTATAAGGGCAAGTAAGCTTAGGCAATGGAGCCTGTAACAACACCCATTTTCCCTTGCCCTTCTGATCAGTTTTGGACTTTTTTAACCATCTATGTAGACCTGCATCGCGCAAGACCACATCTTCCCACCCGATCCCCCCACCCCTTCTGTCCCCTAACAACTCAGACACTCTAAATGCACCAAAAAACATCCACCATCAATGTAGAAAACAGGCATGACTCGAAGGCGTCCGTGCAAATCCTAGACAAAATCTGTATTACGCTGCTCAGCAACTGCCACAACAAGGATCTCCTGACCAGATTCAGCTGGCCACGCTCACTGGCCCACCCTTCTAGCATCCTTGCGCCCAAATCACCCACCAAAGGCATGTAACCCCAGAGCAATTTACCCATGAATGCAATTCCTGCTAATTTCCTTGCAATTGACACCCTGGATAAGCCTTTTCCAATCATATCCAGGATAAACTGAATCACATTGTCCCTTCGCTGTAACTCATTCAAACGCCGCTGGACGCCTAACAGCAAAAACTCCTTCCATGCTAGATTATAGGTAGGGCTCCCGGTTTTATGGTATTTATTTTTCTGCCATTTCAGTCTGTATTTATCCATATTTATTTTATGCCATTTTTTTCTGTATTTATCCATATTTATTTTGGGATTTGTGGAAAAATGTTGCAGAAATTAGTATATTTCCACATTTATTTAACCAATAAATATGCGCTCATGTTTGAATGTCTACCAGGTTTCAGTGCTGTGAACACCCGCAGAAGATAAATCGGTGCACTTATAAGAAAATATGCAAATTTCAGTATCAAACTTGTGCAGTTCTACTGCTGTTAAAGCCTCTTTACTAAAATTCATTTATTTTTTAACCCCCTTACCTATGAATCCACACAGCTTTAGGCCTGGCAGACAGTATTTAGAATGACTCTAAAAGCTACCCAATTTCCGTTTTTATCCACATTTAAAAATAAATACAGACAAGAAAATGAATGTTTTCTGTCTGTATTTATCAGTCAAAATCAGTAAAAACGGACAACAGGGAGCCTTAATTATAGGCTATCCTAGTAGACTTAGCCAGTGATCCTACCACCGGTTGTAGCATCTTGTGTTGCCTACGTACCACAACTGCTGCGGCATGGGCATCGGGATCCTGTTGGCATCCTTGGCCAACCCACGGAACCTCCCCCACTGCGAACGAGAGCATTCGCTATGTCATTGTCCACAACTGGGACGTGCAGTGTTCCAAACGCTATATCATGACGCAAACAACCTAGGACAAAAACCCTCAGCAACTGTAACACTTGTTCGTCCCTTGCTGACTGACGGTTCATAATCTCTACAACCGGCATATTATCAACACTAAAAAGCTGATTTCCCAATAGTGTCACTGCCACAACTAAGGGGAAGAACTCCAGAAATGCAATGGACCTACCCCCTTCCCTCCATTCTGCCGCTACTCGGCACACCACTTCCCCTGCCAGTAGAGGCCAAAACCTTTACTGCCTGCTGCATCTGAAAATAACTGCACATCCCAAATAAGATCCCCCTCCTGTGCCAGTGGAATGCCATTGAAAGTTTGCAAAAAAACTCGCCACATTCTTAAATCTTCTTTCACTCCTGCAGAGAGACACCCATGATGATGAGGCAATATTTTCCATGCTAATGCCCTCACCAGCCTCCTGCAAAAGGTTCTCCCTACTCACTACCCTACATGCAAAATTGAGGTGCCCTAGCAAAGCCTGTATCTCTTTGACCATTACGTTTCTTTTGCCAGCATGGCGTTAAGCAATTCAAGCATTTTATCCCTTTTATGATCCAGCAACCAGGCTTGCATTTTTCTGGAGTCAATCTCAATTCCAAGAAAAGACAGTGCCGTGCTGGGCCCATCGTCTTTTCGGGTGCCAATGGCACTCCCAAATCCTCTGTCAGCTCTTTGAAGTTTTACAGGGCCTTCTGGCACTCCGTGAAGCCGGAGGTTCCAACTAAGAAAAATCATCCAAGTAATGGGTCACTAACATGTGCCCCGTCTTTTTGTAAAACAACCACTGCAGAAAGGTGCTTAAACACTCAAACAATGCGCTTGACATAGAACAGCCCATTGGTAATGCCATGTCAATGTACCATTTATCATTGACATGGATACACAGAAGATCCCAATCATCTGGATGGACCGTAAGCAAACGGAAGGCCGCTTGTATATCGCAATTTGCCATTTCCGCCGTTGCGCCCGCCATCACTACCAGTGACATGGCCACGTCAACTGACGAGTAAGAAACAGTAGCTTCCTTTTCATCAATAAAATCATTCACCGAGCACCCTACTGGCCATGATAAATGCTGAATGCGCCTGAATTGTCCAGGTTCTTTCTTGGGCACCAGTACAATTGGTGACACAACCAAGTTGTCCAGAGGACCTTCCTCCTCCGTACCCACACCTCTGTGTAAAACAGACTTGCCCTTGTGCAACCTGCCCTCTTCCTCCCCCCTGAGTCTCCCTCTTCTCCTGTCCCCACGGAGACCATTACTGGCCCCTCCCTATTTCCATATGTTTTACCTAGCTCTAAGGAGGTTGCCCGTGTTGCTGCAGTCTGTCTTGCCAGTGGCCCTGTGATCGATCCCGACTTGGTTGGCCTTGCCGTAGGCTCTGACTCCCTTCAGGAAACCTGAAAAACACTCCGAGAGACATTACTCTGATCCCCCCCACATCGAAATCTCTCAGCTCGCCTTCCTTCCTCCCTCACCGAAATGTAACTCCGCCCGACCCCACATGGGGGTCCCTCATGGGCCCATAACTCTGCGTCTCCGTTGGCGCCGACTGCACCCTCCGATATACCGCTGAGTCCTTGGATTGCGTTCTCCTGATGGTTTTCCGTCCTGCGGACTGCTGAGGTCTGTCAGGTGTTGGGGCCAGCGAGACTGCTCGGGCCTACATCTGCTGGCCGCGCCGGGATCTCCCGATGGTAATGGGTACGCCACTCGAGGCTCCACCCTCCCTTCTCCTTGGCGCCAGTAAGCCGCACCCAGCTCTGCCAAATGTGCACCCGGACGTGAGTCCTCACCTCATTCCATTAGGTGAAAATATCTGGCCCTTCCCAGGCATTGCTACCCCCAGCCTTCTCCCAATCACCGGGAATCCTCTCCCCCCCTCCCCAATCCATTTAAGCCCAGGCCTTGCCCAAACTCCCTCTATCTTCCTCCCCGCTCCACTCCCCAAAACCAAGTTCCCCTCCTAAATCCTTCAGGCCCTTACCCTGCCTAACCCAACCCGGGTATGCCCCCTCCACCTACCAAACACCAAAACCGCCCGGCCTCCCTCCTCTGTGTCCCAGAGTCTCTGGGTTCATGTTCTGTGGGTAGCCCCCTTACCCTGCTCCCCCCGAAAGGCTTCTGTCACGCCATATTCACCCCTTTCCCTGCTCTCCTTCCCCCGCCTCCTGCTCTTCCTTTACTAACTCTGCCGTGACCTCGGCCTCATTCGGCCCAAGGCCCCGAGCAGGAAAGATCTAAATCGAGGCCCTACTGGAGCGAGTGATAGACCTGCTCCTCAGACCACGGGCCCCCCTCACTTCCTCTCGCCAGAGCCTCAGAATGCGCACAAGGGTCCGGTGCAGCTGGGGACAAAGGGGCCACTCTTTAGGCATAAGAGCGGCCCCCAAGACTCACCGCCCACTTAGGGGATGTGCAGGCCTCGATGGCAGCCGCCACCCCCGCAGAAGCGTGCCAAGGAGGGCGCAAAAGCTCTGCAGCTGAAGGGATCGATAAATCAAGGCGGCCTGCCTCACTCAGCAGGGGCACCGTCTCCATGACCATATAATCCTGCATAACTATGTCTAACTCCCCAAACACAGCTAATTAAACAGCAAAGAAAACAGATAATAAAACAGCCAAGAAAACTATTACTAGCTACTCTGCTGCCAGCCACCAGGTCACCAAAACCTAAAATGGTGGCTGACGAATCCCCTCATAGGATTATATAAGCATTGGGCTACTTGGTCTATAATTGGGCTACGCCCTAAAAAGCCCCAAACCACAAAATGGCCAATCCGACCAGCCAAACCCCTTCCAAACTGCCCGGGGGTAGACCTCACTACGTTTGGCTGCCCCCCAACCCCGCCTTCCTGCCTTTTTATTTTGACGCATGGCAGCGCAGCCGGAAGGCTTCGGCTTGCTGGGCTGTCGTGCTTCAAAATATAATAAATGAGGCCAAAGGGTTTAGTGTGGTTTTTCTCAGTAGGCTCCATATCACCCCCACTTCCCATCTTTGCCTACATTTAAGAAAACAAAAGTCACTTTTTCTTTATACGCTTGAGTTGGTTTCACTCGAGTAAATTATGAGGCGCTAGGTCTTTCACAAGAAATGTTCCTGTTAGGCTGAATCCAAATCGAAAACAAAATTAAACGAGAAAAGCTTCTGACTGCGATGTATAAGTCTGTACTTCGCATCCAATCCATTCCAGAAGTATTTCCACTTAATCGTTTTACCTATTAAAAGTTTCCAACTAAATGTTTCTTCCCTTCTTTACAGATTTTCTACCCCTCAAGAAAAGAAAACCAGTCTATCGGGAATGCACTTCAAATGCCGTAAACAACATGCTTCCAGTACATGGTTAATTGTTTTCTTCTTGCTGTTATTGATTTATAAGCTTCCATGAAGAGTCCTTCAGTTAAGAATAGCTTTTCAAAATATAAGAGTCTGCGCCTTACTTTAAAGATCGCGCAAGATTTCAGAGTTCTTACTTTCAGTTCGATTGCCTGTGGCTATAGATAGGCTGCTCCGAAGACAGAGTCTGCAGAAACTCTGGAACAGCTCTTGGGAACGTTTCAAGGGCTTTTTCTTGAGCGCAGTAACATGTAGCTCACACTCTCCCAGGGAACTTGTGAGAGTGGCGCAGATGGGAGTTTAGGTGTAGCACCCAACTTACCCCTGCTGCTTACAAACACTGTGAGCCCATGTGACTTTACCTAAAGCCCCAGTCCTTTCACTGAGACATGAGCAGTAACAACTGCAAAATATAACAAGCATTTACAATGCAACGGTTTCGCCTTTGTAAAAGTTAGAGCTATTGGCATTGTAAATGACAAATTGTGTATTTATGTGTTGGTTTTGAAAACCGATAAATAAATGGCATTGTCATTTACAATGCCAATAGCTTAATCTCTCACAAATGCGAGACCTATTGCATTTGCACACACACACAGAGCACAAACACACACACAGAAAGGGGGGGGGGGACGAGGAGCAAAACCAAGGCCCAAGTGATTGGTTCTTTCTGAAATGATAGTGATGAGTTAAAACGATAGGATGGAATGCACTGCTAGTGATTTAGAGTAATTCAAGCATTTCCACGTGTCACTTTTATTCTCTCCCAGAAATTTGCTGCCATCATGCTCACATAAGATCCCATTACTTGTTAGACATGAGGGCTGATAATCGAAAAAACAGGTGTAAGAGCTCATATGTTGAGTAGTTCTTCTTTTTCAATATGCATTGCTGTGAGTGTATGCGTGTTTGTGCTCACATCAATAAAGAAGGGAGAATTTCGAAAATATTTGTAAATTAATCCACCTGCTCTGGCCACTCCCCACTCCTCTCCCATCCTACATTGTTATGGTGGGCGAGAGGGTTTAGTATTTAACTGACAGGGGAAAAATTGGTCAGCAGACGCCATGAGAGTCAAAGTAGATGCAATGCCCCCATGACTCTCCAGCCGCACTCTGGGACTGCATACCTTTGCTTTGCCCACTCGGGCGACCTCATAGACAGTGGTCATTAGTAACAATACTGTTTGCCAGAAATATCATGACCAAGTTATCATTTATAAAGGAATTGTCCAGGCTGCCTGACAAGAGGGTCAACCCCCCCCCCCCTACTACCCCCCCCCCCTCTGCAGCACTGGCCTTTAAGAGCCAACATAATTTCCCCAGAAGTACTCCTATAAGTGTCTGACTTTGCCCCAGCAAAATTAGCTTTTGAAAATATATGGCATGTCAGCAATACTCCTGACTTCATAATGCAGAGCACTTACATGACAACTATGCCACCAGCCTAACCAAAGATTCTGTGTCTTGAGGTGTTTACAAAGAATCCAGAAGTTAGCAACAGCTCCTGCACATAAACCTATAAGAGAACATCTTGCTGCTTTGAAGGCCTTTCACTGGTTGCCCATTACAAAGGGAGCCACCTTCAAAACCCTGTTTATGCCACACAAAGCCATGAATAGAACAGCACCAACCTTCCATCAAAAGATCAACACACACTACCTGAAAAGATTACCTCGCTGTAGATTGACACCACAACTGGTTTTTCTGACTTACAAAAAGAAAACCATTGGTTGCACATCTTTCTCTGTGCAAGCAGCAAAACGATGGTGCTCACTCCCAGTGGATGAAGGGTGCGTTGAAGCTCACCTGACATTCAGGAGGGCAGAAAATACCTGGTTCTTCCTCTCTGGAATCAACTGACTGTACAACTCACGCCACAGAGCACCAGAATCAGAAATAAACTCATACAAGATCAACCAACCAAACCTTCCCCAACTACGTCCGGGTTATTTCAGAGGCACCACCACCAACATGCATCCTAAACAAGCGCCGCATTCACTCAAGCAAAGGTGTAACAAACAAACTAAAAACACATATTAGCCGGTTGCATAAACCCAACCTAATAGTCGGCGCACAGCCAATACTGTAAGCAGCTCGCTCTTCTAATTTCTACCTAACATAACTAATCACTAAACAAAAACAAAACACTAATCACTCCCCCCTAACAGTGAAACTGACTGAGGCAATACACCATTAACTACTAAGCACCTTTCCCTAATAACAATGAGTCCCAGTGGAATAGCATGCTGTCTGTCTGTCTGTGGTTGTGTTATAATATAAACAAAAGGCATTGTGATGTACCAGTAAACACAATTCATTCAACATGGGGTATAAAATAAGGGTACTGCGATGTACTAGAGAACAATGCACCCAGATTGTGGTATACTTCATACAAAGACAATGGGAATTGCTCTAAACACATTGCATTGCGATATACTAAAGAACATTGTACAGTTTGATGTGGAGCAAAATAAATCAAGACTAGTCTGATGTACTACCATTCACAAGGCAACGTCATTGAGTTATACTAAGAATAAAGGGTATTGTGAGGACCTGAAGACTCAATGTACCTTGCTTGATACTGTAAGGAAAAAATCACAATGATGTACCAGCGTACACAATGAACCCTGATTCTGGTATCCAAGGGGCGAACTGAAGAGACCCGTCTGTGAGGGAAGACAGAGTGGGACACGAGACGGCGGGCAGAAAGAGAGTGGAGATAGGCAGAGAATCAGAGGGGGGTAGAGTAGGATTGAGGTAAAAAGCACCTGAGAGAGGTGTGAACCCCTAAAGAAGAGGAAAAACAAAAGAAGGGGCTAGGGCTGCAGAGTGTTCTCCTGCTATACGGGGGTGGGTGGGGAGGAATCCCTTGGGCGCAAAGTTTAAACTGCATAGCTGTGTGTGTGCAGGGGGAGGGTAAAGTATGGAGTAAAGGGGGGGGGGTGTCAGATCCATGTAATAGTGGAGAAGGGAGCGTGAGAACAAAGACCCAATAGGATAAGGGGTGAGAAGCATTGCTGGTGAGAAGTTATGGGAAACACAGAAGGGGTAGGGAAGTAAACAGTAATGCCCCGAGAGTGCAAGAGGGGTCACTCACACAAGTGTGAGAAACAAAAGGAAAGCTAGAGATAATCCTGTGTGTGTGAGAGGGGCTGGGTGTAGTGAATCGTCCACAAACGAGAAGCAGAAAGGAGAGAGTAAAGCGGAGAGAGAAACAGATGGTCGAGAGGAGAGAGAACCCGAAGAGAGATGAACTCTACACAGAAGGTAGAGGCTTAAGAGAGAGTTTTCATTACAACATTGGAGGAGAGAGAAACAGGATACGAGATTACAGAAACAGAGGGGGGATCTGTAGGGGAGAGAGAAAGACGAGAGAAGCAGGAATGCGAAGCAGATTGTAGAGAACAGGTGACACAATGAGAGGGACTGGAGAGAAACACATGGAAAGTGCAACGTGTCGGGGGTGGCGAGGTAGAAACGCACGCGAGGGAAGTACAAGAGGGTTTTACAGTGGGAACAAAACAGGGGAAGCCGCGAGGAGAGAGTGGAGTTACCGGAAGTGTTACTGGGAGGGTGGGGTAGACAAGGGACAAATACCCACAAGGCTAGAGGGAAGGCAGTTCCACCGGGCATCGACCATGTTGCTCGGTCTCATCATACATGGAAATGTGTTGCATTGTTGAATAGGATGAGGCTTTCTTTTAGTCTGTAAATTAGCAACTCACCCCGCGCTTAGTAGTTCGTGCAAGATTTCTGACCCTTTGCTTCCTTCTACTGCTGCTCATGATCAGCACCTTGGGATCGCCTGTGTGTTTTAGGACAACAGACCAAGGCACCTCGAGAAAGTCGTTTTTGTGACCGTGAGTCTGCATAGCAGGGCAGATCTCCTGGACACACCGTCGATCCATGGATCAGCCTCGGCCCAAGTCAGGGAAAAAGATGAGTGAAGTAGAGGGAGCCCAACTCAGCAAGACAAGTGGGAGAGAGTAGCCTTACCTCCGGGCAGCACCAGTGATAGGCGCACTAGGCAGGAGGTTTGTCGGCAGGGTACGGCGGCAGCCAGTGAAACAGCGCAAAGCATGTGGGGGATTTCCAGCCCGGGCAGACAGCGGGAGGAATTTTAATAAGCCTTTAACTTTTTACCCCCACAGTGAAATAAACCGGACTGCGTGGAGAAATGCCAGAAGGCATGGTTCACAGAGAAAGCGGCAGACTTGACAAGGGAAAAAACAAGCACATTCAAAGCAATGGAGGGGGGGTGGGAACGGAGACACGGACAGCGGGAGGGGGGCGGGGGAAGGCAGGACAGCAAGACAGCCACGAGCCACGCAAAGACGGAAAACAAAGACAGACACGAAAACGCACAACAATACAAGGAGACAACAGAACACCAGAACACGGAGGCAAAGACGAAGACTGAAACTGAAAACAACATATACACACACGCATAATATATATATATATATATATATATATATATATATATATATATATATATATATATATGTGTGTTTGCTCAGCTTTCCCAAAAATAATCCCAGCCGGGTTTGGAAAAAGATACAGCACTCTCGGGGTTCCTGTTACTCAGCAGCAAGGATTTATTAGTCCAAACAGACGCGTTTCGGGAGAAACTCCCTTCGTCAGTGTTTACATGAAAACGCGCGAACATGGCAACGTTATATCACATTTTTTCATTGGTGACAGACATAAACATAAACATAGGACTGACGTAAGTGTTTGTCAGCGCCATCTTGTAATGTGTAATGTCCTGTATACCGGTGGGGATGTTAAATTACATCAGCCTACATTAACCTTGATGGAAAATGTTCGCAATTGTTGAACATGGATATGGTGCATCTGGTACTTCACTATTTTATGTGGGAAATACCTTTATTTTAAAGCACAAGAAATTGTGCATAACAACTTGAAGACCAAATGGTCTAATCGTAATCTTGCCGTGGATCGGCAATTGCAGCCTGAGGCTGCTAGTTACCAGGAAATACATCATATCCATGAACCTTCACATACTCATATTGTTAAGGCTAGCTCCCAACACCCATCCAGACAATTTCAAATCCCCTCATCCAATACATTACTTCTCCAGATTCAGTTAAATGAAGTTCAGTTCAAATTGGCCAAAGCCAGAAAATTTAGAAAATTTACAAAGGTCATGCAAGTACAATTACACGGAAACCAACAAATAAAGTTCAGCCCAGGTGAGATGATAATTCTTCCCCCATATTCAGCCCTCCAGGGGCCTTAGTCTCCAGATCTATTATATATCGGGATTCTAATCTCCCGAGCATCTGTAACTTGTTGCCTCCTCTTGGATTTTCGGATATACAGTCCACACAGAAAAATCTCAACAGGTCCCTGTTGCTATTGTGCTTTATGGCAAAATGCCGAGCGACCGGATAAGAGAAATCCCTATTTGCGATCGCTCGCATGTGCTCAAGCACTCTTAGTTTTACCGGATTGATTGTGCTGCCAATATATCTCATTTGGCAAGGACACATCAAACAGTAAATCGCATAGTCTGTGTGGCATGACATAAATTTGTTTATCCTCTTTCCACCCTTGCAGCCTCTCACCTCAAATGATAATGTTCGTTTACTAGATGCGCAGGCCTTACATCTCCCACAAGGGAAGAAGCCCTTTGCATCATTCAATGTACCCTGACTTTTACGTGTGGGGTTTAGATGACTCTGAACCATATAATCACGCAAGCTTCTAGCCTTGCTAAAGGTGATTAGTGGAACGATTGGCATATCTGGACCAATGATATGGTCAGTCTTTAGAATATGCCAATGTTTTTGCATTATTGATCTCAATTTCCATGAGTTGGCTGAATAGGGAGTGATCAAGCGGAATTGGCCATTAATGTTTTGGCGTGATATTTTCTCAAAGAGAGAGTGTCTCAGAAGTTTTCTTACTCTACTGAGGGCATTGTTCAAGAGGTTGCGTTTGTATCCTCTCTCAGAGAATCTGTCCATACTCTCCCTAGCTGCCTGTTCAAAATCTTTCTCCAAGGTACAGTTACGTCTTAACCTGAGTAGTTCTCCGTAAGGAATGCTGTTAATGAGTTTCTTGGGGTGACTGCTAGTAGCGTGCAACACGCTGTTACCCGCAGTTGGCTTGCGGTACAGTGAGGTACATATCTTATCGTCTCTCACAGTAACTTGGAGGTCTAAGTAGTTGACCTGCTCTTGACTAATATCCCCCGTAAATCTCAGGTTACAATCATTGTTATTCAATAATTGAATATACTGTTTTGCCTCGTCTACCGACCCATCCCAGATTAGAAAAAGGTCGTCGATATACCTATACCAGGCAACCACCTTGTTGTTAGATGTTTCATGTTCCGGGGCCCAGGCTACCTGCTCCTCCCACCAGCCCACGAACAAGTTCGCGTAACTGGGGGCGAATCAGGAGCCCATCGCTGTGCCAGACAATTGTTTGTATATTTGACCCTGAAATAGAAAGATGTTATAATATAAACAAAATTGGATCAACTCCAACAACATTTTGTTGTGCATAGCAAATTTCAATGGTTTCTTATCCAAGAAATATTTCACAGCATTCAGGCCCTTCTCGTGTTCAATACACGTATAGAGACTCATAATGTCTAATGTCAAAAGTACATAGGTGGAATGCCATTGTAGGTTCTCAATTTTTTCAATGAAGTCTGATGTATCCCTTATGTATGACTTCAGAGAGAGCACAAATTCAAACAAGTAGTGGTCTAGGAATTTGGACAAGTTCTCAGTTAAGCCCCCCATAGACGAAATGATTGGTCTTCCCGGTGGGTTGTTAATGTTCTTATGGACCTTGGGGAGGTGATAGAACGTTGGTAAGATGGGATGTATAGTTTTTAAAAACAAATATTCCTCCAATTCTATCATTTGCTTCCCATGCCACTTCTTCAGAAGGTCGTATAGCATATCCACGCTTTCAAGATAATCCCTTTTTGATATTGTGGCATAGCAGGTCCCATCCTGTAATTGACGCATGGCTTCTGTTATGTATTGCTCTTTCGACATAATCACAATATTTCCTCCCTTATCAGAAGGTTTGCATATAATTGACTGATCCTGTGATAAGTTAGTTATTGCCATTCTCTGTTCCTTTGAGATGTTGAAAGAATTATTTTGAGAGGTATGTTCTGTCCTTAGTTGCATCAAATCCCTGATGACTGCATCAGAGAATGTATCGATCGCATCTATGGCAGTTTGCGGTACAAATTTAGATGGTAATTTTAACACGCTTTTGGGAACCTCTTGATCAATTTCTACATTCATTAATCTCTGAGTCAGAGTATGAGTGACTTCATTAACTTCAACGCTCCCTTCTGAGCGGAGGTTTTGTAACATTTCGCATGCGGTTAAATCATTTACTGTGAGGAGATCAGTATTCTTTTTATTAAGCCTCAGATGTTTAGTCTCTAGGGCCGTAGGTTTCACTTTGAAGAATTTATGTAGTTTGACCTTCCGAATGAACTTATAGAGATCTATTCTGGTCTGTGTGTATTCCATATTCACATTCGGGCAGAATTCGCACTGCGCTTGCATTTATCGCGTTACAGCTTTTAAATTATCCTTTCTGTCTTTTTAGTTGTTTTGTTGAATACAAGTAGTTCCCTGTTTTTTAAAATTGTCACCGCCGCATTGCTGCACTATAATTGTGCCCCTCACCGCTATTTGAGCGGGCCAGACCCTCGCGCCAGTATTTTGGCGGGCGCCATCTTGGGTGGGTGCTAGGGAGCTCTAACATTCGCCGCGCTCTAGCAGTCAGGTGGACTGGCTAGAGGCAGCGCGTGGTTCGCTAGTATAAAGGGGCTGAGGTAAGAGCAAGCTCGGTCTATGCCGCACTGCGCTTGCATTTATCGCGCTACAGCTTTTAAATTATCCTTTCTGTCTTTTTAGTTGTTTTGTTGAATACAGGTAGTTCCCTGTTTTTTAAAATTGTCACCGCCGCATTGCTGCACTATAATTGTGCCCCTCACCGCTATTTGAGCGGGCCGGACCCTCGCGCCAGTATTTTGGCGGGCGCCATCTTGGGTGGGTGCTAGGGAGCTCTAACATTCGCCGCGCTCTAGCAGTCAGGTGGACTGTCTAGAGGCAGCGCGTGGTTCGCTAGTATAAAGGGGCTGAGGTAAGAGCAAGCTCGGTCTATGCCGCACTGCGCTTGCATTTATCGCGCTACAGCTTTTAAATTATCCTTTCTGTCTTTTTAGTTGTTTTGTTGAATACAGGTAGTTCCCTGTTTTTTAAAATTGTCACCGCCGCATTGCTGCACTATAATTGTGCCCCTCACCGCTATTTGAGCGGGCCGGACCCTCGTGCCAGTATTTTGGCGGGCGCCATCTTGGGTGGGTGCTAGGGAGCTCTAACATTCGCCGCGCTCTAGCAGTCAGGTGGACTGGCTAGAGGCAGCGCGTGGTTCGCTAGTATAAAGGGGTTGAGGTAAGAGCAAGCTCGGTCTATGCCGCACTGCGCTTGCATTTATCGCGCTACAGCTTTTAAATTATCCTTTCTGTCTTTTTAGTTGTTTTGTTGAATACAGGTAGTTCCCTGTTTTTTAAAATTGTCACCGCCGCATTGCTGCACTATAATTGTGCCCCTCACCGCTATTTGAGCGGGCCGGACCCTCGCGCCAGTATTTTGGAGGGCGCCATCTTGGGTGGGTGCTAGGGAGCTCTAACATTCGCCGCGCTCTAGCAGTCAGGTGGACTGGCTAGAGCCCTATATTAATCAGTGGAAATGACGCGCAGAGTGTGCGCGCAGCGTGTAAGCCGTCGCTACGCCGGAGTCACGCCTGAGTCCAGCCCGTCTGCGCCCGTCCGCGCTGAGGACAGGCTGGACGGCGGGACCTATAGGTCGGACACTGTGGGCCACGGAATATTGAAATATTCCTTACTGGATATGCTACGCCTTCGACCTAAAACTGCTCCATGCTTCCACAGATTCACTCCGGAGGACCTCCTTGTGCCCAAGGGATGTGGGTGCTTCCAGACAGACTCGGTCGGTATGAATTCCGCCTTGTCCCTCACCTCCCGGGATCTCCGCTCGCCGGTTTCTCCTAGTGAACTGTGTATAGAATGCTTGCTCCTTAATGCGCGCTCACTTATTAAAAATAATATTATTTTTAAAGAGCTTATTTTGGAGAAGAATCCTATCTGGGCTTTTATTACGGAGACATGGGCTAAGGACTCCTCGGGTCCAGACCTTATTGAAGCAGTCCCTGAAGGGTACTGCCTGACTCGGCTGGACAGAGTAGGCCGGGTCGGTGGTGGCTTAGCCATCCTGCATAGGGACAGCTTTCAATGTCATACTACGCCTTTATCTGACCCCAAGGGTGCTATTCAGGTGTTGTATTTTTCTTTACATGATTCCCATATCTCCCCATTTAATGGGATTCTGGTCTATCGTCCGCCCGGTCCCAGAGCAGACTTTAGCTTAAAACTGCTTCAGCTCCTGGAGCCCTACTTTGGTCGGGAGAATCTTACAATTCTGGGTGATTTTCATTTTCACTTAGAGCTATTGGAATCACATGACACCTCCGTGTTGCTGGAAGCACTGACAGCATGTGGATTCACTCAACTGGTGAAAGGACCCACCCACCGAGCTGGTCATACGCTCGATGGGATTTTCTCTAATGACCAGAGACTCTCAGTTACGGTTCCTTTCTTCCTCTCCTGGTCAGACCACTTGGCCGTTCCTTTCAATGTGACCTTCCCTAGTCAGGAAAGTCTCAGGAAAGTCCCGAGCACTTTTGAAGTACGCAGGAATTTTAAAAACATCGGGGAACATTCTTTTGACCCATGGACTTCCAGTTTATCTTCTATTCGGGAGATGGATCCCTCTTCAGCGGTGCCGCATTATGATAACATTCTTAAAGAGGCCCTGGACGAACTGGCGCCAGCTCGATCCTGTTATTCAGCAAGGAAAAGACCATCAGCCCCTTGGTTCTCTGAACAACTCAGACTCCTTAGGCAGGAAGTAAGGAGACAGGAGCGTCGATGGCATGCCAGTTGGGATCTCAAAGACAGGGAAGCTCACAAAACCCTGCTCAAGAGATATAAGTCGGAAATTATCACGACCAAACAAGACTACTTTGTGGCCCTGACTTCCTCCCTCTCATCTCCCAAAGAGCTCTTCAGGATCGTGGACTCTCTTACATCTCTTCAGGTCCCCGACCCAGTTGTTCCATCTCAGGAGCTCTGTAATGACATTGCTCGCTTCTTTCAGTCCAAAATAGCGGACATTTACACTGCTCTGGAGTCTCAGAGGCTTTCAACGGCTGAGCCACCAGTTACTGTAGTCCCGGTTATTCCCTCGGCAGAGCCTCCCCTGGCCGGCTTTCTGGAATCTTTCCCCCCGCTCTTCCTACAAGATCTCGACACGCTGCTTGACAAAACCAAGTCGGGGTCTCCACTAGATGCTTGCCCTCTTAAGATCTTGAAGCAGTGTAGGGGATCTCTTCTACCCCCCCTACTTGAGATCATGAACGGGGCTATGAGGGAGGGTGTCTTTCCACAGCAGTGGAAAAATGCTGTGGTTAAACCTCTTCTTAAGAAACCCTCCCTAGACCCTGGGGTTTTAAAAAACTTCCGCCCCATTTCACTGCTTCCGGCCCCTGCAAAGATGCTCGAGTCCCATCTAAATGAGCATCTAGCTGCCTTTGTGGAGAATTCAGGCTGCCTGGACCCTTCCCAGCATGGTTTCAGGAGGGAACATAGCACCGAGTCCGCCCTCACCCTGGTTCTCGACTCCATCCGCATGAGTGCCGGACATCCCTCCTGATCCTTCTGGATCTCACAGCTGCCTTCGATACCCTATCTCCCCGGGTCTTAACATCTCGACTTGGTGAGATTGGGGTCCGGGGGGCAGCCCTGGGTTTGCTCTCTTCCTTTCTCGATCATAGGGAGCAGAGGGTAATGCTGGGAAAATTTCTATCTCCATCCCTGTCTGTGCAATGTGGGGTCCCTCAAGGGTCGGCGATCAGTCCCACCCTTTTTAACATCTATGTGACCCCCCTTGCCAGACTTATTAGATCTTTTGGGATGGAGGTAGTTTCCTACGCGGACGACACTCAGATCCTCGTGTCTCTCTCCCAGTCAATTGAGCTGACCGCCTCCAGATTTAGATCCTGTATGGAGGCCGTCGGCCAGTGGATGATTTACAATTCACTCAAATTGAATGGGGAGAAGACCGAGGTGATGGTGTTCGGCGGAAGGGAAGATATTTGGTCCATGGAGTGGTGGCCTGACTCGCTCGGTCTTTGCCCTAAGCCTACTTCTTCGGCTAAAAATCTCGGGGTGATGATTGACCCTACCCTGGACATGCGCCAACAAGTCAATAGGATGGTATCGACCTGTTGGGGTATAATCCATGTTCTTAGGAAAATTAGGAACTACCTTTCCCAGCAGGCAAGAAGGCAACTTGCTGTCGCCCTTTTGGGATCACGTCTGGACTACTGTAATGCGCTGTATGCTGGACTGAATAAGAGTCAGATGTAGCGCTTGCAGGTAGTCCAGAATGCGGCAGCCAGATTTGTCCTCGATCTTCCCCGTCGCTCTTCGGCCACGCTGGCCAGGAAGCAGCTGCACTGGCTCCCGATAAAGGAGCGGATCGTTTTTAAATCCATGTGTATGGTCTACAAAGCCCTGGCTAAAAGCAGCCCCACAGGGATTAGAGCCATCTTGACCTATTATAACCCTGGCAGGAGCCTCCGCTCCTCCAATCATTCTCTCCTCCACATCCCTCGCATTCGGAAAGCCAGATGGGGTGGTAGGGCATTCTCCCTCTTAGCCCCTAAATGGTGGAACGATCTTCCATTAGAACTTAGGTCCCTCCCCTCCCTCCAAACTTTCAGAGCTGCCCTTAAAACACGCCTCTTTGTCCAAGCGTACATGTAAGTGCATGAGTGCTCGCTTTCTGATCTTTTTGTTAGGCGCCTTGATACCTTCGGGTTTTAGTTTGCGCGTTACAAGATGCAAAATAAATAAATAAATAAATAAATGTAAGTCCCAGTTTCAGAACAGATTCCTCTATTGTTGTCAATTTTCTTTGGGACAAATTCACGATGGTAAGGTGGTTAGTCTGTGTTACCACCTTCCTCTGCGTTGACTTCTTGTTACTCTTGAGGATGTATTGGCTTTTCCTCTGCCTCTTCCTTTTCCACCCACCACGTCTAGTTCGTCTGTGTGTTCCGGTGGTTTGTTTTTGCCACCTCTCAGCCAGCTTTCTCTTATGACTTTGAACTCCTGTTGAAAAGGAGACTTCGATGTCGAGGAGCCTGCTGCTTCATCACCTGATGCTTCGCTGACAGTGAGGTCTGAATCAGAGGTTTCCACACTTTCCTCTGATGCTGTTCCCAGTGTCTGATTTTTCTTCGCCAGATCTTTACGTGGTTGGTCATATTTTTTAGAGAAAGTCAGGACCCTACCCATCATATAGTCCCGTTCATCTCGGTCAAACTTTTCTTGTTTCCTCATTTTGATCTTAGTTTCGTATTTCTCCAATCTTTTCTTCATGGATGCCCTTAATTGTTCTTGTTCGTCTTTTTCCGGATTTTTGGAAAGTTCTTCTTCCAATTCTTCTATCTCCTTCACCACCTTATCCCGATCACTCCAAGCAAATTGGACTAGGATTTCAAGCATCCCTTTGCACGAAGATGCTATATGTGCAGCCCATGTCTCTAGTAGGAGGGGGTCTGGATTTTCATAAGCAGGGACAGTAAAAATGCGAAGTCCTCTTGGTACCCTCTGTACCTCAATATATCCCTGTAACGATGTCCCCTCCCACCACTTTCGCAGTTCTCTCTCATATAATTTTTCCAATTTTCTATACTGGATCGTTAAAGTACTGGTTGTCTCCGTGTTAATCTTAGTAGGTGGTTTAGAGATGTCTGGGTTCTTATTTTTGAAAATGTCTACTGCCGCTCCTTTGCGTTCAGACATGTTAAACATTTCATTTTCTTGAGTGATATTCCGGTCCGGGAATGTCACTACCCTTGTTTGCTGAGTTTACTAAGGATCCCCTCGCTGCGCCGTCTACACAACTCTCTACTTCGTGTGGTACCGTTATGGAAAAAGTTTGTATAAATGGAAAGGCAGGCTTACCGCAGGCTTCTCACGGTCTGTCCGCCTCCACTTCTCAACGTTTCCCAGTTCCTCCAAGGTAAAAGTGTATTTGGCAGAAGAGGACAAACCTTTTCCAAATTCCCTCCTCGACTTCGGCGGCGGTGCGCTCGTTCTAATTCATGAAAGCTCCTTGTAGCACCAAATGACGAGTCACTCAAGCAGCGGGTGTCGTTTTTCGCGGTGGTGCTCGGCGATATTCAATGTTTGCTCAGCTTTCCCAAAAATAATCCCAGCCGGGTTTGGAAAAAGATACAGCACTCTTGGGGTTCCTGTTACTCAGCAGCAAGGATTTATTAGTCCAAACAGACGCGTTTCGGGAGAAACTCCCTTCGTCAGTGTTTACATGAAAACGTGCGAAGCGGCAACATTATATCACATTTTTTCATTGGTGACAGACATAAACATAAACATAGGACTGACGTAAGTGTTTGTCAGCGCCATCTTGTAATGTGTAATGTCCTGTATACCGGTGTGGATGTTAAATTACATGGACATTACACATTACAAGATGGACTAATAAAAGGTTCATCCTCTTCTGCCAAATACACTTTTACCTTGGAGGAACTGGGAAACGTTGAGAAGTGGAGGCGGACAGACCGTGAGAAGCCTGCGGTAAGCCTGCCTTTCCATTTATACAAACTTTTTCCATAACGGTACCACACGAAGTAGAGAGTTGTGTAGACGGCGCAGCGAGGGGATCCTTAGTAAACTCAGCAAACAAGGGTAGTGACATTCCGGGACCGGAATATCACGCAAGAAAATAAAATGTTTAACATGTCTGAACGCAAAGGAGCGGCAGTAGACATTTTCAAAAATAAGAACCCAGACATCTCTAAACCACCTACTAAGATTAATTAACACGGAGACAACCAGTACTTTAACGATCCAGTATAGAAAATTGGAAAAATTATGAGAGAGAGAACTGCGAAAGTGGTGGGAGGGGACATCGTTACAGGGATATATTGAGGTACAGAGGGTACCAAGAGGACTTCGCATTTTTACTGTCCCTGCTTATGAAAATCCCGACCCCCTCCTACTAGAGACATGGGCTGCACATATAGCATCTTCGTGCAAAGGGATGCTTGAAATCCTAGTCCAATTTGCTTGGAGTGATCGGGATAAGGTGGTGAAGGAGATAGAAGAATTGGAAGAAGAACTTTCCAAAAATCCGGAAAAAGACGAACAAGAACAATTAAGGGCATCCATGAAGAAAAGATTGGAGAAATACGAAACTAAGATCAAAATGAGGAAACAAGAAAAGTTTGACCGAGATGAACGGGACTATATGATGGGTAGGGTCCTGACTTTCTCTAAAAAATATGACCAACCACGTAAAGATCTGGCGAAGAAAAATCAGACACCGGGAACAGCATCAGAGGAAAGAGTGGAAACCTCTGACTCAGACCTCACTGTCAGCGAAGCATCAGGTGATGAAGCAGCAGGCTCCTCGACATCGAAGACTCCTTTTCAACAGGAGTTCAAAGTCATAAGAGAAAGCTGGCTGAGAGGTGGCAAAAACAAACCACCGGAACACGCAGACGAACTAGACGTGGTGGGTGGAAAAGGAAGAGGCAGAGGAAAAGCCAATACATCCTCAAGAGTGACAAGAAGTCAACGCAGAGGAAGGTGGTAACACAGACTAACCACCTTACCATCGTGAATTTGTCCCAAAGAAAATTGACAACAATAGAGGAATCTGTTCTGAAACTGGGACTTACATTCTGCCCGAATGTGAATATGGAATACACACAGACCAGAATAGATCTCTATAAGTTCATTCGGAAGGTCAAACTACATAAATTCTTCAAAGTGAAACCTACGGCCCTAGAGACTAAACATCTGAGGCTTAATAAAAAGAATACTGATCTCCTCACAGTAAATGATTTAACCGCATGCGAAATGTTACAAAACCTCCGCTCAGAAGGGAGCGTTGAAGTTAATGAAGTCACTCATACTCTGACTCAGAGATTAATGAATGTTGAAATTGATCAAGAGGTTCCCAAAAGCGGGTTAAAATTACCATCCAAATTTGTACCGCAAACTGCCATAGATGCGATCGATACATTCTCTGATGCAGTCATCAGGGATTTGATGCAACTAAGGACAGAACATACCTCTCAAAAGAATTCTTTCAACATCTCAAAGGAACAGAGAATGGCAATAACTAACTTATCACAGGATCAGTCAATTATATGCAAACCTTCTGATATGGGAGGAAATATTGTGATTATGTCGAAAGAGCAATACATAACAGAAGCCATGCGGCAATTACAGGATGGGACCTGCTATGCCACAATATCAAAAAGGGATTATCTTGAAAGCGTGGATATGCTATACGACCTTCTGAAGAAGTGGCATGGGAAGCAAATGATAGAATTGGAGGAATATTTGTTTTTAAAAACTATACATCCCATCTTACCAACGTTCTATCACCTCCCCAAGGTCCATAAGAACATTAACAACCCACCGGGAAGACCAATCATTTCGTCTATGGGGGGCTTAACTGAGAACTTGTCCAAATTCCTAGACCACTACTTGTTTGAATTTGTGCTCTCTCTGAAGTCATACATAAGGGATACATCAGACTTCATTGAAAAAATTGAGAACCTACAATGGCATTCCACCTATGTACTTTTGACATTAGACATTACGAGTCTCTATACGTGTATTGAACACGAGAAGGGCCTGAATGCTGTGAAATATTTTTTGGATAAGAAACCATTGAAATTTGCTATGCACAACAAAATGTTGTTGGAGTTGATCCAATTTTGTTTATATTATAACATCTTTCTATTTCAGGATCAAATATACAAACAATTGTCTGGCACAGCGATGGGCTCCTGATTCGCCCCCAGTTACGCGAACTTGTTCGTGGGCTGGTGGGAGGAGCAGGTAGCCTGGGCCCCGGAACATGAAACATCTAACAACAAGGTGGTTGCCTGGTATAGGTATATCGACGACCTTTTCCTAATCTGGGATGGGTCGGTAGACGAGGCAAAACAGTATATTCAATTATTGAATAACAATGATTGTAACCTGAGATTTACGGGGGATATTAGTCAAGAGCAGGTCAACTACTTAGACCTCCAAGTTACTGTGAGAGACGATAAGATATGTACCTCACTGTACTGCAAGCCAACTGCGGGTAACAGCGTGTTGCACGCTACTAGCAGTCACCCCAAGAAACTCATTAACAGCATTCCTTACGGAGAACTACTCAGGTTAAGACGTAACTGTACCTTGGAGAAAGATTTTGAACAGGCAGCTAGGGAGAGTATGGACAGATTCTCTGAGAGAGGATACAAACGCAACCTCTTGAACAATGCCCTCAGTAGAGTAAGAAAACTTCCGAGACACTCTCTCTTTGAGAAAAAATTACGCCAAAACATTAATGGCCAATTCCGCTTGATCACTCCCTATTCAGCCAACTCATGGAAATTGAGATCGATAATGCAAAAACATTGGCATATTCTAAAGACTGACCATATCATTGGTCCAGATATGCCAATCGTTCCACTAATCACCTTTAGCAAGGCTAGAAGCTTGCGTGATTATATGGTTCAGAGTCATCTAAACCCCACACGTAAAAGTCAGGGTACATTGAATGATGCAAAGGGCTTCTTCTCTTGTGGGAGATGTAAGGCCTGCGCATCTAGTAAACGAACATTATCATTTGAGGTGAGAGGCTGCAAGGATGGAAAGAGGATAAACAAATTTATGTCATGCCACACAGACTATGCGTTTTACTGTTTGATGTGTCCTTGCCAAATGAGATATATTGGCAGCACAATCAATCCGGTAAAACTAAGAGTGCTTGAGCACATGCGAGCGATCGCAAATAAGGATTTCTCTTATCCGGTCGCTCGGCATTTTGCCATAAAGCACAATAGCAACAGGGACCTGTTGAGATTTTTCTGTGTGGACTGTATATCCGAAAATCCAAGAGGAGGCAACAAGTTACAGATGCTCAGGAGATTAGAATCCCGATATATAATAGATCTGGAGACTAAGGCCCCTGGAGGGCTGAATATGGGGGAAGAATTATCATCTCACCTGGGCTGAACTTTATTGGTTGGTTTCCGTGTAATTGTACTTGCATGACCTTTGTAAATTTTCTGGCTTTGGCCAATTTGAACTGAACTTCATTTAACTGAATCTGGAGAAGTATTGTATTGGATGAGGGGATTTGAAATTGTCTGGATGGGTGTTGGGAGCTAGCCTTAACAATATGAGTATGTGAAGGTTCATGGATATGCTGTATTTCCTGGTAACTAGCAGCCTCAGGCTGCAATCGCCGATCCACGGCAAGATTACGACGATTAGACCATTTGGTCTTCAAGTTGTTAT
The DNA here is from genome assembly GCF_964263255.1 of Lissotriton vulgaris. NCBI lineage: Eukaryota > Metazoa > Chordata > Amphibia > Caudata > Salamandridae > Lissotriton > Lissotriton vulgaris. Next base: position 1,853,283,234 of record NC_141691.1, read on the forward strand.
GCACAATTTCTTGTGCTTTAAAATAAAGGTATTTCCCACATAAAATAGTGAAGTACCAGATGCACCATATCCATGTTCAACAATTGCGAACATTTTCCATCAAGGTTAATGTAGGCTGATGTAATTTAACATCCACACCGGTATACAGGACATTACACATTACAAGATGGCGCTGACAAACACTTACGTCAGTCCTATGTTTATGTTTATGTCTGTCACCAATGAAAAAATGTGATATAATGTTGCCGCTTCGCGCGTTTTCATGTAAACACTGACGAAGGGAGTTTCTCCCGGAATGCGTCTGTTTGGACTAATAAATCCTTGCTGCTGAGTAACAGGAACCCCGAGAGTGCTGTATCTTTTTCCAAACCCGGCTGGGATTATTTTTGGGAAAGCTGAGCAAACATTGAATATCGCGGAGCACCACCGCGAAAAACGGCACCCGCTGCTTGAGTGACTCGTCATTTGGTGCTTCAAGGAGCTTTCATATATATATATATATATATATATATATTTTGTTTTGCAGTTTTATATAGCGCCCACTCGACCCGAAGGTATGGCTATGGGCAGGGTGTTTACTTCCATGTAGTCAGCTTCAAGCACGACTTGCTTGGAGTGCACACACTTAATACGCGCTGTACCAACCGGACATCATGAAACTGGAACGTGAGCAACAACAGTAAGACCAAGTGTTCCTATTTAACCAGCACGTTCATTAGAAGGGCACGTCAGACCTACACTGAAAGATCCAAAATAGCGCAAAAGGTTACAGGAAGGACAATAAAAAACAAGTCCAGCGGGCTGTTTTTACTTACAGCTGCCCAACATAAAAACTCGGTTGCGTCAAGGCGCTTTAGAAAGGAAGCAGCAAACGAAGTACTGGAAAGAGGGAAGCTTGCCTTCTTCCCGACACTCCTTTCTAAGTGCGCGTGCGTTGAGGATTTTCCAGTCACAGTCCTTTCCACACGCTGAGCAGAGAGTCGCCCTCTTGTTGCCCTGCTCAAGTCTGTAGTGCCTGGTGCCCTTACTTCCAGCGTGAGGTTAAGGATCTCAAGCTCCCCCGAACCGAGGCTTTTAGTGTGCGCGTGCATGGGATCTACTTTCTTCCTTCTGCCCCTTCTTCCCAAAAATGCGTGCAGGAGGGACGCCTTACCCTAAGGTCAGTCTTCCCAAGCGACTTCCGGTTTGTGTTCCCTTACACCCCCATCACCTTCCACAACGAGTCAGGGAAAAAGATGAGTGAAGTAGAGGGAGCCCAACCAGGGAAAAAACAAGCACATGCAAAGCAATGGAGGGGGGGTGGGAACGGAGACACGGACAGCAGGAGGGAGGGGGCGGGGGAAGGCAGGACAGCAAGACAGCCACGAGCCACGCAAAGACGGAAAACAAAGACGACAGACACGAAAACGCACAACAATACAAGGAGACAACAGAACACCAGAACACGGAGGCAAAGACGAAGACGGAGGCAAAGACGAAGACGGAAACGGAAAACAATGCTGCTTACCTGATCGCAAATACAAAGTACTTCCTGGCAACTTAAATCTCGCAGCCCACTCTGGCAAAAGACACTTCGAAAAAGACCAAAACATGACAAAAAAAAAAAAAAAAACATCCGCGAAAAAATCGCCGGAACACCCACGAATCTGCTCGGACAATGACTGACGCATCTCTGTTCCAATGGCTAGCCTCCATTTATGGAGCTAGCCAATGGAACAGAGAGGCGGGTTAAAGCCCCATACTGAAACTCAAAAGATTTCGCCTGCACGAACACTGCTGCGCAGTGGACGCCAGGCGAAACCTAAAAACGAATAATTTTTAGCACCAATTCAGCACTCACATTAATTTAATTAATCCTTCATTTAAAGGCGCAACTAGACCAACCGCCTCCTCTGGGATCAGGATCACGACACACATTGAGAGAATCTGCAAGGTCAGCCACTACCATGAAACTCTCCCACTGCCACAGTTGACTCTCCTGCCAACACAGGTTCCAAGATTTCATGCCGCACTGTCGGATACAGTGGACAGTGTGGAACAGTTTTCCAGCACAATAAAATGGAAGGGGATAGATGCCTTCATGGCAGGGCAGTTCATGCAGATTTCCGTACAGACACTGCTCTGGCAAAGATCAAGGGCCTTACGCAATCATGTTGCCCAGATAGACAACCCAGTCTAGCAAAGAGATTTCCATGACCACAGTGGCTGGTGCCAATTGAGGACTGAAAGGATGTTCCATCATGAGTTTGCAGCTCCCAGCCGCTAGTTCAGTGAAAGTATTGTCAGCTGCACTGAGAGCTTCCAGTGATTTAGGAGCCTCTGCCATTTCTGACACCACTGAAGAGCCTTCAATTGCCATCTGGTGTGAGGCAACAACATGATTCCCACCTTGAGACCTAGGAGCCATAACTGCTGAGCCAGGAGTTGTGCCTGAGTCAGGCATCTAAGCAGCATCTCTTGAATATTCACAATCCTCTTTGGAGCAAAATAGGTTTCTTATGGGTTGTGTCCAGTACTGCCTCTACCAAGGTTAACCTCTGTGTTGTAGTTAGGTCAACATTTTGAGCATTGATACTAAAGCCCAAGTCTTGGCGGTGAATCCTCATGCGCTGAAGGTGTTCCTCGGCCAGAGCCTAGGACTCGACTTTTACTCGCCGGTCATCCAAGTATGGACATACATTGACTTTGGCAGTCGAAGCTGTTACAGCTGCCAGCACTTTTATCAAAACGTGCGGCGGAATCATCTGCCCAAATGGCAAGACTGTGAACGGAGACTGTTAGGCTTTCACGGTGAACCTCAAATCATGTCTGAGAGCAGGAAGAAATGGACAATGAAATAAGCTTCTTAGAGATCCAGAGACACCAACTAGTCTCTGGCATTCAGGGGCAGTAAGACGTGGCCCAGGGACACCATCCTGAATGTGACCTGCGAAATGAACAAGTTCAGAAGTTGGAGACATTGGATGGGTCTCAGACCTCTGTCAGTCTCCGGGTCCAGGAAGTAAACAGAGTAAAATTCTGATGGGTACTTCTATCTGCAGATTCCTCACCTTAAAATAAATTCTCTAGCTACCCTTCTGTATGCCACTAGGTGCCACCATGTGAGTGTGTATACTCCATACTGCCCCAGAATTGATGGAGAGGAGCTGCATATAACCACCACCTCCGCACATTGATGCCAGTGCGGCTCCAGAGCTCTGCTCCTAATTTCAACCACCCTCTGATGACTCCTAAAAATCAAACACGATCTAGTGTCCAATCTTAAGACTACAGGTATCAAACCATGCTGTGACTTTACAAAATGGATACTGGTCACAGACCTGCCCAAGGTGTGTCTCTGGTGCTTGGGCTCAGGACATGACACACAGTCATATGACATGCGTGCCCTCATGTACCCAAACACGTTTCAAGGCAGAGATGCAAAGCTATAAATTGCTGAACACAAGAAGAAATTGTAGATCTTGTGTATGTCTCGCTCCAAGTAGAGGGCATGGACTTGCTCCCACTCCTGGTGCTGCTCCTGCAAAAAGTCAGCTTAATGGCCTAAGAACTCTGGTAAGTCAAAATCGAGGTTCAAACACAATCTCAAGAAAGCGACTGCAGAGCGAAATCCACAGTTGATCCAGGTGCACCCAGAACTTCCCAAGCCTTCAGCGATACTACAGCAAATGGACAGCTTAGTCATGTGGCAGATGTTTGGTGTTCTTTTGGCTCCCTCCAGTGTGCCTTCAGGCCCCAAGGACCTACAAGGGCCTCCAGTTAGGATCCCACTAACAGATTCATCCTTGGCCCGTCTGATCCCTTAGGACCCATTACTGCCCTGAATCAACTTTGGTACAAGTTTCCACCCCGTACCATGAACTATGCTGGTCTCTTCTATCGTCAACACTGGTGCTGGTGCCACTGATGCTGGAAAAGGATCCAATCCTGATTCAGACGTCTGACCACCAAACCGACTTTAGCCTGATCCCAAACAATATCACTAAAGTGTAACCAGTCACCTTACATCCTGACTAATCCAGTGCCTCTACCAGGACAAGCACTCTTTTTGACTCTTTTTCTGACCAACGATAACCACCTCCCGGAGAAGGGCAAGGTGGTCATTTCCTTTGTCGTCATGGTCAGGCATGGGTGGCACATACCAAGAATAATTTTCCTCCCAATTTCCCACTGCCAAAGTACCAGAAATGGCACCCAGTGTTCAGGAGGCAGATCGGGCGTGACTCTTATTAAGAGACTGGAAACATCTAAAAATGTTAGAAACCCTAGAAAATGTCATAGTAGTGGGAGTGCTGACATACAGAATGTGTGTAGCTTATCTTTACTAAAAAATATAACCAGAAAAGATATGATAGGTTGATGAGTTTGAACGTGACGTCTGATTCAGGAGAAGCGTCTGTGATTAAAAATTCACAAAAACACGCTAGTCTTAGAATTTGGAAAGATAAAGAAAGGAATGTGTGAGTGATTCAAATTTAGACTAGTGAGTGTAATAAACCAGTTTTGATAGGGAACAGAGTGTGTGTTTTATAATGATATTATACAAAAGTTTTCTAAGCAAGGCACTGTTGATCATATGTCTAGAAAGCATATTTGGAACAAAATTGCTTATTTTATTCTTCCACAAGGTTGGGTAGGTTCTTGATATATAGCTTTAGTGTTTCGTAAATTGTATCATATAAATAGTTTGAGTGATGTTCATTATGGGAGAGTGAAAAGTGAAAGCGTAGGTATGAGTGTGAGAAAGTGCCTCATTGTGAGTGGCCACCCCCATTTTTTGTGCGTAATGCTGCTGGTGTTGTATGGCGTTTTATGATCCGAGTGAATTTTGCAGATTCATGCCCTTATATAGGTACAATCCACATTGCGCTAATATAGGCATAGAAATCATTCCCTTATTTAGACATAGCCAATGCAGACCAAATACAGGCATGGCTACTTCCACCCGTACCAAAACGTCACAACGATTTCTTGGAAAATCAGCTTAAGCAGTCAGGGACCTTCCCTTGCTTGAATATTGATTTGTCCAAGAACTCATGTACTTTACAAAGAACTACTATTCCCTTGGGGTTCTTTCCTGACATTATTATGCCCGACTTTACGTCAAACTAGACACCTTCAAGGTATAAATATGCCTTCACTTGCTCTAGCAAGACACAGTGGTTTGGAGCTTGCCCAACGCAGCTCGCTACAGCAAGTGCTGAAGGAAGCTGACCCTCCAGCTGACGCACTGATCGAGAGGCTGCATTTCTCTCGGTGAGAATCCAGCTCCAGTGTTTCCAAGCTCCCCTTGCGGGGTGTTGGGAAATCGAGTCCCGAGACTGAGATACCAGACCTCCTTCATTCTAAACTAAAGGTATGGAGCTTATCAGAACCTAGAGAAACCTTGGATAGATTCTTGGCAAAAAAAAACTAAACCTATGCTACACCACACTTACTCCTTCCCGCGTACTAGACTTAGGTTAGGTACATTGGGATAGGCGTATAGTTTGGATGCACCAGTTGAGTACTTATAGCCATTGTTATTTATGTATGTATTTATATATGGTTTAGAAACCATACAATGCTCTTACAGTATTATTTTATAATATTGTTCTCGCTGTACCCATTATACTTTGCAGTCTGCATTACGATTGTAGCTGTTCACTTTACTTGCATGAGAAAGAACATTGTTCAATAAAACCTTTTATTGAAAACGCCTGTCTCTCTATTTCTCTGCACCTCTGTAGAAACATAGCATGCATGAGTGACTTGTATGAAATTCCTTACCTATTGTTTCCGCGACTCCATAGATACATTTCTTATTCTTGGGAAACAAAGTTGTCATGTTTATGCGGTTGTCAGAAACTAATCCCCTAGCTGGCACTCACTATTAAGTTTAGTATATTCGATAGAGACCTAGTTGACCTCAGTCCTACGTCTAATCTATAGGTTATATTATTCCAATGCGCAGAGCCTATTGGGAATATAGGAACTACGCTACATGGCGCCCAACGTTTGGTAAAGGCACTAATTTAACGCTAGATATTAAAGTAACTCAGTCGTGCTTTTCTCAGAGACCCCTTTTTCCCTTAAAATACTCCAATAGATGTCTGGAGAGGGTAAAAGGATAAAATATTCGCCAGAACTGAGTAGGACGAAAATCCTATGTTTTGGGTTTTTTCAAGGGTTTTTTCAACGTTGAAGGATACAGTGTTCCAAAATATTGTGCACCTTATCTTTGTTTCCTTGAAACTTGCTCTGCAACTTTCATTAAACAATGTCGATTAACGGCGACAACAACGCAACTGGTGGCGCTACCAGGCTTAGACGTTACAGGTTTCCAACAAGATGACCTGGATGCTATAATCATCCCAGAAAATTTAAGGAAAACTATCACTATAAAACTTATAACAAATGGCCTATCATCAAGAGGTGGTAGGGTCATTTTTGTGATTGAGGCACACGAATATCAGCAGACAGAGGTATTCTATTCATAGATTATCTTTCCCGAAGCAAATTCAGTAACACATGTTTCACTTCTACAAAGTAGAGGAACATCCAACGGAATACGTTCCTTTCGAGGACATTGAAATTCCACTAACTTACCAAGAGCATGCACTCTGGTTTAAAGGCGCCCTACAACATCAACATCACATTACCAGGCTCGGTCCACTAGGTAGACCAGGAGCAACATGGCCAGTACTAGCCAGCTATACACCACATCCTGACCTTCAAGAAATTACAGGTGCGGAACTATTAGTTCAACTAAAACAACTAATCAAAATACATAGACAATTGGTTCAATATGTCATGCGGACTCCAATAGTCCAACCTCCTATAAGGATTCCACAACACACCCCTTACCAGGGGAACACAAATAAAATCACACCACAGACTATACAATCAGTCATTGGTAAATTACCCGCAAAAAGGGAACAAATTCCATTCTGGTTAGCTCAAAAAATTACTGAAATCGAGGCAGTATTTCCTGATACTACCCCTCATGAGAAACACAGGATTTTAAAAATCTGTTTACCAATGGGGATCGCACCACACCTGGAGGACTGCGACACTTGGGGTACAGTCTTTTCTGCAATCTACACAAAAACACATGGTGTTCCGTCTATGGCGGTAATACCAGATTTCCTGAAACATTCAAAATGAATACGGGGCAGAGCCTGCTTTAAATCTAGGTATGAAATTACTGAAAGATTTCAAACAGGTCTCAACAATAATATTAGCTAATATTAAAGGTGAAGCCGCATCCGTGGCGAAGTTAAGAGAATTTGATGTAACTGAGCAACCTCAAGAACTAGCCAGAATAATCGAGAAATCCTATGAAGAACTAGGTAGAGACAGTTTGGGTGGTAAACCAGTAAAACCCCAGTTTACTGAAAGTCCTGAAAAGGTCTTTATTAAAAACACTCCCACTGTTCCTAAAAAGAAGTGGGAGAACACTAAACAATCTTCTAAAAAGAAGCGTTCTCAATCCCGAGGTAGGTGTCCTCAAAAGGAGCCCTCTGAAAGGAGGTGTAACCTCAGGAATAGGGATAATTTGAGAAAACCTGATAGATATCAAGATACTGATACACGTTCCTCTCGTACCTTTCAGACTTCATCACAGAAAATGGAAAGAAGAGGACGATCAGAACAAAAGGAAGAACGCGTGAAGTCCAAAGACGATCAACACATTCCAAAAAATAAGAAAACTCAATTCACCAAAAAGAAGGTAGCAGGTCTAAAAATCAGACATGCCGAGGATCTTGAGGACACAACTCAAGAACGGGGAGTAGGCTCAGACAATGTTGGACAGCGCAGCAGAAGTAACTGTAGCTCGCAATGTCTTGGAGGATCATCTGGAGACAGTGGACTTGAATGAGTACATCCAAATTAAAACTGCTGATACCAGGGTTAGTGTCCCACACAAGTTATATGAAGTAACACTCCAGATGGAGGGGGACATAACTAGAAAAATAAGAGCACTCTTTTGGGAGAAGCTCTCTAAGGGTAATGACATTCTTCTAGCTGAACAAGACTGGCCACCTAAATTTGTCATGGAGTGCCCACATGGCGAAGAAATCATTATGCCATCCTTCTCCAACCATATTCCAATTCATAAAAAATACACATATGCCAGGAAATGCGCAGTCGCTCAGGCGCCTGCATTATATAAAAAATCATGTGGGATGGGATGAGGATTCTCCTCAACATAAAATCCAAATAAAAACTCAACCAACTGCACAAAGGCAGTATCCTGTTAAGCAAGAAGCTAAACAACAAGTCTGGGATATCTTAGATCAACTTGAATACCAAGAGGTGATTGAAACATGCACATCGTCAATGAACAATCCTTTGTTTCCTGTATCCAAACCAGACAATACATATCGTCTAGTCTTCGATTACAGACATTTAAACTCCTGTTGCAAAACTTTTGCAGTACAAAATGCACACAGTGCAGCACTAATGAATAACATGCGTAAAAAATATAAAACTACATTAGATATTTCTAACGGTTTCTTCTGTCAAAAATATTGCACCGGAAAGCAGGTATTTGACCGCTTTCTCAAGTATGGGGACACAGCGTCAATTCTGTTGTCTCTCCCAGGGATTCAAGAATAGTCCAGCGTTATTTTCAGCCAGAGTAACAGAGTTACTACAAACCTATGATAATGAAGCATTATCATATGTCGATGACATCTATCTAACAGACGATGACTTGGATAGGCACTTGAACAGGGTGAACACCATAATATTGGGCTTTGCCTCCTGAGGGCTACAAATTCAATTTTGAAAAAATCACGAATCGCCCACCTCAACGTCCTGTTTCTAGGATATTAATTATCAAGTGAAGACAAAAGCCTGGCAGCAAACTTTCTAGAGAAATGTGTGCTGCTCCAACCTCCAAAACGCTGAAAAACGTAGTCAATTCTAGGTTTCCTAAATTTCGGAAGAACTTACATTCTAAATTACGCAGAAAGGGTTAGAACTCTCTATGAATTACTCAAACCAGATTCAAACAAATTAATTGGACTCAAAAACATACAGAAACTTAGCATTCAGTGCAAACAGACATGTTAGCAACCACACATTTACAAACACGCGTAAACATACAAACTTAGTAATCCGAATCATTCCAGGAAGATGCGGATTCACGTACTTAACCTTTAATGAAGGGGAAAAAGTACCAATTGCTTATAAATCACACTTGTACACACAAGCAGAAATGAAATTCACTTTTACAGAAAAAATTCTGACAGCGGTTCAAACTGCAGTAGCAAAAGAGAGAGCCCTCGCACAGGGAAAACGCTTGATGGTCGTTACTCCTGTACCTGCCTTAGAAGCAGTGACAAAAGCAAGCATTCCAAATGCAAAGGCTTTAAATCCAAGATGGATACAATGGGTTAATTCTTTTGCTGCAACAGACGTTGAATACGTTTTTGACCCGTATTTGAAAACACAAGAATTTCTACAATATGAACAAGAATGTCCTCTGCCTACTGAGATTCTGCCTCTAGAACAGTATGAATGTATAATTTATACTGACTAATCAGCTCAACCCTCAATTGGGGTAAACCAGCTTATAGTGCTGCGAGTGCGATCGTTAAAGGTCGCTGGCGCGATGGTGAATTCCGCCCTATGGTCACAAAAACACAATCTCTCGAAGATTGTACAGCTCAGCGAGCTGAACTACAGGCATTCAAGATGGCGCTCGAAAATACAGATCGCGAATTCCTCACACTCATAGTGTGCGATTCCTATTATTGCGTTCAATCTTATAATGAATATTTGCAGAACTGGATTGAAAACGGTTTTAAAGATGCAAACAGTGGCACACTCAAGCTTAAATTACTTTGGGAACAAGTAGTTCAGTTACTAAAAGAACTACAAAAAGCTCACGTGATCCATACACTGAGTCAACAACGTGATGGGGTTCACGTTGAAGGGAATTCATTGGCTGATGAAGCTGCGAAGGCAGCTGTGCAAACGGCTTACGTAGCTGCAATCACTCGTTCAAAAACGAAAATAGACGGCGAAATAATGCTAGCTGTCAATGTGACAAGCAAAGGCAGCGGTGCAGCGTTACATCAAAACTATCCACTCGAATATTCATACATAATTGATGCCAACTCCGTTCCTTTTGCTCGAATCCCTGGAGTGGGGGATAGAGTAATTCCAAACAGGAAACGTAGAGTAGCTTTGAAAGACCGCTTGGATAACAACGCACACGACAGCAAGGAGCTCTTCAGCATCGTAAAGGAACTCTCCAACCCCAGCGCCAACGCCATCGACATCCCGCTCTCACAAGAACTGTGCGACTCACTAGCCATCTTCTTCCACCGCAGGATCGCTGACATCCACTACAGCTTCAACACCACGACCACCCTGACTCCACCTCCCCTGTAAACACTACCAGCGCCAACCGCCTGATCTCCTGGTCCAATGTCAACGACGACGAGACACGCAAGGTCATGAACTCCATCCACTCAGGATCTCCGTCAGACCCGTGCCCACACCACGTATTCAACAAAGCAGACGCAGCCATCGCACCCCAACTACGGAAGGTCATCAACATCTCCTTTGAAACCGCGACATTCCCGGAAAGCTGGAAGCACGCCGAAATCAACGCCCTCCTCAAGAAGCCCAAGGCGGACCCCAAGGACCTCAAAAACTCCCGGCCCATCTCCCTGCTCCCGTTCCCGGCAAAGGTCATCGAGAAAATCGTCAACATGCAATTTGCCCACCACCTGGAAGACAACAACTTCTTGGACCCGTCCCAGTCCGGATTCAGACGAAACCACAGCACCGAGACAGCCCTCACTGTAGGAGAGTAGGGTCTGCTATCCTATGGTCACCCCAAATTTTTGCTTTTTGCTTCACTGGTTTCTGACTTAATGTGGCTGTGGGCCTGCTAATCAGACCCACAGCCTGCTGTTCTCTCTCTAAATCACTGCCAATGCACTCTAGGTGCATTACGAATTGGAACTGGTTCACCTTATGAGCCCCTGTATTAGTGCACCCTAGGTGCCCAGGGCATAGGTGTATCCAAGGCCTACCAGGGGCTGCAGCATGTATTGTGCCACCCCTGGCCTGGCCTCCATATTTGACACAACTGGCTGATCACTCAGCTGGGGTAAGTCGGTGTAACCACCTCTTACTTAGGTACAGTATGTCTGTGCCTAACCCTAAACTGGACACATATGTTCCTATCAGCCACTCCTATGGAAGGCCTCATCAATCCTGGAGGCAGAGTGCTTGGAAATATGTGAGATGGTGCTCTAGCATGAGCTGAGCCTGTCTGCAGCTGTCGGGAACCACTCCCTAAGCTGTTCCGGGATATTGCCATACCATATACTCTTAAGTGCATTATAATCCTCGCGGTTATTTGCTATCTTTGGTTTGGCTTTATCAAAACATGTCGAGTAAGGTGTCATACGAATTGGAATACTATCCCCTCGCCAATTCTGGCGACGGGGATAGCATTCCACCCTTCTAGAGGGACACGACATGTGTGTAGCCTTAACCCCGGTTAAAGTTAAACAGAGCCTCAGCATCACAAAATGGATGCTGCCACCACAGACACGAGTCTGGCCTCCTGCTGCTGACCGAAACTCGGCAGATGGTGGCCTGGACAAAGGGTGTCCTGCCTTGGGAGGTGCGAGCACCACCCCAGACAGGATTTTGTGTATTGGGTAGGACAGGGCTGAATAGAATCAGACATGCCCGGGGCACACAAGGTGTCCCCGTGCATAGGCCAGTCCAAACCGGTTCTGAGGCTTTCCAGCCCCAGTCCTGGCGAGGAGCTGGACAAAGGAAAGGGGGTGTAACCGCCCCCCTTCCTGGTTCCTCCCAGAGGAGGGACCTAGTAGGTGATCCACCCCTCAGATTGGGAATAAGAGTGGGAGCAGTGCCATTGCACAGCAGATCATCCTGAATCAACTTTACACGAAGAAGAAGACTGGACTTCGACATTCTGCTGCACAGAAGACTGAAGAGAATCTCCCTTGTGGCCTAGGAGTGGCCACCCTGTGAACACAGGTACCAACCAGCAACTCGACGTCTGCTTTGCCGCCGCCTCCCGCCGGAGACCGAGCCCAGAGCCCGACAAGAACCAGACTCCCAGACCTCTCAGAGCCCGATCCACAGTCCCTGCAAAGAAGGGACCCGTGGAGGCACCGAGTGACGTGGGACCGGACCTCTTGGAAGACACTCGAAAAGCTGACTGCGCAGCTTCTGAGGCATCCTCGACGTTGTGCTTTGGGGACTGAAAACCCCCACCACCGAGCAGACCTTGCACCGAAGAGCAGCCCTCCAGCATCTCCACGATCTGCGTGGGGCCCTTTTGCATTGTGCCACTCGACGCGCCATCCCGGCCACTAGCCACGTGGACAGCGGCCATCTTGGCGACGAAACCGACGATTTACACAGCAGGTCTGGTTGCTCCAGACCTACCCAAGCTCCTGTAAAAAGGAGCACCCGCTCTGACCTTGCTGGTCCGAGTGTTAAGCATCTTTCAACTTCTGCCTGGCTTGCCTTTGCCAAGGCCTGTTTGCTCCGATCAAGTTGCCGACACCGCCAACAGCGAGAAGCCTGCGTGGGACAGCTCGTGACTGACTCCTGGACGTCCTTGACCCCGGGTATCCACGTGGCTGCAGAAAGAAGCTACCCGACAACGCCTGTTTGCACCCGACATCGCCTGGTTCCAATCTGGTTCCACGGTAGTCACTGGCTAGTGACTTTGAACACTGTCCCCTCTGCTTTCAGGTCTTCACATCTTCAGATCCACCCTTGGATCCACCGGAACTCTTCTCATCGAGCCGCCTGCAGCATCTTCAGCTCCAAGCACCATCGACCGGCGTGACGAAACCCGACACTACTTCGACCCTGTGCACCCGCTTCCTGTGGGTGAGGTAACTCAGCTCCGCCAGGGCTCCTGCATTGGTACACATCTCAAGGGCCTGTGTCTTAAGTTTTAACTCCGTAGGTCACTCGGAAGGTTCCTAACTTTTTAACTTTGTACTTTTTACGCACCATAGACTTTACATTGGAAAGTGCGTGCACTTTGAACACTGCACCCGAGTCCCGTGGGCCTCTCCCGACTTAGTCACAGCTAGTCTCGAATAGCTCCAGCGATTCCCAAGGCCCTGGGCCTCTTCACTTTCCTCTTGGTATCTCTTATACCACTTTCTTAGTATATGGTTTAGGTGGCCCCTAGGGCTCATCCATATTGTGCAACTTTTGTGTATTTTAAACTGTCTTGTGATTTAACGCTTGTGCTTCTGTGCTCATAAAGAGTCCAGGGGATTTTATAGTTAATAAATCAATATATATTTTCAATATATATCTGTGTGGTGTCCCTTTCATTTGGTATTCAAGGGGGTTGTGTATGGTATAACAGCTGGCTTCACATGCCTTTCAGAGTTTAGCCTAAGACTGCTTTGTCCACGTTACCACTAGGATAACTGGTCTACAAGGTTGAATTACAACCATCATCATAAGGGTTGCTTGGCATGGTACAAAGTGATGACTAAGAATTAGTGAGCATTATATACCAGGCCAACTTCTCACACTCGCCACAGACGACATCAGGCGCAAACTAGACAACGGCAAAACATCGGCCCTCCTCCTCCTGGACCTGTCAGCTGCCTTCAACACGGTCTGCCATCGCACTCTAAAGACACGCCTCCTAGAAGCCGGAATCCAAGAGAAGGCCCTTGACTGGACCACATCCTTCCTCTCTGGCAGAACCCAGAGCGTCCGCCTCCCACCCTTCCGATCCGAAGCCACCGACGACAAATGCGGCGTCGCCCCGGGCTCATCTTTCAGCCCAACGCTGTTCAACGTCTACATGGCCCCCCTCGCACAAGTGGCCCGCCATCACGACCTCAACATCATCTCCTACGCCGATGACACCTAGCTCATCCTCTCTCTCACCAAGGACCCACACACTGCCAAAACCAACCTCCACGAGGGAATGAAGGCCGTCGCCGACTGGCTGAGGATCAGCCGTCTGAAGCTGAACTCGGACAAGACGGAGGTCCTCATCCTCGGACCCACCCCCTCAGCCTGGGATGACTCCTGGTGGCCGACCACACTGGGAACAGCACCAACACCCACTGATCATGCACGCAACCTAGGATTCATCCTCGACTCCTCCCTCTCCATGTCTAAGTATGTCAACGCCGTCTCCTCCTCCTGCTACAACACCCTCCGCATGCTCCACAGGATCTACAAGTGGATCCCGACCGAAACAAAAGAACGGTGACACAGGCCCTCGTCAGCACAAGACTGGACTACGGCAGCGCACACTCAACGAAGGAATCCCAGCCGAACACCTACGACGACTACAACTCATCCAAAACGCCTCCGACCGACTGATCGTCAACGTCCCCCGCCTCAGCCACATCACCCCCCACCTGAGAGACCTACACTGGCTCCCCTTCGACAAGAGGATCACCTTCAAGCTCCAAACCCACGCACACAAAGCACTCCACAGCGCCGGACCAGCCTACCTGAACAGCAGACTCAGCTTCCACCCCCCCACCCGCCAGCTCCGCTCCACCAGCCTCGCCCTCGCCACTGTCCCCCGCATTCAACGAACGCCCTCCGGCGGCAGATCCTTCTCCTACCTCGCCGCCAGGACCTGGAACACCCTCCCTACCCACATACGGCAGACCCAAGACCTACTCGCCTTCAGAAGACTCCTCAAAACCTGGCTCTTCGAGCAGTAGCAGCACCCCCGCACCCCCCCCCCTCCCCATAGCACCTCGAGACCCTCACGGGTAAGTAGCGTGCTTTACAAGTTCTCTGATTAATTGATTGATTGATTGATACACAAAGCTCATTTGGGAGAGGGTCTGATGCATCAGGGGATCTCTAAATCTATACTAGAATTAAGAGACGTGCTGGTGGCCAGGGATGAATAGTCACATTTACACATCTGCAATTAATTGCCATGACCGCAACAGAGATCGCAGAATAGAACGCCACCAGATACCAGACTACGGCATAGCCAGCCCAGTACAGACACAATTGTTAGACAGCATTAGACTATCTACACTTAGATGTCCCTATGGACAAATGCGGTCCCACAAATATTAAGACTAGATTCATTTGGATGTAACCCCAGCGCTTGGCTGATGCTCGAACTGTTATACAAGATTTGCGAGTCTTTATCGGCACATATGCACTCGGCATGCTACATTCTGACCAGGGTCCTGCGTTTAGCTCAAAAGCTTACAATGAGGCCATGGCCAATCTGGGCGTTGCATTGCGGTATTCTAGTCCATTCCATCCTGAGGGAAATTCGGTTGGGGAGAGAAAAAAAGGGACATAAAGCAATCTATAACAGCTAGGGTACTAGGCTCGGGTGACAGGTGGGTCAAACATCTAATAAGTGTCCAACGTAGTCTTAACAATCTGCCAAGAAGTTCTCTAGGGGGAATCACTCCATATGAAATCCTCTTTTTGGAACTAGAAAGATTGTCCAGGACCTTGATCGTCACACTTCAGTGGTACAACAAAAACCTTTTGATATCAAAGACCGTTTGGCTGTTTTGCAGGACTTAAATGAAACAAGAAAAAGTCAAAGCAACGTATTCCTGAAGCCAACGACCACTGAAGGAAAACCACCCGTCCCAGCAAGGCCTGCCTGCATTCCAAAGATTGGGGATCTAGTCAGAGAAAAGATCGCGGATAAGAAGGAATTTGGGCCTTCATATAGACAACCAGTACCTGTTTTAGCAATTCACGGATCAAGAACAGTATTACTGCCGCCCCTTGCTGGAAGAAAGGAGAACAGGTGCGTATCCATCGACCTGGTAAAACCACATCATGTGGCCAATCATAAGTAGTAGGCCGAGTAGACTCCAAAGATGCAGCAGACGCCCGAATCTGGCTACAATCCAAGAGGTTCAGACTGAGAGACTGATAACATTTGAAGACTCTGCAGCACAGAACAAAGGACTATGAAACAAAGCCATGGCACTTGTGCCTCTTGAGACCCAAATAACAGTTCGTCAAGAAACACCTGTCTACAATGAAATAGCATCCGAGTATGCTAAAATGACATCTGATCAAGTGATTCCAGCGATTTCATCGAATCCGGAAGCAATCCCTACAATTGACAGAACTGCCTCTGGCTATTTCATTAATTTTGATACATTTTCCGAGGATCCGAGTGAACCTATACGCCGCCAGCTAAAAAAACTTTCAAAAAACAAATAACGGATCTCTTTCAACAACTGGAAAAGATATCTGATTTCACCATGGTTTGAAGTATGGATTGTTTTAGGTGTACTTTTTATTCTACTATGGTTGACTCTGGTATTTACCTTGGTTATGCGGATTAGTGGGAAATATAGTACAAGGGACACAGTAAGAAAGAACATCAACTTACTCCTCAAGCCGCATAAATCATCCCATCGTGAACAAAGAGACTTGTCAGCATTAAACATCACAGCCATTCCTATACCAGGTGGTATAGCTTGGGACAGAACTGAATATGACATTCTTGGTCCGGCAGAGCTGTTGAAGATTCCACACCCGTTCAAGGTTTCCTTGAGTGATTTTGTTTCACCCAGCACATTTTCTGATGATTGGGACTTTGAGACTGTTAATAATATGATGTCAGACTTAGAAATGTCTGCAAAATTTACAAATCATGAATACTTAGAAGGTTCATCAGATTATGAACAAATGTACTGTTATAATCACTATGGTCATCATTCCTTGCATAGATCTGATAACCCTAGAAATGTTTTTACTTATAACCAATGGGAACATTGTCCAACGCCACCAAAAGGTAGCTCAAAAACATTTTATGACAAATATCTGTACTTTTCAGGCTTTAATATTTCCAATCCAGAATCATTTTATTTTAAAAATGTTAATAGGACAGGAATGAAAAGTATGTTGACAAATACAAAGCAAATTTATTCTGCAGCCTTTTATGCTCAGCTGTCTACATTAGGTTTTGACTTTTGGAAAGACACCACTGAGACAAAAACTGTCTGGGGCACAAAAGACTGGCATGTGCAGGGCTTAGAAGCTTTATTTAGAGCCTGCATTATCCCAGAACAAATAATGTTTTTTGAATGACACTGTTCAACAGACATCTTGTCTTGGTTTAGCTAAGATAAAAGATTTAAACAAACCGTCAATACCTACACCTACACCTGAAAGCAGCAACACTTGAGAGGGGGTGGTCGACGTAAAAACTATTTTACTTAACAACAGAACAGATCCTGATTGGAAAAAATGGTTAATCTGGCCCACGGACACAAACAACTGTCAAAATAGATTCCTGAATAAAACACACAGGTTCACATTCACTAGGCTAGATCCAAGATGTGTCCAGAGACCACATCCAGGGATAGTAACATCATACAGTGTGGCAAAACTGTGCCTTGAGTGGCTACAAAAATCTACACTAAAAGAAGTAAAACAACACTTATCTATACTTAAAGATATCATTGATTTAAGGGACTTCTTACAAGGACCTGCGAAACCGCATCATAAACGTTTTATATACGTCGGTATCTATGCCATGTATAATGAAGCATGGAAAGCAACACAAGCAGAGACTGCAGAACGGATACGAGAAATTGATCGTATTAATTTAGAGAAATCTCTCTCTGTAGTTGACAATGGGTTAACGACTGTAATCCAGAATATATTCTTTGGACAGCATAGTATCCTCTGCCATTGACATAATAGAACAGGACTTGGTCATGTTACAGCATGGTCAGTCACAATTGCGTTCTATAATGCTTTTGGGCTGGACGTTGCAAAACCTTCGTTCTGGCTATGTGCCATGGCGTCTAATCAACACCACGTCATTGTTTTCTGAGTTTCACCTTACAGATAAACAAATCACTTTGGCACAGCGAGGGGCAGGCTATACGGTGCTGAGCATTGAAAAACTGGAAAGATTACCATTAACTGTTTCTGAGAAGCCAGCGACAGAATTGATAATACATGGTACAATCACTCTGCCTGTGACGATTTCCCATTTTCAGTATTGTTTAAAACATATACCAGCGGGCGTATATGAACGGTTGCAGTATTGTTTAAAACATATACCAGCGGGCGTATATGAACGGTTGGGTAGAGAATACATCAAGACATCCTGGGATTTACCTTATACACACAAATGTTGGAGTGGGGGAAAAGAAGTGTTTCTTAGTGGTACGAATTGTGAAAACACACTAAGTGGTTCACTCTTATGTCAGGGTATTAACTTACACGGGGCCTGCGATGGTTCCTCGAACAACTTATCCTGCCACCTGTAAGGTTCTCCAGCTGCAGTGATAGATCCAATTTTTAGGCAGCTTTCAAATGAGTTACATTATGTTGAATGATCACAGCTGTAGTGGCATGTTGCCAGGAACCCCCTATCTCGTAAGCGTGTCAGCCAGGGTCACTTGCTGTATGCAAGTATTGCTTCCTAAAACTAAGACAGACGGGGAGTCGCCATTATGGACTTCACTGAACATCTATTCTATTCGAATTGATACTTTAAGCAGACTGAAAGCCATTCTTTTACAAAAAACTGTGCCACTGACCTCGGCCAAAGAGACGTATGATCTGCAAGTTGAAAGGACTTCTGCAGAGATACATGCGCTTTCATATACAAACTGCCCCATACATTTCTCAGAAATGTTAGGTCGTATCTTAAACATGTCTTATACGAGTGGTATTTTACATATATTTAAGACTATTTTTTCGGGACTGTTAGCACCCTTTAAAGCAGTCCTAGGCATATTTCCAAACTTCTTGCACTCTGTGTTTGGTGGCCTGCCTCTCGTTTTGGGTCTCGTAGCAGGATTACTATTTTTACTCATTATGCTCCGATATGGCAAGTCAAGTCACCATCGACACCCAGATCACCTTGGAGAACACCCTCCTGCCAATGAAGTGTCGTGAGCGCATGATACAAATTCTGGGCTTGGCTCGTTTAAGAGATCTAATTACCACGTGGTTTCTATCATTCCGACCAATCTGGCAAGATTGCATCTTACCTGTTCCACGATGCCTGCTATGTGGAGAAGAATGCGTGCTAGACATCTGTCTGACACTCCCATCAGGCCTGTCAACGGATGTTGATGCTTTGCTTGAACCAGTAATGGCTCATGCACTGTGTTGTCGCCAGCGGCTACCAATCCTGATGACGGCGGTGAGATACGTGGAGCAACAGGCACACAGGTACCATCTACTTCAAACATTGCTAATGCAACTGACACTGGTGGCGATGCTTCTCATATATGTGCAATTGATCTGCTTAACGAGGTAGTCCAACTTTCACCTACAGTAGTAGACAAATTCTTTACCAGCTTAGAAGATTTGATGTTTTCTCCAAACAATGTCACTTACTTTTGAAGTTAGCACACAGTGTTCTGTGAGACTCTGAATTCGACCTTCACTTTCCAAAACAAACTCCTAACTTTGGAACTCTATTTTTCTATGATTTTACTTTTTTCCAAAATTGAACCTTTTTTTTGGCACACAGTAATCTGCTTAAAGTAGAACAATTCCTAGAGAACAAGAATTCTTTGAATACTTGCAAGGGCAATATTTGACCTTGTCCACAACCAAACAATTTATACATTGTCATGGAATGGTCTCAACTTTTTTCTTCTGTATTTAAGAGCCATTTCATAAATGTATTTTCATGGTTCATTTGGATAGAGTTTGTAAAATGTGCTTTTAAATGCGTACAGCACAAATGCTCTTTTTGTGTACAACCATTTTTCGAATGCATTTTTTGGGATTTAGGATGGGGGTTTTAACACATCATGTTTTAGATATGTTTTATGTGTTTAGAACGTAGTAATATCGCACATAATAAAGTGGAGTGGGTGTTGTATGGCATTTTAGGATCCGAGTGAATGTTGCCGATTCATGCCCTTATATAGGTACAATTCACATTGCCGTAATATAGGCATAGAAATCATTCCCTTATTTAGACATAACCAAATACAGGCATGGCTACTTCTACCCGTACCAAAACGTCACAACGATTTCTTGGAAAATCAGCTTAAGCAGTCAGGGACCTTCCCTTGCTTGAATATTGATTTGTCCAAGAACTCATGTACTTTACAAAGAACTACTATTCCCTTGGGGTTCTTTCCTGACGTTATTATGCCCGACTTTACGTCAAACTAGACACCTTCAAGGTATAAATATGCCTTCACTTGCTCTAGCAAGACACAGTGATTTGGAGCAGTTTGACTATCTACTTGCCCGACTCGGCTCGCTACAGTAAGTGCCGAAGGAAGCCGACCCTCCAGCTGACGCACTGATCGTGAGGCTGCATTTCTCTCGGCGAGAATCCAGCTCCAGTGTTTCCAAGCTCCCTTTGCAGGGTGTTGGGAAATCGAGTCCTGAGACTGAGATACCAGACCTCCTTCTTTCTAAATTAAAGGTATGGAGCTGATTAGAACCTAGAGAAACCTTGGATAGATTCCTGGCAAAGAAAAACTAAACCTATGCTACACCACATTTACTCCTTCTTGCGTACTAGACTTAGGTTAGGTACATTGGGGTAGGCGTATTTTAGAAGCACCAGTTGAATACTTTTAGCCATTGTTTTTTATGTATGTATTTATATAGGTTTAGAAACCATACAATTCTCTTATAGTATTATTTTACAATATTGTTCTCGCTGTACGCATTATACTTTGCAGTCTGCATTACGATTGTAGCAGTTCACTTTACTTGCTTGAGAAAGAAGACTGTTCAATAAAACCTTTTATTGAAAACGCCAGTCTCTCTATTTCTCTGCACCTCTGTAGAAACAAAGCATGCACGAGTCAATGAGTGAAATACTTATCTATTGTTTCTGTGACTCTAGAGATACATTTCTTATTCTTGGGAAACAAAGTTGTCATGTTTAAGCGGTTGTCAGAAACTAATCCCTTCTTGTGAATTTGAGAAAGTTTCTAGTGACCTCTGAGCTAGCTGCCACTCACTATTAAGTTTTTAGTATATTCGATAGAGACCTAGTTGACCTCAGTCCTACGTCTAATCCATAGGATATATTATTCCAATGCGCAGAGCCTATTGGGAATATAGGAACTACACTACACTGGATTGATGTGGACTCTGCAATGGAGCAAAGCTAACCAGGCCCCAAGTGCATGTGCCCCGACCCCTAAGAGGTGTTGAATTGTTTCACACATGATTGGCATGTTTTACTTTCCTGAAAAAAAGTCAATAGTATATAGTGTCAAGATTACACCAATGGCCAGTGCCATCCTCTAGTGTGACCAGGCAACCATGACTACAGGCTTGCCACAGCAGCCTGGCAGCTTCATTTTAATATTAATAAGGCACTCCTAAGTAGGCCTTGTGGCTCACAAGGCAGAGTTCATCGTATTTAAAAGTAGGATATGTAGAAATGTAAAGTTAACATGTTCTCACAGTGACTAACACCTAAAAGCTTTTTCACTATATCAAGACTAAGCCTCTGCGAGAAACTCCGCTCCACTTGCGGAGTTTCCTGCACTCCATGTTACGTGCAGCTTGCGAAGTTCCGGACGCAGAGCAGAGTTTTTTTCCTCGCTCGCGATCCTCATCGTCAAGTTGGTGACCGCGGGAGAGGAAAATCAACCTCCTGGCGAGATTTTTCCCCATTCGCGATCATCAACATCAACTTGGTGAGCACGAGCATGGAAAATAAACTTCCACGTGAGATTTCTCAATGCGGGGTGGTCAGGTTTGTCATTGCGAGTGGTTGTGTATGCTTGCGATGAGAAACTGCTTGTTCGCGTTGAGAAAGCTGCTGCTCGATTAAAAATCTACTCGAGTGGCAGAAAAGGGAAAGAAGGGACCGCTTGCGCTGTGCAAGGTGCTGTTCGCGATGATTGCACAGTGCGGACAAGCATCTGCACTGTGCAATCACTGGGAACTGATTTTTCTATGGAACTCCGCCGCTTGCGGAGCTCCGCGTAGCGCGGCAGACTTTTTTTTGCCACTTCGGGGAGTTCCACATAGCGCAACTCTGCGAACTCCGCCCAGGGTTAATCAAGACTGACTGTTTCATATGGAAACACTGAGGCGCACTATTACATTAAACAATGCTATCTGCAGTTAGGAAACAGCTAGAAATGTCATTCTTTGTAATATATATTAAAAGCCAAAGTCACTGGTGATGTTGGTTCTTAATACATTTTAAGGAAAAGGCACTCTTACAAAGTTACCTGTTTTCTTATCAAAAATCTCTGGAGGCTAATTAACATTAGCATCCAGCTGACGCCCTCTGAATGCTCAAGCCCCAAATAAGGTGATAAAACTGCTACCAGAGCAGAAGCAAAGGCCTAGGTGAAGGGGATGTGTTTATGTTCCTATGGCAGGATGATTATTTGGGCAGCACCCAGGAACTTGATTAACTTCAAAGGGGCCTCTTCTGTCACATTCAGATGTTAGATGACACATGCACAGGCTCCTTCAATATCTTCCCAGTGGGAAGGGAGCTTCCCCCCAGAACTGGTTTGAGGTGATCACATGGCAGGAGTTGCTCATTTTCCTTTGGAGTGGTAGCCCAGGCTCCGCACAAGGGGAGAAGGGTTTCGCCATTTTGGATTTAGGCACTTTGAGATTTATTGCAGTAGGACACACAGGAACTGCTGAAAAAATGGGTAGAGTTACTCCTGGACACCTTTTCCATATTGGTTAGGAAAAGGCCCCACTCACAAGCTGGTGCTAAGCATAAATGTGGCATCCTCCTCAGAACACTCTGGACCTATGGAAGAACAGGAGAAGGACTGCACCTGCTGTTTGAGACCTGTGAGGAGACCGGAAGGGCTGGACCTACTCCTACTTGCACCAGAAAAAAGAAGTGATTACCACGGCCCAGTTGGCTGACCTTCTGTCAAGCTATAGAGCCTCGACATGGTGCAAAAAAAACCTTTTCCTGAAGAGCCCAGTCGACCAATTCCAACTGGAACTTGCTGGTGACTTGTACCACAGTGAGTCTTGAACCTCAACTGCTGTTCCTGAGGTCTCAGGCCCTAGGCTGTGTCAAATTATGTTCCAGCTAACATCCTGAAAAACCTGGGACTTAAAAATGTCTGTTCTCCAAAGACTTCTGGATCACTAGGACAAACCAGCTAAATCGATCTGACCAAGGTGCTTTGGTGATGGAATGCATATTCAGGTTGCTCCCGCTCGGAGCATTTTCACAGCAGCAAATCTGTTTCAGCGGTAGCTCACAGAGATGGTATCTGGCCTCATAGACCCCCCCTGCAGCTATATTCTGTGGCTTTGTCCTTTTGGAGGAATCCAAGATCCAAAAAAGTGACTATGACCTCACGTAAAAAAGCTTGACGGGCAAAGGTGCCAAAAGTATGCAGCCAGTGAGTACGCCCTTACATTTTTAATTTTCTACTCAGAGCTTTTCCCACCTAAACCAGCAACTACACCAGGACCTTGTCCAATGCCTATCTGATGTTGTAGACCCCATCTCAGATGCAGCTTGGTGCCTTAACTCGCTTAAAGACTTTGAATTACATTTTCAGGACTAGATCCAAAGGTAAAATCTCTGATCAGGTTGAACCTGGTTGGTGTATTCGACCTGGGCTTCATCGATGCCGGCCTCAAATAGCACTTAGGTCCCGGTCTACCACGACCAGTTGACCTGCATTGGTGCTGAACTCTTTTTGGGGCTATTCTCATAAAAAAAAAAAATCATATCTTCGGATTCGCCTGCTAGATTTCTATTGTTTTGGAGTCATTTTGTTCATTAAAAGATTCTCTTTTATTAAATTATAGAGGGATTTCTATTGTGTTTGGTTTTGATATTTTAACTGTTTTGGTACTTCAAAATGCCTCACACATTTTCTCAAGTTATGCCTATCTGCTCTTTGCCATAGCTACCAGGGGTTGATCCGTGGTTTTAACTACTGAAACCTTTACTGGACAGGATAATTGACTTATTGCCTGCGATGAATTCCCATTCACCCCAACTAATAATTCACTTTCTCGCAGTAGTGTTTTGGTTCCTCCCATAAGGATTGCTTTGAATAATGCAAAGATTAGAAAATTGTCCACTTCAGTAGAGTATTTGGCGGATAACACAGCAGATGCTTTTACTAAGATTAATGAAGAGATGCTTGTGATTAGATTGATTATTATTTAAAACAGAATGACTATAGATATGCTTTACGATTATGCCTTGTAATAAAGACACAGTGCTGCACTTATATTCCAGATAATAGTGAAAGTATTCATAATTATGTGGATAACCTGAGAAAGATTGTGAGTGAGATTTACCCATTAGAAGAATCTTGAATCTTTGAAAAGACAGGTTAATGGATTTGTGGAATAGACAACGATTTATTAGTAAAAATTGCTGCTTCAATGGCAATAATATTTAAAATTGTAATGAGTGTTTTTGTAATGTTTAGGTTTTGTGGATCAAATTATGTTAGGGGTTTTAGATGTAATTGTAGGAAGAAAATTCATTCATTCATAGCAATCTTTATTTCGACAAAGGTTGTCATAAAAGATACAAAGCAGCACAGTAAAATCGTAAATAGTACATTAAGAACACGCGTCTGCGAAAGATTATAAAACGAGCAAATAGATATTAAAAGGTATCGTAGCAAACAAACATCAACAGAATGGCATTTATAAAATCAATGAATGGTTCAGACTTGGCAGTTTGCAGCGTCACAAATTAATTGAAGAAAAAGAAGACGATGATGAGACCATTAATGGAGGAAAACGTTGCACCTGAATAAAAGAAAGCGGTTTTCTATGATAACCCGAGAACATTGCAGAGGGAAGATTCTTTAACATAATGAATGATGACTGAGTTTGATGGTGTGATATTTTTCAATTATCATAGGATCGAGTAACAACGGTTTGGTTTGCTTAGCATAACCAGGCCGCATTACTGAACATACTTGTTTACGTCTTGTGTACAAGCATTTATTTTCCTTTGCTTTTCAGAAAATCATCAAAATGAAGCTGCAGCCACGTCTTTCTCTGCATGTGGGAAAGTATAGTTTAGCTTCCTTTGCTGAGGGGATGTATTTGTACTAAATTACATTTTAATGTTTTCTGTCCAGTGAAAATAATTTTCAAGTAGGTGTTTTGGAAATTGACAGTCTGCGTGGTTTACTGTGCAGTTAACATTTGAGTACCTCGTCTATGTGGGATATCCTGCTATGAAACTGTGTGCTGTATTTGTATAAACATCTGCAAACAATATGTAATGTTTTTGCCTTAGACATTTAATGATCATTGATGCTACTTTTATTTAGAGCGAGCTTGTCGCCAGACGTTTTTACACTGGACTTTTTGCACTGCAGCACTTCACGTTTAATAGCTTTGCTTGTTGTTTTAGAGAAGCACTTCTCATTTTGATGCTGTTTTAGCATTAGGCGTTTTGCTTCAGTTCTCTCTTGCTCGCACATGTAGTCTTTTTCTGTTTAGGGATTAATATTTTAATTGATAATTTGCTAATGTGCTGTGGCTAATTAACTTCTTAATGACAATTGGCATTTTGCACATTTTTAATAATTGGCTGATTCTAACTAACATTTACCTTCTGTAATGATAACTGATTTGAATAACTCTACGGAACTGAGAACGGGGGTAGCCTAATTGTGAACAATTTTTAAATGGTTTTGGGAAAGTAAACCGGCAGAACATTTCCTTCTATTACTCAATGGACTCGTGCTCAGTTGAACAAACTTGGAAGGGTGTCGGGCAGAGTTGGAAGTCCACGATTCGAAAAAGGCGACTTTACTGAGATGTTTGACGAGCGTCCCAGGTGACACTACAATCTCAATGTATTCCGCTGTTTCCGTGCATCGACGGCATTCACTTAAGTAAACAGGTTGCAGAGGGCTGGAGGTGATCTGCATGGCGTTGTTGAGGCAATAGGTCTCACTGACTCGCACAGTGTGATCTGTCACCGGGACTGGGGTGTCACCTCACGACATGCGCGTGTATCATCCCCTGGGGCATTTCCATTGGTCCCCTAAACTATCTCCTTAAGCCAGTTATTAGCATATCATTGCGGCGCTGTAGGCAGTCGTGGGGTGGGGGCTGCCAGCAGCTAAACTGCCCAAGCCACATTTCAGAAGACGGGGGAGAGGCCATGGAGGGGACCAGTGGAGGTAGAATGAATCCACGAACTTGAAATTGTCACATGACATATTGTCAATATGTGATATTGTTTACAAAAAGTAAGAAGGAACAAATGGGTGGCGTATGAATGAACTGGGATTACAACTTTCCACCTATGCAAAAAGCGATCGAGTGTGAGCGCGAGTTATTTGTATGTATAGCGCACACACCCCGCCCCACGAGGCTTCTTAGCGCTTGTGTGTGGCCTCTGTGCAATGCGAGCGAATGTGTATTTTTTCTTTTGAGCGTGTAGGCAAGAGTGATGTATTTTAGGTTACATGTGCATTTGCTTTTGTGTGTGTTCATTATGAGGGCAGTCCGCTAACTAGGGGAGATCAAAAGTAATGGAAACGTCATTTTCCGGAAAATCCACAAGTGTATCTGGTGAAACTGTAAAACTGCCTGCAATAGGGGGAGGAGAGACTGCATGTGAACCAAGCGCGCCCATGCTGATGAAAAACAGATGGTTCCTTGGGCGCCCCTGCTGGCTCCCGAGAGCAAACGCTCTGGGAGTAAACCTTTGAAAAGAAGCTGGGACATCCACACGCCTTTGACCAATTGAGTTCTGAAGCCAGGGGCAAAGGTCGTTACCATGTGAACACAACATGCACGCTGGGACATCCACACGCCTTTGGCCAATTGAGTTCTGAAGCCAGGCGCAAAGGCCGTTACCATGTGAACACAACATGCACGCGCTTTGAAGAAAGCTGAAGTGATTCCAAGAGGTCGATTTCCTATACAGCGCATGCATACTGCCATAGGCTCGACCTAAAAATAAGGTACAGCTACTCGATAAAAATTTGAGTGGCTAAGAATAATCAGTGGTCCAAGTAAGGAGTTGCTTAGAAGTGTTGGCAATAGAATTAACCACTAAGAATACAGAAAACAAAGGTTCTTGGGTAATCCTTTTAAAAGTTACATTTTCTTGTACTACTGAATGAACACGCTTATGTATGAAATAGAGGTAATCCAATATATATTCAAAAATAAATGTTAGCAGCTATTGAACAATTCAACAATTATTTCACAAAAATGTATCCCACTGCCAAATAACTCCTTTTCAAAGCACACAATTCTGCAGACAAAATCGAACCAAGATTATTCATTTGTACTAAAATAAAAACATTAGAAAAATGTCCCAATAAAGGTTTTGGGTAGGTTAATGTTTATCCGCTTTAGTCCTGGGTAAGAGGTAATAGATATGGCATGGATCTGTTCACTTGGACTATCTCTCCATGAAGTGAGGTTGGATTGTAATTACTTCCTTCTTGCGTTTCCACCCCACATTGAAATGTGTCCATCTAGCCTCAGATACCTTTTCCTGCAAAGACCACCATATTTCTGTTCTCACTGCCCTTTCTTCTTCAATTAGCCCTTCCAAAGTCATGAAGTCCTTCAGAGAAAGGAACCAACCATCACATATTTTTGTCTGTCCTCACAACAGACATCCTTTGGATCCCTGTAAGTCGGGGGCATGGTTGATTTAAGAAACAACATGTAGTTTACTATTTCTATAAGATGCGTGCTACCCCTTTTGCTGTCTAGAGTGGGTTTTAAGGTATGAGGGGAGGGGTGGATACAGGGAGCTGGGATGAAGACTTCTGGACTATATCGTGGACTTAGAGCAGTGGTACAAGATGCTTCCACATGTCGTCTGGTGTGGGTGGCAGCTCCTGGGCACTGCCAATGCCTGCATGCTTAAGCACCATGGGGAGAAGGACTATTCATAAAGATCAAGAGATAGGCTTCTCATATGTGGGAGCAAAAAAGTGGTGTTTGCTTCCCTGTAACTCCAGGGGTCAGAGCCAGCCGCAGCCCGTGCTGGTAAAAGTGGTGGGCCTTGTGGGGGGGATTTTGACAGACGAGGGGAAATTATTTATTTATTTCATTTTCCCTCGTGGTCCTCTGTCAAATTTCCTCCCACCGCTCTTACCTGCACGGGCCACGGCTGGTCACAGCCTGTAACTGTAAGGACAGCACAGGAGCTGTCATGTGGAGCCACTTGGAAGAGGTGCTTGTTCAAGTCCTGTTGAGAAGTGGCTTGAGTGCCTGCAGGCAGGGCCTTGATCTCATGATGCTGTGTGTCTTCTGAGGACTTTCGGTCTCGTGGTGGGGCTGCAGGGCTGACATTTTTCAGGATCTTGTTTCAATGACAAATGGGGACGGGGCAGTTATAGTGTCCCCTGGGGACACTATAATTGCCCCGTCCCCTCCTGCAAAGAACCCCTGTTGCCTTTTCGCATTTTCTCTACATGTGGAAAGAACAGCATGCGTGGGGATCAATACAAGTATGATTTTTTTATTTTTATTTTTCAAAACATTTTAACCCAGAAACTACAAAGTATACAAAATCAGCCAATGATGTCCAAAAGTCAGAGGGGCAGATTTATGAGGCCCTTGCGCCACGTTTACGCCGCTGTTGCGTCACGTAAGGCGGCGTAAACGTGGCGCATGCCTACGAACGATTTACAACGTGACGCATCTAGGCAGATGCGTCACGTTGTAAAGCCCTGCGCCGCTTGTGGGCGTTCCGGCGCAGGGTGGTCGTTCCGGGGCAGGTGCGCCTCGCAAAAGTGGCTGAGTGAAATCTATGAGATTTCACTCAGTCACTTTTAAGCCAATGCTGCGTCAAAACCCTGCGCCTGCTTGAAGCAGGCGTAGGTCTTGACGCAGCTTTGTTAAAATGGGGCACCCCCGAGCCTTGCTGGAGCTGCGTCGCGCTTGCGACGCAACTCCAGCAATGCGACACATTTCCGGCACAGATGCGTGACGCATCTGTGCCGTTTTTGCACCATGGTGCGCTGCATTATAAATGCGGCGCACCATGGCTGGCGGAGCTGTGGCGCACTGTGGCGCATGTTAACTGGCGCATCCCTGGGGATGCGCCAGTTAACATAAATCTACCCCACTATGTTTAAACCTGCTTCATCTACCTTAAACTGTCTTTACTGGCTCCCTGTATAGCAAAGGATCAAATTTAAGGCACTATGGAGGAGATTTACTAAGATTTTCCGCCGTATTTGTGTCTCAAAAGTGATGCGAAATGTCATAATTCTTTTTCCGATTTACTTTCCAGTGCTAAACTTGTTTAGCGCTGGAAACAACGTGAAAGTAAAGCAAAGCAGCGCATAGCACTGCTTTGCATTACTTACTGCCAAGGGGACCTACTATGGGCGTTCCAAGGCAGCCACCCAAGGTTTCCGACTCTAAACCCAATTTACTAATTAAAGTAGCCAGGGTTTAGCGGCAGAAAACTGTCACCCATTTGAAGTAGACGCGTCGAAGGAGAAATGCTTTTAATTTCTCCTTCCTTTTTCGACTTTGTACCTATGCTGCTCTTTACAGCACACATGCAAAGAGGGAAATGGGTTAGAGTCAGTCTGTGCATAGCATTTCACAGTGGAAGGGTTCCTCAGTGCAAAACCTATGCTAGACTCATGGAGACCCCACTGTTCTATGGCGCAGCGGTGTCTCCGTGGTGCAGGGCAGCTGATTTCAGCATCGCACTAGGGAAAGGGGAGGAGAGTGCCATATGTCTGTAAATACGGCGCTCTCCTCCTATCTCCTTTTCACGCAGCGCCGCATTTGTGGCTGGAGCACTGCGCTGTGTGAATAAGTGGGAAATCTCACCCTAAGTATCATGTCCAATGCACTCCATGGCAAGGGAACTATCTCCCTTCAAAATTTGGCCATATCGTACAGGCCCATGAGGAACTTTATATATATATAATACAATGCACCACAGCTTATTCCACAATAGCCAAAAAGACTTAAGCGACAAACTCTTAGCGATCTTGATCCCTCATTTTGGCGACGAAATTGACTGCTTTTAAGAACCCTTGAGAACTAATTCTAATTCTGGAAAGTCATTAAAATCTTGCTTTTCAGAGTTACTTTCACCACACCTCTTTGCTCTTAGTCATATCGAAGTAAAGCCCCCAGCCGAGTTCCACTAAGTTCTTACTCGGTGATATGTACAATTATTTCTAATTTAAAGCTCATCCTTTTCCCATTGCTGCTCATGTTGATCCTATGTTCTGTCTTCTTCTCTTATTTCTGGTCCCTTGGCGCCCCCTATCCCCCAGTACTCTCAAATAGCCATCAGCGGCATGCAGGAGCTTCATGAAACTTCTTAAACAAATAATGCAGCTGATTGCAAATGAGATCCTTGCATCGATTGACTGCCAAGGTAGGATTCAAGGATTGTGATCAGAACGTCAAAAGTTCCTGTTCCCTATACCTTAAGCAGGGCGGAGGGGCAATCCCTAGTACAGCATTGCCATGGGCCTGGCAAGAGAGGACCAAGGGGCTGGGGCAGGAGGCAGCAAGTGTTAAAGGTGTTGATCTTAAGAATCTGAAAGGAAGACTTGGCTGCTTGAGGTCATCTGTTCACCTGGGGGGGTCATCAGTGGCATCAAGCGCGGGGCCCAGTGATTCTAATGGAAGGTCTTAACACTAATTAATGGACTACTTAGTTACTCAGTACTTGCGTGAGTTATTCATGGCTAACCTGGGTGTTTTCCACTTTACTCCTGGGTCAGTTGGCTGAATCGTGTGTGAGGTATCCATGCATAAACTGCGACTTTTGACTGGAGTAGGTCATACTCTGGTTTATTTTATATAATCCAGGAGCGGTTTTTAGTTTTCACCACCAGGTGGAACTGTTCCCAAAAGTTAGTAGTAGATAGCCACAAGCGTAAGGTATTGTTTTTAAACTAATAATGTTCCATTGTTGCATATTAAGGTCATGCACAAAACTGTTGCAGCTTTGGAACGACATAAGTCACAGCCGTTCACCAGCGAGTCTGATGTGTTTACATGCTATTGGGAGGTCTTTAAAATGGCTGGAAACACAGAATGCGATTACCAAAAAGTCACTAGTGCCTGGATGGGTAGCAAGAGAATGCTCCCATGTTTTATGAAAGTTACTAGCCAACCATATCTACTGGAGTACACTTGAGTATTGGCATCGCTGCAAACTCTTAAAAAGGTCCCTGCAAGCCCAAACCTTAAAAGACCGCAAATTCAACAACTAAGATAGTAGGATGTTAAAAAAAAAAAGCATTCACATTTCAATAATCCCCTGGTGTAAGGTAGAGAGAGGGCTTCTAGATCCTTGCTGGCCCCTTTTGCAAGACCGGGGAGGGGATACAAAATAATTACCCCCACCGCAGCTCTTGGAACAGAGAATGTGCTTTTATGAGGATTATTGGGGAATGTCACCACAGACTTTTTTTCTGTATGGGCCCGCATTACAAAAAGGGTGCACTTTTCCTGTTTGCGCCACGGTACACCTTAAAACAGGCGCAAGGAGCACAAACAGGGAAAGTGCGCCCTGTTATGGAGAATGCTCTGATCTCAGAGCGGCTGCGAACACGCACTACCCCGGGGGCAGCACATTCAAGTGAAATAAAGAGAGGCTGCTTAAAAGCTGCTCCGTGTTCCACATTGCAGGCAGCACCTGGACTTTTAAGAGGGATTAGGGATCCCCTTGCTGGCGGGAGCAATGAATGACTGCACCCGCCTCCAAGGGAATGTTCAGGGCATCAATAGGAGTGCCTTACTCCTCCAGAGAGCGACCTTCAGGAGGTGCATATAAAGTGTGCCACCGTTTTGTGGTGCACTTTCAGTGCACCTCCTAAAGACATGTTTGTCTCTGTGCTAGCATCCATAATATGGTGCGGTGTTCAGAGGCAAAGTGATTCCCTCATTTGCATGGGGTCACACCCCCATGCAAATAAAGGAAGGCCATCGTCCGATAGCACTGGCTCTACATATGTGACCCTGCTATCAGTATTACAGAAGGGGCCGCACAAGCATCTACATCCCTTTCTATAATACCAAAGTGCCCAAGGGGTGCGCATGTCCATTGCATCCTAGAGGCACTCTCTGTAATCCGGCCACTGGTTTGTTTGCAACCCCCTCTGGTACTAAACACATTAGACAAGTCAGGGGATTTGGGCTGCAGTACCATTTTTATTGTATCACTCTATAGCATGTTTGACGGCCAGGGAGAGGTCTGCGTCATTGTGGCAGTTTTTTCACCACCCAACTGCCCAGGTGAATCTTCAGGTCAAAGATCTGATTGTGGTGATCATGGTGGGTGTGAAGATATGCTTCCTGCTAGGGAACAGCTTCATTGAATTGGAGGTGGTGGATGCCGTTCTAACTCAGACGTAGACCACCTGCCTTAAACCACCGCAAGGGGAGACTCCTGAAGGGAAACTTCTGCAAAAACACAGTTGTAAGATTTACCATTCTTTCATACAACGCATTAAAGCAGCTTGCTACTTTACATTGCCTAAAAGGAAGAGGGCAGAAATGCTCCCATGTGCTGGCACACTGGTTGCTGCTTAAAGGCAGCAAAGATACCCTTGCACCATAGTGCAATGGTGTATTTGTTATAGGCAGGATTGTTTTTGCGCAGGATAGGACACCCCCTGCACAAAAATAGTCCGTAGAGGCAAATCCGTCTTCCACGTGTGCTGCACAATGCAGCACACGTGGAACGAGGAATTAACCAGGAGGAATAAAATGGGTCAGCGCACCATTTTGGAGTAAACTCAGGTTTGCAACTCTTTGTAAATCTGTGTTTGCGTGAGAATTTATTGGCGATTCATGGGAACGCCCATGCTCCGCCCATGTATTGCATACCCTTCACAAAGAAACACAAGACAGCATTATGTGCTGCGTTGCGTTACTTTGTATTTACTAAAGCAGGCAGAGTGGGTTAGTCAATCTCAATTAAGGTCTTGTGTTGCCTTGCGACAGCCTGCGTCATGCAAGGACAATGCAAGTCCTTAGTAAATCTGCCCCACAGTATCAACTATATGTTTGGAAGTGGACACAGTCTCACCGGTGCATGGTCCAGAGCTCTCAGGTCCTACAAAAGAGTCTGAGCACCCTGCAGCTAATCCGGTGATGGAGTCAGAAAGCAACAGTGATTTTTCTCTACCACAACATAACATAACATAACGTGTATTTGTAAAGCTCATGTTCACCCAGAAGAGCATCTTGGCTCTGGATAACAGATGTTTATTGTTACTCAACTCAGTGGCCCATAATACTTGATGAGTGTTTTTTGTCTGCCAAAGCAGTGTGACGTACACTGATCGGACTGTGCAGGGGGGCACTGATGCAGTCCAAAGCTAAAGCGTCTGGAAGCATCAAGGTTGCAAAGGAAAGCAGGCTGCTCTATAGAGAGCTCTCTGATTCCCCTGCAGTTGACTCTTCAATAACCCTGATGCAGAGTACTTTAGAGACAAAAAAATACCAATTTCCATTTGGATTCTGGCTCAGAATCAGAGTAGCTACAGGGAAGTTTTACCTTTGGAAAGGGTGGAAATGGACTATTGTTCTCCGGCACCACTCTATGAACTCTATCCTCAATGTACAATGCCAAGAGGCACCCTGAAGCCTCTGCTGCCTCAGTTGAGACTAAAGGTCATTTTGCGATATTTGTCTGAGTCAAGTTCCCAGGGTGATCCCCGACCACGGGTGAAGCTTCAAGTCTGCCTTCCTAAAGACCATTTCCCCAATCCGATGCTTGGTGAAACATTTCAACAAATTTGAGATGGATTACTGCTTGCCTGTTGAGAGGTGGCACAGAAAGGAGTGGGCTTCAGTCCGTTTGAGTTTCATTGCTGTGGAGTGGTCGTTGTGGTAAAGGAGTATTGAAGAAGGAACCAGAGGTTTCCATTCATTACATGAGCAGGTGCTCTAGGAGAAAAATAGCCCTGTTTATTTCACAAGGTAAGAGATAACTTTCTGGTCAGCCAGGAGCTGCCTAAGAAGTGCTGTGGCCAGAAGGCAACCCATATGGTTTAGCGTGATTTTCAGGAGGTTCTGATCCTCAAGCCAATTACATAGCAGAACCAGCATTGGGATTTGTAAAGACAACGACATTTCAATGCGTGGAAGTTTAATCCTGATCTCCATTGCGGCTCTAGGTACCCTTTGCCATCCTCAACCCACTACCCCAAGGGCCTTGAGGTTAACTGCGTAACGGCAAAGATGTGATTGATTTCTGCTGAGCTTTGAGCTAACTTGTGAAATGAAGATGCTACGGTGTGTGGAAAAGGCACACATCCTTCCTTTCTCTAAGAAGGAGGAAGTTCATTGTTGATTAACCAGAGTAACCAAGGGGCATATCAACAAGCGGCAGCGATAATTATCGCTGGCCGCCCTTAACGTGAGGATTTTATCACCTGCTAACTCAAATAATCATCGCCATGCTAGCGCCGTATTACCAACGCATAGCGCAATGCGATAATTATTTCTGAGATAGTGATGTTTTCCATGGAATATCGCTGGTTTTCCAGCGATGTTCCATGGCAAGCGGTGATATCCTTGTTGATAGGGCTGGTTGGTCTCAGCCCTATAATCCACCACCCATTGACTAACATTGTTTAGTCAAAGGAAAAGCAGGCGTAAGGGAAGTAGCGATAACCAAGGTTAGCGCTACTTTTCTTATCGCTATGCTTGTTAGTGTGCCCATTGATAATTGGAGACATTTCTCTAGTTATTTTGAGCTGGAACGCCCACTTTGCATCTCATTAGAGATGCAAAGGGGGCATTACAGGAAAGGGCTCTAAAGCAAGGATTCATGCGTTAGTGTGACCTTGCTAATATTGCGATAAAATTATCGCCGCTTTTCGGCTGAAAATGGCCGCAAAAGCGGCGATAATTTTTTACCACTGCCTTGTTGATATGCACCCAAGTGAGTTATACCTACCTGAAGGCTGTCTGTCTTAATCACACATTGTAGACATATAACCTTCCTATACTATTTAAACTTCAGGAATGTGAACATGAGCCTGTAATTCTTGATGGAGACTGGGATGCATAGAGTGAACCAGCATTTTGGTATCTGGGAGTAATGATGTACTTGGTGTTGAGCATCCTATGGTTTATAGAACCTCTTTTTGATCTTTGGTCTATAAATCTGAAGGGGTGCTTAGCTGACTTCCAAATCACAACTCTGAAACAGCTGACTTTAGCTGTAAGTAAGGGGGTAGTATACCGGGACAACAGAAACAAGCATTTGCAATGCAATAGGTCTTGCATTAATCAAGTTTGAGCTATTGGCATTGCTAAATATTGCAACACCAATTGCAACAAAAGTCTATAAATTGTAGGCTCAAAAAATGTGTATGTATTTTTGTAGCAATGGTGGCATGCTGCGCTTTAGATGAATATGTTTAAAAGTAAAGTGCGCCATACTGCGATTGCTACAATAGTTAATTGTGGATGTGTTAACAATTGATGTGTGCACTGATGGCTGGTGGTGTGTGTGCCTGGTGGAAACGTGCACTGCCGGCTGGTGCTGTGTGTACCTGGTGGACGCGTGCACTGCCGACTGGTTGTGTGTGTGCCTGGTAGACCCGCGTGCACTGATGGCTGGTGGTGTTTGTGCCAGGTGAAAGCGTGCACTGACGGCTGGTGTTGTTTGTGCCCGGTGAAAGCTTGCACTGACTGAGGGTGTCTGTGCCTGGTGAAAGTGTGCAATGATGGTGTGGTTGTGTGTGTGTGGTTGTGTTTGTGTGTGTGGTTGTGTGTGTGTTGTGTTTCTGGTTGTTTGAGCGGTTGGGTGTGGTTGTGGGTGTGCGCTTGTGGTTGTGTGTGCGCGCTTGTGGTTGTGTGTGTTGGGTGTGGTTGTGTGTGTGGTTGTGTGTGTGTGGTTGTGCTTGTGTAGTGTGTGTTGTGGTTGTGTGTGTGGTTGTGTGTGTTGTGTTTCTGGTTGTGAGTGTGGTTGGGTGTGGTTGTGTGTATGTGTGGTTGTGTGTGTGAGTGCTTGTGTGTGCTTGTGTGGTTGTGTGTGTGTGGTTGTGTGTGTGTGGTTGTGTGTGTGTGGTTGTGTGTGGTGTGTGTTGTGGTTGTGTGTGTGGTTGGGTGTATGTGTGATTGTGTGTGATTGTGGTTGTGTGGTTGTGTGTGTATGTGGCTGTGTGTGTGATTGTGTGTGTGTGCTTGTGGCTGTTTGTGTGTGCTTGTGGCTGTTTGCGTGTGCTTGTGGCTGTTTGTGTGTGTGTTTGTGTTTGTGTGTGTGGTTGTGTGAGTGTGGTTATGTGTGTGTGGTTATGTGTGTGTGGTTGTGTGTGTTTGTGTGTGTGGTTGTGTGTGTTTGTGTGTGTGGTTGTGTGTGCATGTGGTTGGGTGTGTTATTGGCCTAAGACTAAAAGTACAATTAAAAGATAGATAGATAGATAGATAGATAGATAGATTAGATTAGGTAGATAGATTCGATAGATTCAATAGATAGATAGATTCAATAGATAGATAGATAGATTTAATAGACAGATAGATAGATTCAATAGATAGATAGATAGATTCAATAGATAGTACATCTTGCCAGTTAAATGAAGAACCTTGCAACCTAGTACAAAGAAGTAAAGGACCGTGTTCCAGGGTATAGACACTCGTAAACTAGGTATGCTCTGAAGACTAGACATTTCATTTCCACCCGATTGAACCAACAGCAACCACCAATTAACACTACATTAAACATGCCTGATGCCATATCAGCAGTATGCACTGTTTTTCAGGATGCTCTGTGCGCATGATTTACTGTAACATGTAATGTCATAGGATGGAGTCACCACTAATGTAGGATTCCATGTGTCGGATCTGGCAGTGATGCATAAAGCTGTAGAGGGTATACGCGCTTCATTGTAGTAATTGGCCCTTTGGGCTGGACTGGGGTTCAAAAGCAGCCCTGACAAAAATGCTGAAACTGGACTGCTCGTTTGCGCACCAGGGTGACAGAGGAGCTCGCTGTTCCCCAAGCTGCTGCCGCGGAAGGTACAGTCACTTCATAGCTTGTGCTGCTCGCGCACTGCCACCTCATTACACATATGGACACAAATGTCTTCTGATCTGCTGAGGAAAAGGCATGTGTTGTTTGTGCCAAGCCTTAGCCACATGGAAAGCGGTCACAAATGAATAACATGGCAGAGAGATGGAGCCGAGGGAGGGGGCAGGGATCGGAGAAGGGATCATGACAGAGGAGAAGAATGTGCTGTGGAGTGAGAGAAGTGGGAAAGTGGAGGGAGAGAGAAGGAACAAAACAAGAGGCGTGAAGGGAAAGAGATGGGGCAACAGGATGCCAGAGAAACAAGGCAACAGGCATTGCCGGACACTCTAAAATGGCATTAAAGATGTATTTCCTGGAACGCAAGAGTGGAGAGCGGTTAAAAAGGGTATGCTGAGATGAGCAATGTCGTGGGTGAGGTGAGAGCAAGAGAGACTCACAAAAAAACTTTTTTACTGTGGCGTGGCAGGCACCAAATGGCAGTTGCCTCCCAAAAAAATGCAAGCACGTGCTGTGACTACGAGGTGTAAGGGAGCAACAGAAGAGCTGCTGGGGCGGGTATTTGAGGGAGGGTGCAGCCTACAAGACGGAACACGAAATACATGCACTTTCATGGAGTGCTCGATGAAAAAGAAGTAGTTCCTATAGTATCAGCAGAGGAAGGATACAAGTCAGCTAATCAAAAGGATGGTAAGGAGGATATGCTCTAGGGTAAGATATAAACAAGAATAAAGCAAACACCCATATGTAAGCCAAGAGCTGGCTCTAAGCCCACTGTAAGTTTCAGTTGCGGTCCACAAGAGGTCTTTCACAGAGAGACCGCTATGAGCGTTATACCCGAGTCCTTAAAATCGCTGCTAAAAGTTAAAATAACATATTTCTTTCAACACTGATTCAGTGAGATAAACTGTAAGCATATGACAAATATATATCTGTGAAAAAGTAAAGAAGGTGCAATGCTCTAATTAACCTTTCATCTGATACAGTCAATTAAAAAGGCTCCTATTCAGGTTAATTTCTTGCAGGATTATCCCAAATGTCAGACAACATTCCCTCGCGGATTGGCCCAGAAATTCATTAGCTTCAATTAACAAAGGCGTTAAGGGGTAATCACACTCTGTGGGTCGTGCAGTGTCCTGCAGTGACAGCAGGGGATACTATTATGTCACCAAACTAATCCTCTGGGCTGAGGGATAAATCAATGGTGAGTCACAGAGAGAAAGAAAGCTGTGTCCAGTGCCAGGGAAGTAAGATGTTTTCACAGCTATAAAAATAAATGCAGTGGCTTCATGTTTACAGCCCAAAAGCGTACTTGTTTCGGAATAATGCTGAAAAACAGTTTCAAAATGTAAATGAAGTACACGTTTTTTCTATTCCGCCTGCATAAATAAATGTGTGTACATTTAACATAAAATTCCACAATACAAATAAATAAAAATCTGAAAAAAGGAAAATCTAACGCTCTCAAATATATTTTGTGATCAGTAGTGAGAGTAGAAACGACAATTAAAGAACTATTTTGCTATGTTACCAGTGGAGTTTTATTTCTTTAGCACTCACTAATTGTGGGAAACGGAAATAAAACAAGAAAAACAAGGACTGGGCGAGAAGAGAGGGGGGAATGCCAGCAGGGAAAGTGATGGGGGAGGGGTGGAAGCACGAGTGGTGCACGCGCAAATGGTGATCACTTTCGCGGCTGCTTTGATGTTCTTAGTGGCCGCGCGGCTCACTGAGAACTTCAAAGCGGCTGCGAAAGTGCCCCCAAAGGCTGCAGGCGGACAAATGGTGCGAGCGCCCGGCGCACATGCACTGTACCCAATCCGCCTGCAGACTTTGGGAGCATTTTTGAAAGCCCCCTAACTTAATATCTCGCCATGGCTTAGGCGAGACCTACGAACGATTATCAGCAGGCTAACCCAGTTGGGGAAAAGACTCGAAGCAGCATGTTCAGAAGCCTAGGAAGAATAGCAGTGGGACCTTCCAGGCGTTCTAGATAGAGAAGTCCATGGAGAAGAGTTCCTTTCATGAGGGCCGGAAAACCGAGCAAGAATGCACCAACCAAACCTCTTTAAGAAAAGACTGCAAAATCCCTCAAGTCAGAATCAGCATATTTCTGATCTGTTTCCACCTACAAAGGGGTGCACGCCATTGCCCCTATCAGTGGACAACTCAAAGGCTGACCTGCAGGTTCTCTTATTAGCGCCATTACCTCCACATGGGCCACGTGGATGGCATGAAGATTGCTGCTTTCCAGAATTTAGGAACAAGAATGCCCATAATTCAACACATGTTTATGGTCCCAAAGAAATACATTGAAGGGTTTGTCTGATCTACAAGATCAGCAGTACAGACCATTTTATGTTTCATGTGTAATGGAGCTTGCACCATTCATGACAACCATATTGGACCTGATTATGAGTGAGTCAGTGTTTTCCACCAACCTAGTAATTCCAAACCCCTGCACAAGTAGAAGTTTGAGCAGGGGTCGGAATACCAAGTTGTGCATTATTTACCACATCCCGTAAAGACAGGGTGTGGTAAATACTGCATCCTTCATTAAATTTCGGAGTCAAACCTACCAGACATTAACAGGAGAAAACAGTACTGTATTTACAGTTACATGCAGATTTCAGCGAATTAAATACCAAAATCCACGTTAGTCTCCAAAAACTCTCAATAAGTGCTATTGCACTTGATCAATTCCCACCCCAACTGTGTCGTATTTTATCAGGTGAGATAAATAACACCTACTCCTCTGACACTCTCATATGTAGGGCCATTGTTTTGTATATTTACTGTAAGGGGATTTGGGTCAGCTTCCTTCAGCTATTGGCTTCTTTGGCTCTGGAACCTTCAGCCATTGGCCTGAGGTATTGTCGGTCTTACTTAGCCCACATGAAAAGTTTAGACACATTTTTTCCCCCGAATGGCCGTTTAGGAGATTGTGAGGGTAAAACCTATTGACTTATCCAATGCTTGTTTCACTACCCAACTGCTGAGGTCAGTTATGCATTGTAAATCTTAATGAAATGCTCAAGGCCAGTGTGAGAACCGGTATCAGAGTAGACTGCCTGCTGGGGTATGACCTTGTTGAGTTTGGTCATGGTGGAGGTGGTTCTGTCTCGCTCTTAACACCTTCGCTGTGGCGGCTATTCCACCGCAGTGCTAAGGGGGCGGGGAGGCCGCGCGCCGCGCCCATGCTGGTGACGGAACCACTCCGTCACCAGCCTCGGTTGAGCTGTGCTCATGACGGAGCAGTTCCGTCATGGCCTCGCCCGCTCAATGTAACGCCCAGCGAAGGCGCGGGATCCGCCCCACGCAGGCGCGTCGGGCGGGCCATGACGGAACCGCTCTGTCATCAGCACAGCGCTACCGCGGATGATGACGGAGCGGTTCCCTCATCAGCACGGAAGTGGTTAAATCCTGAGGAGAGGACTCTAGGCAACC
This sequence comes from Lissotriton vulgaris, assembly GCF_964263255.1. NCBI lineage: Eukaryota > Metazoa > Chordata > Amphibia > Caudata > Salamandridae > Lissotriton > Lissotriton vulgaris. The sequence goes on from NC_141691.1 coordinate 1,853,323,609, forward strand.
TGCAGGTAAAGAGGGGCTAGCAGAGGTGTAGTACTTTGTCTCTCCTTGAGATCCTTATAGGGTTGCAGGGTGTCAGGTGCTGGCCAAATGTCCTACTGTGGAGCGACTGTGCAGGAAGGCAAAGGTGCAGTACAAAGAGGAGGATGTAGCAGGTTTCACGTTTGCATGGGAAGATGGGTTGCTTCATAGTGAGTCCCCTGTGCCTGAAACGGGTGCTAGCTTGAGATGAATAATCCTCCAGGTCACTAGGAACTTTATCCTGCAGTTGGCCCATGTGGTATCCTTGGCAGAGCACTACAAGTTCAAGATAAAAATAAAATCTATGTATTCGCTATTCTACTGTCTCAGGAAGGAAGTAGATACAGGGAATGATTGCCACACCTATTTCGCTTTCCAGCTGAGTGGGAGGTCAGGAAGGTAGACAAGGGCTCCCTTGCACCATTGCCAGTAGTTCAAGCTACCTTTGAAAGGGTGGAAATAGACATGTTGGTCCCCTAGGCCGCCTTCGGTCTCATAACGCAAGAAGATTATTTTTGTCATGAATCATGCTTTTACACATGTTGGCACCTGGCCCTAGAGAGTTGCTGCAGCCTCTTTTGCCACACAGGTTCTAATTGCGATCTTTCCTGGAGTCACATTCCTCAGAACTGTAATATCTGAACATTTTTCCATTTTCATGCCCACCTACATGTAATTGTGTACACAAATTACCATATCCCCACAGCTTACAGTACAATGAGCTGCTGGATTATTTCAGGCATTAGAACCATGATAGATAGGTGTCCTAGATCAGATTGTTTTTGATAATCAACTTTATTAGTTTCATAAGAACAGAGAAAATTCATTGGTTGCAGTTCAATAAGCAGTAAAGGGAGCATGACAGGAGTGATTGATGACAAAAATAGGGTCGGTCCATCAGAGTCTAACACAACAGTCTATACAATAGTTAAAGTGTGACTTGGATTAAAAGGAAGACAAATCATCATGGTGGCAGCATATTAAACCTTTTACCCCACACATTGGTGAATGGGTCAGGGCATCCCCGAGCTTCAAATAGGGCCTCTTCCTGGATCCCACACCAGTCCACTCCCCTCCTCCATCCCCGTACAGTAGGTGCCTTGGCCTGTGACCAATGCGCTGCTATGTCCCTCTTGGCCACCGCCACAGTTGTCCCCAAGAGGCGCTTGTCCATCCTAGAGCCATCCAGGCCATCAAAGACCCCCAACAGCATACGCTTTGGATCGTGTGGAACCTCCCACCCCAAGGCCTGCTTAAGCTCAAGCTCCACCCCCGTCCAAAACGGCACCAGCGCTGGACAACACCACACCATGTGATAAAAATCGGCAGGGGCTGAGGGACATCGCGCACATGCTGGAGAGGGCTTCAACCGGGCCTGGAATAGGCGTGCCGGGGAGAGGTATGCCGCGTGGAGGTAGTACAATTGGACCAGGCGCAGCTTGGAGGACGTGGTCAAGGTTTTGGGCGCCAGGAGGGCCCTCCAGTCTGCCTCTTCTAGGGGGCCCAGCCAACCCTCCAAGTGGGCCATGAGCCGATCTAGGGAAGCAGAGCCATTATTCACCAGGGATCGATATATGCGGGACACTCCCCCTCTGTCCAAGTTTCCCATCATCACCTGAGCCTCCAATGGGCTAAACTCTGGAAGGGAGACAGGAGGTGAGACATGCGTGTAGAGGGCGTGTCTGAGTTGCAAGTATCAATAGAGTTGGGAGTGAGGAAGAGCGTGGCGCTGCAAAGAAACGGATGTGATCCCCCACCCAGACATCTCCGAGCACTGAAACTCCAATGAGGTCCCACCTGCGGAACACCTGCAGGGACGAGACCTCCCGCATCCAGGACCCATGCCAAAGGGGTGTCTGTTGAGTGAGTTTCCGGACCCACCCCACGTGATGTAGGGACGTGGGCCAGGCCAGAAACACCATCCTGGTGACCGGGCCATCGCCTGTGGCACTGGACTACTATACAGAAACGCCTGGACCTGTGTGAAGTCCAACACAGTGAGTTCCACACGATAGGCAGGGTTGGACCAGCCACCCGCATACCAGTCGTGGATGACGATAAGTTTTGTTGCCAGGTAGTAGAGGTGGAGATTGGTCACCCCCATACCTCTGTCAAAGGGGGAATGCGACAGTGTGCCAGGGATAGGCGTGGTCTCCCGCCTCCCCAAAAGAAACAGAGCGAGGGTGCCGTCAAGCTTGCGAAACCAACTACCCGAAGGCGGACCGTGATGTTCTGCAGTATGTAAAGGAAACGGGGGAGGACCATCATTTTGAAGAGCGCACTTTTTCCCAGGCGGTTTAGGGGAGGGTCTGCCACTTTTTGAGGTCCGCCTTCATCCTGATGACCAAGGGCGTTGACGTTCAAGGCCCAGTCAAGCTCCGGTAGAAGAGCTACCCAGACACCAAGGTATTTGACCGAGTGCCTCCTAAGGGGGATAACCGACTGCCAGTCGAAGCACTCTCTGGAGGGATGCAGTGGGACCAGAGTGGATTTTGCCGCGTTGAGACGAAGTCCATAAACTTTCTCAAAATCCGAGAGGACCTTCAGGCACCTGGGGCCAGAACTTTCGGGATCCGCCAGATAGAGCAGCACGTCGTCCGCTTATAGGGCTATCTTGTCCACCTGGCTTGAGTCCCAGGCCCTGCCCCGAATAAGTGGGTCCTGAAGGATGAGCGCCACCAGGGGCTCCATTGCCAACGCGAACAAGTGTGGCGAGAGAGGGCACCCCTGACGTGTGCCCCTCCGGATCGGGAAGGCCCCGGAGAGCTCTCCGTTAATGAGTACACAGGCTCGGGGGTTAGTGTAGAGAACTTTAATGAGATAGCGGAACGAGGGACCGAAACCCATCCTGTCAAGCACATCTTGCAGGTGATCCCAATTCACCGTGTCAAAGGCCTTTTCGAAGTCTATGAGAAGGAGGGCTAGGTACGGGGTTAGCCGATCACGGTGGGTCAGAGCCAGGTATAGGTGACAAATGCAGTGGCGGGTGCCTCTAGCCGGCATGAACCCGCATTGGTCGGGGTGGACCAGGTCCTACAGGAGGGGTTGGAGTCCCTGAGCCAAGACGGTGGCAAAGAGCTTGATTTCCGTGTTGATCAGCAAGATTGGGCGGTTTGTCCGCACAACTCAAGGATGGCGGCTGCATCTTCGGAATAAGCACTATCGTGGCCAAATCCGACTCCGGTGGGAATGTGCCAGTCTTTGCCACATGGCGGAAGAGATCCAGCAAGTGGGGGGTCAAAATATCTCGAAAGGCCGCGTAGTACTCCTGAGAGTACCCGTAGGGACCAGGCGTTTTACCGGGGTGTAGAAGCCAGATTGCGTCCTGGACCTCCTCCAGGGTGAAGGGGCGTTCCAGAGTGTTCGCAGTCTCTTGAGAGAGAGAAGGCAGTCTGGTACCAGTTCCGTACAGCAGAGCGGCCAGAGGAGCGCCCGAGGGACAATCAGCGTAGAGGTGCGCGTACAAGGTAGCAAATGTTTGTGCTATTGCTGCGGAAGTCACTTGGGGGGTTCCATCGTTTGAGCGGACCTCAGGAATAATACGGTTAACTTTGGGATAAGACACAAGGTTGTGGAGGAGCTTGCCGCTATTATCCCCCCATCCATAAACGCGAGCTACCGCCGAGCGCCAGAGCATTTTGGCCGACTCCAGCAAGATCCGGCGGATCTCCTCGTGAACCACTGCCAGTTGCCGGGAAGAATCCCCCCGATCGCCAGAAAGTTGGGCAGCTTCCAGCTGTGTCACCCGGGATTCCAGCTGTACGAGCTGGGCCATTTGTTCCGACCGCTTTGCGTGGACCAATCCTCTGGCCACTCCTTTGACAACGGCCTTGTCTGCCTCCCACAGCGTCCCCGGTGAGGGAACCCAGCCCCCATTGGTGGAAAAATAGTGACAGAGTTCCTGGCCGAGTGATTCCACCAACTCTGAGTCCTGCAAGAACCAGGCGTTCAGCCGCCAGACCGATCGTGAACCCATCGGAGAAAATCCCAGCTGGAGGGAGATGAGAGAATGATCCGAAAACCCTCTGGGCAGGATCGCCGTGCCAGAGACCAGCTGGCAGTCGGTAGCCCGGCATCAGGAGAAGGTCAATGCTGGAGTGAGTATGGTGGGCTGCCGACGGGTGGGTGTAATGATCCTCGGGGGGTGTTCCAAACCTGCCACATGTCACAGAGACCCAGGGCCGAGGTCCATCTTTGACAGGAACTTAGCGGAGGTAACACGGGCCTCAGACGGGGTCCCCGTCGTATCACGCAGGGGCTGCAGAACGGCATTAAAGTCCCCCCCAACCACCGTAAGTCCCTGCCGGAGGGAGGAAATCACTTGTGTAAGGTAGCGGAGTGTTGGAGGCAGGAGTGCAGGGGGAATGTAAAGGCTCAGGAGGTTTAAGGGGCGTCCTTCCATAGTACAGGAGACCACCACATAACGGCCCTGCACATCTGTCTCGGCGGCAGCCAGGGTAAAGGGAAGGCCTTTCGTAAGTAAGCTAGCCAACCCCCCGGGAGCCCTGTGTGAAACCGGAGTGCCAGACCCTTTCAAAGCCATAACAGGCTAGGAAGTTACATTGTGTACCCAGGAGGTGCGTCTCTTGGAGGAAAAGAATGTCCGGTGTGTGGCGGTGGGCAGCGCGGAGGACAGCCGTACTTTTGATGCGATCTAAGAGGCCATTGACATTCCAGGAAAGGATGTGGATGGATCTAGTGAGAGTGTATGTCATCGGAAGAGATGGGATGGGGAGGGACGGATAGCCACAGGGGACCACACCCAGTCGGAGGAGGGTTTCCACCCAGATATAGGCTCAGAGAGGGGGCAATGGAAATGGTGATCTGTTCGTCAATTGTGAAGGTCCAAAGAGAGGAGGGGGAATGACTGCCTGCAGCCGTTCCCGATGGCGGCCCGTAGGGGGCCAAAAATAACAAACTGGAGGAGGCAGTGAGCTGCGTGTCAGCTGCGGACCTACCCGTGAGACAAGGCTACTAAGGAGAACTGCAACCAGCGGCCAGTAGGCGGCAGAACAAAACAAACTGTCAAGGGATAACAGTCCCCCGTCCCTCCCAATTCCCCCAACCCTACACTACTGAAGTGGAAGCATCTGTTGCCCCAAAACCCGAAGACAAAAAACGAACTACCCCACTAAGAAGTGATACGCTATTCTAAAACGATTAGCAACAGTCAACCAGGAGCATGGCTGTGTAGGTCCCCCCTCCATGTATACGGATGTATGCCCACATTAACAAACATAGAATGGATAACAACAAGTCACTGGTAGGTCAGAGTCCGGCTGGCAACGTGAAGGTACCCCCCGTCCGGGTCATCCAGAGGAACCAGGGAGGAGCTCCGTCCGCGGGGCCTCGGACAGTTCATTACCCCCAGCTTCAAAAGGTAATCCGTTAATGAGTCACTCCTCATCCTCCCCCGCAGAGCCCCGGATCACAGGGCTGCAAGACAAGTCCGAGTCCGACATGGCCCTTCGTCGGGTGTCGTCCGGTTGCGGGGCGCTGCCCATGTCGATGAGGGAAGACACCAGGGTCGGGGAAGAGGCCCCCCGGTTCGAAGCCCGAGACGGGGAGCGTCGGGTCATCGCCTCCGGCGACCAGGAGCCCCCTCCCTGGCGGTTGCCCCGTCTTCTGGATCCAGTTCAGCATCGCTGCGCCCTGGGTGCCCCTTGGCCCGGTTCCGTCGTCGTTTTCAGAACAGGAGAAAGGGCCGCACGAGGAAGGAGGGGCTGCTCTTCCGTAAGCCAGGTCCAGGCCGCCTGTAGGGTGTCAAAGAAGAAGTTCTTGTCTTGGAAAAATACCTTAAGGCGAGCCGGGAAGAAGAGTCCATAGCAGAGGCCCAAGGCCCTGAGCTTTTGTTTAACCTCGTCGTTGAGTTTGCACCTCTCTGGAGTAATCCGGAAAGACCATAATCTTGGAGTTTTGGAAGTGCAGTGGACCCTGCGCCCTGGCGGCCTTCTGAATTGCGTCTTGATCGCAAAAGTTAAAGATACGGAGGCTAATGGGGCGAGCGGGGGCACCAGGAGGGGGTTTGGGAGCGAGGGAGCGGTGAGCACGCTCAACAGCGAACTAAGGGGAAAGTTTCTCTTTGGGGATCCAAGACCGGACCCACTCCTCGATAAAAACATAAGTGCGTCCCTTCTCCACTCCCTCCGGAAAACCCAGGAGGCGCAGGTTGTTTCTCCGGGCCTTGTTTTCGGCGTCCTTGGCCCTTCAATAGAGCTCCGCGGTTTGCGTCTGCAGGTGGGTTACTTGAGACCGGAGAGTACTCACATCATCCTCCACCATGGAAATACAGGACTCCGCCTCTGTAATGCGGGCTGTAGCGTTGCGAAGGTCTTGCTGAATCAGCGCCACATCGACCCGCACCTCCCCGATCTTGGTTTCCACCAAGGTTTGTGAGGCACTGATCGCCTGCAGGATAGTAGTGAGATCTCCTCCAGCCGCTCCAGGCGCGGCCCCAGACCCGACCGCCGGGTTGCGATCAGGCCTGGTGTATTGGTCCATTGTTGTTTGGGTGGAGGAGGTGGTGGCCGGGCCCGCGCGATTTCTTCCCATGGTCCCAAAGAGGCAGGCGCGGGGGGACCCGATGAGGGGGAGGAGGGGGGATGCACCAGTGCCGCCTGTAGCAGTCCCCCGCCACCCGATACGGTGGCCGGCCCTCCTCCCAACCCCCTACAGCAAAGGAAAAAGGAGGGGGGGCGGGCACTGTCCAAGGCAACGGAGGTCCTCTGAGAGCCTCGGGGGGGCCCACGGCCCCAGGGCCTCCTACAGGCCGCAACCGCGAGCTCACAGGTCCCCAAAGAAGAGGAAGGGGAGGGACAGGCACACCCATGCGCCACCCGCCCTGGCAGACGATCTGCCCCTCCCCCAGCCATAGTACACCCACCGGCCTGCAGCCGCCAGGCAAAGGAAGGCCCTCCAGACCACGGGGCAAAGTGGAGCAGGAAGCCAGCCGGGCCTCCAGAGTCGGGCAGCCCGTCTCCCCGGTCCCATGGCAGGCAAGGATGGTGGGCAACGGTATCCCAGTCTGCGTTGCCAGTGGTCAGATGTCTCCACCGCCCCAATAGTAGGGCCCGGGCCAGTTATTTCCCCCGTCACGGGTTTCCCAACACCCGCTGCCCCGGCCGCAGGGAGGGGCTGCGAGCCACCGCAGGCAGAGGGAGGGGAAGCACCGAGGTCCGATGGGGGGGGGGGGGGGCCCACACCGAGTCCACAACCAGGCCAGGCCTCAGGGCAATCCAACCAGCCCAGCAGTCGCGCGGTAGGCAAGCTCGCCCCCGGCTGCTGCCCCACCAGCCCGCGTCACCGTGGCCCGACAAGGCCGCCAAGGGGTTCAGGGGAGCGGGGCCTGCACATCACATCCCCCACCTCCTCACCTCCAGTCAGTGTAGCGTCAGACGCCTCCAGCCGCAAGCCTCCTCACGGCCCTCTGTCTGCTCCACCACCAGCCGGGCCCCAGCAGTCACTCCAGGGCCCCCAGGTGGCCAGGCTCAGGTCCGTTCTCCCAGGGAAGCCAGCTCCAGCCGTGGCTCGGGTGAGCAGGAGACACCGCATCCAGTGCCGTCCACCCGCACCCACTCTCGCGGGTGTCTCCGTCGCGGGGGGCGCAAGCATCGCTTCGCTTTCCACACACCTCCACTCCAATCGGAGCCGGTTCAGTAGGGCAGACCTCACGCCCAGTCCGCCACCGCAGGGGCTGAAGGGGCGGACGATACCCGCCTGTGCTCCTGGCCGCAAGTTCAGGCCTAGGGAGCCGCCATGTTGTGGGATGCAGGCCGCACAGGGCAGAGGGCCGGCGAGGGCGCCCTACGATCTTGGCAGGGCCCCTGAGGGATCAAGGTAGTGCAGGTGGGATATAGGAGGCAGTCCCGGGACTTTGGGGCTTAGGTTGTTGAAAAGAGTGGGCCGATGCAAGGCGGATGACGGAGGGGGTCCGGAGCGCTCTTAGAGTGCGACCGTCATCTTGACGCCTCAAGCCACGCCCCCCCCCTAGATGAGATTTAGAGAAGAAATTGAGATATAGTTCGACTTCTACACATTTCTTTTGCCAAAGGGAATGTGCAGCAGAAAGTCAGGGTTTCAGCTCATATAACATTCAGTTTGGACACCCCACCCATGGCCCTTCACTATGGTGAAACGTGAGAGGGAGGGCACACGAGGGCTCCCAAACATAATCTGATGGGCAGCGCGGGGATAAGGAAAAGATAACCCACTTGATGCTCTAGTGAAAATTCGATGTTCAGACCATCAAAAGCAACTGAACGAGTGGTACAACCAGAGGGCATACTGTGAAATTCAAGAGGCAGGTACTCAGAAGTTTTAATTTCAATCCAGGTTTATTCTTGAAAGCAAATCCCATCCAACCTGTCAGATACAGCAGCTTCAACTGCTGCTTTCTTTCAGATCAGCACACTATGACCCCACAACCTTCTAGAACCTTATACATTCCAACATGACATACTAGGCTAAAACACATATTGAATTGGAGAGAAATACCACACATCTCCCTCCCCCCAAAAAAACATACAAATAATAAAAGCAACAAAGGGAAGAACACACTAAACATAATCCTTCAGATAACTCAGCGAGTTTGTAGACCTTGAAGAACTTCGCAAATCAGACTCACAGGTGGAAGATGTAGATTGCGTTTTCCTTGATTTTTTTTTAAAAGGCTCTTGACTTTGCTCAACACCAGGGCTAGAAGACATATTCTCCAAGTTCACTTGTCCATTTCTGACCACAACAATTCTGTTAAGGTTCCAAACTCTATGATCTTCATTTAGGAGGAACCAGTTTACTAACACGAAACAAAACACCCTTGTCCACAGAAAGTTCCTCTCTCACACACCAGAAAGGCTTAGATGCTTCAGATCCATATTTAGAACTAAGCCATACGCTCTGAATCAAAGTCATCACTTCCTTGAGAGTATCATCCTGAACTACCTCACAATGCCATTTTTCCTCTGAAATGTGATTAAGTTCCACCGCACACACAGACTCATATAGCTCCTCGCCAATATCATCCAGATCCTCATCACATTGATCTGAAACCAATCTTGAAAACACATCAGCAACCAAATTGTCTACACCAGGAATGTATCTTATGGAAAAAGAATACTCCTGAAGGGCAATAATCCACTTACTAATGCGGCTAGAAACCATGTCCAAACCTTTACTCTCAAAAATTTCTACCAGAGGCTTATGATCTGATCTAATCTTAAAATCAACCCCCCACAGGAACTTCTTTAATTTTTTCACAGCCCAGAAAATGGCCAAAGATTCCCGCTCCACAACAGAATACCTAGTCTCTGGTTCTCTTAAACTGCGCGAAAGAAACAAAATAGTTCTCATACCATTGGGACCAACCTGTTGCAAAACAGCCCCAAGTCCTTTAACACTTGCGTCAGTAGTCAAGATAGACTTAAGTTTGGTATCAAAACTCTGTAAAAATGGAGCAGTAGACAACTTATCCTTGATATTTGAAAATTCTTCTTCACATAATTTAGACCAATCAAAATTGCAACCCTTTTTTAAGAGAGAGCTCATGTTTGTGGTCAAACTAGCAAAATCTTTGATGAACTTTGCGTAATATTCTACCATTCCAAGCAAACTCATCAACTCTTCTTTGAAACTAGGAGAGGACAAATTGCGAATAGCACTCACCAAATCCTCCTTCAGTCTAACACCACTACCCGAGAATTTATGTCCAAGATAATTTAACGATTCAAACCTAAGTTTACACTTTTCAATCTTTACGGTCAAATTCCCACTGCTTAACCTTTTAAGCACAGATCTAAGACAAGATTCATGCTGATTTACGTCATCACCGAAAACCAGATTGTCGTCTTGATAGATGCACACGCCCTCAATACCCTTAAGCAAACTCTCCATCACTCTCTGAAAAACAGAGGATGCGGAAACACGTCCAAATGGCATCCTTATGAAACGGAATGTACCAAAAGGCGTTATGAAAGCAGTGAAATCCCTGCAAGAAGGTTCAAGCTCAATTTGATGATATGCTGAAGTCAAATCGATGGTGCTTAAGACCTTAGCACCACCCAACCTGACCAACAAATCATTTATGTTCGGGAGGGGATATCTATCCACGATAACACATTTATTTAACTGGCGCAAATCAATACATAAGCGCAAGTCTCCGTTAGCTTTTCTAGCAGCGACCACCGGAGAAAGCCATTCCGTACCTGCCACAACCTCAATAATTCCAATACTTATCAGTTTGTTGATCTCATTTTCCATTTCATCTTTGACCGTTTAGAGGTACACCCCTGACCTTGCTAGAAACGGGAATGCAATTGTTTTTGAGTTTAATCCTATGCTGATAACCTTTCAAACATCCTAGACCCTCTCTAAATACCTTTGGAAATTCTTCTTTCAAATCTTTAACAAATGTATCCTCATCTTTATTTTCAATAACACACACTGTGCCCCTTAGTAAAATTTGAGGTTCAGAATTAGGATCTAAATAAACACCCAGTTCACCCTGGTGTATCCAACTTATTAAACTGTCACCTTTTTTTGATACATAAACTTTTCCTGAAATCATCCTATTTCGAAACTCAATTAAGCCCAGAGAGTATCCATGCAGCTTAATAGGTTCCCCACCATATGCTAATGGAATGATGTCCGGTTTGAACAATTCCACCTTATGCTTTAACTTTTTCATGAAAAAATCATTGGAGATTATAGTAATTTTCGCCCCTGAGTCGAATAATACTCTAGTAGAAGCACCTTCGACCACTATTTCATCAAAAAGAAAAGATTTTTTTTCAGAATTACAAACAGCTTCCGATATGATCTGTCCGCATTCTACCTCATCCAAACTAGAATCATCTTTTTCATTCTCTTGAACACACACCTTTTTCACCCTCGAGGAAATTTTAGACTTACATAGCGAAGGATAATGACCCTTCTTACACTTGCTACAGATATTGCCAAGAGCAGGGCATCTTTTATCATTGGCTAAATGTCCACTCCTATCACACCTGAAACACCTTAAAGCCATGGTGGAATTAGCAAACTTGTTCTTGATGTTCTCAGGAACTCTCTCTTTATCCTTTGTTTTCACTATGGATTTCTTTTCACTTACACTTTGTACTTTCGTGTTCCCCATTTTATCTTTATTGATAATAGCAACAGATTTCAAAGAATGTTCCATTCTTTTGGCCACAGCAATTACCTCATCTAGAGTAGGCTCATCCATGAGCCACAATTCCTACCTAACGTTATCCATGTTGCAACCCAACATGATTTGGTCTCTAATATGTTCATCAGTTAACCCTTCAAATTTGCATGACTAAGCTAATTTTCTTAAGTCCGTTAAATAACCCTCAACAGACTCTTCCTCTCGTTGCATTCTTTTCCCCTAATGGTATCTTTCTAATATCGTACTTATCTTTGGGAGGTAATGTTCGTGTAGCTTAAATATACAGATTTCGTAATCATTAATACCATCAGCTTCAGCAGAAGACAAATCAGGCAAATGATCAAAAACATCCTGCCCTTCAGAGCCAAGACAATGAAGTAACAAGGATGTTTTTCTTTCCGCACTCAATGAAGCACCACTTACCCTTGCATATCTTTCAAAAACCTTCTTCCATTTTTTCCATTTTATTGGAGGCTCGCCAGGGGAATCTAAAAAAAATTAAGCTGAAGTAACGTTCTGCATTGCACCAAACATAAAAGTACTGAAATCTAATAAAAGTTATGTGGTTATCAAACAAAATGTTAAACATTTTCACATGAGAATTTTTTTTAAGCCATATGTAAATGAGTGATACCATAAAATCAGAACAATTTGAAATAAAGATTTTACAATAAAAATAATATGCAACAAGTTGATGCAAATGTCAAATACCCTTGGGTGTACAGAATAACAAGCTGAAATTTCAATTTATAGAGTTAGCATGCGTATCACTGTATAAAAATTATGACACGCAAATAAAAATCCTTGAACATCAAAGCGTGCGCATCGCTGTTTTTTTTTTAAAAAACAGCGTGCGTATCACTGTGATCAAATACTGATGTGCAAGAAAGGATGAAAAATCAAAGCGCGTGCATCGCTGAACAAAGCGCGCGTGCCGCTGAAGTCAACACGAACACACACACAGCTGACACGCGTTGAAAACTGCAGAAAACCAAAGCGTGCGTGTCGCTGTAATGAAAACCAAGTCCAATCAAAGCGTGTGCATCGCTGAACAAAGCCTGCATGCCGCTGAAGTCAACACGAACACACACACAGCTGACACGCGATGAAAACTGCAGAAAACCAAAGCGTGCGTGTCGCTGTAATGAAAACCAAGTCCATCGGTTTAATGCTTGACAGCGTCGCTAGGCAACAAAACTCTATGTAGCTGAATCAATGAAGCTTCCGTGGGGCAATGCGTTGCTAGGCAACAGAAGTAGATCCGGAAGAACAATGGAGCAACCAGAGTTCACGCCGAGATTACGCCATGACGCAAGAGCGCTCCCACTGCACCTCGCCTGTTGTGACGTTGTCTTAAAATAGATTGGAATACAGAGAACGAGCTGTGGAGTGCGTGAGTAGCTTTTGCCGTTAAAGTTAATTTACGTTTAAACTTTAACTTGAATGCGCATAACAAAGATCAAACGTACAGCGCACCTTCAATTTAAAATAGTGACGATTAAATGAATTTCAGACATTCACTATTTGTTTAGATGCGATGCAAAGGCTCAAATTGCCACTGGAAATCAGAACGCAGAATCAAACGATCATCATGCCAAGCTCCCTTCAAACTGCCGCTGAACTCCACACACACATTTCCAAAGAGTCAACAATTGTGGTAGTAACGCTTGCAGCAATGTGGTACATTCAAGAAATAAATACACACCGATCGCTCCCAGCGATAATTAAAAATTAAAGCGAGCATATGTGTGCCGAGTTTTTAAAAATAAATAAAAACCTAACGTTTCCTTCATAAGTTAATTAATTCTCCTTGAGATGTATATTCAAGGGTAGAAATCCTTTAAAATTTTTGAAGCGCAGATTGAAAGTCAAAGAAAATGTGAAAGGTTTCAGATTCAAAAGGTGTTAGGATCTTCCTTCGTCAACTTATCCTGCCGACTACACCAGTGTGAAATTCAAGAGACAGGTCCTCAGAAGTTGTAATTTTAATCCAGGTTTATTCTTGAACGAAAATCTAATCCAACCTGTCAGATACAGCAGCTTCAACTGCTGCTTTCTTTCATATCACACTATGACCCCATAACCTTCTAGAACCTTATACATTCCAACATGACATACTAGGCTAAAACACCTATTGAATTGGATAGAAATACCACACATACCTTGCTGGTGACCAGGAGTATCAGATAGTTCTTATCCTCAAGCCGATTAGTTTTCAGGATTCGAGGACTCGAGGAACAGAATTGAATGTTAATCTTTAACTTACCTCCAGAAGGAATGTGGGGTATCCACCTTTGCAACAGGATGGAGCAAACTCCTTCCTGACCTGTTGTATGTATCTGAGTATGGTGTCTTAGTAGAGGGAGTTAGCATTGCCTGTCAACTAGAGGAGTGCATTGTTCAGCCTCTTGTGATCCATGAGTTGAATGATTTGCATCCATGACATTGACACAGGGACAGTTTGCTTGTCAATAACGTGGTGCTCAAAAACAGAAGAAGGACCTTGCTGCATCAAGGCAGATGTTATCAAGATGTTCACTCTGGCAGTTTACGTCATCTTTTACCACCCTCCAATGAAAATGCTGCTAATGAACCAAAATGTAAAGCAAATATACTTCCTCTTTCACTTTCAACTCCCTTTCCACGGTGCCTTTTCCTTCCTTTCACCACTCTCTTTGAAACCCCACCCCGAATGAAGTGTTGACATTACAGGCTATGTTTGCTGCATCAATAGACATCTCTTTTCTGTTTTAATTTTCGACATTGTTAAACAGTTGTTTTGTATTTAAGATGTTTTCAATATTCGGTTTCTGTCTCAATTACATTTTAAACAAATTATTTTGGTAACTCCACTGCCGTAGGACTGTGATGTGCTAATATTCCGGGGAGGAGTGCTGGATGGGTTTGCATAATTAGAACGTCCCTGTGCTTCTATAAACCATAATTTGGAAATTGTGTAGTTTTTTTTCCTAAACCCTTACGACTCAACATCTGCCTGTTGTTTAGTATAAACTGAATTGTTTGGCTCCAATTATTATATCCTAAATTTAAAATCAAATTGTTTTCTGTAAAAAAATTGAATATGAATGACTCTAAAATACCTTGGCTTAGTTATGTTTGTTGTATGGGCCAGTGTGCTCAAGTTAGGAGATGTAGCCAGGACTACTTTTGAAAAAGCCACATTTTTAGAGATGTCCTGAAATTTAGATGGGGTTATTCGTTACTCACTCCACCAGAAAAAGAACTCCACACATGTGCTCACTGTTTAATCTGTAATACAAAAAACTGTGGAGGTCCTACATTTTTCTGGGTGCTGGCTGACAGAGCTCCCAAATTCCAGGGGTGCCAAATTCTGAGACCGCCTAGTGTGCATTCAACCACCACCCTATCCTTTCTGTCTCTTCATCTCACTCTTGCAGATTGATTCCCTTTGCAATCAATCGGGGAATTGTAAGCACGCTACTCCCCGTGAGGGTCTCAAGGTGCTGGAGTGGTGGGGGGGGCGGGGCCATCAGTTCCGTTCAGCTAAAGAGCCAGGTCTTGAGAGTCTTCCTGAAGGTGTTCAAGGAGGGGGCACGTCTGATGTTGATCGGAAGCTCGTTCCAGGTCTTGGCCACGATGTAGGAGGAGGATCTTCCCCCTGCTTTGGCTCTTCGGATGCGTGGAGTTTCAGCGAATTGGAGGTTGGCTGAGCAGAGGTATCTTTTAGGTACGTGGAGGATGATTCTGTCGTTGAGGTATTGTGGGCCGGTGTTGTGTAGGCATTTGTAGGCTTGGGTGAGAATCTTGAAGGTGACTCTCTTCTCAACGGGGAGCCAGTGGAGCTTCCGTAGGTGTTGGCTGATGTGCTCCTGTCAGGGGATGCAGAGGACGAGTCTGGCGGCGGTGTTCTGTATCGTCTGAAGTTTGCGGAGTAGAGAGACTTGTTTATGCCGGCGTACAGGGCGTTTCCATAGTCCAGCCTGCTGGTGATGAGTGCGTGGGTGACTGTCTTCCTTGACTCTGGAGGGATCCTTTTGAAAGTCTTACGGAGGATGCAGTGGGTGTTGAAACAGCTGGAGGCGACATCGTTGACCTGTCGGTTCATGGAGAGGGAGGAGTCAAGTACGATGCTGAGGTTTCTAGCGTGGTCCGTGGGAGTTGGTGGGCTGCCGAGGGCGGTTAGCCACCAGGTCCTGTCTCTGTCCCATGTTGATGGGGAGGTTCCGAGGACTAGGACTTCTGTCTTTTCAGTGTTGAGCTTTAAGCAGCTCTTTTTCATTGAGGCTCCGACGCCCTGCATTCCTTCTTGGAAGTTGAGACTGGTGGTGGCCGGGTCCTTGGTGAGGAAGAGGATGACCTGGGTGTCGTTGCGTAGGATACAATGCTGAGGCCGTGTTGTCAGTAATAGGGGGCACGGGTTAGCCATGTAGATGATGAAGAGGGTTGGGCTGAGTGATGATCCTGCGGGACTCCGTAGTTGATTTCCATGGGTGTGGAGAGGAAGGTGTAGTCTGATCCTTTGGTTTCTGTCGGTAAGGAATGATCGGATCCAGCTGAGGTCGGTTCCTTGTATGCCGGCGTCGTGTAGTCTGGCTAAAAGGGTGCGATGGGAGACGGGGTCGAATGCTGCACATAGGTTGAGTAGAATTAGGGCTGAAGTGTGGCCTTGGTCAAGGAGGGTGCTGATGTTGTCTGTGGCGGCGAGTAGGGTGGTCTCGGTGCTGTGGTTGCTTCGGATTCCGGATTGAGAAAGGTCAAGGACGGCGTTGTCTTCGATGAACTTTGTCAGTTCTGAGTTGACGTTTTCTCAGTGACTTTTGCCGCACAGGGGAGTAGAGAGATGGGCGGGTAGTTTTTGAGTTCCGTGGGATAAGCTGAGAGCTTTTTGAGCAGGGTGACTTCTGTACATTTCCAGTCGTTGGGGAAGTTGCGGGTCTCGAAGGTGGTGTTGATGGTGCGTTATAATTCGGGTGCCAAGGCGGCTCTGGGTTCCATTTTACAAGACCCAGGGATGATTGGAGGAGCAGGAGGAGGTAGAGGAATCCCCGTAGATAGATGTTTGGATGTTGCATTGTTGTGATTTCGGTGGGACACACTGGAGGAATGGGGAGCAGTATATTTCAAAGAGAGCCCACTGATTCAGAAAGAGGTCACTGGAAAGGGATACAAATATCACTGTGGCTGACATCCAGGTGGGAACCTCTAATCACTCCATTAACCAGTGTTGTAAGGCTATCAGATTTGGAGTCAATCTTGCTGTTAAGGGTAGGGAAAAGGGGAGGGTACTTCAAAAGGAAGCAGACCTCCAACCTAAACGTCAGAAATTCAGGCCCTAAATTACATTTGGTGTCTGGAAATGGACTATAAGAAGGGGAGCTCAAGACCCCAAACATTGTCAACTGTCAAGCAGCCATTTGGGATGTGTGAGAAGAAGAAGCTCTGAAAGACTTCCGCCGGAGACCAAGACTGATTGCTGAGGCCTGCCAGTCTCCCAGATGGATGAGGGGACACCAAGACCACCTCCCCTGGAGCATCAGTGCCTGCCTGCTTGCCATGACCAGTGTGTTCTGTGAGGAAGAGTAGAGCGTTGGAGGGAGCGAGGTCCGGTGGGAGATCCTTGCAATTGGATCTCGGAAGAGAGGTGAGAAGAGACAGCTCCTGCACCTATTGAGTTGTAGCGTGTGTGCAGAGGGAATTTGGTGCCCCCGAAGGACCAGTGGGGTTGCTGTGAACATTATTACAGTGCAGATCAAGCCCTAGACCGTGTGCTAAATGATGTTGGCAATCACGGATGCAAGGTGGGGCCGCAGTGAAGATTACTCCTATGTCGATCGGGTCATAGCCTGTGCGCAGAGTGGTGACAGTGACCCCGCATGCCAGGTGAGGCCATTGGGAAAAAGGCAAGGAGCATTGTCTAGTCAAGACCATCAAGTGGAAGAGGCCACCGTAGTAACCCGGGCGGCCCGAGCCCACACCGAGGATCTGCACCAGGAGTGTTAAATACCCCTCCCCACCCCACCTGTGGAGGGGATCCAGGAAAACTTACTAGCATCGGGGGAGTACCAAGGACACCTGGTCGCTGACCTTGCAGGACCCAGGTGTGAGGAATTCAAAGACACCTGACTGTTGCCCCTGTAGAGCCGCGTGTGTGGTACTCAAACAAGACTGCCACTGCAACTTCAGTGCCCATGAGGAGGTTGTTGTATCTTATATCTTCCTGCTGCTCAGCTAGAATGCATGTGATGTGGAATGTTGGATGAATGGAATGTTAGTGGTTTGTGTATGTCAGTTGGGTGAGGGCTGACAAACCACTAAAATTCCATGGAGAAGTGTGGCTCAAGTGGTTGGAGCGGCAGACCCTGATGCAGAGGTCTGGCCTGGACCAGGGTTCAATTCCCCGCCTCGGCGGGTCTTGGGCTCAAATTTCCCCAGACCTGACAATTCTCGCCTCGGTGCCTATTCCAATCATGGAGCCCCACTCTGTAACTCTGGGCAATAGCTTGCTTAATCTCCACAACGGCCCCTCGCAGCGGGATGCCTGGCTTTCCCCTTGGGGATGCCCAGTAATGGGTTATCTCGCAGGGGAATACCAGGACGGGTTCCCTAAGCAAGCGCTGGGACGCTTTCGGGCAGCCATGCGCTCTACAAATCAAATTTCATTTCATTCATTCATTCATCCAACATTCCACATCACATGCATTCTAGCTGAGCAGCAGGAAGATATAAGATACAACAGAGGTCCACACTCGGTTGTGCAGGTCCTGCTGGTGCGGGTAAGATTGATTAGCATACTGGAATGCCCCGTTGGAACTTGAGTGCTATATAGCACCTCGCATTGGAACACTCCTGACTTTAATTAGAGTCGGAGTGGGGCTCCTGAGACTCAGACTACTAGTGGGGCTTAACCTGAATGTCACCCATATTGAATAGGGAATAGTCACTACTGCATGCGAGAGTGGAGTGGGACTCAGGATTTGCCGATTAAAACACTAGAACTGTGACCTCAGGGCACTGTGTGTAATGTTTGTAAATGACATATTTTACTTTGTGTTGGTAAATAAATAAAATTTTTTTCATGAAAGCAAGTATTTCACTGGACAATCATTTATTACTGCTAATGAACGTATTTTGAGTTGTGAGCCTGTGTTCACACCCCTGTGCCTACCTTACCGTCCCCAGCACCCCCGCCTCCCCGAGAATCCTGGCCCAGTGGCCCTGCTTGACCCGTGCTAACACTGAGAGTTAAGTGCAGAAGGGGTACGTGGCCCAGTTGCTCAGAGTCCTTGGTCGGTCGGGCCCGGGACATCAGGAGCAACAGGCTTCAACCTCCACGGCTGCCCAGTACCTCCTGCTTGCCCCATTACCCTCTGAGCGGGGTTCTGACAAATGCATTATGCACTAAACCTGCTGCCTGAAACGTCGCCCACTTCACAGGAGATATCAGGCGCAGCTCTGGCAGTTGCTGCTGAGTGAGATGTCATCTATACTCTTCCAAGTATGTGTAGTCATATTAGAGCCAACCAGGAATCTTGGGTCACAAATTATTTTTTCTGGAAACTTTACTAGAAGATTCTGCGGATTGTGCTTGGACCTTTAATCTTGACAGAAAATGTGCACACCCCCTGTAGGGTATGCTTAACCCGTCAGTGATGCTTGGCAACACAACTCAAAAGATATGTTATCAGTACAACATGCAGTCTTTCCCCCGAAAGAAACCTGGCATCCGCACAGTTCTTTTCTATTGAGGTAGACGGTTTGTCATGCTTTTTTATGTTCAATCTCGTGAAAGTATGTTAAACTCATAAACTTTAAAATAAATCTACTTTTTATCTAATACATCTCGCCTTCTACAAAAAGTACTTGAAGATCTCATAAATGTGTAGAGGTTAATTTACGATTATGTCAACAAATTCGAATCTCTGAAAAGCAAAGTGTTTTTTGGGTGGTTAAGTGGAAAGGCTTTTGCGTTTTGTTTTAATACTTTCTTAATCCTGGCACTGGCTGATAGTATATCATTTTAAATGATGTTATTTCATGCTTCATGAAGACAACTGTGTTTCAGCATGTCCTTTTGAAGAAATAGTTAATGCAATAACCAAAGATTAAATTGTCTCCTTCTTCAAATCGGAATGTATTATTAGTACCTGATGTAACTAAAAAGAATATGCAATAGAAAATATGCTTTTAAATTTACAATTAACTGCCAAGAGAAACATGATAAAGTATCTCTTTTCCCCCCCACAAACTTTATTGGGTTTTATAAGGTTTATGCAGTTCTCTCAATTATGATAAGTATACAAGCTGATACTATCCAGGCATTTAAGCATTGCACAGTTAAGCATTCATGGCGAGGTAATTGTGCAGTAGTGACATTAGTATCTCAGAGAACAGAATAATCCCCTAAACATTCACTGCCCCCCCCCCCTTGCTGGCAGGTATAAACATACAGTGCTGAATTCTTGAGGACAATCAGTCATGGATAAATCTCCCGCTACAAATGCCTGCGTACAAACAGTAAATGCAATATATTATTATGCGGTGGAATGTCCTGGGTGTAATTCGGTATGCTAGGGTGTGCACACGGTGTCAGGCCCATTCTATGCAAATGGTGTTGGCAGAGCACACAAGACTTTCCCAAACCGGGATTTATTGTGTATTGGTGTTTGTAGATGTGTCTGGGGTGTCCAGAGTTCTATGGGCCTTTAGGAGAGTGTCCCACTCCGTTGCAATCTGTATTTACCTCAAGCCCCTATACTCTTCTCTGTGAAGTGTGCCTCCCTCCGCCATAATAAAATATCTCTTATACAGAGTTATATCAAGAAAAAACATGAAAAATGCTCCCACACCAATATAGGGTACATAACGGGTAACAATGATAAAACCCTATATTCAGCGCCTACTGGAATTATGCAACTCTGCAGCCATGGCTTTTTTCCACATAATTGTGGATTTGTCACATCATTCATCATCTGCTGCATAATATGCAGATTTAAAAACAAAACAAAAAATTCTAGTTGAAACTGATAAAAAATGACTAAAAACATGGCGGCATGGGTTTGCACGCTTTGCCAGACCCTTTGAAAAGGTAAATGATCATCTTTCAGTTGCTTATTTATGTATTTTTATTGTTAAACTGTTACTAATGAGGTTTGATCTTTACCCAGACAGTGTTCCAATGTCTACAAATGGCAAAAAAATGAAGTAATACTATCAAAAAATGTGCCGCATTATGCTGCATAATTTATTCAGCCCTGCCGCATGATTTGGTGCTCTCTTGCCACATTATTCCAGTGGCCCTGCCTATATTGCCATCAAGGATTAATGGTGACGTCGGAAACTATGAGTCTGAATGTTTGTAAAAGTAACCAGAACCCAGAAATGGCAAGATAGGACAGCATTAAACGTTACCCATTATTTGTTTTGTAGGTTTCACCCACAGACAGCCTTATCTGTCTGGCAATAGCTATTGCCCTTACACAACACCCACCATAACATACATACACATGCATTTAGAAAAAAAGACTTTTGGAGAGCACCTTTCAGCCATTGGCTACTGTGATTCAGCTTGTTTTAGGCATCGTCTAAGAGGCTGTCCATCAGCATTGGACTCATTCCATTCCATTTGATGGTTGGAAACATCATAAATTTAGATCAATCAATCTTTAATTATAACTCCCTCAAATCCTTAATCTCCACTCTTTTTCTTTTTATTCCCATGCCACCTGCTTGCTCATCCATTGCTCTTCACCTCTCACCATCATGCCCCGCATTATTAGGTCGAAGCCTACCATACAGCAAAGCTGTCTGGTTTGCTAACAACTTCTTGGCGACATTCTGAAAGCTTCCCTGGGAATGCATTCCACCTATTGCTTAACATTGGCTTTGTGGTTTGTAAATCACATTTTATGGCTTTCTATTTGCTAGCCTTATTTGTTTTAGGTTGTCCAGCATGAGTTCATCCCTGCCAAGAAGCAAAGCCTTTTCACACTACCTCTCCTTGCATTCATCCATGAGTGCTCCTTTCTATAAACAGGCCTGTAAATCATGTTCTTATCTTGTCACATTTGCTGTGCATTCAAAGACAGAGGTCAAATGTCAGGCTCTATCTTCCAAGGGAGCTTAGTGTTTACTTTTCTTTCTCTGACTCAAAGTGAGAGAATTTATGTGACAATCTTACTTGATACTGGGGGTAGGAAAGGATTATTTTCTAGCACACAACATTTAAATGAAGTTTGCAAGTATTTCAGAATATATCAGAATTATAAAAGCATAAATGTAGCACATTTTTTGTTACCTCTGAAATTTGTTGTTAACAACTACTTTAATATGATCAAAATAAATCAATACACCAGGCACTGCCATTTCCACTCATTATTGTTAGTGTGCGATACAGTTTTATCAGGAAAACTGTATGTGCCAATGGAATGATCATTTCAATTGAAAATGTGTTCTCTGTAATGGCAGTTTGCTACCACACCATGCATACTCCACTCTACACCACTTTACTCTGCACCACTCCACTCTACTCTGCACCACTCCATGCACTGCACTCTGCATCATTGCACTCTACTCCACTGAACTCTACTGCACTCTACGCCTCTCTACTCTGCACCACTCTACTCCATGCCAATGCACTCTACGCCCCTCTACTCTACACTACTGCACTCTGTCATTGCATTCCTGTCTAAGCCATTGCACTCTATTCGGCACAACTCCACTCTATTGTATTGTAATTGCTATTATATAGCATAGCTCCTCCCACCAGAAACTCCCAAGCAACTTGAAACCCATACCTTCCCTCCAGGCCACACCCACACCCATACCCTGAGGCAATGCCAATCAACAACCTGTACCTAACAAGCACAAGAAGCCGAAACAGGGAGGGAGGGATGGGAACCTGGACTGGGACGGGGAGGGCTACGACTCGGAGTAATGAATATTACCGGTGAGTAACCGGTCATTACCTCCTCGTCAGCCCTCCCCGTCCCAGTCCTAACTACATGAGCAGATACCAAAGCAATAATCGGCTTCACTCAGTAGCAAAAAGCAGACTTTATTAAAGCACATAAAAGTCACACCACCGGAGTAGAACGCAACACAGCGTCCCCAAATCCAGCAGAATCAGTCCCCCCAACCACCAAACGATAATGGGACATAAAGGTGTGTGGAGAACTCCAGGTAGCAGCCCTGCAGATTTCAGCCATGGAAGCCCCCTGAAAACAAGCCCAGGAAGCCGCCACCCCCCGAGTCGACCTTCCCTGAACAGACCCCGGCACCAACACACCACAGGCCTCATACGCAGCACCCACAGCCCATCGCAGCCAACGACTGAGGGTAGCCCCAGAAGGCTTAAGACCCTGACCAGCCAGGCCAAAGGTCACAAAAAGGGATTCCACCTTACGAAACGGCTCAGTACGCAACAAATAGATCTCAAGAGCCCTCCGAACATCCAAACAGTGCAGCCGCACCTCAACCTCTGAAAGAAGATCAGGACATAAAACAGGCAAAACTAGATCCGCAGAGCAGTGAAAAGAGGAAGGGACCTTGGGAACAAAGGAAGGATCAGGCCGCAGCACCACCCGATCAGGAAAGAAACGTAAAAAAGGGGCCGAACAAAGCAAGGAGCCCAGCTCCCCAATCCGCCTAGCCGACGTAATAGCCACAAGGAACAGCACCTTGATCGTCAGAAACCTCAAAGACACCTCCAGCAGAGGCTCAAAGGGAGCCCCCTGCAAAGCCCCCAAAACCAGAGGCAGATCCCAACTAGGAGCAACTCCGCAACAAACGGGACACCAGGGGAACCACCGAGTCACAGACCGAACCCCGAAAGGCCCGAACAGCAGCCCACTGAGCCCTCAGGGAGGACACAGCCAGACCCAAGTCAAAGCCGTCCTTCAAAAAGTCCAAGACCAGTACCGGATCCACCTCCAACGCAGACCACCCACGCGCCGTACACCAAGACTGAAAAGAAACCCAATGCCGGGCATAGGAGTTGAGAGTCGAAGGGCGCCTGGACCTCTGAATAAATTCGGCCACAGAATGAGAACACCCCAACGCCACAAGGTTCATCCTCTCAACAGCCAACCCGCCAGCCGCAGGCGCACCAGACACTCCCGAGACAGAGGGGGAAATGACAAGGGACAAGGGACCACCAGCAACCTCCAGCAAGGCCCCACTGCCAACTTCAATAACAGAGGGAACCAAGGCCGCCTGGACCAATCCGGAGCCACCAGGATCCCCAAAGCCCGATCCAGTTTGACCTTCAGCAGAACATGCGGCAGCAGGGCAATAGGGGGAAAGGCATACATCAGGCCCCCCTCCCACCGGAAGGACAGGGCATCCACCCTCCAAACCGCGGCAGAGCGAACCAGAGAACAAAACATCTCCCTCAAGGCGTTCCCCGGGGCTGCAAACAGGTCCACCACCGGGACCCCGAACCGGGCCATCAGGCAACGAAAGACTTCCTGAGACAGGCACATGTCCGACAGGGAGGGAAACACCCTGCTCTGGCGATCCGCCTCCGAGTTAAAAATCCAGGCAGATGTAAAGCCCTCAGAGACAACAAGTGCGACTCCGCCCACAGACCTATACATTGAGCCAACAAATTGAGGGAAGCCACCCTCGCGTTCCCCTGGCGGTTGATATAACACACCACCACCGTGTTGTCCGACCACACCATCACATCCCTCTGGAGGATCCAAGGCAGAAAATGAGACAACGCCTGGAGACACATGACCCGTTTTTTCTAAAACTACGCGTAGTGTCAACGCCTTTCTGCTTTAGCGCTCGTCAATCCTTTGGATGGCGTCTTGAGATCGACTGCCCTAATCGCATGGGACGTATTTAGCAGGTCTAACTCGTCTGGCCCACGCTCTAAGGAGCATTACCCCACTGAAGTGACTCTTGGGAATTAAGCGCTTTGCTCTCCGATAGTCCCAGACTACAACACGTGGCGTAACAAACAGCAGCAAAGGTGCACCACAAAACATAGAACAGTAAGTGCAAACGACGTTTAAGCACAATAAGAAGATATTCCTCAGAGATGTTGGAGTTCTTCTTTGAATCTTTATTTTCAAAAGGCAATAAAACACATACAGCCGACGCGTTTCGTCCCAAACTGGGACTTCTTCAGGGCTTTAAGTCAGTTGGACGTCGCATGTGGGGAAGAAAATGTGAGGAAGCGGGGTCCAGGGGTCACCTTCCCGGCTACTGTAATCCTGTTCTATAGTTGTTCTTTCAGAGGTTGATTTTACAAGAAGAGATCTTGATATAAGTTTGCTAGCGGGTAACAGAGGAAAAAAGTATCCTTGGAGTTCTTGGGTGGTATAGAAAATCATGCCACCTTGCTCACATATATGGCTCAGTCCGTATGCTGAGTCAAAAATAGAACTGGTGTTGGACTGAAGGTCCTGTTAGTCCAATGGAAGAGGGAGTGGGCACTGTATCCCAGTAGGCCGTTCTTGATAAAACGGCCGGCACCCATCCACAGCCCTCGTCCTGATGAAACACCTGCAGCGACGTCGCTGCAGGTGTTTCATCAGGACGAGGGCTGTGGATGGGTGCCGGCCGTTTTATCAAGAACGGCCTACTGGGATACAGTGCCCACTCCCTCTTCCATTGGACTAACAGGACCTTCAGTCCAACACCAGTTCTATTTATGACTCAGCATACGGACTGAGCCATTTATGTGAGCAAGGTGGCATGATTTTCTATACCACCCAAGAACTCCAAGGATACTTTTTTCCTCTGTTACCCGCTAGCAAACTTATATCAAGATCTCTTCTTGTAAAATCAACCTCTGAAAGAACAACTATAGAACAGGATTACAGTAGCCGGGAAGGTGACCCCTGGACCCCGCTTCCTCACATTTTCTTCCCCACATGCGACGTCCAACTGACTTAAAGCCCTGAAGAAGTCCCAGTTTGGGACGAAACGCGTCGGCTGTATGTGTTTTATTGCCTTTTGAAAATAAAGATTCAAAGAAGAACTCCAACATCTCTGAGGAATATCTTCTTATTGTGCTTAAACGTCGTTTGCACTTACTGTTCTATGTTTTGTGGTGCACCTTTGCTGCTGTTTGTTCTGAATTAAAATTCCCTAGGGAATAGGCACGGTGATGATGGGTGCCATTCAGTGTGCACACAACCCCCTTGATTAAACTTAAGGGTTAAGATACCTCACGGGGGAAAGTTAGTCAGGTGCTTATTCTAGGCAGGGTCCATCATTTATTCAGTTTTTACAACACGTGGCGTGTCTGAAGTGAATTCCTTCTGCAATAATGTGCCATTGATATACCTGAGCCGTGTGTAGGAATCCTGTAATCCTACGAAGCTATTCGGTTTATCTAGATGTCCAAATCCTTTTAAAACAAGGTTGCGAATTTGTTGTCGCGGCGGCTATCCACTACGACTGAGTGGTTTACCCGAGTTCCTCCACCAGAGCCTTTTGGGGCCTGTTGACCATGATAATTGTGCCCCATCACCTCCTTCCCTGTTGTGTCCTGATGAAGACCCCGCTAAAGGACCTTATCTGACCTATAATACAGGGGTCGAAACGTCGACGGCTTGTGTTTATTTTTGACATCCGGTCCCAATCCCTGAGTTTCCCTTGATAGGCTGTGACCGTAGAATGTCTTTCTAAGATCTATTAATGTTGGCCACAAATTTCAGTTTGTTGCATTTGAAATGTTTGATTCTGTTTTGTCAATTTTTGATTGTTCTGATTAAATATGCCTAATTCTTTTTGCACTTCACATCTTTAAGCACCCCCCTTTCTTTTCCCTTCCGCCCTCTCCCTGGGGCTTTCCAGTAGATACCAATTAATATTAAGTATTTGTCACCAGTTTAGGTGCTCAGTGTTGTTAATAAACCACAATACTTTGCAAGTTTCATAAATATGTGTATTTCTTTAATTTTGCTCCAGTACTAGCATACCTAGTACAACATATTTTCCTTGCGGGGACCCCCCACCTATATGTACCACATAGCGCCCAGGTCCCCGTGACTGCATGGGTAAAACCCCTTTTTGTGTAATGCAACCTCACTTGGGACACAAAGGGCGAGCCCTGTAAGAGGTTCCGATCCACCAGCCACCAGGACAACTCCCGGGCGATGGACACACTCCCCGGAACAAACAGCTCGTAATTCAGAGAGGCCGGATCCCAATGCTCCAGAAGATGATTCACAAGGGGGTATAAGTGTAAACGGGCCCAAGTAACAATCATTACAGTTGCTGACATCAGCCCCTGAACACGCAACCACTGGCAAGCCGTGGAAGACCGAGCCCCCAACACCTTCTTCAGTTCGTGCACAAGAGTCAGTCTGTGGGGCTCCGACAGGATGATCTTCCCCAACCTGGTGTTGGCCTCAAGCTCTTTTTCAGTGAGTAGCACGGTACTCTAGAACCCAAAAATGATTAGTGTTGAAATAGTACACTAAAATTTGAAATTAATTTGAGCAGTGGATATGTTAGTCTGTTATTTCGGTTGAGAAGGATAGTGGAGAAATAGAAGAGTAAAAGGTTTTCATTTAAATAGCACTTGCTACGCCTGATGAGGTTTTGAAGCGCTTTTCGGCGAGTATCACGCTACTTCGGAACCAGAAAAGGATTAGTAGTGAATAAGTATAGAGAAATATGAAATGTATTTGTTGGTGGACATGTTAGTCTGTTATTTGGATGGAAAAGGATAGTGGAAGTATGGATGAGGGAAGTGTTTGGATTTATAAAGCGCTTGCTCCCCTAATGAGGTGTTGTAGCACTTTTCGGTGAGTAGCAGGCTACTCTGGAACCCAAAAAGGAATAGTGGTGAATCAGTGTAGGGAAATATGAAATTAATTTGATTTGAGCAGAAGACATGTTAGTCTGCTATTTGGATTGTAACAGGAATAGTGCAGGGATAGAAGAAAGAAGGATCTAAAAAGTATTATTTTTTTGGGAGTTTGTAGCAGTAGGAGGGTGTTTGGCATGAGTGAAAGAGAGGTGGAGGGAGAAATGTCAGGCGGAAAGTTTAGAAAAACTTGTGTGGGAGAGCTGAATAGTAAAAGAGGTATGAGATGATGCAAGGAGGGGTAGAGGAGGGAAGAGTCTAGAAAGGGTTATTTTGGGGATCCTAGTAGTGGTTTGGGGCTTGGGATGAATAGGAGAGTGGAGGTAGAGGATATCTTGTGAGAAATATAGGGTAGTGCATTGGATATGCAGAATTAGAAGTAAAGTAATATATAGAAAGATACATAAGTACATGGAAGGTATATCCTAAGTTCATGTAAGGGATGTATGTATAAGGAAGGTAATATATATAGATTAAAGTTGCATTTAATAAACTCGGACTTTCAAGTGTTGCTGTACTTTAAATTAATTTGTTTTTGTAATTCAATAGTGAAGCATTTGTAGATAGATAGTTATGATAAAAGATGTACTTATTTATGCAATCACTTATATACATGTTAAACATAGAATAATGTAACTATAAGTAATATGTACATTTGTTAAGCAGAACTAACAAATATTGATATCTTTAAAAACCTAATTATGATTAATGTTTATTCAAAGCAATATGGATATGTAGGTAGAGATCTACTTATATATAGAGGGATATGCTTCATATTTATGTTCGTATATAGTGGTATTGTGGGGAAGAGCCAATTCTTGAGTAGTCTTCTGAAGATAAGGTGGTTATCTGTGAATCTTATGTTTGGGGGTAAAGAGTTCCATAGTTTGGCTACTTGAACAAAAAAAGGTTTGCCAACCGTGTTTTGTTCTTGTACGGTGGGATTTTGAGGCGATGTGTCACTCTAGAGTGGAGGGTCCTTTGTTGATTGTATTTTGTGATTATCCAGTATTAGGGGTGTCTTTCATAGATTCACATGCCTGAATCATTCCCCGTCGTCGAGACGGGAGCCTCCGGTACATAAAAAAGTAATGTCCTATAGACATACATAGAGAAAATAGGCCTAAGGGTCTCCCCTTAGTAGCCTTTCTTTGTCCTTATGTAAAAAGGACCAAACTCTCACAGTCAGCCAATCAGCTCCGACCTCCCTCTAGAACCTTCCTGGGAGGAGCCTCAGTCCCTCAGATTTTCTACCGCACGTTGTGCTAAGGGAGTCTCCTCTGAGCTCTGCTCAGATTCTGTGTTTTTTCACTTCATTATATGACTTTGTTGTCAAGGATTCTTTTCTATTATGGATTATCTTCAAATACATTCTTTAAAGAAGGTCTGGTAAGGAAGAGGTTGCTCTGCTCGGATCCTCACACCGACTGCATTGACTGCCTGTACTGCAGGCCAAGGACTGAAAGTCTGTCGCACTTTCTCAAGTAAGTTTTTGAGACACTAAGACCAGAAAGGAGGTTTTTTATTTTCTCCAGTGACCGAGATGAGGCGTTGTCCTCAACGTCTAGGAGACCTCAAAAGAGAAGAGAATCTCCTCAGACTCATTCCTCAGGGGAACGTCCTGAGAAGGCCCTCAAAAAGACCACTCATGGGTCTTCTGGGCACAGTCCTTCAAAATCTCCTCACTCTGTGGAAAAGGAGAGTAAAGGACTGGCTTTTGGAGAAAAATAATGTAAAAAAGACGACTTCTGAGCCGTCAAAATCACCTCCTCTGGTCATAGGACCCTTCAGAAGGGCGTCTTCTATACCGTCTGAGGTAAAGACTAACAGCCTGATTCATGTAGCTAAATTGCACTCGCAGAGGGCCAGATTCTCAGAATCTGGCCCTTTGCGAGCGCAATTTTTGCATTTGGTATTCATGATACCAAATGCAAAAATCGCTATTTAAGAATTCGCATATTTGCGTGGAATGGCATTTAAGGAATCTCTAATAGAGATTCCTTAAATGCTATTCATGACACACAACAAAATAGCGATATTGGACATTTGGGGCCGCTATTTACCGACAGGTCAGACCTGTCGGTAAATAGCAAAAACTCAGAAAAATGCTTTTAAAAGCATTTTTCAAAGTTGCATGTAGCACACACACATGTCCTTTGGACATGTGTGTGCGCAACACCTGTCCAAAAGTGCATTTTAGGGGTGCTACAGGGCGTCCTTTGGACACCCCTGTCACCCTTAAAATCGCTATCTCAGTTGCGAGTAGCAAATTGCTACTCGCAAATCCCCATTCATTCCAATGGGCCTCTTGGCCCATAGGAATGAATGGGGAGTATTTGCGAGTAGCAAATTGCTACTCGCAAATAAAGAACATGTAGGAATCGCTATTTAAGTAGCAATTCCTACATGAATGCCGTTTTGCGTGTCCTCAATAGCGAATCGCTATGATTCGCTATTAGGGACACGCAAAACGGCCCGTACATGAATCAGGCTGTAAGAAGCCAACCTCGTCTACGATGGCCTCGTCTACGATGGTCTTGTCTACGACGGCTCATCTACAATGGCTCGTCTACGACGGCTCATCTACGATGGCTCGTCTACGAGCCTCGTCTACGACGGCTCGTCTACGACAGCTCGTCTACGACGGCTCGTCTACGACGGCTCGTCTACGACGGCTCGTCTACGACGGCCTAGTCTATGGCGTCGACGATGGCCTCATCTATGAGGGCCTCATCTACGATGGCCTCATCTACGATGGCCTCGTCTACGGTGGCCTCGTCTACGATGGCCTCGTCTACGATGGCCTCGTCTACGACGGCTCGTCTACGACTGCTCGTCTACGACGGCTCGTCTACGACGGCTCGTCTACGAAGGCTCGTTTACGACGGCTCGTCTACGACGGCTCGTCTATGGCGTCGACGATGGCCTCATCTATGATGGCCTCATCTATGATGGCCTCATCTACGATGGCCTCGTCTACGATGGCCTCGTCTACGATGGCTCGTCTACGATGGCTCGTCTACGACGGCTCGTCGACGATGAGAGCGTCAACGACGAGAGCGTCAACGACGAGAGCGTCGACGACGGCCTCGTCTATGACTGCTCGTCTATGAGGGCCTCATCTATGATGGCCTCATCTACGATGGCTTGTCTACTATGGCCTCATCTACGATGGCTTGTCTACGATGGCCTCATCTACGATGGCTTGTCTACGATGGCTCGTCTATGACTGCTCGTCTACGACGGCCTGTCTACGGCGTTGACGTTGGCCTCGTCTACGTTGGCCTCGTCTACGATGGCCTCATCTATGATGGATTCATCTACGAGGGCTCGTCTTCGATGGCTCGTCTACGACGGCATCGCCATCGACGACCTCGTCTAAGACTGCTCGGCTATGACGGCCTGTCTACGGCGTCGACGAGGCCCTCGTCTATGATGGCCTCGTCTATGATGGCCTCGTCTATGATGGCCTCGTCTATGATGGCCTCGTCTATGGTGGCCTCGTCTATGGTGGCCTCGTCTATGGTGGCCTCGTCTATGGTGGCCTCGTCTATGGTGGCCTCGTCTATGATGGCCTAGTCTACGATGGCCTAGTCTACGATGGCCTCGTCTATGATGGCCTCGTCTATGATGGCCTCGTCTATGATGGCCTCGTCTATGATGGCCTCGTCTATGATGGCCTCGTCTATGATGGCCTCGTCTATGACGGCCTCGTCTATGACGGCCTCGTCTATGACGGCCTCGTCTATGACGGCCTCGTCTATGATGGCCTCGTCTATGACGGCCTCGTCTATGACGGCCTCGTCTATGATGGCCTCGTCTATGTTGGCCTCGTCTATGATGGCCTCGTCTACGACGGCCTCATCTACGATGGATCGTCTATGGCGTCGTCAACGACGGCCTCGTCTATGACTGCTCGTCTACGACGGCATAGTCTATGACTGCGATCTCGTCGACTGGCTCGTCGATGAGGGAAATTCTGACAATTCTGGAATCTCTTACAAGGTGGTAGGGAAGGCTGCTCAACGTTTTAAGATCTCAATTGCCTCTCGAGAACAGGACTGCTTCTGGTATGACTTCATAGAACCTCCCAAGAAAGCATTAAGGTCATTACCGATTATCGATTACCTATAGTCAGAAGGGGTATAGGGCGCCAGATACAGCACTGGCGTGTTTAACAGGATATCCTAAGCTGGACGGCGTAGTGACATAGGCGACCCAGAAGAACTCCAGGAATCCTTCGGCCCCTTTGTCGCTTCCTCCTGATAAGGGGGGAAAAAGAGTGGACAACATTGGGAACAGGTTTTCCTCAATGTCGGTAAAGGTCGCGAACGCCCTAGCGCTCTTGGGACGCTATCATGGACAATTGTGGGCACACATAGCCCCATACCTGTCGGAATTGCCAGATTCATCCACAGAGGATTCTGCTAGATGGTGAAGGATCGGCGTCAGAAACTATAGATTGCGCGATGGATATCTCAATGACAAGGTTCCGCCAGTTGGCTGGAGCAACCCCTCCCTGCAGGCTTCCGCACAAACATCTACGCCTGCTGCTCCAGGAAATATATGCGATGCTGAAGAAAGGAGCGATCGAGCAAGTTCATTCGTCTCAAAGAGGGAAAGGATTCTATTCCCGCTTCTTTCTTATACGCAAGAAGGAGAAAGAGTGGAGGCCCATACTAGACCTCAGGGCACTAAACTCTTTCCTGAAGAGTCAGTCGTTCAGGATGGTGACGATCCAAGAAATACTAGGCATACTGGAAAAAGGAGATTTTATGACATCTTTGGATCTCCAGGATGCCTACTACCACATCCCGATTCTCAAGGGGCACAGAAAATTCCTGAGATTCGAGGTGGCAGGGCAGCACTACCAATTCAAAGTCCTACCGTTTGGCCTCAAATCGGCACCGCGGATTTTCACCAAGTACCTTTCACCTGTGGCAGCTTTCCTGCGTCAAATGGGTCACCAAGTCTTCCCCTACCTCGACGACTGGCTGGTAACGGCACCTTCAGCTGCAGGCGCGACCAAATCCTCCAACGCCTGCACCAATCTCTTTCACCAGCTAGGATTGACTCTCAATCACGAGAAATCCTGCATGATCCCAACAAGAAACATCACCTTCCTCGGGGCGACCTTGAACACGGAATGCGCAAGGGCATTTCCTTCAAAGGACAGGAAAAACAGGATAATATCTCTGGCCACGGCTGTGGCATCAAGGAAGTCCCTAAGAGTTCGAACCTACAAATCACTCCTAGGAATGATGTCTTCTTGTATACTCATCATCCCTCACTGCAGACTCAGGATGCGCCCATTGCAAGACGCCCTCACGAATCAATGGACACAGAGTACAGGTTCTTTCGAGGACATTGTGAAGATAACACCACAAATATCCAAGAGCCTGGAATGGTGGAGAAATCACAGGAATTTGTCTATAGGACTGCCATTCCTACTTCCAGCAGCACCTCTGGTGATCACCACGGATGCACCCCTGGAAGGCTGGGGAGCTGTCCTCCAGGATCTCCAAATAAGCGGCAAATGGACAATTCAGGAGAAGCAACTCCATATCAATCTTCGGGAACTAAGGGCTGTGTATCTAGCACTACATGCCTTTTTACCACGCATCCAGAACTCCCAGGTGCTCGTCAGAACGGACAACACCACGACGATGCACTATCTCAACAAACAGGGAGGAACGCGTTCGCTCACTCTAGTCGCAAAAGATCTGGAACTGGCTTGTACTCCATGGGATCACGCTCAGGGCGGACTATGTCCCGGGCGAGAACAACACCATTGCCGACGCCCTAAGCCGACAGAAATCCCTCTCCCACGAATGGGAGCTCGACAAGAGTACGCTGGATCACATCTTCTCAGAATGGGGGGCCCCAGGAATCGACCTGTTTGTCACCAAGGAGAACGCCAAATGCCCAAACTACGCAAGCTGGCATCCCCAACCAAGGTCACTCGGAAATGCTTTTTCCATCGGTTGGTTCAGCGTATTTGCGTACGCTTTTCCACCATTTCTGATGATTCCCAGGGTTCTCAGGAAGATGAAGGCGGAGCATTGTACCCTGATCCTAATTGCCCCGTTCTGGCCGAGGCAGGACTGGTTCTCGGATCTTCATCGCCTCTCCATCAGGACACCGATTCCTCTGAAGCGGCACCCGAACCTGCTGACAATGTCCAACGGGCAGGTGCAACACCCGAACCTGCAATCGCTCAGGTTACCGGCCGGGCTCCTGAGCACAGAGTTCTGTCATCTAAACATCCCGCAGGAATGCAGGGACGTGCTGGCAAAAGCAAGAGCGGACAGTACCAACAAAACGTACTCTCTAAAATGGAAACTATTCTGCATATGGTGTTTAGAGAAAAGCCTGAGACCACTCCATATCACACCCGAACAGATATTACCATACCACCTGCATTTGGCACAGTCAGGACTGGCACATGCATCCATAAAGGTTCACCTGGCAGCTATCTCAAGGTTCACCAGAACTTTCACAAGACCTTCTCTGTGGTCCAGTAGGCTAGTCAAGCAATTCCTAAAGGGGCTCTTCAGATCCTTTCCGAGGCCTCGGAAAGCCCCTCCGACATGGCAGCTGAATCTGGTACTCAACCAACTCATGAGACCTCCTTTTGAACCTATTCATCGAGCATCTATCAAATACATCTCATGGAAAACGGCGCTCTTGCTCGCTTTAACATCAGCCTGGAGAGTTAGCGAGCTACAGCTCTGTCCATCCAGGAACCATATATGCAGTTCAGACAGGACAGGGTGGTGCTGAGACCCAACCCTAAATTCATACCAAAGGTGCCTTCGGACTTTCATCTCAATGAACCGATTGTCCTTCGGTCCTTCTTCGCGAACCCTTCCACTGCAACAGAGAGAGCACTACATTCTCTAGATCTCAAGAGATGCCTAAAGTTCTACCTGGATAAAACAAAGACTCTCAGGAAATCTCCGCAACGGTTCGTGGCATACAGCAGACCAAGAATGGGCATGCCTCTCACGAAACAAAGCATCTCGAGATGGATCTCCTCGGCGATTGCATTCTGCCATGACAAGGCCGGACGGCCTTTAACCGATCATGTTACTGCCCATTCCACCAGGGCGATGTCCACGTCAGCAGCACTGTTCGCTGGAGTGCCAATCTTGGACATATGCAGAGCGGCGACCTGGAAGTCACCGCACACCTTCTCCAGACACTACTGCCTGGATATCGAACTTCAGAAGGATGCAGCAGTGGGCCAGGCGGTGCTTCGCCATCTCTTTCAGTGAGGTGAGCCTTCCTACTTCCCGCCATCCAGGTATGCACATTCTTTGCTCTTGTGGTATTCTAATTATGCTATCATTCTATGTTATGTGATGATATATGCATTGTCTAACATGACTGCAGAGCGACATTACATCACAAATGTGCATATCTGATTGCTAGCTATTCTGATTCAGGCATGTGAATCTATGAAAGACACCCCTAATACTGGATAAGAAATGCGTTACTTAACTGTAACAGCAGTTATCCAGTATTGGTGTCTTTCATAGATTCACATGCAACCCTCCCACCTCCCCTGGAAGGACTCACATCCCTCTCTAACCATATTACGCCAACCTAGCTGGGTGCGTACGAAAATCTGAGGGACTGAGGCTCCTCCCAGGAAGGTTCTAGAGGGAGGTCGGAGCTGATTGGCTGACTGTGAGAGTTTGGTCCTTTTTACATAAGGACAAAGAAAGGCTACTAAGGGGAGACCCTTAGGCCTATTTTCTCTATGTATGTCTATAGGACATCACTTTTTTATGTACCGGAGGCTCCCGTCTCGACGACGGGGAATGATTCAGGCATGTGAATCTATGAAAGACACCAATACTGGATAACTGCTGTTACAGGTAAGTAACGCATTTCTTTTATTCCTAATGAAGAGCAGTCCTGCTCCATGTGTCGCTTTGTGGGTAATATAAAGCAGCTTGAATGTGGATCTTCTGGGGCCGGTAACCAATGCAGGACTCTCAAGGCAGGTGAGATGTGGGTTTGCAGTTTTATATGTAAGAGTAGTCTGACAGCTGATTTCTGAATCTGTTGTAGTCTTTTCATAGTTGTTAGAGGTGATCCGTGGTAGAGGCTTTTGGCGTAATCGAGTTTAAACAGAACAAGAGAGATGGTAGCCTGGACTTTGTGCTGTGGGAATCCCAGGTAGGGGAAGATGCGCCACAGAGTTTTTATAGTAAGAAAGCTTGATCTTGCTAGTTTGTCCACTTGGGTATTCATTGATAGCTTGGAGTCCATGGTCATTCCAAGGTTTCTTATTTCCTTTGATACTTAAGTGGTGTTCCCAGATAATCAGGCCATGCGGCGAATTGATCATCATTTTTCCAACCACCACACAGGAGTATTTCCGTTTTGCAAGCCTTCACTTTGAGATGGCTCCATGTCATCCATTGATCCATGGCTCTGAGACAACCGAAAATTGGTGAGTTTCCAATGTTTTTGGGGCATTCCAGTTGAACAAGTATTTGTGTGTCATCTGTATAGTTATAGCACGTGAGGTGAAATTGATTGATCAGTGCCGGTAATAACTTCATGTAGATGTTGAAAAGCATGGGTGAGATGATAGAGCCTTGCCCCTGGAAATATTCCTTTACTTAAGGAATTGTTGATGATTATTCTTACTGGTGTGGCAGCAGAGCTTGTTAAAAGATTTGTCTTGAATGTTTGTGGTAGACAGGGGTCAGAAGGGCTGCTTGCTTTGACCAGGTCTATAAATTAATTGTGTGAAATTTGTTGGAAGGAAAGGAGAAGCTGGGTTAGCGTATTCTTGAATTGTTGTTTTGGAAAAGGGTTGGTGCTGGTAGTTTTACTTTGTTTTGAATATGAGTCCAACGTGTCTGCTTTGGTCATCCATGGATCCATGGCTCTGAGACAACCGAAAATTGGTGAGTTTCCAATGTCTTTGGGGCATTCCAGTTGAACAATTATTTGTGTGTAATCTGTATAGTTATAGCACGTGAGGTGAAATTGATTGATCAGTGCCGGTAATGACTTCATGTAGATGTTGAAAAGCATGGGTGAGATGATAGAGCCTTGAAGGACCCCTGTATTGTGAAGTATTGCTTGGAAGAGAAAGGACGGGGTATGGATTACATTATTGATGCTGTGAAGGTAGGATGTGATGCAGTCGATAGCAGTCCCCTCGTCTTCGTAGAGTTTTTGTATCAGAGTGTCATGGTCAACTGTGTCAAAGGCAGCTGAGAGGTCTAAGAAAAGTAGTGCAGTAACCCCGCTCCGGTCAACCGTGTTCTTAAGGTCACCCCAGATGGCAACTATGGCAGATTCTGTGCCACTTCCTGGCCGGAATCTGGTTTGGAAGTCTGAAAGTATGGCATTATCTTCAATGAATTGTGACATCTGGGCGAATGCTGCTCTTTTATCGGTTTGCCCAGGAAATGTAAAAATGTAAATGTAAAAAAATGTAAATGTGTTTGTATTTATATAGCACCTTCTACCCAGAGGTCTCGTAGCGCTGTATTCATACCGCTGTGGAACCCTTCCTGGCTTTCCTGTGAGATGTCCACTCCTGGGCACCCCCAAGGGGAAGCCAGGCATCCAAGCGCTGCTGGGGCCGTTGTGGAGATTAAGCAAGCTATTGCCCAGAGTCACAGAGTGGGACCCATGATTAGACTAGGCACCGAGGCGAGAATATCAGGTCCGGGGAGATTGAGTCCAAGAGCTGCCGAGGCGGAAATTGAACCATGGTCCCAGGCCAGACCTCTGCATCAGGGTCTGCCTCTCTAACCATTGAGCCACGCTTCTCCACTGTCCATCTATAATCGGCCTGTACTTGTCGAGGTTCACCGGTCCGGGTTTGTTTTCTTTAGTAATGGGCGTATGTGTAACTTTTTTAGTTCCCCTGGAAATTACTGTAGTTAAGGAATTATTGATGATTATTCTTACTGGTGTGGCAGCAGAGCTTGTTAGAAGATTTGTCTTGAATGTTTGTGGTAGACAGGGGTCAGAAGGACTGCTGGCAGGCCTGCTTGCTTTGACCAGGTCTATAAATTCATTTTGTGAAATTTGTTGGAAGGAAAGGAGAAGCTGGGTTAGCGTGTTCTTGAATTGTTGTTTTGGAAAAGGGTTGGTGCTGGTGGTTTTACTTTGTTTTGAATATGAGTCCAACGTGTCTGCTTTGGAAGTGTAATGGTTTGCCAGTTTGTCTGTGAAATCTTGAGTAATGGGATGAGCTCGTTCTAGGCAATTTGGTTTGCGGAATTCTGTGAGAATTTGATAGAATTCTTTATTTGCACATTTAGCATTTTTAATTCATTCTGAATACCATCTTTTTTAGCTTTTTTGATAGCTAACTTGTGTAATCTGTTAAGTTTTTGTAGGCGAAATTTGTCTTGATTGGTGTTTGTTTTGATCCAAGTGAGTTACAGTTTTTTAATTTATTGTTTTATCTCTTTTACCTCTGCATTTCTCGAAGGTGTCTGTTTTCTTGTGTTCTGTTATGTAATTTTTAGAGGCCTTAGGATATCAAAAGCTTCCTGTAGCCACTCATAGTTTTTAAATAGAATTTGTCTATGAGCGAATTTTGCGAATCTCGCGTTCGTGAATTTTGCGGATTTGCGAACTCGCAATTCGCAAAATCCGCGAATTCTCGCGAATTTGCGGATTTTTTTTTGTGTTTGCGCGGGTTTCTGCCAGTTCGCGAGGGTTTTGTACAATTTCGCAAACGCGAACTTACCTGTCGGCTCGCAAGTTTTGCGAACTTGTTGTTTCTACGTGTCCAGCCTGTTTGGGACACTCTTCTTCATCACTGCCACTCTCTGTCACCACTGCCACTCTCTGACTACTCATGCCACCCTCTGGCCCACCCATGCCACCCTCTGTTTCATCACAGCACCCTCTGGTTGTCCAGTCAGTGTACATTATTGTGGCAAAGCAAAGCACACCTTCCCTGCCTCAAGTGACCTGAATTAATTTGGGGCTGATTAATGTGTCACAGAATATTTTTTTAGCTGGCACCTGCTTCCTTAGTGCTTCCTGATTAGTGATCTTTTGCACTTGCTAAGTGCTTTCATTGTTGCAAAATTAGTTACAACACCTGCCCTGCCACAACTGACAATAATGAATTAGGGGCTGATTAATGGATTTGAACTTCCAGCCTGGCTCCTGCTTGTCTCCCTTAGCTGTAATTCAGGACCTTTGTGGCATATGTGTAACTATTCTGAGGTTCAGAGCAGGGTCACATAATAGTTGCAAGTAGGCAACTGAACTCTGGAGGGGCCCCTCAGGAAGCACTACAGGAAATGGCTACTAATGATGAGCCTGAACTTTTGAACCTGGTAAGTAGTTTCAGTTTTGCTAAAATCGTATATCTACAATTTAGCGCTTATTCGCGGGGCGCAAAGTTGTACTGGGAAGCCGCGAACTCACGCGAACAGTGCGAGCAAAATCCGCTGCTCGCGGATTTGCGGATTTTGCGGGAGATTCGCGAATCTCGCGGATTGCGAATTTACCGAAAATCTGCAAAATCCGCGAGCGAAACGGATTTTCCGCCGTGCTGGATGTTAGCTGTGTTTCTAATTGTGCAAATTGAGTTTGTTCCACGGTTGATAGGTGGATGCATGTATGGTAATTTTAGGTGTGTTGCTTATTGTTGTTCTATGTTGGAAAGCAAGCAAATGGTGGTCTGACCATGTGAGTGGAGTCATTGTTTGAAAGGTAACTTGTTCTGTATTTGCAAAAATGACATCTGGATGTGTCTAGCAATGTGTGTGGGTTTGTGGACGATCTGATGCAGGTTCAGTGCGTCTAGGGCAGTGATGATTGTTTTTGGATGGGGCACATTGGGTTTGTCAAACTAAATGTTGAGGTCCCCTAGAATACATAGGTTAGAGTGTGTAGTGATAATGTTTGAAATCATGTCTAGAAGTGTGCCAGGGAATGTTGCATTGCGAGGTGGATTTCTGTAAAGGAGCAGGAAATTACAGGAGGAAGATGGTGGGGGGTTGCATCTGGTGAAGGGGACTTCACAACCTTGCATGGATACGTTGTCAGTTTCAGTAATATTTAATGTTTGCCTGAACACGACAGCTAGGCCACCTCCTCTTTTGCCGATACGATTTTGTTTGATAGTATGATAGCCTAGAGGAATGGCTTCTCACAAAATTGGAGCCATATAATCTCCCAACCATGATTCATTTATGAGAAGTAAGTCCAGTTTTGTGTCAGTGAGAACGTCATAGAAGTGGTACTTGTTTTTAGAGAGCGATTGAGCATTTATCAGTAGACAGTTTAGAGAATGTGTTTTGGTGATAGTGTCACTTTGTTTTGTAGAAGAGTGAGCAGTATTTTGTGGGCTTGTTGCAGGTGTGTCCTTAGTGCAGGTATTAGCTGGATGAGGAGAGCTATAAAGCAGCTGTTCTGTATCGTGTTCTTCGTACTGCAAGCTAAGAAGGCATTTTGAAGGATCTGCATGTGTAGGTGATGGAGATGGTGGTTGAGAATGAGTTGGTGAGCTGTGTTGTTTTTGTAGATCACTGAAACAATATCGAGGTCAAGAATATCGACTTACAAAGATATTGAGGTACAAATATAGAATACCAAAATATCGACCTCCTATCTCCAAACAGGTAAGTACAAAAATATAGGATCAAAAATATCGATGTAAAAAATATAGTTAGTCAAAATATCGAATTTTTTTAAATGCTTTAAATTAATTAAAAATTAATGAAATAATAAATATAATTAACTTAAACATACTTAAAATACTTACATAACCTTGAAATTAATAAATAATTATTGTAAGTTAAAAAAAAAATACAAATTAATTTGTTAATACACATATATATATATATATATATATATATATATATATATATATATATATATATATATATATATATATAACGTAATATTGATAAAATAATTACAATATTTTTACCGTAGGATAGCGGAAAGTGTAAAATTTACTATAACCACTCTAGTGAGTGCAACAGTAGGGAAAGTGTTGGATAGCGTAGGGGAAAAATTACTATTCCAACTCCAGGGAGTGCAACAGTAGGGAAAGTGTTGGATAGCGTAAGGGTAAAAATTACTATTCCCACTCCAGAGACTGCAACAGTAGAAAAAGTGTTGGATAGCGTAGGGGTAAAAATTACTATTCCCACTCCAGAGAGTGCAACAGTAGGGAAAACATTGGATAGCGCAGGGGTAAAAATTACTATTCCCACTCCACAGAGTGCAGCAGTAGGGAAAGCGTTGGATAACGTAGGGGTAAAAATTACTATTCCCACTCCAAAGAGTGCAACAGTAGGGAAAGCATTGGATAGCGTAGGGGTAAAAATTACTATTCCCACTCCAGAAAGTGCAACAGCAGCGAAAGCATTGGATAGCGGTAGGGTTAAAATTACTATTCCCACTCCAGAGAGTGCAACAGTAGGGAAAGCGTTGGATAGCGTAGGGGTAAAAATTACTATTCCCACTCCAGAGAGTGCAACAGTAGAGAAAGCGTTGGATAGTGTAGGGGTGAAAATTACTATTCCCACTCCAGAGAGTGCAACAGTAGAGAAAGCGTTGGATAGCGTAAGGGTAAAAATTACCATTCCCACTCCAGAGAGTGCAACAGTAGGGAAAACGTTGGATAGTGGGAGGGTTAAAATTATATTCCCACTCCAGAGAGTGCAACAGTAGGGAAAGTGTTGGATAGCGTAGGGGTAAAAAATACTATTCCAACTCCAAAGAGTGCAACAGTAGGGAAAGCGTTGGATAGCGTAGGAGTAAAAATGTCTATTCCCACTCCAGTGAGTGCAACAGTAGAAAAAAACGTTGGATAGTGCTAGGGGTTAAAATTACTATTCCCACTCCAGAAAGTGCAACAGTAGGGAAAGCGTTGGTTAGCGGGAGAGTTAAAATTACTATTCCCACTCCAAAGAGTGCAACAGTAGGGGAAGCGTTGGATAGCGTAGGGGTAAAAATTACTATTCCCACTCCAGTGAGTGCAACAGTAGGGAAAGCGTTGAATAGCGTAGGGGTAAAAATTACTATTCCCACTCCAAAGAGTGCAACAGTAGGGAAAGTAAATACTTCATATATGAATAAAAATAAATTACATATTAATACCAAATACTAATTAATTAATAGTAATGAACAATTTTATATATTATATTAATTAATCAATTAAAAATACAAAAAAGTTATTACAAATAATTACCTATTAATACAAATTATTTACCAATTAACAATTCATTAATTAACAATTAAAAAATTATTAAAAATTAGAACAAAACAAAACCAATAAATAACAATATTTATTTATTTACAATTAAATTACTTCCCACCCTTTTCCCATATAAACCCACAACCCACTACAGAAAATAAACTACTAAAATTAACATAATTAACAATTAAACTATTAATTAAAATTAATTACCAATTATATTTTAATTAATTACCAATTAAAAATGTATACATCAATTAATTCCAAATAAATACCAATAAATACATTTTAAAATGTAATTAATTATAATTAAATTACTTCCCACCCTATTCCCCTATAAACACACAACCCGCTACAGAAAATACATTAATACAATGTACATAATTATCAATTAATCAATTAGTTACAATTAATCACCAATTGTATTTTAATTAATTACCAATTAATAATTTAAATATCAATTAATTCAAAATAAATACCAATAAATACATTTAAACATTTAAATAATTATATTTAAATTACTTCCCACCCGATTCCCCTATAAACCCCCAACCCGCTACATAAAATACATTAATAAAATTAACATATTTATCAATTAATCAATTAATTAAAATAATTAACAATTAATTCAAAATAAATACCAATAAATAAATTTACATATTTAATTAATAATTAAATTACTTCCCACCCTATTGCCCTATAAACCCACAACCCGCTACAGATTATATTACGCAAAAATTAAATACCATAAAATTAATTAATTAAAATAAATTATAAAATAAATATACACTTTTCACACATATACTAACATAAAAAATTAATATTAACTTACTTACCTCAAATTCGATATTTTTGTTGTCTATATTCTGTCCATTCTATATGTGTGTTGTCTATATTCTGTCCATTCTATATTTTTGTTGTCCATATTCTGTCATTCTATATTTTTGTTTTCTATATTCTGTCCATTCGATATTTTGTCCATTCTATATTTTTGATTCGATATTGATGCTATTCTATTCGATATTTTTGTAGTCTATATTCTGTCCATTCGATATTGTGTCCATTTTATATTTTTAACTTGATATTAATGTAACTCGATATTAAAAACTCAATATTTTGACTGTATACCGTTTTTGTAGTGTAGCCTTGTTGAGCAGTAGGAAGTTATAAGGTAAAGGGGGTGGTGCTGTGTTTGTGAATAGATTGTATGTGGTGTGTAATAGGGGATGAACTAGAGTTAAGAGTGTTTGATTTGATTGCTGAAAGAGGTAATAAGTGGGGTGTATGAGAATGTAAGTGTTGTGTGGTTGTGTTATTGTGGTAAAAAGAAGAGGAGGGTGTTGGTGGATGAAAAGATGGAAGGCTGTGTGTAGGTTTGTTGGTGATAAAGAGGGGTCTGTTTGGAATAAGGGCGGGCAGAGAATTCTGCTCCGCCAATGGAGTGTGCAGAATTTTGCTTACTCCGCACTCCGCTGAGACCGCAGAGTTGTAGGCAAAACTTCAACTCCGCAGTGGAGCGAAGTTAGCCAGCCCCCACCGACAAAAAAGGCTCCCTGCCTCCACCCCTAATAAAAAACATTAAGATATACATTTAAAAAGCCAAAAGGCACTTACCTGTACTGTGGTGTTTCAGGTCGGTCCTCTTTTCCGCAGTCTCTCTCCCGCAAACCCCTACGTCAGACGTACGCCTTGCGAAAACTGCGCATGCATGCAGTGTAGTTCTCTCAAGACGTACGTCGGATGTAGGGGTTTGCGGAAGAGAGACCACGGAGAGGAGGAGGAGGAGGGCAGCCCGGAGATGCCACTGTACAGGTAAGTGTATTTTTTCTTTTTAAATGTATGTTTTAATATTTTTTATTAGAGGGGTGGAGGTGGGGAGTGGAGTCGCACAGTTTTTTCCCAACTCTGTGGAACTTCGCGTAGTGGCACTACGCCAGCTCCTCCCGGGGTTAGTTTGGAGTAATTAGAGCAGGGAGTGTGTGTCTGCATGGGATATAGTTAAATATGGTCGGAATTTGGGTTGTGTTTGTGATGAGTGGATTGGTCAGTGGTATAGGATAGTGTGGTGTATTGTGTATCAGTGATGGTGCAAATGTGTGGTAGCTGGCATAGAAGGGTGTGTAGGTGGGGTTGATAGGTTTTGGAGTGGGGTTTGAGACACTGAACTTTGTGTAGGGTCAGTTTATATTAAATCAGTGGAGTACATTTGCTGTGGGTGTGTTAATCTGGTTGTGCTTGTGGATGGGGGAGGGTGGGTATGCATATTAGGATAGCATTTCTGACCCTACGCTCGACCAGTCTCGAATAGGCTCAAACAGGCAACTGCCCTTGTCCTCTCCGCCCTTATCCCGACGCCCAGGCTAAGACACCCTGAGCCCTGACCTTAAATAGCCCTAGTTATCAGGAGGCCCCTTTGGCCAATGGGATCCCTAGCCATTCACTACTCTAGCCCTAAGCCCTAGAACCAATAGGACACCAGTCTCTTTCAGCTTATCACAGCCCTAGTCACAGCAGGCACGAAACCCTAAGCCCTATGTCCAATAGAAACCCTAGCCCCAGCCCTAGTCCCAGCAGCCAATCAGGTACGAAACCCTAAGCCCTATATCCAATAGAAACCCTAAACCCTGGAACCAATCAGAAACCGCAGAACTATCCACCAAACAGATCACAAACCCTAAGCCCAACATCCTATAGAATCACTGACCCAGGAACCAATCAAACCCCTCGAATTATCAACCAATAAGAACACTAACTCCAATCCAATAGAAACACCTGATACAACCACCAATCAGTGCACAGATGTAGCATTCGATAGCAGCTTATATAAGGTGTCTGTGGTCTCAGGCACAGGTTGCTGGGCAGAGGGTTGGAAGCTGCTCCTCAATTCAGAATCTCCTTGGAGACAGACAGACTCAATACACAGTGTGGTGTTCTGCAGCTAAGGGCCTAAAAGTTGTCCTCTAACAATACTGCTTTTCCAACGCTTAAACAGCTCACTCTCCTAGCCAAAAAAATTAGTGTTACAATCGCTTTCCAAAAATAGCTTAAATAACTAATAAACAAATAACTGCAAAACCGAAAACGAGCAGCAGTGTTTTGAACGCAAGCAGCCTGCAATCAACTAGAAACGACATTTTTGAGTTGAATTTTTACCCGAACTGACCATTCGGTAATTTTTCAATGCAAGATGCAGTTTGTGTAATTATGTATACAGTGCGTAATTTTTGGGTAATTTTGCAAAAATTACTCGAGTTAAGCCCACCCATGTGTATAATCTAAATCTGTGTATTTCAAATCTGTTTCTGATTTATTTATTTATTTTTGTTCCTTTTCTTTCCTCTCCACTTATATTGTTGCCGTACTCCTACGCAAAGACCATCCACCGATCTGAATACCAATGAAATAAGCTGACCGTTGTATATGAATAAGACAGGCCCATTTTCAAATGTTTCCATAAATGAGCACACA
The DNA here is from genome assembly GCF_964263255.1 of Lissotriton vulgaris. Lineage (NCBI taxonomy): Eukaryota > Metazoa > Chordata > Amphibia > Caudata > Salamandridae > Lissotriton > Lissotriton vulgaris. The sequence goes on from NC_141691.1 coordinate 1,853,368,276, forward strand.
ACGCAGCTATTCAGAAGCACAAACTGCTTGAATCCTATAGCATTGGTGGGGGAGCTCACAATGCTAAAACCATACAATGTTTCTGGTGTAAGCTCACATCTTTTGAATCCTGCAGCACTGCAGGGGGAAACTTCCTATAGAATTGCTGGGGAAGTTCAGCATGCTAGAATCCTATATCAGTATGGGACTTCTGTAGTGATGAACGGGGATGAGGTCACAAAGATAGAATCCCATAGCTCTGCTGAGGGAGTTCATAGTGCCTGAATCCCATAGAAATGATAGAGAGATAACAATGTTATTATTCTACGCACTGCAGAAAGAGCTAAATCGACTAAAATTCTTAGCACTGCTCGGTAAAGAAAAGATCGTCCATATACAGGACAACACTGCTGGGACTTTCACTAGCAATGGATAAGATTGGCTGGTAAATAACTGTTATCCCTATATCAGTCACTCACCTTTCCCCTGCGAAAGCTGCTGCATCAAGCCCTGGACAGAGTCCACCAGATGGAAGTGCTGTCAATGGAGCTGCACTGCATGGCTGCTCTCTCCTTGCAAGGTTCGCTCCAAGCTGTCGATCGTGCTGTTTTGATGGTCCACGAAGTGCTGCAGCTCCTTTCTGTCCTTTTGCATTCCCTCCATCTATGCTCAGTGCTTCTGCTCCACGTCGCAGACTCGGGCCTCTAAAGCAATGTTCAAGGTGTGCCTCTCCTCCTACACCACTCTGCAACACTGCATTCTATGCCACTGCACTCTATACCACTGTACTCTATGCCAATACACTCTATGCCAATGCATTCTACTCTGCACCACTCCACTATACGGGCCTGCACTCTATGCCAACCCACTCTACTCTGCACCACTGCACTCTATGTCAGTGTTCTCTAAACCACTTTACTCAATGCCATTAACCTCTACTGTACGCCACTGCATTCTAGTCTGCACCACTCCACTCTACTTCACTGTACTCTGAGACAATCTACCTGACGCCACTGCACTATACACCAATCTATTCCACTCTGGGCCAACCCCGTTGTATGCCACTGCACTGTACACCACTGTACTCTACACAACTGCACTATATGCCACTGCACTCTACTCTGCACCACTGTTGTCTACTCCACTGCTCTCTACACCACTGCACTCTATGCCACTCTACACCACTACACTGTACAACACTGCAGTCTCTGATATTCTGCTCTTCACTACTGCACTTTATGCCAATGCACTCTACACCACTCTACTCTGCATCACTGCACTCTATGCCACTGCACTCTGCAGTAATCCTCTCTATGCCACTGCACTCTACACCACTGTACTCTGCACCACTCTATGCCACTGCATTCTATGACACTATACTCTATGCCACTGCAATCTATGCCACTGCATTCCATGCCACTCTACTCTGCACCACTACACATCACTCTAATCTACGCCACTGCAATCTATGATGCTGCATTGTACGCTGCAGAATTCTATGCTACTGCACTCTACACCACTAAACTTTGCAACACACTATACCGATACACTCTTCACCAGTCCACTCTACTCTTCTCTGCACCACTTTACGCCACTCTACTCTACTTTACCCTATGCCAGTGCGCTCTATGCCTCTGCAATCTATGCCACTGCACTCTACTGTGCACCTCTGTACTCGGCACCACTGCACTCTATTCTACTCAACTGCACTTTAAGTCAGTGCACTCTATGCCACTTTACACCACTGTACCCTATGACACTACTCTGCAACACTTCACTCTCCACCTCTCTACTCAGCATCACTCCACTCTACGCCACTTCACTCTGCAGCACTCCGCTCTACACCACTGCAATCTGTGGCACTATACTCTGCACCACTCTACTGTGCACCATTCTATGCCACTGCACTCTATGCCACTCTGCTCTGCACCATTGCACTCTACTCTGGACCCTATGCCACTGCACTCTGCTATGCAACACTCCAATCTGCACCACTGCACTCTATGATACTGCATTCTACGATGCTACATGTGAAGAAGTGTGGCTCAATGGTTAGAGGCGGCAGACCCGGAAGCTGAGATTGGCCCGGGACCAGGGTTCGATTCCCAATGCGGCAGGGTCTCGGGTCAAAATGTCTGCGGGTCTGATGATTCTCGCCTTGGCACCTACTCTAACCTTGGGTTCCACTCTGCAACTCTGGGCAATAGCTTGCTTAATCTTCACAACGGCCCCTTCAACGCCGGGGATGCCTGGTCTCACCTTGGGGGTGCCCAGAAGGGACCATCTCACAGGGAAAGCCAGGACGGGTTCCCCAGCGGTATACAGCGCCGGGACACCCGCGGTGCGGGCAGCTGTGCGCTTTACAAGTATACAACATTTACATTTTTACATTGTGCACAGCTGAGTTGTATGCCGCTGCACTCTACGCCACTGCACTCTAAGTCACTATACTCTGCATCATTCTATGCCAATACACTCATCAAACCCAAAATTGCAGAAACCTTGATGATGCCACTGCACTCTATGCCACTCTGCTCTGCACTATTGCCCTCTACTCTGCACCCTATGCCACTGCACTCTGCTATGCATCACTCCAATCTGCACCACTGCACTCTATGATGCTGCATTCTACGATGCCTCATTGTACACAGCTGAGTTGTATGCCGCTGCATTTTAAGCCGGTGCACTCTAAGCCACTATACTCTGCAACATTCTATGCCAATGCACTCCTCACACCGAAAATTGCAGAAACCTTGATGAGGATTGGAGCCACCTACCCTTATTAAAGTCCTTATAATTTTGAATCACATACCCTAGGTCCATACACCCACATGTTTTGTAATAGGGCACTGCTATTACTGATCAGCCATCTGTCCAGCCTGTGGTGGATCTTGACTGTATTGTTACTGGTGGCTAGTCCCATGCTTGCTGTAGAACATGGCAATTAGTGCTTTATTCATCTGCACGCTTGTACTGTATGATTGTTGAAATCGTAATGTATTACTTGAATGTATAAATGCCAATAAAAATAAATCAAAAAAAGAAATGCACTCTACACCAGTCCACTGTACGCCACCACAGTATATGCTACTCTAAGTGACTGAACTCTATGCCACTTCGCTCTATGGCCTCTACTCTACGCTTCGCCATTCCACTCTACAACACTCTACACCACTCTCCTCTACGCCACTAACTTTTAGCTATGGTGAACAGCAGCTGCACTGGTGTACAATCTTGGCTAAAACACATTGGCCAAGCCAATAGCTTTTGCATAGGTGAGACCTATTGGCTTTGCCAATGCTTGTTTTAATTTTTTTTATCATGGTCTGGCAGCTGCAAAAGGGTACCTTGTTTACTCATTTAAATTTTGCTCTTTTCCTATAACATAGGTCAGTCAGTGTGAGTGTGACCACCTTCACGTAGAAGAGTGTTAATGTCGTTCCTCCCAGTATCCCTAGGGGCCACTGATGCCATTTCCAGTTCAAATGCACATTCTGTTCAGTGTGACAGTCTAGTTTATTTAAGCATGTTACCTCGAGACCCCCTGGCCCGGAAGGGCACCTGCACATTGTATCAACCTCTGGCAAGGCGTGGCCAGAGGGTATAAATAAACAGGCAGAGGTCGCTTGTGACTTCCGGCCCACAACAGTATGCAAGTGTGTGGTGTCGTCCTTCCTGTGCTGCAACTACGCTATGCCCCGCTACACAATCGCGCCACCATCACACTGGTGACGAGGATGGGCGCCTCATGACTGACCGTTGACGGCATCCTCCACCCCGCTCATCTCCGAGGGCCTGCTCCTCCCCGTCGGCACAGCGGAGTGGCACGAGACGTCGCAGCCTGTCGTGGAGGGCGCTGACCTCGTGCCCCAGGCTGCAGTTGCTGTGGAGAAGGCGAGTCAGTGAACACGCCGCTGTGGCAGGTACGCCGCCCTTCGTTCCTGTGCTGCAGGATCCTTCACCGCTGTTGTGGTTCAGGTATCTGCCTGCAGAGCTGCCCGCCTGCGGAGTGCGTGCCTGCTACGTGTGGTGCCCAGTGTGAACCCGGTAGAAGCCCGTACGGTGACATATTGGTGCACGAATGTGCATGAAAGGAGCAAGAGCCTCTCAGGGAACACACACGCATGTGCTCTGCACACCAAAGTGCCCAAGTATAACGCTGCAGAGTGGCCAGGGACATCAGGGCCACGTGGTGAAGCCCCAACTGCAGGGAATATATCCCGAACACCCCAAAAGCACAGCACTGAGCAGCAGGAGGGAGACATACTGTGAAGCCAAAGAGCACAGCTGCTCACACTAACACAAGCCCGCAGTGCATGCAGCGGAATGAGTTCAGGCACAGGACTTTGGCAAAGCCCAAGTCCCCACTGGTGCCCCCAGACCGTGCACACACACAGAGGACAGCACAACGACTCGTGCACCCATCACAGGCAGGCATGTCTGACCTTGCGGGTCCAGCAACACTGCTACCCCAACCTCCCGCTCAACAAGCCGGGGCTCCAGCCCAACAGCCGATGTCTCAACGCTCACAGATAAATGCGCTGCCGCCATTCAGTGAACTCAATGACCCAGCTACCGCGGCTCCCAGATGGACACTCTGGATCAGCAGGCTAGATAACTATTTTATCATGACACGGGAGATGGACAGAGTGGTGATAAGGTCCCTACTGCTACACTTTGCAGGTGATGAAATGTATAAACTGTTCGCCCACCTTCCAAATACCAGAGTGCCTAAACAAGAAATCTACTCGATCCTGTTCCTTCTCCGGAAATGCACCTACCATCTGAAATTCCCTCCCTAAAGAATTACTTTGTAACCCCTCCTACCTTATCTTCAAAAAGGACCTCAAGCTGCACCTTCTCAACAAATATTGGGGCCCTTAATTCTTTCATCTGGACACTAATCCCCTCCCTCACCCCTACTGTATAGGTCGCCCCCCTATTGATGTCCTGACTCCCTTTCCCTCCCCTCTTTACCTACATTCCAATACTACTGACTTTATCCCTTCAACTCCTCTTGCTGTTTATGCCCAGGCACTCGTACTATTTCATTACCCTTCAACTTTAGCTGTTCCCCCCCACTTTTACTCCCCTCCTATTCTCCATCCCTAAGCACCGTGTACTCTAAATCCACTTAGGATTGGTTGTTTACCTAATGTAATCCTTATTTTATCTCCCCTTGTTTTAACCATACTGTTTTTCATGTTCTCATGGCTCGTATATATCCTTATTGCCCAAATGTTCCCTGCAATCTTTCCTGCCTAAACCCTTGTAAAGCACTCTGATACCCTCGGGTCCAGCTAGCGCAATATAAAACCTTCAAATAAATAACCTCGCATTTCGACTCTCAATTTAACCCGGATTATGAAAGGTTTAAGCTGCGTCAAGCACGGCAGAGGGAAGGGGAATTGATGGACTTGTTCCACATTCGTCTGCCTGAGCTGGCAAGCACCTGCACTGATGACTACCAGAACAAAGAGGTGAGAGCTCAAGTGTTCCAAGGGTGCCGGAACAAAACTCGCTGGACCCTTATCCTGCACCAGCCAGGGATTACCCTGGAAGAAATCCTCTTTTTGGCAAGATCACATGATCTGGTCCGATGCCAGAGCAACGGCTATGGATGTTGCGATCACTCAACAAGCAGAAAAGCCGGCTACAGTCAAAACGGAGAGAGTGGACGTGATCAAGCCCCAAGTCAGAGGCGCCAGAGGGCGGTGGCCAGGGAGATGTCAACAAAGCTATTACTGTGGCTATTGTGGCAGGGAAGAACATCCACAGGAAGAGTGACCAGCGCATGGGCATACGTGTTCCAAGTGTGGCACACCCAACCACTTCACAATAGCGTGTAGATGAGGCCCAAGGAGTAGAGGGCCCAGAGGACGACGGTCGCCGTCAAGAGCAGTCAAGCACCTATCACTAGAAGAGCCCGAAAATGCAAGAGCAACCCAGACGCCCACAAGGCAGAAGCACTACCTCGAAGACTCATCGATGGACGAAGAGGGTGAGTGCTATCTGATATAATTTGCAAGTGACCTCAAACAGAAGAGACAGCCACAACCCACATGTGCCATAGACATTGAAGGGCCTCCGATCACTGTGCTAATAGACGCTGGAGCCTCGGTGAACGTGATGGGGTGCCAACTCTACAAGCGACTCAGCCCACAACCCACACTATCCCCGTCACACGTCAGGATCCTCACATAGGGCAGCCGGACCCTTGTGTCGCTGAAAGGAAAAATGACAGTTCAAGTCAAAGAGGAAGGTTGAGACGTTACCACCACCTTTCATGTGGTCGACATAGAAGTGGACATTCTAGTGGGCAGCCACACAGCGGAAGACCTTGGCCTAGTCACGTTCGCCAACTCAATCAAGACACTACAAACTGAAGATGTCTTGAATCTATTCCCACAACTGTTCAAGGGACTCGGGCGCATAAAAACAGCCCCTATCAAACTGCATATAGACAAAGCGGTGAAGCCTATACCCCTGAGGCATAACCGAGTACCTTTCCACCTAAAAACCGCTGTGGAAAAGGAGCTACAAGAATTAGAGCAACAAGGGGTCATCGAAAAAGTTACAGGACCAACACCCTGGGTATCCCCAATGGTGTTTGCCGAGAAGCTAAAGCAGCCGGGCAAGATCAGATTATGTATCGACATGCGCTTACCCAATCAAGCAATCAAGCGCGAGAGGCACTTAACACCCACCGTAGATGACATCTGGGCAGATCTCAACGGGTCGCGCTGGTTCTCCAAGCTAGATCTCAATACAGGATACCACCAACTGAAGCTAGCCGAAGAGAGCGGGTATATTACAACATTCTTGACTCACATGGGCCTACGCCGGTATAAACGACTAAACTTCGGAATATCCTCGGCCTCAGAGATCTTCCAGAACACAATCCGAGAAATACTGTCAGGGCTCCACGGGGTACTCAACATCAGCAATGACATCCTGATCCACTCCGTAACCATGGAAGAACACCATTGCCATCTTCGAGCCACCCTTCAAAGTCTTGCAGAGCATGGAACCACCATCCACTGAGACAAGTGTTCGTTTTTCCAAGAGTCGATTGAATTCTTCGGATATGTGTTCAGCCAGGGTGAGAGTAGACCCGAGAAAATTGCAGGCGATACAACAGGCCCCTGCACCCAAGGCAGCATTGTAAGTGAGGAGCTTCCTGGGGATGGCCACGTATTGTGGCAGGTTCTACCTAACCTGGCTACGCTAGCAGAACCCCTACACGCCCTGACCAAGAAACACGCAATTTGGAAGTGGGGCCAGGAAGAAGACAACGCCTTCCAAAAGAGCAGAGAAGCGCTACTGCGAGCGACAGAACTCATTGTGGACGCCAGTCCTGTTATATTAGGGGCCCTCCTGACCCAGGAAAAGGAACCTGGAAAGTGAACTCCACTTGCCTTTGCAAGCAAGGTACTCAGCCCAACAGAATCCAGTTTAAGCATGGGCGAATTTTGCGAATCTGGCGTTCGCAAATTTTGCGAATTTGCGAACTCGCAATCCGCAAAATCCGCGAATTCTCACGTATTTGCAGATTTTTTTTGTGTGTTCGCAAGGGTTTCTGCCAGTTCGCGAGGGTTTGGTACTAGTTCGCAATTGCGAACTTACCTGTTGGCTCGCAACGGTCGCAACTATGTTGTTTCTACGTCTGGTTCATCATCACAGCCTCCCAGCACCCTCTGTTTCACCACTGCCACCCTCTCTTTCACCCATGCCACCCTCTGTTACATCAATGCCACCCTCTGGTTCATCATCACTGTAGATTATGGGGGGGAAAAGCAAGCACACCTGCCCTGCTTCAACTGACATGAATTAATTTGGGGTTAGTTTATTAATGTGTCACTGTTTTAAAATTCCAGGTCTGGCACCTGCTTCCTTATCAGTAATTTGCTTTCTGTTGCAGTGCAAATTTTTTTTCCAGGACCTTTGTGGCCTACTTCTAGCTATTCTATGAGCCTGCTGTGAGGGTCAGAGCAGGGTCATACAATTGTTGCAACTAGCAACTGAACTCTGGAGGGGCCCCAGTCAGGAAGCACTACAGGGAATGGTTACTAATGATGAGTTTGAATTCTTGCACCTGCCGAGTGCTTTCAGTTTTGCAAAACTCGTTTTTCTGCAATTTTGCGGGATTCGCGAGGCGCGAACACGCGCGAGATCGGATTCGGAAGCCGCGAATTCGTGCGAATATGCGATTTCTTTTTTTGCGGCCTGTTATTTCGCAAGGTTTTGTGCGTTTTCGCGAGCCGCTTGTAGCGCAAGGCGCGAAGTTACCCTTGCGGTCGTTCAAGGGCGCGGCCATCTTGTTTGCATGACGTATTTCCGTTTCCGGGCGCGAAGTGTAATCTCGCGAAGTGTGCGGCTTGCCAGTACAATTTCGCGAGTGTTCGCGAGGAACATCTTGCGCGAACTTACCCGCGCGGTCGTGAACGGGCGCGGCCATCTTGTTTCTCATTCATTGCTATGGTTCTGGGCATGCTTCTTGTATCCTCTCTAAATCTCTGCCATCCTTTGCTTGTTTGAAGTTTTTTTTGATCTATTTTACTTATTATCTATCCCTCTGTTTTTCTAGCCCTATATTTTTGTGTTTACTGCTACTTTTGTTAATTTTAAACTACTTTTTTAAACTCTTTTCTTTTCTTCCCTATTCTATTTTCTTTATTCCTTTCCACCCAGACCATGGTGAAGGGAGCCGGGAAGCATCCCGAGAAGGGGAAGGGTCCCGCACCCCGTGCCCGGCTCCTGTGCGGGCGTTTGAGGGGGGAGACAGTCGCACCCCGGGAGATTTTCAGCCCGGAGGAGGTGGGCGCACTAGTGTTCTATGTACAGCGCCACCTCCCCAGAACCATAATGGCAGGCGGCAAAAGATCGGAGGCGGGTATGGGATGCGGGATCGCCGGAAGCGGTGGGATAAGGTGTGCCGGGCCATGTACCACCACTCTCGGGTCCGGCGCACCTACAACCAGGCCACCCACCGCTGGACGGATGTCCTGACCCGTGAACGAGATCTGCTCGACCTGCTTGGCCTCGAGATCCCCGGGCTTGGTGAGTAGTAGTAGTAGCTATTTCTTTACTACTCTGTTTCCTCCTGCTGTGTTATTATATTGCAATTTTTTTTTTTTTACCAAGAGCAATAATGCTGCTCATTGAAGCTCGACATCGTGATGGCCGCACGGTAGCTCAGCTCCGTCGGCCCCCCTGCCCAAACTAATCTATCCTGCCGCCCATCCTGCCCAGAAACGACAACATTTTACAGATGAAGGTCTGCTGATACTTACCACCCGTCCTGGTGGCTCGGGAGATCAGTGGGCCCGCAGCGGCGTCCTCCCAGGAAGTGCGGCCTCTGTGAAGTGGAGACCGGGGCCTTGCCTACAGCGAGTAGCCGGCGAGACGGTGTCGGCGGCGGCCTCGGGTGGAGGATGTGGGCCGGCCGGAGGAGGCCGTTGTGCGAAAAAGCCAGAGGCAACTGAACGCGCCTGGGACTACCGTCCGGTGGTCCAGAGGTGAGGTGCGGCAAGTTGTGTGTGGGGGACGCCGTGCTGGTGGCTCCCCCCCTTGTTGCCTCGCTCGGTCATTCTGACTTCCATCGCTCGGTGGTGGTGAGTGGCTCCGGCGGAACGTTGGCGCCGGCGGGTCCCTCTTTTTTGGTGGCCCTCATCTTTGCACCGAGGCTGCTGTTTGGATGATTGGGGTGGATCCCGCGGGGGCCCTGCTTGTAAGCCCACCCCAGGAGTCGGTCTCGAAAAGACGGCGCAGCAATCACAAAATGGCGGCTGATGCCGTACGCTGTGGAACGCCCTGGGATGTTGATGCTGTACCTCTGTGCCGTGAAGGGACCTGCACTGGGGAGTGTGAACCCACGATTGGCGATGTCCTGCGGGCGCTGAGGATTTGGCAGGTGACCCTGGCCCGGGATTCTTGTGTGCAGGACGATGGGGGGGATCGCCATTGCTTCCGAGCCGTCCCTCAGAGATGCGGATGGGCCTGAGGTGGTTGCTGTTTGTTTCCCGCACTTTGGCGGGGGCGGCGATGGCTTGGATCGCATGCGGGAAGATTCGCTGGCGATCATTGCAACTGATTTACATGATTGCCGTGAACAGCTTTTGCATTGCCTTCGGCGGTGGAGATCCAGTGGGTGGCTTCCATTAGCCGTCCAGCGGTGGCTCCATGACCTCTTCTCACTGCTTTGTGCAGGGTGGGGTGGGTGGATGGGGGTCTATTAGATAGTTCTTTGTTTCTATGGCTCTTTTGTGTCCTTTTCTTGGGTCTCCATTGCTGTGCGTGATCCCCGCGGGATGAGTGCCCGGGGGGGAGGTTTGGGTATTCCTATACGATATGGTACTTTCAGGTTTTGCTTTTCCTGACTTAGCCTCCCCGCCCCTAAGATTGTTTGCTGTCTGGATTGTTGAGAGCCATTATCGCCGTGGGGCGGGTACAGTAACGTGGAGTCCCCTTTTCCTTTCCTTTTTTCTAATATTTTCGTTTTCTTTTACTCTCCGGGTTGGGTTGTATAGTGATTGCAATTTTCTCCGTCTCATTGATGATTTGATTATCATGAGAGTGATGTTTTGCTTGTCTTTGGGCACATGAGGTTGCGGGTGGACACTGACTGAAGAAAAATAGCAAGGGCATCTATGGCTTGAACGCTTTGGACTATTCTGATAACTGGTTTACGGATTCCCTATTATAATGTTGTTGGTTCTGTTCCCCGTCATGTGTACCAGGACGCTTATTATATGACCGATCCTTTATTCTTATATATATAAAATTAACCTTCTGTGATCCTTTACCGGGGGGTACGCTCAGTTAGCATTATAGACTCGCAGCATTGTGTAGTATTGCGTAACCACTCCGTACTTTTTATTGCTATTGGTGTCTTCCAGTTTGTTCCGTGGCCGGCCTCTGGGTTGTAGGCCCGTATTTGTATGTCACCATCTGCACAAATAAAGGTTTTCAAAAATTGAAAAATAAATAAATAATGCTGCTCATTACATTGTAGGTATATTATATTTCAAAATCTTCTGTGCATTTCAGGTGCACTGCTCTCCTTCTCAGTAGTGTTGCTACTATGCTTATTTGTTTTCGATTTTGTGTTCATTTCATTGGCCTGTGAAATTATGTATGAGTGTAGTTTAAAGAACTGCCTAATGCTACACACTAAGGTTCAGATGTTTAATTACCGGTGCATCCCTGCAAACGAGCAGGGATGCGCCAGTAATTGTGCGCCACGCCACTATCACCCATGGTGCGCCGTATTTACAATGCGGCGCACCATGGGCCCAAAACGTCACCAAAGCGTTACGCATCTGTGCCGTAAGGGCGGCGCATTGCTGGAGTTGCGTCGCAACGATGGCGCAGCTCCATCAATGCTCTGGGGTGCCCTATCTCCCCAATGCTGCGTCAAGTCGTACGTCTGCTTCAAGCAGGCGCAGGTTTTGAGTCACGCATCATTGTCGTTAAAGTGAGTGATTGAAATCTTGTAGATTTCCCTCAGCCACTTTTAGGATGCGTTCCTGCGCAGGAACGCCCTCCCTTGCGCCGGAACGCCCCCTGATGGCGCAGGGCTTTACAACGTGATGCATCTCCCATATGCGTCACGTTGTTAATATACGCCGCACCATTGCGCCTCTTTTGTGCTGCCGCTGCGTCACAAAAGTCACGCAACAATGGAGCAAAAGAGCTGCAAGGGGCTTCTAAATCAGCCCCTACAGACTCAAGTCCAGTCCTTCCTTTGTGCACATGGCGATAAGAAGAAATAGCGGTGGTGGATTGATAGTTTGAGTATTTTAATGACTGGTTAATGTAGTAGGAAACTTTAGTGTTGTCGCTGATCTGCAATCACGATGGACTTTGGCTGTCACTTCGCGTGCTGCGGACTGCTGCCTGCCAATCCTAGGCAAACCTTTTAGTACTTTGTGTAGTGAGTTACATAAGAAGTTTCCAATTCGACGGTCCGCAAATCAAGCAATACTAATAACGTAGTAGACCACATGAGATTGGTCAATAATATATCCCGTGGAATAGTTGTCTATTTGCAATTTCGCCAACATATTTTGTTAGTTCTTTTGAAATGTTTGATTTGGTTGACAAATATCATCCATGTTTTCTGTTTTTCTTTCTTTCATGTTGTACATCAGCTTCTCCCAGGTGCTGTTGAGGATGCAGGCCAGGATCGGGCAGGCGAGGGCTCCTTTTCTGGCCCCAGTAAGTTTTAATTTTAATATAGAGTACTTATTTTTTCCCAGCGTTCCTCATTCGATTTTTTCTAAATCGTCTTTGATATTCTTGTAGACTGGATCTAAATTCTTATCCTGCCTCGACTATGACTCCGTGTGGTATTACTAGATTATTCTTATTAGTCTGTCTGTGTAGCTAACTAAGATTGCACATTTGGCAATTCCATTGGACTCCCATTCTAGTCAGCAATAGCTCTATGCACTGAGTGCAGTCCTCTTGGATTGTCCATAATGTCTTTTCAAGTCTTCTAAATGTTTATGCTTTGACAATTGCCAACAATAAAAAGGTGAATGACCACCAAGAAAGAATAAGATACTACTTTACTTTTGGTTTGGATAGGAGGACAATCCATTCTACTACTGTTGCAGGGACAAATCTGCACAAACAGAACTATGGACACTAAATAATGCATTGCTTAGCTTATCAATTATAATAGGTGCTTTTAGACTTTCCACATACCTCAGTGACAACAGACTTTGTAGTTGAACCCCCAATCTCCTTACTGACTAGATAGTGTGGCAGAGTCATTTAGCTCCCAAAGTCACCGATGTTTATGATTATTCCCCAATGATGTCAGAGGCACGGACTCATGCTTGCAAAAATTGCAAAACCTTTAGCTCATCCACTCTAGTCTGGAGGACCAAAAACCACAGAGTCTATTTAAGTTTAAAAGCTTTATTAAAAGTAAACACATTTATTAAAATCAAGTTTGTCATAAAAGTAAACGTTTAACTGAAAATGGAAAAGTGCTTAGTGCTGACGATTAAATGGACACATTGTTTGAACTTGATCCTGCTCGTGTTCTTAGAAGTCAAGCTTCTGTCTGTTAGGAGAAAAAGTGGTGCATGTTAAAAATAAAAAGCAAGCATTCATCAGTTGTGCCAAAAAGTGCAGCAAGACAACAGCCTTCCCTGGAAAAAGGGACATTTTTACTTTAGAGTAGACAGTCACAAATTATTAAATTGTATACTGTTTTTTTCACATTTCTTTCTTCCTCCTAGACCAAATATTATATAGTAGTGAGTGGTGTATTCTAACATTATTAAATGTACTTTGTAGGTGGAACATCTGGAGGCGGGGCCAGCTCGGAGGTGGTGGTGGCATTGGACGAGGAGGCGGTGGAAGTGCCGGACGATTCTGTGGGGGATGACACAGTGGTGGCGGGCAGAGGTAAGCTATATATTCCTTACTTATTGAGATTGAAGACTGCAGAGTGTGCTTTCTGCACGGGCGTATTATAAATAAACCAGGTAGTAGCCTCCTCTAAATGTACTTCGACTTAGCTGGGAAGTTTTTGGCGAGAAGAATCCCAATCAGATCTGAGATGAACTTGATGGATGGGATGAACGAAAAGCGAAAGAAGGGTGTAAGTAAGTGTGGAAGGACGAGAAATGTAATGATGACTGGCAAAGAAGAATGATATGTGTTTGCTTGGTCCCCGAGGTGGCTGGGAAGGAAAGAATATGGTATGGTGCATGGCTGGGTGAATGATGAAGCAAGGATGGGTGGAAGGAGAACAGCCTGGGTGGGTGAAACAGAAACTGTATGTGTGCATATACTTTGAATTGATGGATGCCTGGATCATTCATGGTACTATCTGACTCTTAGATAGCATATGTGTATCTAGAGAGAGTAGACGGTCACTGGATGAACTAAGTGTTACTTTGAAGAGCATGTAACACCGCACCCGCATGTCCATTCCAGTGTAGGAAAGGCAAGGAAAAGAAGTTGTAATTTTGTCCAAATACTACCATGAATAGTAGCAGTAGTTTGTATTGCAACTGCAAGCACAGCATATATCCGGTTATTACGGTGGACACTCCCTACCTCTCTTAATAACTTTAGTTTAGTAGTAGTACGTAATTCATGTGTGGGTGTATCACTGTTCACTCAATAATAAGCAAAGCACCTAAAGTCATCCCATATGTCATCAAATACATCCCATGTGAAGTGATAGATAATCAGATTATTTAGCTTCTTCATTTTCCTTTTCTAATACTCATTTGCACTGTAGGGTGAAAGCTAAATTAATTAAGCAGTAGCCCTTTTAACAGAGTATTCTCAGTGCCACCCGTAATAGAAAAGTAAGAGCTTCACCACCTGCATGTACTGGACCGGTACAGTAACGCAAGTCTGTCTCACTCACCATGGTGTGCGTCTGTTTTTCTCGGGTGCAAGTTCACTGCGCTGGCATTATGCCGGCTTGCATAAGATTAATAACCAACACAAGAGCCAATACTGGGGTTATAATGGTTAAATGAACTAATTTCACTAAGGGTTGTTTTGATTAAATCACACAACAACCGGTTAACTTGTTGAACCGAGCAATTTAATTTTTTGCAAACGGTCTTGTTTTCTTAATTTCACACATTATTCATTGTGCATGGAAAATACAAAATAGACAATGGAAA